>NW_024364270.1:6666672-7866672 GCF_014805655.1 Passer montanus
GCCGCGCCGGAGCTGCGGGGGCAGAGCCGGCGCTTGCCGCGGTGGCCCCCGGGCAGGGCGGCCGGGGAGGCGCGGCCGGGGAGCGGCGGCAGCGGCGCTTACCTCTGTCCAGCGTGAGCGGCTGGACCGCTGTCAGTGTCGCCATGTCTGCGGCGGGGCTGGAGCCCGAGTGACGCGCGGCTCCGGCACCGGCGTGGAGTGCGGGGAAGGGCGGGGAGGAGGCTGGCAGGGAGAGGGGGCGGAGGAGGAGGGTGGCTCCGTGGGAGGAGGAGGCGAGCGGGGCGGAGAAGGTGCCCAAGGGTGGGCGGCTCATGGCACACGGGCCGCCGCGATGCTGCGGGCGCAGAGCGGCCCGGCGCGGCCCAGCGCGGGCTGCCGGCATCGCTGCGCTGCCTGAGCTGGGCCCGGCGAGCGGCCCCCGCCTCACCGCGCTCGCCTCGGGCAAAGACCGGGCACCGCGGAGATCGCAGCAGCCCGGGCCGTGCGCGGGGGGCGGTTCGCTGCAGGTCCCGCCGCCCGGGGGATGCCGCAGCTGCCGGCGGAGGAAGAGAGAGGGGCGAGGGCGGGAGCTCCGCAGCGCCGCGGGGCGGGGAGGACCGGCGGGGCCGGATCCGGCGGCCCGGCCTCGCCTGGGCCGGGGGCGGTGGGCCGGGCCGGGCCCGGGCAGCGGCGCGGGGGGCGGCGTGCCGCGGTGCGGCCCTGCTCCCAAGGCTGCCTGCGGGGAAGGAAGGTCCGCCCGCGGAGCCGGGAGAGGCGGTTCCTGCCATTGTGCCCGGCCTTGGATTAAGGGACAAATCACGTAGCCACCCTTTCGGATGGAGCAGGGCGTCGGCCTCATCAGTCCAGCCATCACCTCTTTTCCACGTGCTGTGTGCGGCCGGCCATCCTTCAGAAACCCCGCACACACACCGCGAGGGGCTGGTCACACACACCTCTTGTAGGTCAGCTGCAGCTCGTGTGAACGTGGAGGCCCCTGTTAAAAACCATCCACGGAGGTGGAATTTCACTGGAGTTCTGCGAGGTTTATCGGCAGCCTTCTGGTTTTCCTACCCTTGTCGTCCATTAGAAGAGAAAGGAATGCGGTCAGCTGCCATCCAAGAAAGGTGTGACAGGATGGCTGAGTTCTACTGAGTTTCTGCTGCCTTCTCTTTGGTGGATGATGGTGTAGAGAAATAAATGATTGAGTGAAGAATGGTGTCCTTTTTAACTATTTCCCAGTGTAGCACCTGTGCACCTTAGGCTTGTTTGGAATGCTGGGATAAAGGGCAAGGTAGCATTCTTCACCCACTATTTTTTCACATACCACAGAGAACTTGAAAGTACAGCAGTTCAAGGTTGCACATGAAAAAAAGCTTTCAGCTGCAAGGGTGTTTAAGCACTAGTGTGGAGAATTAGGGAAGATGTGGAAAAATTGCCACTTAAAATTTTTCAGAGCAGATTAAAAATACGTAGTATGGAGAATTAGGGAAGATGTGGAAAAGTTGCCACTTAAAATTTTTCAGAGCAAATTAAAAATTGCTGTTTTAAAATTAGAGTTTAATATATATATGAACCACCCACTTCTAATAAACTGAATTTAGCACAAATTTATCTAATTTACAATAAACATTAGTATAATTGGTTATCTGGAAAAAAAAAAAGTTTCAATTAAAATATCAAAAGTTGAGAAATAGTTCCTGGCAGTCAGTTTTTAAAATCAAAATTAACATCAGGATTGTTAATATGCAAATTTTATGTACTTACATAGCAGCTGGGTTAACATAAATTGTAATAGCTCCTCTTAAGTAGTCACATTACTGTATATTAGATTCATAGTCCCAAATGGAGAAGAAATAAACATTTGGAACTATAACAACCTAATATGACAGCATTCAAACAGTTATGACATTTAAAAAAAAACTTTTTTAAAGATACAGAAGTGCGTTCAAATAAAATTAAGAGCAAGATGGCAAGTAAATTAGCCAAGTAAATATGGAAACCAAGTTGCTTTCCATATAGGACTTCATGACCCTCAGACTTGCTTTCTTAGACTACTATCTTGCAAACAGACATTTTGAAGCAAAACGCTGTCATAAAAATAACTTATTTACCAATAAATATGTAACATTAATGCCAAGAGCAGGGTGCCTATGGAAAGCAAGGGTCCTTCAGGGTTTATCTTTTATCTACTGCTGGTCAGATTTTGTGTGCTTCAAGGGCTTATTGGCACTTAGATAAGAGACTTGAATAGAAGTATTACTGCACTCAAGGAAGATGTAAAGCAGCATTTGCTGAAATTAAACATTTTCTAATCAGCATAGCTGAATAGTTAGTTTCCAAGAATGTTAAAGACCTAGATGAGGAATACTTAAAGCAGCTGAACTTTTGCAGAAAATTGCAGAAGCTGTACAGCTGAAATTAGCAACTGGAGAAGGGAGGTGAATGAGGCGATAGCTCTTGCTTTGCTAACTCTCAGAAGCAATGGAGGGCACTAATAGTTAAAGTTAGCAGCCAAAACAAAGTACCAGCCAGCTTGCCATCTTAGAAGGTAAATCTTTTTTGACAGAAACAACTCATCTGAATCTCAGTCTTCTCGTTGTTTCCTTGGGCGGTATTGGAGATTTTAATTCAATATTCCATGCTGTTTACTGAACCAATGAAATTAGGCTGCATTAACAGAATTTATATCTGCTGCATGGACTATAAACTAATACTTCCATAACAGATAGTCAGTGGTTAGGTGCCAGTGAACAACGCTGTTGCTAATTAGGTGCCTGTATACTTTTTGTGGCTAAGTTTTTAATCAAAGTTTAGCTTTTTTTTTTTTCAAATACCTAAAATGTGGTCATAAAGTCTTCCATGGCTATGCTTTTAGATAATACATATTTTATTATATAAAACAAAAAAGTTGCCTGGAAGTGGGTAAAGCATGAAAGTGTCCAGAGAGGCTGAGAAAGGACCTGGGCAACCCATTCTTACTGTGACACTAGCCCGGCTTTAAGCAAGAGATTAGACTGGATATTTTTCAGATCCTTTACAACATAAATGATTTGATGGTCTGTAGTAAACTGTCTAAATTACTAGTAAGAATTATCTGAATCGCTGGTTCTAATTGCTAGATTTTAAAAAGCAATATGTTTTAATGCTGCTGCAAGCAAGCAATGAAGAACGCAATGGTTACTTCAGGACTGGAGATTGTTTTTGGTAGGGATGTTCTTTTGTAGCTCATTCAGTGTAAGTTCTTTTTGGGATGTTGCCAAAAGGACAGTGCAGTCCTTGAATATATAAATGAAGAATGACAAACACAAATCGGGAAGTTATCTTTCTTCTGTATGTAGAATCTGTGGAGCAACTGACTGGAATACTGTGTCCAGATGTGATGTTTGCCTTTTAAGATAGAAAATCAGTTTTGACATGAGGTTGAAGGACTTTAAATGAAGTTTATCAAAGAAAAGGGATAAGAAGAGAATGAATCACTGTATGTAAGAAGAGGCATAACACTGGAGGGATTTAAAGTCTTTGAATTTATAGTCTTATGACATAAGGTGATCCCATGGCTGGAAGTTTAACAAACACAATCTTGAGTAAGCTGTGCTGTTCTAGCTATTAGGGTAATATAGGGATCAATCACTTGTAATTGTCTGAAATCTTAACAAAAATCAGAGGTCTTTATAAATGGCTTGCTTTGATCTAAGGTCTAAAGAAAATACAATGGTGGTGGTATTCAGGAGGTTAGATGGATAACGAGTATGATCTGTTACTCTCATGACTTTTATGACCCTTTGTCTTCACTCCAGAACTGGTGCTACATGGGCCAGAGAATTATTTCTATGCAGCACACTGCAATGCAATATGGAAAGACCCAGCATCACTCTGAATGCACTTAGTGGCTGCCAGAGTAGCACATCTAAGTTTTGCATGGGATAATTCATAGAATCATGCAATGATTTTGTGTTGTAAAGAACCTTAAAAATTTTCTAGTTCTACCCCCCTGCCATGGTGAGGTTCATCTTGAGGTTCATCCATGTTTCTGGGCAACTTTTTTCAGTGTCAGTCTATCGTCAATGAATATTTTTTTTCTAATATTTAATCTAGACATCCCCTCTTTCAGTTTGTGCATTGCACTTCAGGACAACTAAAAGCAAAGATTGCAAAAGTGTTGTAATGTTTTGTGAATTCTCAGAAGATTTTTGTCATCATCCAGATTTGCTTTTTGAGTAGGATTTTGTATCTAAAGGGGAAAGAAACCTTCCATTAAAAAAAAAAAAAATCCATAGGTTATTTTCCATGCAGTTTCCATGGCAGAACTTGCTATTTGAGGAATTTGATGGTTTAACAGCAGCTTGCTTATTGGGCAAAGAGCTGCATTGGTTACTTATAAGAAATGTGATTTAGTGCTTTCTGAGAACTGTATGTGTTTCTCACAAGTACAGTTCATTTTGTCCCAGGAGAGCCATGTCATCTCAAATAATATTTCAGGTGAGCTGGATGCACAGCTACCATGGATGCGCAGCTGTGTATAGTTCAGTATTTTTCCACTGTACTACCCTCTACCACAGAACTACACTTCATTACAGGACTCATTTTGCATTCTAATATTGTCTAATGGATTACTTTTTGTAGATTGTGCAATTACTGCTTTTTTCCCCAACAGTGAAATCAATTTGGCCTTTTTTTTCACCAGTTGTGCTAAAGATTTAATTGAAGTTGACAGCAGGGAGAACAGGGTCAAGCTTTGCCAAATTTTGCCTTGGCCTACATTGAAATTAAGGTGGAGGGTCTGCTCTGTCCGTTTCTTAGAATCCTCTAAGTAGATGTAGCCTCTTAAAAAATAATTACTGCAAAAGCTAAGAAAAGCAAACCTGTTGCTGGTAGGCCTGTGTTTGCTGTTGGGGAAAGTGGGTTGTGCCTTGTTGGGCATGGTCCCTCCCTTTCTTTTAGGCAGGGAAGCAGTTTAAATGCAGTTATAAATCAGACTTTCAATCTATTATTACCTTTGGATACACATAAAATGTGAAACCTGAATCCCTTTTTTACTCTGACTTTACTTATTTTGTCTGTTTTAAGAATGAGATTATTACTTTGTCAGTATTGAGGGCGTTTGAGAAAAGTGCAAGTTACCCTCTGTGTGACCACAGACATCTTCAGTTAGTCAGTTTAATGCCAGAAAAAGCTTCACCTGCAAGCGCTGTACTTGTAGTGAAAACATGCCCATAATGAATGAATTCACATAGGGTTTTTAGTTATTTGAACAACAGAACAAAAGTATTGATTTGCTCTCCTCAGAGACCAGCATAATGAATTATCGACCTATGCTCTTTGTCCAGTCTATTAATATACTTTTGGATAGAATTTTTGGATCAATGTGATTTCTTAACAATAAGCTTTTGAATGGGAAAATCCCCAACCCAACAAATAAGTAGACTTGTTCAAAGAAATATGTTTACTGATTATGCTTCTGTGGGTTTCTCAGTATTTCCCTCAAAATCTCCCTATACATGGAATGACAAAGAATATGTGATTGTGAAATAGATACCTTTAAAAAAATGTAAAACTGCAGAACATTAAATTTTAAAAAGTTTTAGAATTATCAATGGTGAACTAACAGTGATGGTTACCAGAAGGTGCGTAGTTAACTATGGAGGCATAAGAAAAAAAAAAGAAAGTGCAAGGACAAACCACACTCGCATATAATTGCCATAGCTAATTAATTTGGGAGCATGATCAGTGCAACAGATAAAATTATGTATAATAGATATTATCTATAATATATCATATCTGCCTTGTATTTCCTGAAACTTAGTCCTGTGTTAATTTTCATGGGAGATCAGTGACATTATGATATGCATATGAAAAAGGGTGGGGTAGGACCTTGATTGCAAGGAGTTATTGTAATTAACACTGATTTTAGTATACTCTGTAAGTACCTTTTTGAAGTCATAAAAATTAAAATATGATTAAGAAGCCCTTTTGGGATCTAGAGTGCATTTTCACATTTTAATTGGCAAGTGTGTAGAAAAGCAAGCTGCTTCTAAAGATTATGTGTGTACAGCCATATGAGTCAGGAGAGGTTTAGGTTGGATATCAGGAAAAAAATTTTCACCCAGATGGTGGCTGGGCGCTGGAACAGGCTCCCCAGGGCAGTGGTCACAGCACCAAGCCTGACAGAGTTCAAGAAGTGTTTGGACAACACTCTGGGGTACATGTGTGGCTCTTGGAACATCCTGTGCAGGGCCAGGAGGTGGACTCGATGGCCCTGAGAGGTCCCTTCCAACTCACCATATTCTATGATTCTGTGATTCTACGATTCTATGATTCTACTTAAATACATCTGGGGACCAGAATGTCAGGGTGACTGATTATTCTGGTTGAGAACATAACTTTTTCTTCAGGAGGAAAGAGAAACAAGGGGAGATATGGTTAAGTTGCCTTGGTCTGAGAAGTAATTTGATGGACATCTCCGCACATCCAACCAGCATCACTTTAGAGCTGATCTGTGTGACATTGTGCTCTCCTTGCTCACTGCAATGCAGTTGTGCTCATTTGCCAAGTTACTCTGTTTCTTTCATCTGCATCCCAGAGGCAAAAACAGCTTCAGGACCTGTGTGGGTTTTAGATGCATACAGATGCTGATATGACTCTGTATAGTTCCAATAAACTTGTTCGTCTAGAGGCAGTTTGAAGTCTTAGTTCCTGAGCTGGAGAGTCTGCAAGACTAGTCTGGCAAACATCTGGGTGTACTCTATCTTTGCTGTCATTGCAGTTAATTAGTGTGAGAACATGTACCTGACTCAGTTCAGAATCTACTTAAATGCCATATACAGTATTTTCTTCCTGGAAGGCCTTAGGAAAGCATATACAGATTTAAGGTTCTTGGCTAATTTTTTGAGAACTGACTTTTAATATTTGGAAAAACACTTCCTCTTGGCCATATACTACAGCCTTGGAGAGGGATTTTTCACAAAGGCATGTCATGATAGGACGAGGGAAAAATGGCTTCAACGTGAAAGAGGACAAGTTTAGAGTAGATATAAGGAAGAATTTCTTTACAGTGAAGGTGGTGAGCCACTGGCACTGGCTGCCCAGAAAAGCTGTGGCTGCCCCATCCCTGGAAGTGTTCAAGGCCAGGCTGGATGGGGCTTTGAGCAACCTGATCTAGTGGGAGGTGTGCCTGCCCATGCCTGGGGGGTGTGTGGGGTGGAGCAAGGTGATATAAAGGTCCCTTCCAACCCATACCGTTCCAAATTTCTGTGATTCTAAACTACACTACCAATATTAACCAACACATTCTCGTGTTCATCTGCTCATAGCCCTCAGATGATGCCATTCTGGTAAATTTGCTTTTCATTCATGTTCAAAGCCATCAGCTTTGCTTCAAATTGATCCATGTTCTTTTCCAGGCCAGAGACCAAATTCTCAATTTTTTAAACTGCAGCACTGTCAAATGTTTATTGTTGGTATTAACACCAGGTCATAGGGGTCTTCTGCCCTGGTCTTTCCACAGCCACTGTTGAGAACAAAGTTCACTGATGATGAACAAGGCTCATCTTAGCAGCACTCTTCAGCTGCTGTCATCAAACAAGGAGCCTTCAGTTTTTCTCCAGGTCTGTTTTAGTGCCTGCCCTGATGGTCTAAACTATCTCACCTAGGCAGTGCCGCAATGAGCCTGCAAGTGCTTCATGCTGAAGCTCTGTTTGATGGCCCCATCTTTCTGCACTGGCACAAAAAACCACCTTTGGTTTGTTTCATGGCTTTGCCTAGCTGAGCAAATTCCCTTCAAGGACATATAGTTAATCCTGCTTGACAAGCAGCCCTTGGAGGCAGTGGCTGTGAGCATAGTGACTGCTGGGTAGTTGCCAGCTTGCTCCTGACAGTTGATGTGAGGGTGTGGACAGAGCCACCAGCTCAGGTTTTTACCTTGTGATCTGGTCCCTGCAGAGGCACAGTAATGTAAGAGTATCCCCAACCAAGGCCTTCAGCTTTACCAGACATGAGGTAGTAGGGTGAGAGGGAGAAATCATCACAGAAAAACCATGTCCTGACTTGATTCTGCTTAGCTTAGTTTTTCTGAGTCCAGCTTTGTCCTTTGATTTCAGTAATACTTTTTTGTTTGTTTTTTTATACAATGCCCACCTGTACCCTGGCCAGTATATGCACTTCACGTACCAAATTGCCCTGGGTGCATTGAGGATCTGCACTAAGGGGTTGATTGCATATTATATTATGCTACGCTAACTGAGTCTACCTCTGCAGGTCCATCCATGAAGGTAGTAAAATTAGCAAAAAAATCAGTGAAGATTCAGCACTGATTTTATGGTAAGGGAATGGATCCTCACAATCCTCAAAAGGATTAATCTGAGGAAAGGCAGAAGTACTGCTGATCTTTATTGTCACCTTTCTTTACAGGGAAAATTTCGTACACTGAGAGCAAGCCTTTCAAATCCTGCTCTTATCCAGCACCTTTCCTGCAGTTACACCTGAATTTCACTCAGCTTCACCAGTGTAATACATTTAGTTTTCCTATCCAGGATTCTCTCCACTAGATGTACCTGCTGAATTTTCTGGTAACAGCTAGTGAGTACTGGAGGTGCACTGTTGAAATCATATTAGGTCATGTCAGGATTAGGTCCCATATACAATGACATGCAGCTACAAGAATCCTGGACCAGCCTAATACTATTATTAATAGTATTAATGCTAAGGCATTAATGCTATCACTACAGCTCCTCCTATTGTATTGCTAGCTGCTACTTTTATCACTTGATGGTATCTTATATGCTAGGAGAGATAGAAGGAATTGATAAGTCTGAGTGATCAGAATAAGTTTGGGTCCAACAACTTTACTTCCCGTCTCCAGATCCAGTTTGGCCATGCCAGTTTGCCCCTGATTTTCCCCACTGCTCTGAGTTACTAATCAGAATGGAGCATGAGACCTGTTAGAAAGACTGAACTAAATTAGCTTTGCTGAAGCCAAGAGGTCTATAAGGTTGAAAATTTCTGTGTCACATTCTCCAGTGCTCTGTGTGCAACCTTGTGGGGAGTCAGGCTTTGGCCTGATTATGCATCACTAAGACAATGTCAATGGATTTCAGATGGGGAGAACTGGGTATTGGAACACTGAACAGCTCAGAAATTCAGGAAGGACAATAGCAAGACAAGGGCACTGATACCAGCGGACTGTGGGATAGGAATTTGCTTGACTTGTCATTTTTTCTTTTGCTCTCTCCCTACAAAAGGTCTCAATTTTGCAGTTAACTAATTTTTTTTCCTTCGGAAGTGAAACTAAACAGACTATTTTGAACTGGAGCTCCCTGGCAGTAGGGAGGGAAACTCTTTATCTCATAGAAGGGCCAGTGAAGTCTTTAAAATCCATTTTTTGTTTCCCCCTTCAGAGATACCTGTGGATTCTTAGTATCCATGCAAAAGAAAATCTGGTTGTGTTTTCCTAGGCTGTGAAGGATTTCAAAACTGTCTTTATGTAAAACTACTGAACTTGCCTGTACTTCAGGATATTTCCAAGAGAACAGGACTATTATGAACAACTATGATTATTTAAGAAGTTCAGGGGATTTCAGGACCTTGATTCACATTGTTCTTCTGGTGCAGGATTAGAAATATAAGGTGTGGAACAGAAAATATCTTCCCTGCTATATCCAGACCTTGCAACACCACCCCCATCAATTATGTGTGCTTTACACTTTCACTGTGTGGAGATGTTGGAGGAGAAGCTTTTCCCCAAACACACTGTTCATCTTCCAGGCCAACATTGTAGAAGCAGAGCTGGCTTTAAGCTCAGCCAATTTAGGCAACAAAATAAAGAAAGGAGAATATAGCATGTGTGTATGGCTGCCTGAACTCCATGGCCATGCTGAAGGTGAATGTTCCTGCTTGTGGGGCACACTGCCATGCAATGAGAGGCAGCAGTCCTGACAGTGCTCTGACACCTTTTACCTGTGCTGTACGGCAAAATGCTGTCTGCTGGCAGGGTAGAGCCTTCAGTATTTGCTTTGTTGGAAAGCTGACTGGAACTTTGTTTGGTACAGGGTTTGGATTAGTGCCATTTCTTCCATTTACATGTGAGCAACCAAGTCAGGTGAAGACCAGGCAATTTTTTCAGAAGAAGACAGTGTGTTCTTGTTTCCTGATGGAGCAATTTCATTTGTTTCTGCTGATTTGACAGATGGAGCAAGTTAAGTCAGGGGAGAATGACAAAGCTCATCAAGACCCCAGGATCCAGATGGTTCAGCCAACAAAGTCACATATAAACACTATCCAGATTTATGGTTGGATTCAATAATCTTAAAGGTCTTTTTCAACCTGAATGACCCTCTATGATGGTCTCTCTAGAGACTGTTGTGCAAGTTTGATTCCCTCCCTCTAGTTTCTTTCATGGTCATGCTATTATTCCTTTATTCCTGCACTTCAGTTAAAATACCATGTTTGATACAGCTAGAGGACTGAATGCTACAGTCCTTAATGCCTATGTTGGTATTTCTGATAAAAGCTAAAGGCTGTTGGCATCCATAAATCCACTACCACATATTCAATTGAGTATTTAAGTGAATTATATGCTGTGAGACTGGCCTGCTGAGGGACTTTCTTAATATTAAGTGCAGAAAATGCTTTTTAACTGTGTTTCTGTGGAATTAAACCCCTGAAAAATTAAAACTACTTTCAGTGATACATGCCAGAAGTGAATCCTCATGTACAACAACTGAATTGCAGTGAGCCATGAAGGATATTTTGGGATCCAGTGCTGCCAGATATTGAGCTGTGCTAATTCTGTGGAAAGCTGAGTAAGGAAATGCCTCTGTGGAGGACTCCTGGGCTTTTGAACTTGCTTTATTCAAAGCTAGTTTTCCTGTTCCCACATAAAAATACAAATTGCATGGAGTGCAGCAAAAGAAAATACAACGGGCATTATTTTCCAGACTTGCTAAACAAAACAGCATTGTGGACAAGTGAAGAGGAACAGTTAGCCTTTATTCTGAGCATAGCAAGAACTATTTGAGACATAATTTATCAATTGCATTAATTAGTTTTCAGGGTTAATGTTGTTATTCATGAATTAGGTTTTCATCCACAAGGACAGAAGAACTGAAGAAACCCAAGAGACTAGACAAAGCAAAGATGTGTTTTGTCCATCAGTGGGTTGATAAATATTTCAATACAGAAATAGTCAATACTCCAGAGCAAAGCAAAACTGCAAGTGTTGAGAATTTCCTGAATAAAGCTTCCATCACCAGCTGTTAGGCATTTTAAAGGCATTACTTCATTTTCCACTAACCACAAAACAAATTGTGGCTGGCACAGGAAGGCATTCTAGCTCTGCATCACTGAGATTTCAAAAAAGAGAAAAATGATTGTTTACTTCAGACCAAAATGAATGTTGTGGCATGTTTTTAAGACCAGCTTCAATTATCAAAAAAACTGGGATTTAAATATTTCTACCAGTGCAATATCAGGAAACTTCAGGCATTAAGAGGTATTCATTAGGGGTTTGGTTAGATTAATATCAAAAAACATAAAAAAAGATGGGCACATTCCGGATTTTAGATGTAGAAATTTAAAAGAGAAAGTGTTCCCACTCCTTTTTTTACAAAGACAACTTTCCTAATATAGTGTCGTAATTTCAGGGAGTAGGATTATATATCAGCTAGAAAAATGGCCTTGTTTCTTAGATTTGGCAAAATATAATTATTGTAAAGCTTTAGAGAACAGATGGCCAGAGATTTCAGAATTGCTAAACACCAGCTTTCTGCTTTGGACTGGTCGGTGTTAGGCCTAGAGGTCACATTCAGGCTGCTCTGAGTTTTCCTGCAATATTGAATGTAGCAGGACTCTTCAGCCTCTCAGGGCTTCCTGTAAGGATCCAGCCTTGGTCACTCAGCAGTCCAGTGGGGTACCCTGGAAAGCACTACTGCACAGGGTTCCAGCACATGGCTGGCAAAGGAATGAGACAGCTGTACCAAGACGAATTTTGCTTACTTTGTGCTTTTGCTTCTATTGGTTATCTTGACTGTCAGCATCACTGTGTCAATGATAGATCATGCTTGGTTACAACCTTCTGATTACTCTTTTTTATTTTCCCATGAAAAATATTTAAGGATAAAGAAACACTGAATTAATCCAAAAGGTTTTTTTAAAATTTTGGGTGCAGACTGACTTAAAATATGGTAGCAGAGATCAATAGTAGAGGACGTTTCAGTGGAAGCAAATTCTTCAGAACTATTTCCTTTCCTTTTAGTTCTTTCAGGACACAGTGGAGCTTCAACTTAGCCAACTGCTGCAACATTTCATCCTGTCAGACTTTGGGATATATCAAAAACCTTGAATTATACTGCTGTCTTCACATAGCTTATGGGAAACAAGGAAAGTCTATGTGAACTGCTATGTGTTTCATCCTGTCAGCACTCTGACAAAGTTCTGCAAATGTGGGATTGCTTGGGGAAAAGTTGAGCAAAGACTTAAGAATCTTTGGAAGTAAAGGGATCACTCAGGGTTTATTCTGAAAGCATGTGAGTAATTTCTGATGCCTCCCAGAGTAAAAAATAGAAGTTACTTATGACCTGTTACAGCAAAAGTTGCAAGGAAATGTTTGTGGGTCTTTCTCTAATTATCTTGGGAGTGCCTGTTAGCAATACAGGTATTCACAATCTTGGGCAATAGCAGACTGACATGCACCTTTAAAGCATATTTGGTGTTTGTAGCCTTTTAGCACTGGATGATGTCTTCTAACATACAGCTTGTGATAGCAGCTATCTGAATGGGTGTGTTTACTCTCATGCTATAATGTTTTTTTCCACAGGCAAGAGAGATTAATCAAAATCAGAAATTTAAATCACTGCTCCCTTTAACCACTTACAGGATTAGAAAAGACAGCAACAAAGACATAAATTATTAAACCATAATTTACCTTATTGTGTCCAGAATAACTAACTTCAAAGAAAACGCCATTTATTTTTCAGTAGCACACAACATAATTTATACATTGCATTTGAAGTATGTGAACTTCAGTGATGAGTTAACATAAATATTCAGCATTTGAGTCAGGAATCTCAGCAAAGGAACAAACTCTTTGTCCTTATCTTTCACTGCCTGTAATCATTTTTTCTTGCTAGGTGACTGTTGCTATTCTTGGTGATTGGCAGAGCAGTCTGTGAGGCTGACTGTCAGCAAAATGACACGAATTATATTATCACCTTTCCCTTTCTTATAGATTGCTTCATCATTTGTATCTTAGTTTTGAATGTTGTTATTAGGCCTGATGTTCTTCTGTTCTCTAAATCTTGAAGAAAAGGGTATTTTTTACTTTGACACACTATATAACAATGTCTTCTCCCTTAGTATAGGGAGATTGTAAAAATTCTTTGAAATATATTTATATAAGCAATAAATCTGGTTTCTTGAAAAAGTTATTACTTTTCTTCCTTTTAACATGTGATAGTGCATTGCTGCATTTTTTCTTTCTTCCAGTCATTCACCCCCTAACAACCTAAACTGTCTGAATCTGATCCCAATTCATTGCATCTGCTGTATGGAATAGGTGCTCAAAGTCCCACCAAATTATTATGCTACTGATCTTTTTATGAAAAAAAAAAAGAGAGGACCTGATAGAGGAAGTCAAGAAGAACTTTGCTGTTCTTGCAATTGAAGTCTTAACAGTTTTATCAGGAAGGTATCAGCATCCCAGGACTTTTCACAGAGTGACCATGATACTGATGTTAATGGCTTTTTTCTCACTCCAGGGCTCATTTTCATGCGTTGGCTACACCTTGCTTTTTCTTCATTAATCTGCAATGTGGCATCACATCTTGGTTTGCAATATATGTTGTGGTCTACATATGCTGGATATACCTGAGTTTTGTGAAGCTTAATGCATGTTTTGTACAGCTCCCAAGGTTAATTCAATTAACTTTAATTCAATAACCAGTAGTTGACTGCTGGAGGGTTTTTATAGCCCTGGGGCCACCAGCATCATCCTCTGCCCAAACTCAATGTCCCTGCTGCCACCTCATGCTTTTACTACTACACTCTACATTATTTTAATATAAAAAGTAGTTCATTGCCTACAGTAACTATTTGGTGCTATCATCTATTAGTTACAGAAATAGATGAAAAATATATGAGAATATTTTATCACACATTTAATTTATTAAAACTAATAATGTATTTCATTTTTACTGCTTGCTAACTTTTCCTTAGTTTTCAATATGACTTACTTTTAGGATTGAAGTTACTGCTCTTCCTTTTTTTAGTCAGTGCTGAAAGTTTGGTAGCTATGCCTTTTCTGTATTCATTGCACTTAGGGCCTTCTAAATCCTGACTGACAATTCAGTTCTTGTTATGAAGGAGCAAAACATCATCTCCTTTTTCATCCTATTTCCATTGTTTCCTCATAACAAGTAGCTGTATTAATTATTCTGGGGGTTTTAATATATTGTATTTCAAATGAATGCTTCATTGAACTATTCCATTACCAAAGTTTTTAATTTTTAAAAGTAAAGGAAGTAATAATATAAAACCTCTGTATGCTGCCTCTATTTAACATTCAGATCCTGCCTGATATTTCCTGGCAGAATTTATTATAATAGTAAAAGTAAGTGGCTTTTTTGAAGTTATTTTATTAATAGAATCAAAGCAAAGTAACAAACATCTGAACAGAAACGTTCTGATAACAGGAATTTTCTGATAAGAGGATGAATGCTATGTATACTTGCAAGGCCCTGAATAAATTGCTAGTCAGAGTGTCTTCTCTTGAATGCATCCAGATTTTGTGTTCCATCAGACATGTATCTGATTACATTATGTATTACATTACAAAACTAATGTAATAAAGAACATAGTTCACCACTGAGAAGTTGAAGCAGTATGTATCTAAATAAAATATTAACAGCTGTATCTGAAATATATGAAAATCCAGTTTTACTCATTGCTGTATTTACTGACACATTGCCCATGAAATTTTATCTCATTGGTCTAAATGTGATAAGAACCAGTAAAGCATTTTTGAGGGTTCTGAAGGTACCTCTCAGCTTAGATGTTTGCAGATGGCAGGAAGATCTTGAAACCCTGACTCATCATCTGAGGATGGTTACACTCAAGTACATATGACTATTTTCCTGGGCATTTATTAAATGACATAGACCCCTTATAACAGTCCTGAAAGAAGAAAAAAAAAAAAGCCCCAGTGCTGTTTTTTTTCCAATCACTTTCTTCCTGAGAATTGCATAAAGCTGACAAGCTGACAGGTTTTGTACTTGTTTGTGGGCAGTGTTAAGCTTTCCTTTTACACAAAATAGATATTATTTTACTAATTTTTTTTTTACATGTTCATCTTCTTATCCTTTAAAAATTGCGTCCAAGAATTACTAAGAGTAATGGAAGCAAAAAGGAACTATATTCCACTCAAGTTAGTACATGATTTTACTGATCAGCAAAAAAACCCCAAACCGTGCAGGTCTCTTGAAGACCATTTATTGAAGTTCAAGAAGCATGGTTAAATAGAAACAGGTGCTGGAGAATGGATGTATCTGCAGATGATTTAAGTAGTTAGTGGCATAAATCTTCTCTGAAATTAGGAAATCCAAGAGGTACATGTCAGGAAGAATGTCTTTAGAGAAGAAGAGAGGAGACAAGGGAAATTATATGCATGGTTGGCATGGACCACTGGGTAAGAAAATAAAATTACTTCTCCAGATAGGAAGAGATTTACAAGGACCATAGCTGTCAGATGAGAACCTAATAGCATAAATGAAAGTTCAAACAGTGAAAAGTACAGCATTGAATTATTTAACAAAAATTGTGATAACACAGAGCAAGATGAGACTGTGCATGAAACAATACTAAAGGTAACATAACTGGGGCATTCTGAATATCTCTTTCCATTAGGAGACAAAGATGTGTACATAGATGTGTACATACACACAGTTGTATGGAATAGCAGAATATACAGACTGTTTTAGTAAATTAATTGCTGTTACTGTATTTAGTACAGTAATTGAAAAAGGAACTTGGAAATGCTGGTTCTGAGATGTGGAAGTAGTAAAACGCCTTCAGAAAATGATACTATGTGTTTGATGTGGGCACGTTTCTCCTCTACTCAGCAATGGTGAGGACACAGATTGAAGTGTTGTGTCCAGTTCTGGGCTTCCCAGTAGGAAAGAGATATGGATATACTGGAGAGAGTCAAGTGAAGGGTCACTACAATTAAAGGACTGGAGCATCTCTCTTACAAGGGAAAGGCTGAAGCTGTTCAGCCTGAAGAAAAGGCAGTTCAAGGGAAACTGTTCACAATGGAAGGATGTAAAGAGGTGAAGCCAGTTTTTTTCATTGATTTTTGGTGACAAGATCAGAGGCAAGCTGAAACACAGGAGGCTCCCTCTGAACACAGGGAACAGTCCTTTACTGTGAGGATGATTGAGCACTGGCACAGGCTGCCCACAGGGGTTGTGTAGTCTCCATCCTTGGAGATAGTCAAAAGCCATCTGGAGATGGTCCTGGGCAACCATCTCTAGGTGGACCTGATTGATCGGGGTGCTGGATCAGATGCTCCCCACGTGTCCTTTCCAACTTCAACCAGCCCATGATTCTACCAGTTAAGCATAGGTATAGGTGCATATCTGTTTTGCATATATTCCCCTGTAGGCTGTGTTATTAGAATTGCTAGTGCCAATTTTACTAGTTTTGCACTGCTGAGGACACAAAGGGCATTCTAGGGAAGACATCAGAACTAGCAGTCATGAATTGTCAAGAGGATGAAGTGTAATTTAATACATACACTAGGAGTGTTTTGAAGGACATTTATATGTGATTACATGAGAGAGCAAGTAAGAGAAAGATGTGTGATATTTTTAACTTTCTAAACAAGGCAAATAAAATTATATTAGACAATAATAAAGTAATTGCGTTAGAAGACATCTGTTTGGAAAAAAATATTCTTCATACAGCCAACTGTCTCACAGATTTGTCATCTAACCTTTAAATAACTAGAATATGATATTTTCAGCATTAGGCTTCTGAAGTCCATAAGGCCCTCGGAAACCATGGTAATTTTCCTGAACTCTAAAAGAGACACACCTACATGTCTGTCTTATTAACAGGCATTTGCATGTCTAATTTGTCTTGCAAATACAGACATTTCACTCTGCTGGAGTGGCAAAGGGTCAAAACTAACTGTATTTTGGAAAAAAGGTTTTAAAGTTGGTCTGGCAACTCAATTAAATTCCCTCAGCTTCTGAGAAATAGGCTGAGCCTGATCCCAAACGCTCCATTTCAATCTTTTGATTAGCAGAGCTTGAGAGCGCCTCTTGGCTGGCAAATTAAGACACCAAATAGAGCAAACTTTGCATTCTGACTCATAAAGTGTTTTTGCAAGTATCACTAGCAAGCTTTGGAATAAATCCTTCCTTCAGTTTTTTTTGTAACATGTTTTTCATCCCAGTAAGGATTTAGCATAGCAAGACATTTTGTACACAGAATCCATTGTTTGATGGAGATGGTTTCTTATAGGACACAACTATTTTGTTATATCTAGTCAGCACTAGAAAGGTTAGTTTTCTTTTTCAATGTCTGTATTTTTTTTTCCATTTGTGGTACAGGACAACTTCAAATCTGCTGACCTGATGAGTGCTGGGAGACCTGAATACTGCACTGCAGACTAGTGCCATGGGCAACACTATTTATGGCACATAGTGTTTAGAAATCTAACAGCATCAAGTACAATAAAATAATACAATGAACACAATTAAAGGTGAATGCTGTATGACTGAAAGATTGGCATATGTAATTAAATACAGGCAGATTCCTGCCTGCTTCATTACTTTCTGTGCAACTTTTAAATCATATGGAAAAATACATTTCTGCTTAAAAACACTCCTCTTCATTGCAAATCCAAGGACAATTGCAAGTTCTGGGTAACAGAGAATGAGATAGTTCTATAGATAAACAGCATAAATAATATTTATTTAGTGGAGGAAGAGTAAAGTAATAAATGAAAAAAAGCTACTCTTGAAAATAAAGCACTAGTTTTGTGTTGGGAGTTATGAATTTTATTAATTTCCTGTCAGGATTTTTTTTTTGTAATAGCCATTTTTACTCATGAGTAGGTGGCTCTTAAGATGAATAGCTAAAACAATTCAACTGAGACCCTTAGAGCTGTGAAATTTCAATGTACAATGTAGAAGAATTTGATAGCAAGCAAGAGTTCAATAAATTGTGTGTTTTAACACACAATGCCTTTAAATTCAGGATAGTCAAGTTTTCTTATGTAGTGAATGACATGTTCTAAAGCAAAAACTAGATAAAATCACATGGAGGAGGTAGTCCATTACAGGTTAGCTGCTTTGGAGGGTATAATTCTTTATGCAAATTGCCTTTGCTGACCTGTGTGGTCAGGAAGATGGGGTTGTGGTCTGTCATGAGTAGTGATGTGAGCCATCATGGTATGCATTCGTATTGTGTGACTGCAATGGGAAAATGTCAGTCCTGGCTGGTAGCCAAGGGAGAACAAAAAATGCAACACACAGGCAAGAGTGACATATACTCCCACTTGGAGAACCTTCATTTTCCTGTTTGAGAGGCTAGAATGACCTTTTAATAGTAGATGTGTCAGGTGGACAGGTGCTAATAATAAGACCCTAGACCACCCCAGTCATACTGGACATACTTTTGTGCTGCCAAACTAAATAAAGAGGAGCAGGAAAGCAGTCTTGTCTTCTAGTCCTCCAGGAGAGACAGAGGAGTTTCCCACAACTTGCTCAGAGTTCTTCTAGTCTTCATTTCCCATATTGCTTGTGTTCATCCTTTCTTTTTATGGGTTCCTATTTCATAATCACAATATGTTTAAAATATAGCTGTCGATTTAAAAATCCTCATCACAGAAAAAAAATCCAGACTAAATAATTTACTTTTTTTTTTCTTCAAATTCAACATCCATAATCTATTTCTTCTGTCTTCTTTTTTTCAGAGTATACCCTATGCTTTTGCTTTATATTTTCTCAAGCCTATTTATTGTTCACTGCTTTCACGATCTAATTGTGTTAACACTGGCACTGAACAGGTAAGAATGGCAAAATTTATTATATGATCTGTTCATGCTGTTTTCTTAATAATTTCTCTCTGTCCTTTACATTCTCAGTTAATGGGAGAGCAAAGGCTTCTGTTCCTCTACTGGAAGTGCATCCTGGTGATGCTTAGACAGCAATAGTCCATGTAGTAGTCAGATAAAGCACTACTATGCTATTTGTAATAAATTTGTAAGAGTTGCTTTATCAGATACTGTGGTGACATTCCTTGGTTCACAGAAACTCGTGAGAAAGACCCAAAGAGGATTGGTGGCGAGTGTGATGCTGAGAGCAAGGCAAAGTTGGCCTTTTGTGACAGACAGTGTCCTCTTCATATGCCATGCCTAGAATAGAGTTCAACTCCTTAAAATTGTGAAAGTGAAGGGAATATCTCATCTCAGTGAAGATCTGGTTCTTAGGTAAAGAAGATGTTTTCATCATTTGCTATTCTGCAGTAGCCCTTTTGGTGCTGGTGCTTCTTGAATATAAATGTAACAACCCTGGCTTTCGTGGGTTTCTTAATGAATAAGAAACATATGTAACATATGTGATCACTCTTATAGTACTGCCTACATCATCTGAAACTGATGTAGACATGTTGCACCTAAGACCTTAGGTTATGAGACTCAAAACAGAACTCAGTTAAATGGAAAAGCGCAAAAATAAAAAGCAAAAGGAATTAGAGGTTACTAAGAGATGACCAATGGGTCTGATTTGTGACAATGCAAACTGGGGAAATCTGTGAAACAAAATTCTTTTTGAAGTTTAATCTAAGATCTAAAACCACAGAAGAAATCCTTTATCGGAGAAGTATCTGTTTTCACTAAAGGAATGCAGCAATTTTGTGCTTACTGGACATCTCTGCAACAGAATTCATGAAATAGTTTGGAAGACTGATAGGTTGACATGGAGATAACTTTTCAATGAGACAGAATTTTCAAATGAGCTCCATATTTGCAGATGTAGAAATAAAGTGAAAACCATTAAATCTGGTTGTCAGAAGTAGTAAAAAATAAAATGGAGGGTATTTTCTGACAATAATTTTGGCCCTTTTGAACTCATGGTGCTACTAGTAGAAACTGAATTAAAGTGGTACGTGCTGTGCTTGAAAATGATCCAAAACAGTCAGATATTTGAAGCACAAGAGAAAGATATATTGTCACTAACTCTGGCATATGACACCCCTTTGTGCCTTTTAATCTGTATGATTAAAGATTCTTATAACTTGAAATAAAGTCATGAAAGTTATTGCAGTGGAACAAGAAATTTCATGCAAAAAATTTAGATTTCCTCCATTTATATATATATTTTTAGCCTCATGTGGAATTAATGATCTGTGGTCCTTTCTTAAGAACTGCCAGACCCAGAGTAAGGAATACTATCTCTGAACAGAGCAACTTTTATTATTTCAGGATTCTGTGTAACATTATCATTCTTTTGGAGTTTTTGACTCTGAAACAATCTTCAGAAGTCCTTGATATTAAATAACTTGATGGTTCCAAGTCATTAAAAGGACTTCCGGTTGGGATAGAAGCACCCAACCATTTGAGAGCTGAAAAAATGTGCCTGTTTCATTGTAGATTTGTCTAGAAAAATGGGTGAATAAACATTTCTTGCGAGGTAGTGGGTTATCTAACACTTAGCAGCAGTGCAGCTTCTCCCTTTAGTACATTAACAAGGAATATGATGTTTTGCTTCTCATGGTTGTAATTCCTATCTAGACCTTATATTGAAAATATTCCCTGAACAACTGAAGAAAGGGAGGTTGGCTGCCCTGAGTGGGCACTGCTTAAAGTGTTTCTCTTCCACATGCAGGCTGTGGAGCAGGTACAATCGACTTTAATGAGAGTCTTTCTATGAGTATACTATGCAAGCTGAAAAGAAATGTGTAAGGGAAATTTTAGGAGCTAGTCAGCACTTTGCTGATGGCCTTCTTGAACTTCTCATCTCTGTATCACCTACAGAGTTCCATTCTCCTTTCTTCTTTCAATGAGAGAACAAAAGGGTCTTGATTGAGTCATAAAACCTTGCAGCTCTACATCTGTGTGGCAGGGCTTGAGGGCTTTAAAAGGTAATGTTAGCTTGAAGTGCTTGAAGTAGAAATACCAATTGTTTCATTTTCTTTTAACTTCAAAATAAATGAATGTCATTTAGTCAGTTCCCTTTCAACATACCTTATATCATTACTACATCATATTATTTCTGTGAAAAGACTGAGACTCTTTTTGATTTGTATTGTCACGTTTGAAATTCTTTCTTTCAGGCAGGGAAAGAAAATTCAGTATGTTCTTATTTGTATGTTTTGCAGAAACTTGCTTTCTTGATAATCTTCTATCATGATGCCAGAGATCACCAAAGGGTTATCTTAGCAGTGGAAATATATTCCCTTGTTTGAGTGTTGGTAAAACAAGCTAACAGACTATAGAAACAGCAGAATGAAGTAACTCAACCTACTGTGTTTTTGAGTGAAAGATACTATTCTGGCCTTGAATTTTATTATTAAAAATACCCCATGTGTATGAGTCTGCCACTTTTGAATAAATCCCAAAGAATGGTGATAACAATAAATGCATTAGACTTGCATTTCTAACCCACATTAGCTACCAAAATTATTTTTTGAGTTTGTGCTACTGCTTCTGTCTAAACATTCACTTTGTACTTGATACTTTCATGCTGAAACAAACTAAAGCTGTTCATGGAAAGGCTCCACAATGAAACATGAATAAATTTTGAAGGAGAAAATCTGTTACAGTTCCATTTTCTTTTTTTTCCAGCTGAGAAAATCTACAAGCAATGCTTGTTGGTGCTATTACAGATGTCTAGGTTCAAAACAGCCTATCTTGCTCTTTCTGCTTTTCTGCTTATAATTGTGTTTTTACTAACTTGTATTCCTTCATGAGCAAGAGTGATACTGAGGATGCAAAATGTTTTCTGCTTTGAAGCCTGATTTCATGTAATGATTTTGTGACTCATTAGCTCTTGAGTTGTAATTTTCTATTTCTGGTTTCTAAGCAAATAAGAATCTTGTCAGTCTGGTTGAAGAAGCCAAATTATTTTTGAGTGAAGACCATGTATAATAAAATACTGTCCCAAAATATAAAAGTGCTTCAACAGATATTGCTGGGGGGAAACTAATATCCTATGTGTGAGTATGATAACTGTATAAGTCTGTTTAAAATACAGACTTTTGGGGTTCTTTAACAGAACTGGACATACCCACCAAAGGAGCATTACAGTTGAGAGGTATGTGAAGCAAGGTGAACAATGAAATACCTGGTTCCCCAGTTAACTACAATTTCATCATGCTGCTCTACAGAGCTGGATGAAAATGTTCCTTGTGTTGTTACTATTGCGTGTAACAGAAAGAGGTTTCAGATCACAAGCAGTAGGCAGCCCTTTTATTGCTAAATTTTTCATTAGTCATGGAGCTAATGGTGATGTGTAGGTGTGTGGATGGGCAGAACTGAAACGAAGTATCAAAAAGCTGGCTATGAAAGAGCACTTGAAATATCATAGGACTTTTTCTGTTCTGGAAAAAAATTGTTCTTATAAAGAGGAGAAAATAAAATGGATCCTTATTAGGATATATGTTTTCTTTAATTTTCACACTTGTCCTGTATCTTTATGCTCTGAGAGTGTATGTGGAAGCATCTGATTAAATGACTTATACTACCCATTCTCTTCTACAGTTCTAACAGCTTTCTTTCTTTTCTTTCTCTTTGAATTATACAATCCACATCTTTTTAATAGTTCCTTATATGGCACTCTGCATTAATTCCTAATATCTTTTGATGCTGTTGATATTGCAGGTGAAGGTGTATGATTTAACTCAATTCTGTTTCATTCCTAGGGGTTTTTAAAATTATTTTCTGTATGTTTTTATACATGTGCATACAATACATGCTGGCCTTTTTTCTTGATTCTGCTAGTACTGAAGATATGCTGCAGGACCCTTACCAATAGACTCAAGCAACTAAATAAACAAGCAGCTATTCTATTCCTTATTTCACATTGCAATGGATTATAGAAATGTACATGCTACTTTTCCATTTTATATTTGTTTTTGACATCTTTTTCAGCAGCAGAAGTTCAATGGCTAATATATACATGTACACCCAATAAGAACAATCTCTAAACCCGTTTCTGTACTGTTTATTCTCTCAGCAGAACTACAGAATTTGCTGTACAAATCCGCACTTCCTCTGTTTGACATAAAGATTTGCCTTGTATTTTGCAAAATTACAGAGATGTTATTTCTTATTAATTTATTTATTGCGGTTTCTAACAGTCTCTGAGTGCTAAACAGAGAACCTGTATTCTGAACCTGAAAAACAAGAATAACATTTGCAATTCTGCAATGTCTGTCTGCAGTTCTGCAACCAGGACTGATTGCTTTTATGTGCATCTGTATCCATTCTGAGACTCCTAAAAAGACAGAAAGTTAATGAAGCTTGAGATGTTAAGAAAGCCAGTGAATTCTTTCTTAGCCCAGCTGAATACTTATGTTGATTTTTTTTTTTTCACTACAAAGAAGAAAAGGAAAAATAAACACATTTCTGAATCCTTTACCCTATCGCAATAAAAACATTGGGCAAAAGTGATAAACAAAAAAAATGGGATTTCTGATTTTTCTTTACAGACAGGGAAGACCATCCTATATATCTATCTGTTGAACTAAAGGCTCTATAGGTAAAGGTGATGTCTCTCCTTACTAGATGATGCTTACTTACCTAGGTTATGAATGAGAGCATTATGGATTGAAGGTCATGACAGGTTTTGAATAGTTGGCTTGGGTGCTGTCATGGAGTATTGTTTTGATAAAACCGGGGGAGAAGTCTGAAATCAACAGTACAAAACTCACTGTCTTTCATTATATCTGGAGTCTTACAGAAGACCTTGTATTTGAGGAGTTAGATCTCAGCCAGGCCATGTTTGCTGTGTGGGGTCCTCTGTTAAGCGTGAGCAGCTGCTGTAAGGAAATCTGCTGGAGTGGCCCATATGGGTCTGTTCTGCATGCTGGGGATGTTATGGCAGAGATAACAGTCCAGCCTGACAGGAGAGGAAGCCTGGCTTTTCTTGTTACACAAAATGTAAGGCATTACAGCACAGAAGGGAGAAAGAACATATCCACAGATGGGATCTGCAGAGTGTGCTGGGGGACAATCCATCTGTGGTCTGTTTGATGCCTTATGAAACTGTGCTTCCCAGTATCTGATGGGATGCAAGATTTACTTGCTATCTACATTAATCTTTGTATTCTATCTTGTTAGTATTGACATTTCAGGGCCTTTCTTACTGACATTCACCAAAAAACCCTTCACTCTCTCTCTGCCTTCCCCACTTGTGGTGCAGGACATTCACACTTGTAAAGTATGAATTCTCTAAAATGAAATTCTGCTTTAAAATGGGGAATGGAAAATAACTGACCAAGTACTGTACAAAAGAATCAGACTATGAATTACTGTTTGATACTGATTCAGAGACGGGGAAAAAAAAAGACACTGGTGATAAATACTTGGTGCCGTTTGATACAAGGAAGTAGTTGTCTATTCATACAAAGGCCATCAAATGTTTTGTGAAAAAAATGCAACCAAACCAAATCAGAATGAACTCCAACTCCCTTCTTCCCCTGCCAAAACCCACCACCACCTATATTTCAGTGCAGTGGAATTGTTAGGAAACTTGAAAATGAGACTAACAAAAATCAAAAGGGTCAATTCTGTCCTATGAGTGTTTAGAAGTCATGAGTGACTCAGAAGAAATGAACCACTGCAGCTCTATTCCAGATAAATTTTTAGAAGACATTATTTGAACATGAAAAATATTTCTGCTATGCTGCTCTCATAAAATAAGGCAAAAAGCATAAATAACTAGAAAATGAGAAACTCAAATAGGATATCTTGCAATTTTTTTCTGATAACCTTAAATAAAACTTTTCAAACACTCACTTCTACAAGAAAGAACATGGACAGAGTGCAGCACAGGAGTTTATAATTGGAACAAATAAGTCACCAATAGAACATAATACACAAGAATTAGAAAAAAAAAAAGAATTTATACACCTGAATAGAAATTAAGTACAGCATTATGAAGTTAGTTTGCATTGCTTTTTATTTTTTAAAATTATTTGAGAAAATATTCTCATATAATTTCAATATTACTCTTTTCTTCTAAGTCTTTCTGGATAAAGGAGTATGATTTAGAAATAATCCAAGGCTATTTAAAAAAATTTTTATTTGGTTTCTTCTTAATATAATGGTGCATTATATCAAAAATATACACTGCATTACATTAAAATGGCAATATTTTTAAAAAGTGATTATACTGTTAACTTTAGAGAAAAATAATTATATTTTTAAGGCTTGAGTTTTGATAATTCTGTGTATAAGCGGCAGCAATATCAAAACAGCCAACCACTCCATTGTTAGAAACACTTCAAGAATTCCAAATGAGAAAAACTTTGTCTCAAAGTTTTTATTATTTTTAAGTTCAAATAAATTAAAATATACTTAAAGATGTGTAGTTGTTGACACTTCTTATTTCAAGGTTAGGGTTTATGGCATCTAAATGAAAACCGTAAATAATGCCTGGTCTTAGCAATAACTTCATTTTTTAATAAGGAAATGCTAATTACAATTGTTGATTTGGTATATATAATGCTAGTATAAAGTATGTGGAAGTTTGAAATTGGAATGGAATGGTGCATTGTTTGTATAGTTAAAATGTTATCAACTAATTTTCATAGAAGCTTGTATATGACAAATTTTTTTAAAAAATTATCTACATCTGCACATTTACTGTTAAAAGGAGCTGCTCCAGATCCCTCCCCATATCCTGATTACCCTGCATAGCAAGGGCTATTAGGATTGAAAGGGCTTCTGCCAGGAAGGATGTTTTAGAGTTTCCATTTCCCTCTGTCCACTGAGCATATATCCTGTTCTTAGGCTTAGCCAAATCTAACATCTTTATTTCACAGATTTGAAAATAAACTCCACGGATCATTACTGGTGTAGGATGATCCTACACGTCTTTTGTAGGAAGACTCTACTTGACACCAATGAGCAAGACCAAAATTACAGGTGACCCGTGTGTCCTCTATGCATCTGCAAGTAGATCAAGTGCAGCTCCTGTAATTGGCAGTGGCACTGTAGTAACTGGGAAACTGCTGAATACTTTGAACTCCCAGGTGATCATCCAACAGCTCATATTGGTTGCCCTAAGACCCCACTGCTCAGTTCTGTCCCTTGGTAGAGTGATGAATTCTGTGGTACTCATTCATGTGCAACTCAGCTCTCCTCAGATCTCCAACACATGAAATACGCATTTAAAGATTAATTGACCACAATTTCTTTGGTTTGTGGTTCAGAAAAGGTGAAACATTCATTAGAAGTGCTCATATTAAAATCACTGTGTGAATTGGTGATTTTTAACTGAGACAATGTAATGTGTTGCTCTGAAATCATACAGGATGCTCAAAGGAGAAAGCAAGAGAAGACCTAATTTGGTGAGAAACTCACAGTAATAACTCACTTCCACACTGGCAGAACTCTATGAAGCAGTATCCTTTATACTGACAGCGCCTTGGCCTTAAAAGTGATCCAGCGGGAATGCATTAAGAGTTTCCACCATTAGTAATGAGAGGTAGAAAGTGGAGCTCTCACGGTTAGCACAGTGTACCCTGAGAATTGTTGGGGAAGTGAGTTAGTGCTTTAAAAAGTACTTAGTATCTAACTTAGGTCTGAGATCAAAAGATTAAGACCTCTGGCTCCTCATGTTATGGAAAAAGACTTTTGCAGCTATAGGCTCCACAGAAGTTCTATGTTTATTACTAGGATTCACCTTATATTTATGTATCATGTCCAAAGTAGAAAAAGATATTACTTTTTGTAGAGGGGTTTTGCATTTCTCCTGCTTGGATTAAATGAAATCTTGCAGATACTAGCCAAAAGCAAGCTTGATTACAAAAATATTCTCCTGGCCATATCACTTAATCAGGCCTTTTTTTAGGAATAATAAATGTTTCAAAGATAGCCTACAAAAATGTCATGTGGAAAAAACCCCAGCAGCAGATGATTTAATGTTAGTAGAATTATTGCCGTGATTTGCTATAAAACTATCTTAATATAACATTCAATTTTGCAGTTAAGCATTTTCTTCACAAATAGAAATCAAATTGCACAGCTTAGATACTAAAATCATAGATTGCAATAAAATCTTTTTTCTACAATAGATCTTTTTGCAGTTTTCTTTCTATTTCAAAATGTGTTTCAGTAAAAAGCTATTTCTGATTGGTAATTTTCATTGTGGTTGGACACATTTTTGTCATACATGCTGAAGAATGACTGAATTTCTTCTGTGTTCTCTTCACGTAGGAAGGAGGGCCAGATGCACTACCTCTGCCTTTTGTTCATTTCTGCACAGGATTCACTGGGTTTCTCTTCTGTACCAGTCGAACTCTAAATAGTCAATTATCTGTTCTTTTAATTATTGACTTCTTTAGCTTTAGCTGCCTGATTTTTCAGGAAAAAAAAATCTGTTTCACACTTCTTTGACACTTTCTTTTGTTCTTCCATCAGAACTAGAAGGTATCAACATACCTGGCTGTTACATCATTATCAACACTAGGGCAGCTATCAAATGCTCTGATATTGGAAAGAGCACTGGTTGATATAAAAACAGACTAGCATTAGTAAGCAAGAGGAATATAATGTAGGTAATAAATTAAAATTGCAGGAAGAAACTGCCTTTTATGATAAAAATTCTTTTAAAGAACTTCACTGAAATATTACTTTTATTTACCAGTGCTGTGACTCATGTTAAAAAAAATAAAAACAAAAAACCAAAACCAAACCCAGGAG
This sequence comes from Passer montanus, assembly GCF_014805655.1. NCBI lineage: Eukaryota > Metazoa > Chordata > Aves > Passeriformes > Passeridae > Passer > Passer montanus. The sequence continues at coordinate 6,694,574 of NW_024364270.1, forward strand.
AAAATGTGCACTTTAAAATGAACAGGTGGATTTTATTTTGTTTGTCAACCAGAAAGGTATTTCTTAAGCAATCAGAAAACAACTCAGTACAGTGTGCTGTCTTATGTTGTGCATTTGAGCAGTGACTGAGCATCAGTTGGCCAGGGATGCATTTAGCTGTGGTCCATGGCCTTGGGCAGCACTTCTGTTGTGTTAGAGAGAGAAGGGAGGCTGGTACCACAAAACCTGACTTTACAGACTTTATTCTATCCTTTTATGCAGAGCCACTCTATGAAGCTCAAAACTTCTGTAACCTGTTCACAGAAACTGAGCATGGCATGTTCTGTAATTTCTGGAATTTCACATGACAGAGCAGACGTTGGGCCGACAGCTGGAATTCTCTTCGGATCATGATAAAGCAGAAGAAATGCTCTGAGATGCACTCAATGCATTTAAGATGCTACCAAAGTAATGTTTGGCAAAAAATTTAAAAAAACCCCAAATTATATTTTTTCTTAAAAAAAGAAAGTGTATTTTAGCCATTAAAGGTCTCAGCACTAACTTTTTCATTCTATATATCCATTCCCATTGTGCTCCATGATTTAATAATTTAAATATATTCTCTGTTGCCCAAGACAGGTTGTCCTAGAAACTACTGCAATAATGAATTTATCTTTTGAATATCTAGATGTATAGCCCTGCACACATCTTATGCTTGTTTTCCCTATAATTAAAACACTTAGGATCGTAGGTTATATTTATAATTTATTATGCAACATATAAATAACCATTCCTCATCTGTTAAAACTCTCTGATTCCCACATGACAAATAAGAAAGAATTTTGGAGTTAAGCTCTGAAGTGAAGGAGAAGGCTGTGACACCCACCATATTCTGTTTTTTCCTTGCTGTTAATACAGCTGTTTCTGAGGAAAGCAATTTGCCATGTAGCTTGTGATTGAATCTTCTTACTCAGATTTTTCTGTTGCATGCATTAAATGTATGTAGAAGCCAAAACAAGTTAAAATGACAACTGAGAAGTCTTTTTTTGTTACAGTTATTTCCAAGTCTCGCTGCATTGTTATGAGTAGTGTGGAAAGAGGAAAATTGTATATCAGAAAGCACAAACATAGAAAGCAAAGCTGCCAGGGGTGTCTTTACTTTTAGAAGATTTTTTTTTTTAAAGTCTTGATGTCAATGGCCCATGGTGACTAATGGAATTGGCAAAGAAACTCAGGATGTTGAAAACTGAACATACAGGGCACATTGATTCCCATGCTGCTGCACAGAAGCAACAGTTAATAACTCAGATTTGACCAATTGATCTGAAAACACTTCCAGGGGAGATAACTGTCAAGACTGCATTTTATAGAGGAAGAGGCTAATGCACAGAGTTTAAATTTCTTGCTAGAAGGTCAACAGCAAACCTTGGTCTCTTGAGTCCCATCAATTGCCTGTTCATTATATTGCTGATATTGCCATGTCTCTTCTAGAGTTCTCCAGAGGCTTAGCATAGTGTAGGAATCCATGATAAAGTCATTAGATATAAGCCTGGTAATGAAAAACCCTTTTCAGGTGTTCATCTCACACAGTTCTTTTCATAAGCACTTTCAACGATGCCAAGGGACCCTGGGGATCAAACTCTTTTCTGCCTATGGAGGGGAAGTGTCAGAAACTCAAAAGTCAGGTAGATGCATGACATTCCTCTGTCAATGGTTATTGGCTTGAAAGCAACGTCATGAGACTATTTCATCTTGTGGATTCTCTGGCCCTGGTCTAATTTTGTGTGGCCATATAAAGCAATCCTGCAGTGGCATTACATGGAAGTAGCACCCCACACTGTCAGTTTTCCTTCTAGAAAATTGGCATTCTCTTCTGAATGCATCTCTTCAAAGAGGTACTAAGCTTTTTCAGAGGACCATGAAGGGATCACTGTAAAAGTGCTTACATTCAGGCTACAAATTACACAAAACTCTGACAAGGTCTCCAGCACATGGGGTAGAGAATAAAACCCTCAACCTTGTACTTTTCTATTGCTGAACTTTGGCTTTGGCACCTCTGGGATATCTTTACCCATGGACCAACATGAGCTGTTCCAGATTTACTTAAAATGGAAGGTGAAGGATTATTCAAGACATATGTCATTACTTAAACTCATTATATTCATAAATGTAAGTTATTTTTGTTGGATCAGTATAATGATGATGTGGAGTAAAGGTCTTTCTCTGCAGCCTCTAGACATATAAATACATAAATCTTTAAAGGTGAAAAGTAGCACACTATATCTTGTATCCAACTTAAGTAATGTCCAAAACTCCCATTTTTATTTCCAGGCATTTTGTGGCATTGTGTTTTGAGATGCACAATGCCAGCTTATGTGTGCAAGGGAGGAAGAAGTATTTGGTAACCAGGGCAAGGAATAGGGTAGCCTCAATCTCAATGTGTTTTACCACAGGATTAGACAATTAAAAAGAGCCTTTGGAAATAAGACAGGTCAGGTGATAATATCTACAGATGGTAGATGAGAAAACTGTATATGTGATTTCATTCTGTTAATTTTAGTTTGTTTGCAAAATTTTGAGTCACAAGGAAATAGGAGAAAGTGAAGGGAATTTAAGAATTGGTGAATGTACAGCATGCACTCCGAAGCTTTTTGTTTAGCACTCAGTGGAGACAAATTTTACATTTCAAAGACAGCAGGATGAGAGGCCTGATTAATAAAGCAGGAAGTGAAAAAATATTTTTGAGACTTCAATAATGCAGGATCAAAGGATTTGCTGTGATAACATATTTAATGTAGTTTAGAAGCCAATTGCAGCATACTGTATGTGGCACTACTGAGAGCAGAGAAGACTTCAGGAATCCTACAGATTAGAAATAGAACGTAGAAAAAATGCCAAGAAATTTCAAAATCCTTGCAGGTGAGAGAGAGAGAAGGAATTAAACAGGAAATCTAAAACATGTGTGTAAATAAGTAGATTTCAGTTTTGTGGGAAATTGGACATTCTGATTTCACATTTTTTGAGCAAAAAAAGTCATTGAGCTCTGTGACAACAGAATTAGATAAAATGTTGTGAAGATTAATTATAAAGTTAGCACGGGTAGGAACAATAATGTATTTTACCAAAAAGACACAACTAAGTGAAATCTGTGTTTTCCTGAATAAAAGCAATTGAAGAAAATTATAGGACTATGCATCCAATGCAAACATGAATATGACAAGATTGAATTTAATTGTGGCAGTTGTCCATTGTCACCATGACAAAACAGCTGAATTTTCTGAAAGCCAGAATGTGAAATAGAAGAGCCTGCTAATACATGCAGTTGTTACATATGAAAGATTCAGTTTAGAGTGTGCTTTGTTGAAATGCTTAGCTACAGTGTTGGTTCATTTACAAAGACATCAGGTAAGGAGATACTCTACAATTAGAGGTAAATGTATCCTATTAAAAATGAGGCACATCATGGGAAGACTGTCATGACAGGTTTGGATAATGTGTTTTAGCTAGAGGCTTACATTAGTATGCAGGCACTTGTTTTATATTTTCCCTGTTTTTACAGTGCTATCCTCTTGAAGCTCATTAAATCTTTTTCTGCAGTAAGGGCACTCAGGCATGAATAATCTAAGGAGTAAACAGAATACTATTATAGATACACAAGTGTCCATTACAAGAAGTAGTAAATTTAAAGATGATTAAAAAGCAACAGCAAAGCACAAACACCCTCTTACGCACACACAACACTAACATAAGCAGTATGTGTTTTTCTTGGGAAGGATTCATTAAGACATGAGTCTTAGAAATGAGTGAAATAAATAACTCAGCCTGATTAATGAGCTACCACAAATAATTTCTAGATCACAAGTTCAAAAACAAAAAAGAGGATTTGTTATTGCTTTGTGCCTTATTTAATTATGAGGCTCAAAATGCATGAGCCCATGCAAAACAAGTATAAAAATGCTGTGCTCTGTATAAATTAGGACAAATTCTAACAGGTATTTTTCACATTTTTACAAGGTATTTGAGAGTTCCATTTCAACAGAATATCTGAACATACATCCCTCTATTCAAAAGTCCTCAAGCTTGACTGACTGAAGTGCTATAGGGCACCTAACCTAAGGGATATATGGGTTTAAAAATATTTTAAAACATTTAAAATGGTCTTAATCAATTTTTAGGCAGATGAGGCACTTAACTATAAGCTTGCATTCTGAACGTCATCTTTTTAAAGGCTAGAGGAACACTGCAGGTGGTGCAATTCACAAAGTGAGCAAAGTACTTCTAGGACTGTGTCTCACACATGTGAATGTGTTTCTTGTAGGCAAATCAGTAGGTGAGGAATGGCTTTCCCCCATTTCTCTTTTGTGAATTTCCCATTAATCAAAATCAAAATCCTCATGTCTCAAGCTCAAAAGAGTTCTATCCCAAAGAATATCAAGACACACAAAAATACTGTAAGTCCCATGTGGACGAACAAAGCCAAACTCAAAAAACAAAAAGGAAGTATAGAGAAGGTAGAAGGAAGGACAGGTAACGTGGGGGGAATACAGAAACATTGTCCAAGAATCCAAGGGATGAAGTTTGGAAAGCTAAAGCCCAAATGTAACTGAATCTGGCTAGGGATGTCAAAAACAACAAAAAGGGCTTCAAGAAAATGAAGAATAGGGAAAGTATGGATCCATTGCTCAAAGAGACAGGGTACCTGGTTACATAGGGCATGGAAAGGCAAAGGTACTGAATGTCCCGTTTGTCAGTCTTTACTAGCAAGACTGTCCATCAGCAATCCCAGGTTTCAGACACCATGGAAAAAGTCTTGTGCAAGGAAGATGCACCCTTAGTGGAAAAGGATCAGGTCAGAGAATCCTTAAGCAAACTGGACATACATAAATCCATGGGATCTGATGGGATGCACCCAAAAGTGCTGAGAGAGATTGCTATGTCATCATGAGGCCACTCTTGATAATCTTTGATCAGTCACAGCAATTGGAAGAAATGGCCAAGGACTGCCAGAAAGTAAATATCACTTTTATCTTCAAAAAGTGTAAGGAAGAGTACCCAGGGAACTACAGACTGGTCAATCTCACGTCCACCTCAGGGAAGGATGGAGCCACATTCTTTTCAGTGGTGCCCAGGGGCAATGGCCACAAACTATAACAATGGTGGTTTCAAACATCATGGAAGGTTTCTTTACTGTGGAGGTGACTGAGCAGTAGCACATAATTGGAGATATTCAAAAGTAATCTGGACTCCAGGTAGCCTATCTTGTGCAGGTTTGGACTAGTTTCCCTACAGAGGTGCCTTCCAAATTCAATAATTTTCCAATTTTGCGAAAAAATCCTGAGATTTTAGCCTGGACTGCAAACCCAGCTCCTATCTCCAAGTCATTGGCTACCTCCAGATAACAAAATGAGGCTTCTTCTTCCTCCTGTCCTGGCTCCTCTTTGTACTGCACAGGTTAGCAATGGCAACTAGGAGAGAGGAACTTTGGGATGGAGTTGCTTGAGGCTGACAATGGACAGCTTCTTTCTAAAGTTCATGACCAAGGATGAATATTTGAGTTAGGATAGCTTGAAGTTATACTAGAGTTTGCTTTTTTTTTAATTTTTTTTTTAAGTTACACTGCCTGATCTTTTTGATATGAAGGTACAAAAAGAAACCAAAATTAGATTGAAAATATTTGTGAAGACATGTTACAATGAAAGAATTCTTCCTTTGGTAAGATGCAAACAATTTAGTAAGAAAATTAGTACTTGTGATTTTGCCACTTGTTTTTACCCTCTACATTGTTTTTACCCTCTACACCTTTTTTTCCTTATTAAAACATGCATTTGCAAAATATTTATAGTTCTAGAGGTAACATTGAAAAAATTCTAAAAGCCTTAAAAATGTATGCAGAAAATATTCAGCATATGAAGATTAAATTGAAATTACAATGGAATTATCATTAGCCTTTTTACTGAGTACTAAGGCTGAGGATGATGATTGTTATTCAGCTGTTTGATCTAGACTGCCTTGTTCCTTGAACTAGCACTACAGTTATTGAGACAGTAATCAGAGGGAATTGGTCTTGATCCTAACACATCCTCACCAGACGGCTGGAAATAAATCTACTGGTTGATATTGAGACATTTTGTTCTCATGTTTGGGGGTCCTAAGAAAATAAGACTGTTCATGCCAAAAAATACCAGAAAAACTTTTTGGAGAAGCATTTGTTTCTCTAATTAATTTATTTTAAATTCATTTAGTTCTATAAATTTATCCACATCTTTTACTATTCTTTGTGTTTAGTCAGGCTGTTGCTTTTCTAGAAGGTAAAGAAATGTCTATGATTGGAATGTTCTCCAACACATGAGAATTCTTGGTTGTGAAGATTTTTAAGATGCATAACAAACTAGGTAGTGATGGAACAGAAAATCTTATGATAGTTGTCCTAAAAAAGTTAACCTATTTAAGCCATGCTGTTAGCTTTGGAAAGAGACTTGAATTGGTAATTCACCATTTTTCCTAGTGTTCAGAATTCTTGATTACCAGAAATAGAAGCTAATGGTCGATCAAATAAGACTTGGAAAAATATCCACAATAGTGTCATACTCTTTATAGCAAGATCTTCCTTACAATTTACAAGGTAGTTTGGGTTGCTCAGTGACTGTGTAGCTCACAGGGTGTAGATTAGTTTAATTATTAATAATGAACCTTGTGATATTTGGCTATGGTGCAGTTAGTAAGCAGAAACAGAATTTTTTTCTATTTTATTAATGGTATTTTATCTATTGTTTGGTCTGTTAGCACTAGAATGAGAAGGTTTTAGCTTTTGATTTCTACATTTCTCTATTATCTAACTAAAAGGAAAGAAGACAAAGAGCAAGCCATAAATGGTGTAAAGAGTGAGCAAATAATGTTACAGGAAAAACAGAATGCTGTGAATTTATTTATTTCATTAAATATGTTATCTGTGAAAAAATAGATCAGCTTTTTGGGAATTGAATTTTACAGAATGTTCCCTCTGGCTTTTCCAATTGTTACAAGAAAGGATGCTTTTTTTTTTTTTTTTTTTTTTAATATGAATTACCATAATGTTCCACAGAGGGAGAGGCATCCTTCAGGGTGGCTTTTTACAAGACACTTTTTAAAAATATCAAAGCATTAACTGCATATAAAAATAATTTTCAGCTGTTAATGAGGGCATGTAAAATTTTTATGAGATGAAACCCAAGTCCATCTCAAAAGTAAAGACTCAGCTTTTACTTGAGAATTTGTTTATCTTCACCACAACATGTAGAGCCTGGATATTGGTTTTGCTAGCATAATATTCCCAGAGGCCAAGAAATCAGACTTTGGAGTCTAGTTTCTAGAGACCTTTAAATATAGACACAACAATTTAAATGGGCTCCTTGGGGTTTGACACCAAATAAAACAATGTTTGGGTGTAGCCCATAAGATTTGGTTCTAAAATTATAACCCAGGCTCATTTTGGATGATTAAGCTGTCCTCTGTAATGAATACCTAGTCATTTCACACAAGATATTAATTAATTCAGACTTCTGAAAGGCTGTAGTAACAACTACATGGCTCTTTCACTAGAGAGATATATATTCAAAATAAATGGAAAATTTAGTCTCTGCTAGTAAATTACACAATAAGATATAATTTGTTAGATAATTCCAAATAAATACACTGGATAACTAAGGAAGAACCAGATGAATGTTCTATAGATTTATAAGTAACCCAGCTACTCTAGCAATCAGAAATATTGAGCATAAGCCCCCTAAAGCTATTATGGAAAAATAAAATTTGAAGATTCAATTTTGTACACTACTAAAACACATACACAGACGTCATTCATTGTTTTCCCATAACAGAAGTGAGCAAATATTTGAACGTGCAGTATGTATGTTGAAATTCCTTCCTTTGACCCTTAAAATAAGATCCACATATTTACTTTGAGTAAATTTCAGCGTGCTTGGAGAAGAACAGGACAGCAATGGTAAGGCAAATGACCAGGTTTCAATTTGATGTCTACCTCATTGACATCCACTTCAATGACACTGCTTTGACAGAGAAATTTGTTCTTCTGTCTTTTTTACAGTTCCATAGAGCTTCCAGAAATTATCATGATGGCAGAAGGTTCTTCACTGCCTTTGACATTGAATTTCTCCTTGATTTGTGAAAAGTTGGGTCTCCATGAATCTGCTGTACTCATTTTACATTGGTAAAAATAACTATTTAGACATTCATAAAAAAAGAGTATCTTGGGGATGGGCATGTAGTGTCTGCTCAGAATCAACAACTTTTGGCCTAAATTTAGTGAGTCTAAAATTTTACCTCGCAATCTAAAATTACTATAGGAATTTCATTCTGGAACTGGATTTCTGAGGGTGCAAATATGAACATCTGGCAGCCCATTTCATTCATAAAAGAATGAGGCCATGAGAAAATGTGGACTTGAATGTTAAACTAGATGTATTTGGGCACACAGTTTTGCTGCTGGTTTACCAGTTAGAGATTTTCTGCTTTATACAATATTCTTGGGCCAGAATTCATGCCTATTTTTCTTATTTAGATTCTTCAGGAATCCTGTGACATGCTAATTTGCAAGATGAGCTATAGAAAAAGCTATTTTCAGAGATTATTACTGATGTTATTTGGGGCAAACTGAGTGACAGCTACTATTTCTTCCCTAAGCTGCTGTGAAATTTCATCTGTTCTTTACCAGTCGGAGCCACTCAAAAGTGGGATCATTCAAAAATTCACAGGATTATTTGTTGTACAGCTCTGGATGATCCTGCATGCTTCAAAATATAGCACACAGTAATAAAAGACAGTTGCAATGAAATATGTTATTAAAATAGCAGTCAATTTAGGTGTCAATTTCTTGTTTGTTTCAAGACAATTGTGCAGATAAACTAAAGCAGCACATCACCAGAGTGTTTGAACATTAACTCTTCTTGTCATACAGTGAATAGTCATGTAGTGGAATAAGGATAATGAAATATGTCACAAGAACAAAATCCAGCAACTGTTGAGAATGGGATTGCAAGAATGAAACTCTGGGACATGACCAGAAATGGAGCAGATTAAGTTGAAGTTGGTTTTAGCAAAAGAGGCCTTTCAGTCCATGCTGATATTATAACTGACCATGGGCCAGGCTCCTAGCCGAGTCTGCTGCCCTGGCAATGTGACTGACAGCTTCTTGCAAAGGGATGTGACAAAAAAGGAGATAAAGACTAAAGCTGTGCCAGCTTCACTCTGCTCCTCACAGTGAGGTAAGTCTTTAGCCCAGCCAACAATGCAAGGGCTGCACTCTTTGTGCACCCAGAGCTATCACGTGAAATGCAGAGCTTTGAGTGTGAAAGCAGCTCAGTACTACATTTAAGGTATTGTTTTGAAAATTTTAAGCATATGTGGTAGTTTTGTGGTTTTTTAATTTTCATCACCTGCATGCAAGCTATATCTCCCCTGCCCTCCTCATCCCTCCTAGACAGAAAACATTATCAGTGTACCTTTGGGCTAGTCAAGCCTGGATATTCTGGGAAAAATCAGCTTTTCTGTTTTATCTTAGTCATTGAAGGTTGAAAATAGGACTTATAGTTATTATAATTTTTAATAATGGAGTTCTTCCTGTACTGCCTAACTTCTTCATACTCCTTGGGCTGTATTCTCTATTTCAGAAAGTGTTGCTGATAAGAAATATTTATATAAAAGGTAATTAAAATTATTTTTATGACAAAACTGACATTAACACTAACACTTAGATTGAGGATTAATGGAATTTATCATAGTTCTGTGAAAAAGACAATTTTCTGGTAAAAAAAATTTGTGAAATCCATGGTTATTTTTGTTATCAAGTTCAAAAGAAACATCAATAAGAATGTCAGTGCCTGAAGTCCTTTAGTCCCCTTCAAAGAATATATATTTAAATTTGAAAGTTTTGTAGTAACAGTCCTTTGCCTGTGATGGTTCTGGTGCAGTCATCTGGAAAACAGTGGTAGAAGCATATGAAAGAAATAGGAGTAGCATTGGATAAAACAGCAGATTTTACTCTTGTAGAGACAAATAATCAATAACTGGCACTTTCAGGAATCTGGGCAACTCAGGGACGTGGATTACCTAAAAATCACAGTTCAACAACAGTTTTCATAAAAATTACATCAGGTTTGCAATTTAAATCCCCAACAGCAGAAATGCAAAACAGAAGCCAAAATTCTACAAGGAATTTACCATGGACTCCTTCTTCTAGCATGCCTAAATACTGAAGAACTTATCATAAATTTTGCTTTTGGATGAAATATTTTGGTTTCAGAGACTTAACTTTTTAGGTGACATAATGTGGAGTTCTTTTTGTTTTAGCTGGTTTGTTTGGTTTTGGTTTTAGTTTTAGTTTGCTTTTAGCTGGTTTGTTTGGTTTTGGTTTGTTTTTAAATAAAGGAATCATTAAATTATCTATCTGGTTTTCTTTCTCACATTTTCAAAGCCCAAGATATGTTCAGAAAAAGAACTGGAAAAAAAAAAAAAAAGAGAATGAAATACAGGCTGTCCTGAATGGTAAGACCTCCTCAAGTAACCAAATGATAACATCAGTAATAATTGAAACTAGAATCACATTTTCACCCCAGAGGATCTCTAACCCATTTTCACAAGGATTGAGTCAGACTTTGATTTCAGCACTTTTCAGAAGTATGTAGAAAGTGGCTTCTGTCTGCAGAGACAGATGTTCTAGTGTTTTTCTAAGTCCTCATCATTTATCTCCCAGCACACCAAACACCAAAGAGAAATAAACAGAAGGACATGTAATTGAACATGGACAATTTTTTAAGCAATAATTTAATTATTTTGAATTTTTTATGAAAGTTTTAATAGATTTCAAAAACACTGTGATATATTTAATATTGTAAGACTGGATATTAAACTGGAATAATAACTACATCTACTTATGTGCCTTAAAAAATGGTGGTTACTGATACTATTTCTATCACCTTTTATGAAAACAGAAAAGTTTATTTTGGCTTGAACTTAACTCTGCACCCCACTGCATATTTTAGAAAACGGTGACTGCCTTTAATTTTGGTTGTAAGTGCTATAGAGGACTCTGAAACTTATTCATAGAAGACTAGCAGTGTTTTGAGACAGTCTAAAAGTTGGACAAAAGGTGATACAGAACCATAGCAAAGTAATTTAACATACATACTAATTCTTTAGTTACAGTTTAACTTTGTGCTTATAAAAGGTCTCCAACTGAAATTTGAGTTACCAAAGTCTTGTGTATTAGGACAATCAAAGCATTTCATATACAGGAGATTATATTTTTAATACTTTTCTGCTAATCTGTTTTCAAGATACATGAATCTTCAAACATGCATAGCTATACTAGAGAATGAAGCTGTGTGGAAAAAAATTTATTTTGGAACAAGATAAAGGCTTCAGATAAGATTTTTCAATTGAAGAAGTACCAGGTCATGTTTCATAGCTTGTTCTTTGATACATACATAGAGACATACATATGTCCTTCAAGAAAGGCTACAGCTACAAGGGTAATTGCTACACACATCACTTGACATTACTTCAGAATTCTTTGTAGAGTATGAATTTCAGGAACCTCATGTTTAAAAAAAAAAAGGTCCTTAGAGGGAAAATTCATCAGTTCAGAAATCTGCTATAATGGTATTTGTAAGTGAAGCTTAAATTAATTGCATGCAGTTGAGAGAACCAGCAATTCCTTCTTTACCTTCTTAGCTATCTGTATGAGGTGTGGTGAGTTTAATTAATGAAGTAGGTTCCACAGATATTCATTAGAAACATTCCTTCAGGTGACATTCCATCAGTAGCTAAAATAAGTATTTAAATTTAATGCACTTGTGTTCCTATTAAGTTCACTTGTACCCCCTACACCTCTAGCACAGCATTTTTAGTAAGACATATTCAAAATTAGTACCAGTGTTCCAGTGCAAATTCCTTTGCTTAATATTTACACCTTCACATCAAACACACTATGGGCAGAGTGGAAACATGGTTAGTATTGCTCTTCAACACCACAAGAAATATTAGGCATCACCAGACACATTGCGTGTCTAAAGCTCAGGTTACTTTGTTCACTGTTAGCATGTACAACTAGCCTGTTACACATACTTAAATATTTTAGCTCGCCTGGCCTCCAGAATTTTCTCCCCTTTAGGGAAAAGGGAGATGTTGTTACAGCTCAGAAACAGATTGCTATCACCACCCAGAGGCCAGCTGCGTGCAATTGCTATAGAGCTTCTCCTAACTAGATGGGCATCAATGGCAGTGCTGGTGATCCAAAGAAGGTATCTTGTAAGGCAAAGAGCATGAAGGGTCACTCCTTGGGAGTGGACAGTGTACCTCCAGGAATTTGAACTGGGAAAGTGGGATCACCAGTTGGGCAACTGATACCTCTTGTTAAGCCCACCAGCTGCACACCTCTGGTAGACAGTCACTGCACTGCACTGCACGCAGCCACATAGTGGGATTGTGAACATCAGTCCAAGGCTGTGTGTGATGATATCTGAGCAGGCACACACACACACAAAATTAATCGTGATTCTGTAATAATTTCAAATCAGAATTGTTCTTTTAAGTCAAAATGAGCCTACCCATTATGGAGGTAGGAAATGTAAAATATAATTCTGGGGATATTTTTTAAATGCTAAGATCAACTATGTGTGACCTGGCTGGGAGGTTGTGTTCTTCAGGCATATTTGTACAAGGCATGCACTACCGAGCATCCAGCAGCGATATCTGATTTCAGGGTTGTCATGGTGTCAACATTGTTTACAGTATCTGCAAGCTGCTCTTTATTTTTCTTTATTTATTTTAAAACTTGGACTACCGAACTCTGTTGACAGCAAAAGTCCTGTCAAAATAATGAAAGTGTGAGAAAAATAATAAAATTAAATTTGAAAAGAAGTACATTTTCCTTTTTTTTTTTAAATGTATTTTTAGTTTTCTTGCTTTGTTGGCATGCTGTAGCAGTAGGGAACTTTGCTAAATAAAATGTCCACTTAGTCCTTCAGGTGCTTGAGTTTTTTTGAAAATTTCTTTTTAAGAAATATGTCTCTGATTCTTAACTTGAGCATTTTTGGAAATCCCATTATGCTACTTAGGACTTTATGCTATTGTGACACAGATAAGGAGGGGAGCGAGGTGAGGTATTTCACACAGCACTGGACTGGGGGGAACTCTGTGAGATAATTATATAGGCCTCAGAAATAGAAGCAGCAACCAGCCTTTATGCTGAAAGCTAAGGCATTTTCAAGATGATCTAAAACTTCTGATGAACTTGAACTCCACCCCTCATGTATTTTGAGCCAGAATAATACACTGATTTGTGTATTTAAACCTGCTGTAGTGGGTAAACAGTCTGTTTCTTCTCATCCCTTATTCCTTTACCTCTAATGTGATAAATTGTTATGTTCTTCTGTAAGAACATAACACTAATTCAACAACAATTAGGAAGCAGATTCCTAAATTAACAATGAATATAAAACACATTGCAGAGTTCCTCTTTGCTATATGACATTCTTATAAAGTGATTACAGGAAGAATATCCTGAGTAACCTGTAATGGGTAAGCCTATTAAAGCAGTAAAGTAATTTCTTAAGTAATAAAATAACATTTGAAGCTGGTGTATGTCTTAGCTGACATGTGCATTATAATACTGTGAATCATGCACACTGAAACTCAAGAAGGATTTCTAAATATACGATATCATGAGCAAAACAGAAGATCCACTACAGATGATAGAGACCTTCTGGAAAGCAGAATGAACTTTTTTTTTTCCTTTTTTTAAAATTTTTTTCCTGGCACAAACAGTACGCCTCCTGTTATCACTGGTAAGTTTCTCAAAACAAGAGTGTCTTTCAAAATAAATACTTGAGGAGTACTCTGGCTACGCGCCTCGCAGACCTGTAAGTCACAAATACTTCGAGGTGTGGGTCTCCTTTTTCAGTCTCTCGAAGGTGGCGACCTTCGGTCGCTGCCAAGCGCTGACGGGTCCGGACGCCCGGCCCCGGCCGGTCCCGCTGAGCGCCGCTGCAGCCGCAGCGCCAGGGATCCTCGGGGCCCCGCTCCAGCCGCTTCCCGGAATCTCCGAGGGGCGGTGACAGGGCCGGGGCGCGGGCGGGGCAGTCCTGCCGTGCCCCGCCGGCCCCCGGGAGCCGCTGCCGTTCCGTGCCGTGCCGTCCGAGGGCGTTTTGCAGCCTTAGGGAAGCCAGGCTGCCCCCTCCCCATTGAAGGCCGTGGAACATGGGTTTCCTGGGCAAGCTGGCGGCGCTGCCAAAACTTAGCGGTGCGGTGGCGGGCCGGGGCGGTGGTGCCTGGCGGCCGGGCCGGCCCCGTGCGGCCGTCCCGCTCCCGGCCCNCGGCCCGGGCCACGGCCGCCCCCCGCCCGCCGCCCGGCGGCCGCGCCGCCTCCTCCCGGGCGCCCGGCAAGTACGAGGAAGTTTTTCGGTCCTGCCTGGCGGAACCCGAGAAGGTCTGGGGAGAAGTCGCCGAGCAGATCCAGTGGTACAAGCCGTGGGTCCGGACCCTAGAGAGGGACAGCCTGGGCAGCGCCTCCTGGTGAGTGGCCGAGTGCCCCGGAGCCGTGCGGAGGCGGGCGCGGCCGGGCCCGGCGGGCTCAGCTCGGCTCTAGCGGGGGCAGAGCGCTGCCTGCCCGGGGCTGCGGGGCGCTGGGCTGCGGGTCGTGTGCTCACCACAGAGCTGTCCCAGCGTCTTGCTGGGATTGTCCGTGTGCCGTCGCTGTCGGAGGAGACGGCTGCGGAGCTTGAAGAAGTTCAATGATTACACTTGATTAATGATTAAAAGCAGCATGGAGCGTGTTGGGGTGAGGGCATGTTAGCGTGCACTCTGGCAGGTGTGACATGTGCCTGTGTGAGTCCGTGTGTGGCTGAATGGTGTGGATGAGTGCGCCTGATGCTCCCCATCCCACCCTTTTTGGGTCGGAATTGGCAACAGGCTGTCGTGAACATGGGAAACCCTGCTTCAGATGCCAGGGAAGTCAGGCATATGAAAATACAGCTGTATAAAAAATGTGGCTTTCGGGAGTGTTTAATCTCAGATACTGTCTAAGTAGGTTATAATTTAGACGTGTTTAAGGTAATGTTTGGCAAAGGCACTGGCGTTGTAATAGATATCTTCATCAGTGAATGGTGAACTATCCTAAGACAGAACATGGTGTCCTTCTTATAAATTACTAGATAGGATTTTCAATACTTTCTCAAAGGTAATGTTAAAATTTCGTATGCCCAACAGGCACCTTTGCCTCTTTTTAAGCAAGTTTACATCATGCTCTTGGGTCTTTTCTCAAGAAGAAGCAGATGCAGAATATGAAAGGCATTGTAGGATAAGGGTCATCTTTGTTTGGCACAGCAAGTCCTTTGCCCTTTTTGTGTTTTCCTGTTTTTTTGATTAAAAATGCTAGTAATTATAAAAAATACAATTAAAAGCATTATTAATTCTCAAATCTGTGCAAATTAAAAGATAGAGAGCCAGTGGAGTGGAGCTGGGTTTCTTATTGGTGTCTGATATCATTGCTTGACACCACTAGTAGTAAAAAATAATGTCAGACATGCATCTTTGTATAATATCACAGAATCACAAACTGGCCTGATGTTGGAAGGGACCTCTGGAGGACACCTGCTCAGACAGGTCTGTGGCATCCCACCCTTAAGGGGAAGGCAGAACCTAAGATTCAGAAATGCTTATGGTCAAAAAAGAATTACAAAAGTCAGTGGACCTGTAAAAACTTACTAAGTTTTATTAGTAAATTCCACACGTTTTGTATGGAAATCTGTGTAAGTTAGTCCCTGATACCCCATAGTGCCTATACCCTAATATGGCAGTGGGTTTTGGATAAAGGCAGGGTGCAAGGTAAAAGAGAGAGATGACATAAAGAGGGGAAGAGAGAAAGAAAACAAGAAAGAAAAGGAGATCACCAGTCCTGGCTCCAGTGCTGATCCAGCTCATCAGCTGGATGATCTTGTCCTTTGCCCTGTTTGTGTTTTTGGTTGCAAAACCTGAGATGTACAGAAGCAGATGCTTTTCATATATTTTCCAATGTAATCTGCTTCAACTGAAGAAGTTGAAGGAGGCTGTTACTGTATTCAGAATGTAGGCATAAGGCAATTCTTCCTCCCTAAATAATGTAAGAGCATGAAAGCAACTTGCAGCATGCCCCAGTGTCATCAGCTGGATGATCTATCCAGAGACCTGAGGCACACAGGCACCTGAGCTTTGTGGGGGTGCCATTCTATAGATAAGTTTCTTGTTTTCTATGCAAAGCAGTCAGCATGCACCATCCATTCTTCTAGACCTTTCTGAAAATGGGTCAGAGGGCTTCAGTAGTCTTCGGTGGTCCTGATCTCTCTACAGTCCATGCTCATTTCTCAACCTTCTTCCTGCCCTGTACCATGTTGTGCTTATCTCCAGGAGCAAGAACAAGGACATTTACCCCAGAAAAGTACTGCCCTACCTCTGTATGGCCCCCTTCTCCAGCCTGCTCTTTCTCTGTATTATTATTACCCACAATCCTTGGGTGGCTCCACAGCTCTCTGGCTATGGGTGTTTGAGACATACACATTAGCCCACGTATCTTCTAAGCTTCTACAAGGTCAGCCTGGAGACAATAGACCAGAATGTAGGCATAAGGCAATTCTTCCCCCCTAAATAATGTAAGAGCATGAAAGCAACTTGCAACATGCCCCAGTGTGTTTTCTTCACTCTCTGCCATTGGAAATACCAGTATGTCATTGGAATGCAAAATGATTTCCAGAAAATCAGTGACCAGTGTCACCATCCCCTGACTTGTTTTTTTGAAGCAGTAATCCCAGGTACTGTTCTAAACTGCATCAGTGGCTGATACAGCACAAAACATCTGGTTTTGCCTACATGAAAAATAATAAGAGCTATGAAGGATGGTTGCTCAAGAAAAGGATGAAGGAATTGAAATTGTTGATCTAAAAGCCAAAATGGAGAGACCTAGGTTTTAAACCACATAGAATTTGGTAAAGAAGTTGAAGGAAAAACTTCCTTGAGTTGTCTTTGAACTGGTCAAAACTGTCTTCAGTTGCAACATGGGAAACATAGTCTTCAGATGTTAGGGAGAAAAATCTTTTTAATGCTGAAGTTGGTGAAACACTTGAACAGATTAGTTTGGAATCTTGTGGAATGCCAATTAAAAGGGTTAAAACAAATATTCGTTTAGGAATGTGGAAACTGTTTTCTCTAACATGTGCAGGCAGAGGGCAATTTTGCAACATGTGTTTTTCCTCTGATGCTAAGTCATATGTGCAATATATAATCCCCTTTGAATTTTGGAAATGTTGCCCAGATTGCTATTCAGATGTTACTTACACTTTTAAAACTGTGTCAGGGTCATTTTACATAATAATATCTCAAGTTATCTGATATTGTCTAACATTTTATTCAGCTTCTACTCTCATTTAATGTAAAAAAGGGAATGTCTGCTTTTTTGATCCTATCAGAACCTCTTTCCTTCTCAACAGGGTAACAAAGCTCTCATCACACCTTCCAGATAGTTAGTTTTTGATTAAATGCACAGTTATAGCTCTTTCACACCCTTGTTTGTAAGTGATTGCTAAAAATTCATGTTGATGTTGCCATGTATATTTAAAAGAACCAAAACTCTCATGCCTGCTCATGTTTTGACCATTTAAAGTGAATATGCATAGCCCAGGTAATGTGTTCCCTTGTTAATATCATCCTGCAGTGATTTGGTAGAAAAATCTGAATCTTACACAACTTTTATGACAGTAATACAGAGTTTCTCTGTATTATGTGAAACAATTCCAGATCCTTTATTGTTCATATTGTTTTCCTGTTAGGGGAAGGGTTTTGTAGACTTTTGTACAGGATGGTTTGTGACGTTGATGGTCCCCCCACTTTCTCCTTATTAATGGCATTGTAAAGGAGTTGCAGTAGGATAACTGAATCCTAAACATCCTAACTGGTTTTAATTTCATAATTGCCATTTTTAGACAATAAAGATTATCTCATAGTGTATGGATATAAAAGTAATATATAAGATATCCCGATTTAAAGCACTCCTTTACTAAACACGAGAAGTGAAGAAAGAAATACTGTTTTTAACTAATAAGTTAAGTAAGTTACTTTAGGCCATCTGTTATTTCTAATTGCATTATAATAATATGTTACCACTGTACAGGTGTCCATAGAGCCTTTTGGAAACTCTTAACTGTGTGTTTTTCGTATTTTGCTATTTTTGCTGCACAGATATACATGCAGATAGAAAAACAAACAAAGAGGGCATGATTTAGTGTGAACTTTAACTTTTAGGTGCTGTGTCATCTTCCAGTAAATAGAATTGTCTTTGTATCCGGTATCTTCTGTATTTTTGTACTTTGAGGATTATGCTGCAATTGAATTTTCTTTTTCTATGTAAAATTACTAGAAAAGTGAAACGTAAGTTTGTGAAATGTTTTTTCATTAATTGGAAGATAAGAGTTCTCTGTAAATGTCTAACTATGGAAGAGGCTATGACTCATATCAATTTACAGAAAATTTTGAGTCTCTGATACAAAAGTGTTGTCAAATGCATTATAATCATATGATCTTATAACTTGGGATGCCTTTAATTTAGCTACAGATGCTTGTATGTTTAACTGTTTTTGCCAAGAGATGAATAAGACTATTTTGAGTCCTGAACCTGTTCTCCTTGAAAAGGGTGTGTGTGTGTGCCAGTACAAAGTAGGATAATAGCATGTTTTCATAATGTCAAATTAATTTATGTGAATTTATGCTTTTTCTGTGATACCATACATATAAAATCAGAGTGATTAATGCAAAGTTAAACCAAGACCAAGTTTAGCAGATTCTTAATTAAGTCAGTTAAGTTACAGTACTTTAACATCTCTATTTTCACTAATAGTTGTATTTAGCTTGTTGAGTCAATCATGAGGTTACAGAATAAAAAAGAATTTCCTGAAGTGAGTATAATGTTTTGACAACTATGTTTTAATTGAATGCTCTCATTCCTTAAAAGAAAAACACAAAATGATGGGGAAAAAAAAAAGTTCTTAGTTTGGAAGGCTAGCTATTTCATACTTCATACTTATTTTGTAGGTTTGTAGGTGGAGAGCTGAATATCTGTTACAATGCTGTAGATCGTCATGTTGAGAATGGACGAGGAGACCAAATTGCCATTATTTATGACAGTCCTGTAACAAATACCAAAGAGAAAATAACATATAAGGAACTTTTGGAACAGGTATGTTTCAGAATAACCTTGTTAATGAGAAGGGGCGGTAAATATTGCATAGTAGGTAGATACCAGAGAGGTAGAAATTATCTACCTCACTAGTATACTTCTTTTGCTGTGCTCAGTATTGATTTATAAGCTTACTATGTCTGCCAAATTATACTGCATCTAACAGGTTTTGAAATTCCTCCATTTCCTCTTTTTCTTTTACAGTTTAATAATTTTTCCCCTGGTTGGTTAAATTTTTAACTTGTCTGTATTTGATTTAATTTTCTTTTCCCCTAACAGATCTTAATTAAAAGGTTAATCATAGCATTAGTTAAGTCTCTTGACAGTTGCTGTGGTGAGCAAAAGTACAGTTCCATAGAAGTGAAATGTGTAGCTTGGCTGTTGCTGCGCATAACTGAGTGTAAGCCTAAATGAAATTTAACTGGGGAAACTCCATAGAAAGCTGCATCACCCGCCCCTATGTAGGTGTCATGAGGGTGCTGGTGGCCCTTCTGTCTGGAAGGTGTGTGGATTTTGACTTCCCTGTTGGCTGAGGTAGCTTACTCCTGATGAGATTGGGCTGATGCAGAAGTGGACAATTCACATTCAGATTTACTCTGTGCCTCCCCATGGGTTGTTGCTGCCCTGGGTGTTTGCAGTCTGCCCCATTGAAAGTTCTTGGCTCTCAGTGCTGTCTGCTGGACATGGCCTCATGCTGCTACTCTTGTTTAGTTGCCTTTTTTCTTCCAGTTACATGTAGCAGTTGAACTTAAAATTGAGTACAAAGGAGTGTTGGAGTTGGACTCGTATTCTTCTTCAATGTGTTTCAATGTGCAAGATGGATTACTTTGAATGTAACACACTCACTGTACTTAAGATATACATGTAGTGTCTGGAGTAATGTGGACCTGTGGTTTAAATTGTGAAATGAGGTCAGAATACAGTAATTCTGTTTGTGAGCGGTTTATCGCTGTTGCAAGAAAAGAGAAGTCATACAACTACAAAGAAATTATAAACTTGTTATGCATTCTACCTTTTAAGGAAAATATAGAAAACATGTAGTCCTTACCAGTTTTCTATCTATGTGGACACAAGTCCGAAAAACAAACATGACATACAGTATGCTGGAGCTGAAACAACTAACTTTGGTGTTTTAATGAGTCAGAAGGCTTTGAAAGGATCCAGCTCCTTATCTAATTTTATTTATACTGGTATATATATATAAGTATAATCAAAATTTTATATATACAATATTTGTGTCATTTGCCTTCAATAATTATGATATATACGCAATATATATGCAAATAGATGTGTATATATGAAATCAATCTGTATATACACATTGCATATAATACTTGGTTAACTTTAATGCAACATTTTAATGTAAATTATCTTAAGTGAACTTGCTTGGTAGAAATTTCCCCTGAAAACATCTTGAGCAATAGCCTTTTTTCTGCTTTTTAAGCTTGATATTATATTAAGTCTCATAAGTTTATGCCTCTATAAGAGTATTAATAGTCTTAAGATGTGGTGAATTTGTGCAAAGTGAGAAAATTTTGTTAGTTGACATACACATCCTTTCATCTACATTTCTTCTTATAGAGCATTGGCAATCCAAGTGGAAGAACTGGTTTAAATTTTCTGGGGTATGTAGTAGTACTCACTCAGAAGTTCATTATAATCCTGCTGGAGGCTGAGTCCTATCTAATACTATTTCTGAATTCTCTACAGATTGCTCTTAATCAAAAGCAAATAAATGTGAAAGGCAATATTTGATATTAATAGCTTGTCTGTTGAAGCTTTCTGGTCCACTTAAGTACAGTGAGTTTAATTTGGTAGTTTAATCTGCTAGCTACCAGACTCCCGAAAACAAAAGTAACAAAGAGATCTGCTGAAAATGGGATGTAGGCTGTTGTATTTTTTTCATGGATTTTGCCAGTCTAGGAGAGTTTAGCTTGCATTGATGGATTCTATGTTTGTGTGTCCCAGCCACTGTTCAACCCAGGAAGGTTTGGAATTCCTCTTTCGAGCATTTTGAATGGGATTTCTGGTTTTGCATCTTTTAAGACGAATTCTTTTAGCATGGACCAAAACTGCTTTTGGTAACTGCTAGGACTTCAGAACTGAATGACTTAGAAACCTTAGCTGCTGATACAGCTGTAGTATTTGGTTGCTGGGTAAAAGTAAAACCATGCTCACTGGGTCCATGCATTTGATAGAAGTGTAATTTATGCTCTGGTCTTCCAAACTGATAGCCTGCTTGAGTTTCTTATTATATCACTTGGTCTCAAGTGATTTTATTACTGAAATGTCAAATATATTAAAGAGAGTGAGCAGTCTTAAACTTGAAGAAAAGTGGAGAAATAGCATGTTAGTTTTTGAGTGATAAAGTACACTACACCGTATTAATGTAAATCATAAATGGCAACACATTGTAGCAAAGTGGAAGGTTTCATGGCTTTTATTAACAGTTTAATGAAATGTCACTACTCACTTTTCCACCCTCCCCTTTTTTTTTAGAATGATTGCTTGGATGTTTCAGGGCTACCACATCAATCTGAAGGGCAATGTAAACCTGCTTTACAATATTCCCCTGTCTTCCAAATAGTTGCAGATAGAGACAGTGTTTTATTGTATAGTCCAAATGTTCCCTGTCTGTCAGAAGGATGAAGAAAAGGGCACAAGGAAAATCATAGACACTCGTGTATTGTATTGGATTGTTGCCTTCAGTGACATGACAGTCTTTAGGACAGGGAAGTCAGGTGCAGAAAAGTGATTACTGGGTTTGCACAGCTGACATGTAGTTCCTGTCTGCAGTATGCTGTACACACGTTCTGCTTTAAATGCAATTTAGCTATGATAGATTTCAATAAAGATTATCTAAGTACATTCAGATCTCTTTGCTGTCTCTCTCCTATACCCAGGAACCAGTTATATAGCTTGTTTACAGGCACTGTGAGTCTTCTATTACAAAATTACTAATTATGATCATTAAATAATGTCTTTTTCCTGTAGCAGGCAAACATTTCCTTTTTCATAATTATGAAAAATTATTTATGAAATAATGATAATTAATAATAATAATACTTGTCCATTGTGTTTAAGTATTTATTGTCCACTATCCACACAGTGACTGTAAAAATACTCATTAAATGTTATTTTCATTGCCTCTGGCCTTTTTGGCAACACTCTGCTTGAGAGTCACAAGCAGGGAAGATAATGATTAGCTTTTTTGTTTCTTTGAGAGAAGGTGATGTTAGTTCTGTGTTTGAAGATTTTAATATTTTCACACTGGGAAGTACAGAAAAGTAATTTACCTTTAGAAGTAGAGTTGCTATTTTTATTTACAATTACTTTTCACTAATTATACCTAGAAATGACTGTAAATGCTGGTGGTGTGGCAATAAATGCTAGCTTTATACATGTCCAGTCTTTGTTTTTTGTTGAGTTTTGATAGTGTATATCAGTTCTATATGATCTTGATAGGTATTAATAAGTCTAGCATTAAAGATATTTTCTCTTGAAAATCAGTAATATTTAAAATAAGAGATCTATTCCATACAAATCATATTTGTATTCCATACAAATCATATGTAAGTCTGTGTGAGTTTTCAGCTTGGTGTGGTGATGATTTTGCCTTACAAATATGTTCTTTCTTGTGGTTGAAAATAACAGCACAGATTTATGCAATGCTTACTGAAAATGGAACTTATGCAGTATCTTCTGATGCAAGAGCCTGCTTGGGGCTTCTGTGTTTCCATTTTCTTAAATCCTTGGGGAGAATGTAGAAATGTGCTGTTTGATTGTGGATGAGCTGTGAATTTAATGCAAAGATAGAGCAGATGCTCCTGGAGCTTCTGGATGTTACTGTCTCAGGGTACTGAAAGTCTGAACATGTATTTCCACTGAAGAGAGAAACAGTGAAGTGGGAGATGGATATATAAGAGCAATAAGGGAGCAGAGGTGCAGGAAATGATGTCATTAGGCGGAGAGGTACAACAGTAGAAAAGAGCACTTAAAACCAGTAGTGGGCCTTTGATATGCATGGAGTGATCCATGATGCTTCATCACTTGGATGAGTACATCACCATAGCTGATTTAGTATTGGTTATTTTTAGGTGTCCTTACTGCATATGAAGCAGTTTATGTCCTTTTCAATATATTTATGAGGATTCTAGGACTGAATGTAGTTGCTCTTTAGAAAGAGAAAACTCAAATTTTTAAATACTGTAAAAGAAAGCATTTCTTTCAGAAGATGCCACATTGCCATGCCACAACAAGCAGGTTGGGACAATTTCACAATGCTTGTCACAGGCTCCCATGCTCACTATAATCCAACTAAGGATGTGGTAAATACTAATGAAATATTCAGTACTACTTTTGTGGCCAAATATTGTGTACTGTCAAAGTAATAAATATTTTCTCATAGTGTTACAGGGGCATTGCTGCTGATCAGTCTGTTGCGTTTCTTGAGTTCCAGTCGTTTGCTGCTGTACATAGTCACTCTTAGGTTTCTGCATAGCAAAAATGAAAATCTGACAATGAGAGCAAAAATTGATTTTAAACCTTGATATTTAAACATAGATAACACTCTGAATTTGTATTTCCCTTTGGTTCAGAGTATAATGTCTCTTGTCTCAGATTGAGAAGTTTATGACACTATGTAAAGAAAATATTACTACATATTGATTTGTGTTTCAAAGTTAGCTAGTTAGGACAGAACTCACATTATGAAATTACATGTTTACATTAATTCTTAAGAGCTAAAATTGAGAAATATAAACTGTTACCTGAATAAAAGAATAACTGGTAGACTCTCATTTAAAAACTTGCTAGACATTGCTATTGATTTTTTTGGCTGTACTGACTACAATAATTGGTCTCCTTCCATTTTTATTTTACAAAAGAAAAATATATTAGTAGGTTTTTTGCAAGAAAGAAAATGTATTAAATTTACTGAAGCTTGATTACATAACATCAACTTTCTTTATCATACTGGCTTGTCTCTTTGATGTTGTGCATCTGTTGACTATATGAAAGTTTTTTCTAATGGAGCAACAGCAGATCTGAAGAAACTTTAAATATGAATGTTTTGTCAGTACAGGTCTCCAAGTTAGCTGATGTCATGATCAAACATGGTGTGAAGAAAGGAGATCGTGTGGTCATCTACATGCCCATGATTCCACAGACAGTGTACTGTATGCTGGCTTGTGCGAGAATAGGAGCCATCCATAGCCTGATTTTTGGTGGATTTGCATCTAAAGAGCTTTCAGTTCGCATTGATCATGCAAAGGTAATAACCTCTTTGAAGCAACAAACACCATTGTGTTAGTTACTCCTGTTCATCAATGTCAAAAACCTGTTGTTTGGATTTTTTCCCAGACAGGATAACATTTATCTTTGTGTGGCACACAGTTTGTTTATAATACCTATTGTTGCAATATGAGCAAAGTACTATGTGTGTGCTGAGGTTGATACTTGTGTAGCAGACACCAAGTGAGTAATTATGACCACTTCTACAAAAGCAGGAATTTAACACACTGTTGTTTGTGTAGATTGTACTTTCTTCTCATGTTTCTCAATCTTTTTCTACAAAGCATCTCTTTAATATTGGCTTTTGGTTCAACATTTTCATCAACTGTGTGAGGAAAATTCTGCCAACCATAAGTGATTTCACTGGCTTTTCTGATGTTTAGGCATATTAGGTAGTTAATTTTTTCAGCTGTGTTATGATTTAGGAATGGTACTCCCCAATTTATTGTTCTCATGGAAATACTCCAAACCTTACGTTGCTTGCTCACTGCTCCCTCTTCCTCCCTGTGGTGGGATGAAGAGGAAAATTGGAGGCCTAAAAGGTAAAGATCAGGTTGAGGTGAGAACAATGTGCTAGAAACAGCAATGAAATAACTGAACAGTAACAGCAACAATATTCATAGCAGAGTGTACAAGAGAGGCAAATAATTCACACTACCCCACTACACCCTCCAGAAAGGACCCATCCCTCTTGACAGCTATGGAGACAGTTGCCCTAAATAAGTGACTGTGCTGATTACATAATGAATAGAGATGAATGCTTTAAAGGCTCCTGTGTTTGGCATAAGTTGAGCTTATTTATAAAGTGTTATGATGTCTGTGTTACTGAAATGAAAATAGTAGTTGACTATTCTTAGTACCTTATATAGGCATATTAGTAGCTTGTGTATGCATAGTTTCAAACAAGCTAACAATGAAATAGCCTTTTCTTTTTTTCCACTAGGGAACAAGGTAGAGTCTTTTGTCACCTTGATCAGTCACTTGAAGCATTCAGACTCTCTGTGGTAGCCATCTTATCATTGAATAATGTTGCTTAGATGTATAAACCAGAACAGGTTTTTGTGTAGGGTTCAAGTCTCCAGGATCTGTGGAACTTTCATGTAGATTTCTGTGTGCAGAAGTGCTTTTCAGATTACTGAAGTTTCAGTTTTATAAATATCTGTAAATAGAGAGTTGAATGCATTTCCCCTCTCTTCTTGATGCTTTAACAAAGATGTTAATAAAATGGCCAAAATGGTTTGTTGGAATGATGAAAAAAGGCTAACGACAGCTCTCTAGTTTTCCCTTTCTTCCCACTTACCCATTTTTAACAAGCTATAAAATAATGTAGAAGAAAAAATTAGAAGCTTTAAAAGTGGAGGTTGCTACAAATACAAATCATCTAGCATGTTTACTTTTAGAGTATTTTGCAATTATTGGCTAATTAATCCCAGTGATTTTCCCCCAGGGGATAAAAGGGAGAGAGCACAATAATCATAATCCTTGCTTCATGCATTAAAATGAAAAGAAAGAAAAAATTTAAATTTTTTACCCAAGGTCATGTAGCAACTCTTTGGAAGGGCAAGCTATGTAATTATTAGCTGCAAACCATGAACTAAGTCCTAATTTACATTGTCTTTTGGTTTCTTTAAAATGCAGTATTATGCATGATTTTTGGTCCATCTGATGTATAATTAAAATGTGAGTAAAGGAGGCATATCCTCAATCTAAGTTTCGAAACATGCCCCAATTTTCAGCATGATAAAGCTTTCATGATAAGTGAATTGCACACTCTTGAGGCTACCTGTAAGTACCTGTGATAGATGGTAAAAATGCTGAATAAATAAAGCAGTTGCACAATAACCTAACCTTTTTATTAGGCTTTTATTTGAATGGTTTAGATGCTGCAGTACAGGACCTGATATTGGTAAAATTAATTAGAGTGTTAAAGATGTGCAGTGGAAAGCTGGCTGTACGATGGTCTTGTAGAAGAAAGATCAAACTTCATACTCTGTTGGAAAGTCTGAGTGAAAGAAATAACATGCACTGTCTAATGACTATGAAAAGGTACACTTGGCCAGCTTAGCTTAATTTATCTTGAATTTTAAATAGGTCTGGGAATGCTGCAAAGTCCTGCAGCTGGTAATTTCTGCTTGTGTCAGGTGTTGGCAGTTACAGACATTCTGCAGTGAATTGTGATGAAGGGATACAGAGCATGAAAACAGGATTTTTTGTCATCTTTTCTTTTACTTGAGTCTGGGAATATATAATTTGTAATATTAAAGTAATAATGAGGTTCATACCATCATGGAACAGTTGGAAGGGACCTTTAAAGGGCATCTAGTCTGACTTCCCTGCAATGAGCAGGGCATGTTCAGATTGATCAGGTTGCTCAGAGCCCTGTCAAACCTGACATTGAATGTTCCCAGGGGTGTTCCCATGTATCATCTCTTTGAGCAATCTGTGCCAGTATTTCACCACCCTCATTGCAAAAAATGTCATCCTTGTATCTAGTTTAAATATACCCTCTTATAGTTTAATACCATTACCTCTTTGTCCCATTGCAGCAGACATTGCTCATGTCCAGCTTTTCATCCACCAGTATCCCAAGTCCTTCGTGGCAGGGCTACTGTCAATCCCTTCATTCCCCAGAGTGCACTGCTTTTTGGAATGCTTGGCATGGCACAGGTGCAGGACCTTGCACTTGTGCCCTGTTGAAGCTCATTACGTTGTCATGGGCCTACTCCTTGAGCTTGTCCATGTTCTTCTGGATGGCATCCCCTCCTTCAGGAGTGTCAGCTGCATCACTTGAAGAGTATTAGAGAGTATAGAAGAATTTGTAGGATTCCTTACAACAGAATAAAAATGTTGGTCTTGTACCAGCATCTTGTACTACTGGGCCTTGCTTTAGCTCATTTCTACTTCATAACGTTGCTGTTTTTTTTTTCTATAGCTCACTATCTATGTAATTTGTTCTCCAGCAGACCATTGAACTCTCTCTTCAAACTTGTTCTATTTCTATCAAATCTTAACATATAGGACTGCATGGAGCCACAGAAGAGGTGGGAAATGGGTGTATGAAAGCAATAGGGGAGCAGAGGTGCAGGGGAAATAATGTTTTTAGGCAGAGAGAAGAAAAGAGCAGTTAAAACCAGTAGCGGGTCTTTGATTTGCCTGGAATAATCCATGATGCTTCTTGACTTTGGAAGTACATCACCTCAGCTAATTTAGTATTGGTTATTTTTAGATGTCCTTACTACATACAAGGCAGTTGATGAGCACAGGTGGGATCATCTACAAATTACTATAAAGCTAGTGATAACAAGAGTCTTTCATCTCAACACTTGAATAGGACTGTGTATCTTTTATTTACTACAGTCTGACTTCAGGGTGACCTCCCAATGAATTTTCAGCTTAACTGCATTGTATTGTATCATCTTCTATTAAATCAGTGCATTGCAAAAGAAAATCAATGAATGCTGAAATTTTAATTTTAATCCAGGATCTTTGTTTTGAATACACGCCAGTTAGGGATCTTTCCTGAATGACAGATTTGGACAGAAAACATTTTATTATTGTGTGAGAAAACAATTTAATCTGTGCTTTCTCTACTGAATTTGAGTTAGCCTTAACTGTGACATTGTGGTTTATGCCTTCTTAATGGGATTTATGCTAATGCATACAATTAGTAAACTAGCTTGATCAAACTGAGCACCATATGATAAATACACCTCTAAAACTTCAAAACAATGGAGATTGAAGACTCACTTTTTTCCAAGTAAAATAGGTTCTAACACATAGTTTCTTTGGTGCTACCTTTTCTCTCCTGAAAAATAAAAAATAAAAATACTGATTTTTGGACCGAATTTAAAAGAGCTTCTATGCAGATTTTTTCACTTACATAAAAGCTGTGGTTAATTTATTGACAAAGATGTGAAATCTACATTTGGAAGCAGATATTAGTCTAAAAAGCCCCAGAACTGTACAAATCTGATTTTTAGTAATTTTGCACCCTCAGTCCTTCAACCATTTCTTGAAAAACTCTAGCCTTACTTCCCTCATGTGCCTTATGACTTTCACTTATTCTCTTCCTGTATTTCTAGTTTCCTGCCATCTCTTGTTCACCTTGTTTTCCCTCTTTCTTTTCTTTTCCATCCTGTGAATTTTATTGCAGGCTGTGAAAAAGCCAGCAAAGTTCTTCAGTTAGTATTGAAATGTGGAATTGGAAGCATTAGGTAGAAGGTAAAACAGTACAGCTAACTGTTGATATCACTGCACCATTCTTCCTTAGTGGAGGAGCTGAGATGGAGAGTGGTTTCTCTCTGTGCTCATTAATATTTGTGCAACTAATAAGAAGTTAATATTGTTGATACTCAAATGTGTTTGAAAATAGTGAAGTGTCAGAAGGTATTAATGTCCTTCCAAACAAAAAGCAGATGCATGGACAGTGAGATTACACAAGCTTGATTTACTCTAGAAAACTGATCTAAAGTCCTGTGTCTAATTATATAAATTGTACGTATCGAATTTAATGGAAAATATTATTATGTTACATATCTAAAATACATTGTAAATGTACATATTAACCATCTTCCTTTTTTTTAGCCCAAACTTATTGTAACAGCAAGTTTTGGAGTAGAACCAAAAAGGAAAGTGGAATATATATCTCTGCTAGAAGCAGCACTGGCAAGGGTACAGAGCAAACCTCATAAAGTTCTCGTTTACCAGCGACCTAATTTGGTGGGTGTACAGTTGTACTGCCTTTATGTTAACCTTCACTTATTTGTGTAGTGCATGTCCCTTTACTTTTTTGCAAAAATATTTTACTGTATCTATTGTAGTTTGCTTTTTAATTTTAAGGGTGAGCATTATATTAATAAAATTTATATACAAAATAGAACTAATGCAGTAGAGAGATTAGAGAAAATTGAGCAGTACTGTATAAAAATTTGAATAGTACATGTTTTTTGAATTAATTCCATTTATTCCATGTGGTTTTCTTTTGACAATTTTCTTATTTTTCAATGGGCAGGGCCATGTTCCTCTTACCAAAGGTCGTGATCTTGACTGGGAAGAAGAGCTTGCAAAAGCCCAGTGTTCAAAATGTGTCTCCATTCCCTCAGACCATCCACTTTATATTCTGTATACGTCTGGAACAACAGGTTTGCCCAAGGTAAAGGACTATCAGTAGTATTAAGTGTCTGTGACCAACTATTTGCAGTTCCCTGTGAAAAAAAAAATTAATTGAAAAAGTTGAAAATGTTTGCCAGAGCACAATGCTGTAGATACGTATTCTACAAATGGTTTAATCTCATTTATTCACATTTCACTATTTTAAAGGCAGTGTCTAGGAATAAATAATGTTTTAAAATTTAAATAGTAGTAATATAAAGATAAGATGCATTTTCTTCAATTGTTTGTACAAAATAAACTTTTGAAGATAGCAGAATATCTTTTATTCAGTGCTTTCGTCTGTGTTTTAACTTTCTTAGATAAGTATAGTATAGTTACTTAATGACAAGACCAGTTAATATATCACTTGTGTGATAGCATTTGTTGCTGACTAATCTTGTTCATTATTTACATATTAGCTAATTGTCTTGTAGATAAGATGTGCTGAATGACATTACAGATTAAACGAAATAAAGCATGTTCTGAACGCTTGTGTTACTGCACAGTTCTGAATACATAATACCCTGAAAAGAGAGGTTTTGATTAAGTGAAAATTAACAAAGGGTATCCTTTGAAAATGTTTGCTTTTGGATGTAAATTAGTTTTAACAATGTATTTTTAAAGGATTGTATTTTAAAAGTTAACTCTCTGAGTGTTTGCCTGGTACTTAAAATGCTCATTTACAATGTGGAAGACAAGCTGAATATAATTTTCTGGCACTAGTCTTACCACCACTGATTCAGACACACACATCCTGGAGAGGAAAGGTCTACTGCTAAAAAATTATTTAATGGTGTTGCCTAGAAAGTTGAGAATCTCTTAGGATGTAAGGGAAAACAAACATCAGTTTTGCCGAGAAAAATGTCGTCTTCTTTTACCTTCAGTGTGGGACCTTGAAAGCAGCATATATATCCCAAATCCCAAACTGACAGTTTTTGTACTGTCAAAAAACCCAAGATAAAATCCTTTGTTACAACAGATATTTTCCTTGACTCAGAATCAATAGAGTGTCTCAGAGGGAATAGATCTCAGAAGTTTGTTTCACTGTGTTGTCTCTGCAGAGAAAAATATAGATACCTTGAATCAATCACCCTTTCACAAGAGTGAGATTTTCAACTAGCAGTAAGCTGCAGTAAGTAACTCTCAGTGAATAAAATAACTTTTTTATTTATTTAAGTAACTTAATTTAAATGGTCATGCAGGTAAAACTTCTTGGTTATGACCATCCTAAAAAAACTTTTGTTGATCTCAGAACAGAGGCTAAGTTAGAAGCTGAGTTGGACAAAGACAACCTGCTGTCTGAAATTGGTGAAGTGTTTGTAAACCATTCTCTGCCTTAGCAATCTCCATTTTAATGAGTTAAGGTATCTCTGCAGTCCCTCATTTCTTGGATGAGGCCTGAAAATGCCTATTTCATTCTATTTAGTACATCAAGAGAATGTATCGTTCCTAGCACAGACAGCTGCATTGTAATGTCTGCTCACTGCATATTTGTTTGGTCCAGTGGGTTTCATCTGAATTTTAGTTCAGGACACCAGGACGTAATTTACTTAATTCTTTCTTCTAGAAATAATGTGCTAGAAGGTGATTGAATATATATTGACCATACTAATATTGCAAAATATGTCCAAAAGTTTCCTGTTAATGATGTTCCAGAGCTGGTTTTTGGTTTACCAAGATGCATGATGCTGTTGATAATCTCTCATTCTAATTTTCAAATCTCTCTTTTAGCTCAAAGGCTGGGGTAGTATTTGTTTAGCATTCATGTGTGCGCTTCAGGCTAGATAGTAAACTTTTATGAATATACTCTGACATCTTTAAAAAGAGTCAGGGCAGAAAGGGACATTTCAGGGAGTAATTCACCCCAGTTTTTTCAGGGATCATCTATTTTGCAGGTGTGAAGATGATACAGATAGAGTAGCCAATGAGTTTAAAATATGCCTAGCACTGGGATGGTACAGTTTAAGTGAGGTAAATACTTAAACTCTTATTTTTTGTCAGTATATATTGACTGAATGTTTGTATAGCCAACTTTTATGAAAGAATTTTAGCTTTGTTAATTATCTTCTGAATGTTTGTTTGTTTGTTTTATTGTATGTTTGGGTTTTGTTTTCCAAAATTACTTCTTTAGTGGAGATGTTAGTATGTTCATGTTTGAATAGATGCTTTTCTTGAGTAAGAAGTATTGAAGTTGGACAACTTTAATTCCATTGCTGCTAAATCCTTAACATTTACTTGAACACAGCAATATGATTGTATCCTTTGAATCCTAATCTTAAAAACTTAAATACTCAAATTTTTTCATTTAGGGTGTTGTGAGACCAACTGGTGGCTATGCTGTTATGCTGAATTGGACCATGTCAGCTGTATATGGCCTCAAACCTGGTGAGGTAATTCTATTTAAATCTCATGTAAATGTTTTTTAATGCCTTGTATTACTCCTAACTATAATTTTGTTTATA
Organism: Passer montanus; assembly: GCF_014805655.1. Lineage (NCBI taxonomy): Eukaryota > Metazoa > Chordata > Aves > Passeriformes > Passeridae > Passer > Passer montanus. The sequence continues at coordinate 6,726,713 of NW_024364270.1, forward strand.
TTTCATTTTAGGTATGGTGGGCGGCTTCTGATTTAGGCTGGGTTGTTGGTCATTCCTACATTTGCTATGGACCTCTCCTTCATGGTAATACTACAGTTTTGTATGAGGTATGATTTTTTTAAGTCTTAAAAACCCCCTTTGGAAATGGCAGCATCTCCTCCAACTGATGATCCAGATGATCCTGTTTATGCCTGTCTATTCTTTATGCCACAGATATTTAAATTGTATGTGTATCTTCAGTGTTTATACTCTCCCACCTACTACAGTAATTTTTAAGGAAAACCTACCTCACTGTCCTTCAGGCTTGTCTATACTTGTGTGAAGGGTGATGGTTAGTGGCCCAAGGAACCCTGAAGCGACAGAACTAGAAATGGCAGATGGTGGAGTGTATCTTTGTTATTGATTAGGCTACCTTTATTTTGGAATTAGAGGGTGTTGTGTTTTGCATGTCTTGTGATGAAAAATACTTACTGGATCTTAGCTAGATGCAGTTGAGAGCTGTATGCTTGGAACCGGAACTTCTAAGAGTTGTCCCTTCTTTCCTCTCTACTGCTCAAGGAAACTGAACCCAAGATGCTGATGACATTTGGGACTTAGTCCTTCCCTTCAGGGGATGAAAACTAGTGGGGTGGAGAGGAGACTAGTCTAGTAGCAGAAATGCATATTGTAGACTCAAATATTGTATTAGCTTGAGTATTAATTACTATAGTCTAATTAATGTTTAAGTGCCTAATAGATGTTAATTAGATTCTTCATTCTAAAGGGATTAACTCAGCACTACCACAGTAGTTAAGCAGAAGAGGAAAGCAGTGTAAGAAAATGGCCAAGTGCTTGCAGATAATAAAAATACTTCGGTAGTTTTATAGTGACTGTTTTTGAACACTGACGATGTGCTAGGCCACATTAAAATTGTTGCATGAATTGTCAGAAGAGAATCACTGCAATGAAGAGGTTTTCATTCTAGCAGGTGTAGAGTAAGCAAAGAAGGTATAGGAGGTGAAGTAAGGAGTCCTTTAGCATTTTCTGTTGTATAGTCATCTTAGAGTGAAGTTTTATCTCTATGTGAATGCACAGGGATCAATATGATTATTGTCATTGTAAAGGTACCTTTGACTTTAAACTGTTGTAAAACAAAAGGAGTAAAAATCTTACTTTTTTAACAGTGAACATAAAGAAAAATTAGAGTTAGTATCAGGTTGACCTACACATCTGCTTTGTGATTTTTTGCTCTTGGTGAGATCATTATTAAACAGAAATGGTACATTTCCATTTTTCTTCTCCCAGATGCCACTAATCAAGGCGTCAGACAGTGTTCATGACATAAGCGTCATCTTTTTAGGGTTAATAATGGGAGGAAAAGGAAGGTGTCTGAACACAGGAATAAAAGTAATATTTACAAAGAGAACAGTGCATAATCTTTCCTCTGTTCAGAAGACTGTATTAAAGTAAATATTCAGAAATTTTTAGTTAAGTCTCCTGAATGGTTGCCTAATTATATATTTTGGGTTAGGGAGTATCACTGTTTAGCCATGGAAAAGAACATTACATTCCTTTTGCTTGTGGACAACCACTATTGAAAGTAAACTGCGCTGACTTTGTAGCCTCACTACTTCAAGTGTTTTGTATATTTTTAAATTACTTAGGTGACAACTTGTCATTTAAAAAATTACTATGGAGATTATGCTACACCATTTTCTAGAAAGCAAAAATGATTAATTCTTTTGAATACAAAAGCAAATGTATTTTTTGTTTTGGTTTGTTTGGTTGAAATAATCTGTCCTGCATTGTTTTTCTCCAAAACAACAGCAACAAATAAGCTGCCTGAAGTCTCACAGCCCACTCTGGGTTGTTCTTGCTAATAGGGTTTCAAGCTGTAAGCAACAGGGCAGTATTAAGAGAAAGTCTAGTTACAATTTGTGGTCCTGTGATGTTAGGAAAAAGGCAGCATTGTACTGCCAGTGTTTGGGACTTTGAACTAGGTAAGGAAGAGGATACCCACACTTGTCGAGAACCAGGCATTAAGGAACTTCATTTGAGTGGTCTAGGTGAGAGAAGGACCTACCGTCCCACACAGAGCTGTAGCATCTTGTGTGCCTGGAGTCTCTCACAGGGCTCTCTGGAGTCCTGTAGTTGCAGCAGATTTGCAGGACTCATAAGAGCAACAGGTTTGAAGCTACTCTTCTTTGGCACAGTTCTTGGAGATATCCAGCTTTTCCTGCTGTTTTTGTAAGCCAGTATCATTAGTTTACAAAGCAAACACTGTCTCTGAAGTCTGGCAGGGATCACTCTGCCATCACCCTTACTGATTGTGGAGTAGGACATGTGTCTCTAGTCTTCAGTGGAGCTTTGGCAGCAGGGTCACTATCAGAAGGCTGAATGCCTCTATGAACATATTCTTTTGAATCCTGGCATGTCAGGATATTGCATGTGCTTTGGCATCAGTAGGTTTTAGTGGTGTGCACCACATTTTCTATACAGAGAGAATTTCCTCATAATTTTGGATTTAGTGGTAATTAAAGAACCCATTGTTATTAGGGGTCAGGCAGAAAGGGAATTTATGCACTCTTACTTCTGCATTGTTGGACATTTGATTATAATTCTTCTTCTGTGTCTCTTCCCTCAAGTAATCTATGATGGTGGCTTCTCACTTTCTTCATATAAGAACTTTCCTGTTCCCTTGGTAATTCTTGGTGTCTGTGAATCTTTTTTGATAATCATGTATGAAATCATAAATCATCAGCACATTTTGCCTCAGTATGTCTGCTCAGCTGTTTGACATCTTATAAATTACCTGCTAGATCTAAGTGCTTCCAGAAGGATTTTCCTGTCTGTTTGTCTGTCTCAGAGTCTCAGAGTCTCTTGGTAGCTCTTTTCTGTGGGAATCGTATCTGTTCTTACTTTTTTCTTTTAAATTAGGTGAGACAGATCACTCTCTTTCTGACTGCCCTGGTCCCGTTTACTGTGCTCTCATTTCCTGTCAACCATAGATATTATTGCCAGTAACTTCTAAAAATCAATTTTCATCTCCAGTATTGATGCAAATACTGAATAGCAACAGCTCTCTAACTGATCCCTGCAGAAATCCAGTGGAAGTATCTCATTTGCTCAGTCCCCAATTGACTCAGCAGTCTGTCAACATATTCTGAATTCAATTACCCTGTGGTTTACTGTTTATATTGCTAACTTCTAAAAATAAAAATTGCATGTGGTAATAAGCCTTCATGGAGTATGGTAGTACTTCTTAAAATTTTTGTATAATAAATGACTACTCTTTCTGGCAATTTTATTTGTTGATTTTGAGCTCTGAAATTAATTTGCACTGTCTCAGATATGTGTTACAATCTGATTATAAGGGAGATTAATTAAGGTGCAAACAAGACCATATGTCAAAGTCAATAGTATGGATTTTATTTATCAGTAAATGTGAGGCAGAGAGAGTGATAGAAAGAAATAAAAAAAAGAGGAGGGGAGAAAGAAAGGGAGGCAGATTAGGGGAAAGTTAGTCACCACCCCTGTGAATCCAGGGCATCCTGTTCATCTTTTTCTTCTGGTCTTCTCTGTGGTGGGTGTCCCATGAAACATAGATTTCAGTTGGTATTAATATACATTCAGGTGTACATGGGAAAGCCCAAGCACCTCCCCTGTGAGGGAGTTTTACACTGTCCTATGTAGCAGAATCTAAATCTGTTGCAAAACTTTGAACCAATTGCAGCCTTCTGATGTAAGACCTGAGGAATGAGTCTGGGGACCTTTGGGGATCTTTGATGGTTTATGAACCCATCTAAGACATGAGAGTCGCCTCTCATGTGGTTGTCCCGTGGTGGTGGATGTTCACTCTCTCTGTATTATATGGACCAGATGTTTTGCCGTCGCACTCCCAAAAACTCACCTCCTTCCTTTTGGATGCATTCTTCTTTCCCAGCCCTGTTTACTTCTCCTTAGACCAGAGGTAGTTGGACAGTAGTGCCACCTTTATCTTATCTCAAGTTCCCTGTCAGGTGGCTTTACTCACAGACTGAATTCCCATCAGGAAGCATATTTGTAGGGATGGAATAGTTGCAGGTGATCTTCTTTGCACACTTTGCTACAGTGGGCAAAGTCCTTCAGTGATCTTAAAAATGTTTGAGCCATTAACCCTTTCAGTCTCACACATTATGTCCATTTTTGTTTATGCGTTTGCTAAATTCTGAACAGCTTCCAAGACAACTTGGAAGAATATTTTACACCTGTGCCAATTTTTTTTTTCCCTAAATGAATATCTTACTCTCTGGGTTTTATTTCCTGTCAACTGACAGGTGAATTTTCTCCTGTTTCTACTGTTTGTGTTTTCTTTGGTTTTCTCCTATATCTGAGACTGGTAACTCCTAACCTAAACTACTTTAACTTACCTGTGACATAAATATCCACCTGTCAGAGTCCTGCATGTTTATCCAAGCACTCATGAAGGTTTAACAGTTTGTGTAGAAGATACTGTCAGGCTCAGGCTTGCTGGAAGTTTGAGGCACAGGCATGTCTGTGACAGCTCAGACAGAGATCAGGTGTGCAACGGGATCTGGGAGGGAGTGGGTGTGCTCAGGACCACATAGCCCTTTTATGGGCTCTGGATATTTACATTTGGTTAAAAGTAACATCCCACTTTATTACTGGCACATTAACCAAGTTCAGCTTGCTCCACAGCTAGGTGTTTTGGTGTGCAAGATGACTGATACTAATTCAAGTACATAATTACTTAATGAGAAGCTTGTGGCAATTTGCTCTTTTTCAGAGTCCATGGCTATTTGTTTTAGCACTAGTGATGTGAGCTTGAACTCTTAACCAGGTGCCTAGAGATCTGCCGGTACAGTGAATATTACAGGGAGAGAGTGTCAACTTGAACAAAAAGGTTCATGAGCAAATACTGATGAACACACAAAAGTTATGATGAAGTGGTTTGCTAGGGAGATGCTTCAAGACAGTCTGGTAGAAGATTTTTCTTTGAGTACTGTGTGTTATCTGACAGGAAAAAGGACCTAACTCACTTTTTAAGTAAGCATCATTTTGCATTTCTTTTTGGTAACAAAGAATAGGCTAATTGCAGAAAGAGGGCTTTTGGTGTTGATTATACTACTCTTCTACTTGGGCTGGAAATTTATTTCCTCTCCTTTTTTTCTTACTGCCTGCTTAATAATTTTTAAAAAAAATGGCTTTTCAGTTGTGCATTCTGTCTTATTTTTAAAATCTTTTGTGTTGCTCCTCTTTTTGAGGAGCAGTATCTCACTATAAAGCTGCAAAACCTCTGGTACATGTTCAGCCTTCCCTGTCCTGTGTTCTTGAAATCTGATTAATGGTTCACCAGTGCTCTTGCCAGTGTTCAGGCCCAGCTGGATGCAGGAGGAAGAGTGTGTGTCTCTCAACTTGTGTGCTCTGTCGAAGTTCGTCTTCTAAGTGTGGCCTTTCTAGTGAAAAGGTTATGGTGATACCTGTGGAGCTGAAAATCATTCTACATTAACATCACCTTCTAATTTGAGAATATGTATGGAGCAGTTCATGCACTGTGGTAATTACACTTACAGTAAGATTGTGACTATATGAATCTGTGCTGACTGTTTATCATATTTTCAACACCACAAAAAAAGTATTTTTGATTATTTTTTATTAGGATTACTTACCATTGAACAATCTGTCATAAATGATTGCTTCTGTTTACAATTCTCTTGACTATGCCCTTAGCTCAAGAAAATCCCAACCCCAAACCAGACCACAGTCTGTTAGCACACAAAAACAGAATAGGGGCCCTTCAGGATCTCTCCAGGCTTTGTGTGGGCTAGCATGAAGGTTCCAAAAAGTCAATTGTAAGCAGCTAAGTGGGAATATTTCCATATTTGAGAAGAATTTCTAGGTAAGAAAAAGCTATCCGTGCATGGGAATATAGCTGCAGTGCCACTCTGTCCAGAGACTCCTTGTTCAGAGGGAGTGTGGGTGTTTTCTAAACTGCGTCTCAGGGTAGATACAGACGTGATTCTCTCTGCTGCCAGTGCAATAACATATCTTTGTGTCTGTCTTTTCATTTGCATGTCCGTTTGTCCTAATTTTCTAAGTAGTAACTAGTATGTGCTGTGTTCTTGTAAGGCATGGTTCCCAAAGCTTGTGAATTTATTTCTACAAGTGGATACATTCACAGTATTATTATTTTTAACAAAGCCTCTTTTGAAGTCTTGAAATTACTTCTGTTGCTGTGCTACCACTACTGTTACGTGCTCAAGGCTTGAACTGTCAAGGAATTATGAGGTATTTTTATCCTGTGACATTTTAAATTATTCTCTCTGTAGGGGAAGCCTGTGGGAACGCCAGATGCTGGTGCCTATTTCCGTGTGCTAGCAGAGCATGAAGTAGCTGCCTTCTTTACTTCACCAACTGCAATTAGAGCAATCCGTCAGCAGGACCCTGAGGCAGCCTTAGGAAAGCAGTACTCGCTGAAAAGGTGAAGTAAGGATACACTGGAAGTTTTTTCCAGAAGCAGGCTGCATGAACTAAGAGTAACAGAGTATCTGAGGTTTTGCCCACCTCCATAGAGTGCCATTTTAATCTATTCTTGAAAATTTAGGTGTACACATATTTGCTTGTAAATTCTACTGACAGTTTTGAGGAGATGAAAGCTGTTTAAAAGTCTATGACTCTAATGTTAAGAGCTGAGTTTGGATTCCTCTCCCATTTTTACTTTATTCCCCTGTGCTTATACTCTGTAATACAGTCTTGGATTATGTCATCCCATACTGCTTTTTCTGCATGACCTCTCATTTTCTTAAGGTCACAGGATCTTTAGTGTTTATTTAATCAGAAGCTAGTCAGTGTTTTGGTTGCTCCCCCAAAACTTCGTTACTCAAAGCACTATTTGCTGTCTTGTACTGCTTTTAAGGTGCTTATCACTATACTATCAGCATGCTTCAAAGTCTTGGCTGAGTTCATCCTCATAAATCCTCTGTGAGGTGAGAGAGTGGTATTATCTGTATTTTGCAGATGGGAAGCTGAGTCAAAGAGAGATTAAGGTCAAAGTCTTCTGTTAGTTTTGAATATCTAGTCTGAGCCACTAAAATATCACTGTTACAAAGATTGTAGATATGGTTAAAATATAGTGTTAGCATTATATTTATGAAATGCTTCTCATAGTAACTTAGATTTGTGAGAAATATCACTGTTACAAAGATTGTAGTATTATATGGTTAAAATGTAGTGTTAGCATTATATTTATGAAATGCTTCTCATATAACTTAGATTTGTGAGGGTCCAATACTTCTACAGACCGAGTTTCTGTATCTTATGGCAAACATTCTGAAAATGAAAAATATGTGGGTTTAGACCACATGTAATTTTGAAGTTGAATGATTTGCTTAGCATCAAACAGGGACTATGTCAGACTGTATAGGCAGTATTCATTCACAAGAACATCTATTACCACACTTGTTCAAAGAGAAGGGAAGCTTCATTAGACCTCCACATTCCTAATTGTTCAAGAAAGTTTATTATTAGCAAGCTGGATTTTTTTCCTGAGGTATTCATTGCAAGCTTATAATTACTTTTCTTCCATCTGTTTTGACTGCTATGATCAGCTCTTCCTCATCATTGAAATAAGAAAGAAGCTCATTTGAGAGACTAATGCAATATTGTCCTATGATATTTATTGACAGGAAAGTGATTCAGATTCTAGAAAATTTAATTGCTGTTCCTTGGCATTTCTTAGGCAATTACTTTGTCTGTAGAGTATTCATTTAATAGGAAATCTGCTTACCTGCTTTGTAAGTTGCCACATTCTCTGGCCAGATGAGAATTCTAGATACGAGTCTACTTGCAGTATCTGTTGCCACAGATGTAAGGAGGTATTTCGTCATTTCTATTCACTCATATCAAATGAGCTTCTCTACTTGACTGCAGCTTTAGTTGTCTCATAATTCAGTCAGCTTTGGACCATGTAGTTCACTGGGATGTCATGTCTTTACTAAACCCTGTAATGCAGCATTTAATATCTAGTAGGTGCAGTTGTTAAGAAAGTCTATCAATAAAATTTCCTTTCTAGGGAAATATTTGGGTTTGGATGTTACTTTTCTATTCAAAATCAAGTGAATTCTGTCTGATTCAGTTTGAAAGCAATCTTACTTTTTAGTTCATTTACTTGATCTATGATGTTTTCTTCTGTGTTACATGGTGAAGAATCTTTGAAAGGTCTTTCTGCTACATGCACTAAAATGGATTCTTACTTTCGAAACTGCATCCAGGAATGCAGTCCTGAAAGAGGTTTCCACCATGGTACATTTTATTTCTGAAAAGTTGTGTTAAATAAATGGTAAAGGTCATTGTCACTTAAAAAAAATAATGTTAAGAAAGACAGTTACTAATAAAGAAAAAAAGTGGTAGGCAATGCCAGCTTTCATACCTAATGGAGCATTTGATTTACAAGAGTAAATTGAATTATAAACAAACTTGTGTTCTTTTGAAATGACATAATTGAAATAAAGTACTATTTAGAATTGATGTTTGTGGCATCACTGGCCTCTGCACAAAATTATATATATGTGTTTTCCAAGGGTTTTAGTATGTATGCTTTAAATTTCTTGTGTCTACTGGAGCTAAATCTTGACATTTCTTTGCTTTTGACGCAAAATGCCACCTATGTCCAAAACACAGCTCATGCTTAATGGTAAAACAGATCTTTAGTTTTTAGTACTGTGGGTCAAAAGCCCTGTTCAACCACAAATTTAAAGAGATCTAAAGACATAGCTTTTGATAACATCCAGTGCTGCTGAGCACTGCTGCCTGTCGGGTTGGAAAAAGAAGTAACATCCAAATTCCATGAGCTTTGTCTACCTGAGCATATTCTGTTCAGCTCTTTGAGCCCATTCTCCTCTTCAAAAGGTAGCTCCATAATACCAAGCCATTAATTCTTCCCATATTTGGAATCACACTTCATCCTACAATTGACATAATTGTTGTGAGCTGGATTGTTCTAATTTCCAAACAATTGACAAGTGACGGTTTTGCATGAAATGTGGCAACAACTCAGTATTTCAGATTAACGTACAAGTAATTTGCCATTTGTGTCCCATAGTCTACTTTACTTGCTTAACTTTTGGTCAGTTGAGAATGTTTTGCAATTTTATATCAAGAGCATTTAGAGATTCTATGTTGTTCATCTGATGCCAGATAATAATGGACTTTAGAAAGAAACATGAGAGTGCATAAAAACTGTGCAGAAATAATGAATATAAAGTAGATAAGAAACTTCCATTATCTGTCTCGTAATGCAGGAGCATTTCACATTCAAGAGGATGTGAAATTAAAGTAGCAAATTCAAAACTATTTGAAGGAAATATTTTCTCATAGAATTGATGTTTCCCACATGCTGCTAGGAGGATATGTGATTAAGACCCAAAACTTCTTAAAATTGGAGTATGTAATGCAGTTCTGCCTGCTGCCCCCTACTCTGTGCTGCTGTTGATCGTACATGGCCTGTCCTGGTGGAGTCCTGAACTGTGCTCATGAGCAGCCTTTGTGGAGCTGAGCTGCAGTTGTGTTCTGTGTCTCAATCTGTGACTCTGTCACCCAAACATCCAATGCTTGGATTCACATATTCAAGGTAAAATATGTTCAGGGATGGAAATGAATGTATGCTGTGTTGAACAATATTTATTGCTTCAGGATCATTAGGAACGTTCATCTGTCCCCTATATGTCAGGTGACATTTGAAGTTCATTCTGCTGAACTACTGTATGGGGCCTAAAAGCTTGATTGTACTGAATTTCATGTTAGGAATTTAGGTTTTCAGAGCAGCTGAGGACATGTATTTAACAGAGAAACTTTGGGACCTTTCTTCTCAATTAACAGCATTGGAGGGATAGATAATTGCAGTAACAGGTGACTTACAAACTTTGATGTTTTAAGTGGGCTTTAAAAAAATAGTTCAGTGGGACATTTCATAGCCATTGCCATCCCTTGTTTTGCTATACTGTTTGAGAGGAGAAAATAATTCCATGGTTTTTTTGCTTAGACTTGAGGCACTTTGCTCTGATACTCTTTTTGATGGTTTTGTGCTTTTAAGTTTGCCAAAGAACTAGTTTTTCTTCTCATAACATAAAGTTGTCTTTAGCCTGCAGATTATTAAATCTGATTATTAGAGCTGGCAATTCAAAAGAGTGGAATTTTGCTTTTGGCTCAGAGGATAACAAGATATCTTAACTTTTCCCTTACTCATATGTTCTTGGTGTTTGTCTAATTTGCTTTCTGGATTTAATTTCCATGGATAGATGAAATTCTTAGTGTTTCTAAATGATAACCCTTTGAAGTTAAATTTGTGTCATATGATGAGTTTTAAGTATTCTCTCTTTTTGTGGCTACAAATTCACTGGTTTTACAAAATCAGTGCAGTTTGTGTCCACTTTTGAAGGACAAGAGTGAAGTCCTGTGTTCAGTAGTTGTCTTCATTCAAAATGCACTGAGGAAAGACTTAAAGGGAAACAAAATGTCAGTGACGTGCATCTGGCTGTGGGAGATTGTACTGCAGTGCTAACGAAGATATCTACCTAGTTTCTGTGTACAGAGCGTTTAATTTTTTTTTTACTTCAACTGACAGTTGCTTGCCTCTGGTCTCCCAAAGTCTTTGCATTCAGCAGATAAAGTTTATTTTTCATTATGAAGTATTAAGTAGCTTAAATTAATGCTGCAAATATTCTAGTTGTTACTTAGAAGAAAAGAGAAAACAAAAAGTAAGTCCTCCTTTGTCTTTTCCCTTGATCTGGGACAATGGCCAGAGACATTTATTGTGTTCATTATCTTGTTTTCCTTTCTACATCCAGATCAAGATACAGACTTTATTTTTATTTAAAGGTTCAGAATGATGTTTGTAGCTGGTGAGCACTGTGATGTGGACACGCTAGAATGGGCAAAAAGAGTCTTCAAGGTACCTGTCTTGGACCACTGGTGGCAAACTGGTGAGTGGTTTAAAATACCCTTTGTAAAATACAGTGATGAGAGTTTTCAGACTTGTTTCCTGAGTCTGAAGGTAAAATTGTTTTTTCTTGCCATGAACATGTAAATAAATGTAAAAAAAAAAATTCAAGCAAGAAGAATGTTTTTTGGAGGTGGTCTGAAAAATGACTTCAGGGTATTTTTAGAAAAACGTGACATTTGTAAAACCTATATAAAAAAAGATGGTATTTTCTGGTACCCATGTTTAAAAAAAGAATTTTGTATCAGTATTTTTCCAGGTGTGTTTTATGTTGTTTGCATGTGTGACAGTTGTGTGACAGAATGTTTGCTATTTAAGGCTTAAACCTAAGTTTTTTGCATATATAATTTGTGTAATTAAAAACAAACAATCTGCTGCATAGAGTAGATTCCTTGGTCTTTAATACTGTTCTGTATGGATGTCATCCAACTTCTAGTGATTATTTTAGAATGTTTCCTATTTGTTTCAGTGCAATGAAGGAATCAGAGTACCAATCTATGGGTAACTTTGCAAAAATTCTAGTTGAGTCCTGGATTAAGACTTGATCAAATGTATCTCCTTATAACTGTGAATTCATATCTCTTTAAATTTCACTATTGGAAGCTTAAGTTTGGATTTTGCTTCTTACACCCATTGCTGATTAACAATGGAAATGTATTACAAAAGCTCCTGCCTGCCTGCCTGCCTTCTGCCTTCTTTGCTCCCTTCCAAGAAATACCTCTTGTGTTTTCTGTGGATCATTGATTTAAGATGTGTGGTCTCTTTCTCTAGAAGGGAGAACCTCAGAGGGTTTTTCTATGATAGATTAAATAGAAGCTATAGACGATTAGACAGAAAGGGAGAAACTGTTATTTCATCTATATATTATGCAATTAAATAAGTTGAGGATGCTTAACATGCATTTTTTAATTAAAAAAACCCCCAAAACACAATCTTAGATAAAAACGGAAAAGGTTCTGGAAGATAGTAGTGTCATTTTTTATTTAATCTGGGTTTAATCTGCTGATTAGATGATTAAACCCAGGCAAAAGACCTCTGTTTTTTTCAGTTCACTATGATCTTAACATCTGTAGGCAGGCTTGAATGAGAAATTAACTGAAAAGGGCTAAAAAATCAAATATCTTTGAGAAATCACTGAACTGTCAATAATCAGTGTTACTGTATGTAATTTTGCACGTGTTTTCATCTGTCTGTGCAGATATAAAGATATATATTACATATAAAATTGCCATAGCTTTCGCATATATTGAGTGCAAAATTTTCATGTTATAGTGTTCTTTCAGATGTATCTCAAGTACATAAATATCAATGAGAGATTTTAACCACATGGATATAATGGAACTTAAACTGTCTAGAGGTAAGACTGTGTTGTAGACATTTTTCAAAGAAGACTAAAGTTCAGCTCAGACGACAGTGTGTTTCTTAATTTGTATATTCAGGGCATGCTCTTAAATTAAATTGTACCATGACTTAGTGAACTAAGGCCATTTCAAATACATTGTTTAAGAGCATTTAATAATTTGACTAGAGTGAAGACCCAAGTGATTTGTGTGGGAATGTGAGCTGTTGAATGAAAGCAAGGCTTTCAGTCTGAAAGAAAAAATGTACTAATTCAGTTCCTGTCAAAGAACTGAATTTCAAGGGATAAGGAGCTAAGAATCACAGAGTCACTAGGTTAATAAGGACTTCCTGAGCTCATTTAATTCAGTCTCTTTTCTCAGGCAGGGTCAGAGAGAGTGTTGCCGAGGATCCTGTCCAGTTTTGAGTATCTCCATGGATGGGGATTCTTTGGCCAGTCTGGGCCAGTGTTTGACTGTCCTCACAGTAAACGCATATTTTTGGGCTCAGATGGAATATCCTGGTTTTAGTTCATGCCTGTTGCCTCTTGTTCTGTTAGTGAGCATCACTGGGAAGTCTGGCTAACAGTTCTTTAACGTGTGTAAATACTGGATGCCTCCTAAGAAGGTCTACAGGGTGCTTTCTGTGAGAAGCTGTCAGAAGCTTCCTTCATGTCTGGCAGAGTCAATCCCTGGCACCTCCAAAGATGGATGTGCTGCTAGTCATGCTTGGGCCAATTGGAAACGGTGGTAACATGGTAATATGTGATAATGTATTCAAAAATGAGGGAAAAAAAAATTCTTGCGTAGTTGTAATTGCAGCCAGAGAAGAGCAGTGTGAGAACATGTGAGAGAAACAACTCTGCAGACACCAAGTGCAGAAGGAGGGGGAGGAGGTGCTCCAGATGCTGGAGTTGGGATTCCTCTGCAGCCCATGGTGCAGCCCATGGTGAAGCAGCTGCCACCTCCAAGCCATGGAGGTCCACGGGAGGCAGAGATCCCCCTGCAGCCCATGAAGGAGACCCACACCATAGCAAGTGGATGCCTGAGGGGAAGTTTTGACCCTGTGGGAGGCCAGCGCTGGATCAGGCTCCTGCTAGGGATCTGTAGATCCATGGAGAGAGGAGCCAATGCTGGAGCAGGTTTCCTGGCAGGACTTGCTGCTTGTACTCTTTCCTTGTCTTTCTTGAATTGTGGAGAATAGAACACAAGACTCCAGATGTGGCCACGCTAGGGCTGAGCTGAGGGAGAAGATCACCTTGCTCAACCTTCTGTTCACATTTTTCCCTATGCACCCCAGGGTGTCACTAGTCCTCCTGGCCATAAGGGCACTGTGGGCTCATGGTCATCTTGTCATCCACCAGGAATCCCAGGTCCTGGAGCACAGCAGTCATTGCTGCAGGTGAAAGCAGTCTTCCCTTCTGCTGTTTACTCCCCTCTGCTTTAGCAGAATACAAAATAAATGCCATTAATTGTGAAAAGAACAAGCAGTTCTGTCACATTCGTCCTTATCTGTCACTTGTCAAAATGTTGAAAGTGGATTTCTGTACTGGAAAAGCCATTTCAACCAAACACTATTGGATTTCAGCACATGAGGTTAAAGGTGTATGTACTGAATGTGAAATATTTTACAGAATAGATAACTGGCTGTTTAATTCATTAGAAATAGGCAAGGTTAGTGACTGATGGCAGAATAAGGACCCACAGATGCAGAAATAACAATTTTCTGAACTATCTCCAAAATAAAAAAATGGCATGCTAAAAACACGATAAAAAATCCCTAATTACTTCTGTCAGGAGGAAGTTGAAATTATTATCTGTGTTATGTAGAACTAATAAGTTTTTAAAATGCATTTTTTATAACAAAATGAATTATCTTTTTTTTGCCATTTAATTGTAGCTGATGTTGTAAATTGCTGTTTTGTTGTATCTCAGATTGAAAGTTTCTGACTTACTTCTACATATGAAAATGCTTTTGACCTTTGCTAGTCTGACAAATTGGTACTTATTCCCAAAGCTGATATTTATCTGCATTCTTCCAAAACAAAAGCATTGTAAAACTCTGAGAAATTCTGACATTTAATTTTGCCGAAAAACTGTAGATCTTACTTAGGCAGTTATGTTGGCTCTTTGAGCTGAGGCTAAAGCAGAAGATGGAGGAGGAGAAGTATCTGGGTAAATAGTGTTTCTTGCATAATGGGGTAATTTCTATTCCTTTGTTAATGACTGAGAAAGGTAAGGAAAAGATGAGTTTTGTAGAGATAAGTGACTGAGTCATCATTTGGAGATGGAAATGAGTATGGGGGAAACAAAAGGCTGACAAAAGTATTATAAAATAGGAGTGTTAACCACTTCCTTCTTGAGGTTTAATAAGATGTCTTCAAAGCACTTGCCCCCTTTGCCATATATATATAACTAGAAATAAATCAGTATGGACAAAGAAATGTGGATTTGTTTCATTTGTTCTTGAAAGATTTTTGGTGTGTATTTGAAATCACTGTGAATTGAAGCAGTACTTTGAAACAGAAGAAAGCTTTCTTTAAGGGACTTCAAAGCAGCTACACCTGGAAAAGCTGATTGCTTAAAACTGGTTTGTGTCAGTATGCCTTCATCAATAACACTCATTTTAAATGTTAATGTTTGTGTTACAAGTATAGTAAGCACATCTTAGAAACTGTGAAATATAAGTCACAGGATCAGTGAGTGGCAAGGAAGATTTCAGGCAGTAAGGACTGGGAAAAACTTGCTGTTTTCTTTTGAGATACGACAGTGGATGAAAAAATGTTATTTCCTGATCCTCTGATCCTATGCTCAACTGTACCTGGAGAGAGAAAGTTTTGTTTGGGTTGGTTCAGATGTTAAGTTTTTGCTTATTTATACAAATTGACACTTAGCACTTCAATAGCAATTTTCATCTTCAAAGTCGTTGTGCAAACTCAAGAAATTAATACTTTTGACACCCCTGTGAAGTAAGTACAGTTATTCCAGTCTTGCAGACATTAAATAAAGAAAGAAGAGTATCCTGCCCCAAGATATCCCAAAAGTGTTAAATTCAGTGTCAAAAAAAGAGATTTTTTTTTTTCCAGAGACATAAATTTTCTGGTCTTATTTACATATATTTTGTGACTTTCTTTTCTGAATAGGAAGTGGAATGCACATTTTGGACCTTGCTTTCTCTCTCTCTGTGTAGTTATGTTATAAGGCAATGATACAGTTGCTCTATTTTAGTATTACAGGTAGTTAAATTACAGAGCCTTGCCAAATTTGTTTGAAGCAGCCTACACAGTGTTTGTGTTGTATCTGCTGTGTGACTACTCTCATTCTGAGGGAGGGGTCTCAATAGACAAAGAAATGTGAGTTTGGCTTGCTTTGATTTTGGAGCTAGCTTTGAGTTCTAGAAAAAAGAAAGGGAAACAGCCAGGAGGTTTAGCTGTGGAAGCAGAAGGCTCTGAAAGTTTGTGTTAAACATCTTCAGCTGCTTTCATGTTAGCTAAAAAATGAAACTCTGTCATATCACTTTTGGCATTTTGAGAAAATGGTAAGTCAGATTTCCATTTCTTCATAATAAGTATAGAATATGAAGAGGTTTTTGTCTCTTGATGTTTTTAAATAAAAACGTTTTGAGACTCTGCCTTTGAGGATGTATAGGAAAATTCAGATGAAACAGAACTGAAGCTGAGAATTCAGTGATAAAATATGACTTTCATAAAATCTCAGTCAAGAGATGTGTTTCCATAGAACTTTAGTTGAGTATTATAGAAATGAAAGTTACAGAGTGTGCAAGTGTAGTAGGTTCAAATTGGAATAATCTACTATTTCCTGAGTATGAACTCACTAGCAGGCAGAACTGTGAAATAATTGTGTATATTTTGTATTTTCATGGAAATAGGCTGCCTTATCCAGTAAGGAGTAGGTCTCTGCAGCAGGCATTAGGGCAAAAATCAAATGGTAGTTGATACATTATGGCTGCTGGCAAAGAAGATTATATTGTACACTGTATTATAGTGCACATTTTATTGGATATTCTGAGACAGTGTGATAAAATTTTCTGGTAGGAATTCTCCAAGTTCTGTAATATAATTAATAATATACTCTATCACTTTTAAAATTATTGTTTTTCTTTATCTGTGTCTTACCTCTAAAACATGCAAATGCTATGGCGGTAATATTTTTATTAGGACATTCTGGTGTTGGGTAATTATATATGTGGTGGTTTAAGAATGGTTATACAGAGCTTTTATGAGGACTGGTACAAATGTGCCATTGAATTCAGTGTAAAAAATATGAATCATGGATACGTGTACTCAGATGAATATATTTCAGTGGACTACTTCTGAGGCAATCAAAGAGTTTATTAATGTGATCTCCAAGCAGCATGACATGGTCCCCAGACTTCAGTTTCCATTGTGTTGCCTTGGCAACATTGTGCACAATCACCTTCATATGAGTATCTGGAAAGATGGATTTTGCAACTAAATTGTTAGCTAATCTTTTCATGTTTGCACTAAAGAACTGCTCTTTAAGTGAACTACATTGTCAAGGTAGACCTCCATCTCTCTTTTGTCAACTGGATTCCACATTTTGTTCTTCAGTTACCTTCCACTTTGCCCCATTCAAAACTGCAGATCCAGTGATTTTGTTCAATGTCATGAAATTCTCAGACCCAAAGCCAGTAGGAAAAGTAAACTAAAGAAAGGATGGCTGTTTGATTTGCAACAAATAGTCACTTCTTGACATTTTTTTGGAGTGACAGAAGTTCATTTCTCGAGTTACAGGGACCAGAAATCTGGAGTTGGAATAAATTTGTTTAATCTCTTTTATTTCAAAGTCCAGGCAACTGGTTTAGGTTATCAGGTGCCTCAGTGTAGACACAACTGCTTTCATGCTTTTTAAAGATGTGTGCATCCTGTCAAGACTCAGATTATATTTTTTTAGTGAAAGCTGATAACCTGCAAACAGTTCTAGAGAAGTGGGAATTACTTGGCAGAAACTTTTGCTGCTCTGGCCCTGATTTACTGTCCCCTGATCATTATTTACTGGATAACTGAATTTATAACAGGCATTCCTGACATTTTCATGTCTCCCCCTGGAGACTTGCATTCTATCCTTTAAGGGTATGAAAAATATAGATTGTTTCAGCCATTGTTTGCTGTTGAGTAATTGCATTTGGACTGTATCATTAGTAGCAGTATCTCATCATTCCTTCAATGTCATCCTAAGACAGCCAATTCAAACAGGTTTTTGGTTGCCCTTATTGAAGGGGAGAGAGGAAAAGGTGTTTTTAGTAGCCATGGGCATTGGCAAGGCAGAGACTTGACTTTTCAGTTCTGTGTGGTTTTCCCATTCTTGGACATCAAAGAGGTATGTCTGGATTATATACATATTCTCTAGGGTGGTTTTAAGGAATCATTACAGCTTCATAGGTTTATTGTGGCATTCAGTGCTGTTCACTGTCTTTCACATTTCACAAAGTGTCTTTCCTCCAAAAATATTTTTCATTTGAGGTTTGTTTCAAATGTGCATTTCACATGGCTTTCAGTTGTCCAGTGCATTTTGGGAAATGTATCCAGATGCTGGGCCTGGAGTGTTGTGCCTTGAAAAAAAGAAATATGTTTTTTAAATTTTTATTTATTGAATTTATTACAATTTGAACATGGTTAAGTCAGTAATGTACTATGTCCTTCTAGTTAAAGAAAAAAAAAAGCATGCATCTCTGTACCTCACATTTCTGTGAAGGTTTGCTTTTCCTCATGGCTATACTCTGTTTTTTCCTCACTGGTCAACTCCTCCTCTGTGTTGATACAAATTCATTATTAGCTGTGCCACTGCTAGTCTGCCTCATTTGTGCTGACATTTTCTAATTTAGAATTGATAAAAAGTGTGTATTAAGCTTTTCTGTTCCCATTTGACTTCAGTCTCTCAGTGCTTATTAATCTTAATCTTTTCTGATTGTCTTTCCACATGCAGGCAGGGACAAAATTAATATGGATGAAGTATAAATGTTTCCCTCCTTAAAATTTCATTGATATGGTTTAGATGATTGAAAATAAAAGAACTGTAAAGCAGTCTTAAGTTATGAAGATGAGCCATGGGCAATATTTAGTGTGCACTGAATATTTGGGTTGCATTTAGGCAAAAGAAGAAGATGAGGGGACATGAGGGGATATTTTAACATATCCATGTTTAGGAATGGATATGTTAAAATAGAATAGTGCAGTCTCATCTGTCTGAAGGAGATGAGGTGTGACAGTGCCTCCAGTTTGTATGAGTGTGAAGATGTTACAGCTTGTTGATCTCTTTCTGTCACATGGCAGCTGCTTTTCTATGTTGCTCAAAGTGAGGGTAGAAAGTGAGTGCATCTAAGATATTAGATCCTGATAAAGATACCTGAATTGCACATTAGTAATTTTTCCTGTCTTTTCCATCTTGTCACTATTACTATGCATGCAGTGTATTAAGATTCCTCAAAACAATTAAACAGTAAACAGTTATCACTGAAATGTGTAATTAATTTTTAAATTTTCCATTTATCTCTTAGTATTTCATCATATTTCAGTTATGATGTCACAGTAGGATGAAAATAATTTGAAATTTATTTTGTCTGAAAATATAATTTGATGCATTGCCTGACTTAATGTATTTTTAAACATGTCATCTGACATCTTCCAAATACAACCAAAAAACTTTCTGTTCTCTAGTCTTGGCTGTCATTTTGTTATAGGCAATTTCTAATATGTACATGATAATAGCCTATATAATATTTGGAGGCAAAGGACCCTGGTACTTACAAAATGAATACATAAACTTCTTGTGCTTTAATACTGGCTTGCCAGTTAGTGATAACCAATTATTTTCTACTTTGGTTTTAAAATTTGTCATGGCCCACAAACCCTTAACTAAACTAGTTGGACCTACCTTGCAGTTCTATTTTTTATATTTATTTTGGAGATTTCATTTAAATGTGCTTTGAAATCTTCAGAGACCTTGTGTATTTGTATAATACCAACCCCCACAGTTTGTAAGTATATTCTGTCATTGGATAATTGTGAAGGTGAGCCTTGGATGAATTTTAATGGATTTGGGTATTGATTTTATTTTCAAATAAGTGAATTGAATACAGGAATAGAACTGTTATATTGGAAGTATTTGGCCTTCACAAGTGTAATATGTATTCATGGTAATAGATGCATTATGACTCCCAAGTGCTTTAAAGCCTTTAGAAAATGTTAAAAAAAATTGCTGGTTTCTCTTCTGACCTTCAATTCTAAGAATAAGCATGGAAATGCAGGCACTTTCAGAAAATACATTACTTTATAAACAAAATGGATTTCTGTTTTGAGAAATGGAACTTCAGATTTTTCAAAACTTTTAGCTTATTTTGTCACTTTTTTTCCTCATAAGTCCATGAATTTTAGCCACACTTCAAAAAATTATTGCTTCATTTTCTATTTATATCTCTTTTCCATGTTTTTTGAGTGAAGTTTCTGCTTTACAGTTTCTACTTTGCAGTTTCTGAGTAGAGAAGTTAGGCAGTTAAGAAGGGCTTTTTTAAGGTTCTGTGTACAATTTAACCCAGTGAGAAAGGTTGAATTTAATTTTACTTGGGTGTGTAGAATAGGTGAAAAACACTGTTGTTTTTCTATGTTGCAGTTAACTTCTAGAGGTTTTATGTTCTGTTTTATAAAGTGCTAGTGGGATGAAAAAACATTTTTTGAAGCCACTTCAGGGTAACAAATTCTTCTGATCTTCTGCCAAATGAATGTAACCTAAATTGTAAGCAGCCTGATGGACAAGGTCATGCTTTAGATGTGAGAGTCTCTCTAAATAACATTAGAGCATGAAAGTCTTAACTGAAATTCTTTCCAGCTGTTTACTGCAAATTCTTTACCCCAGCTTTATTTAAGTTGTAAGGAGTTGAAAATCTCCTTGTAAGACAAGTGTGGAAATCTTGATTATAAATCACCAAACTTGTGTAGCTCACCTTAAAGCTGATACTTCTGGAGGTTTTTGCTAAAGTAGAGCCCTGCCTCCTCACTTTCCATATTTTGTTATTCTCTATGCACCTGATATTTATTGTGTTGATGCTGCATGTGCTTAATTCACATGAGGATTAATTAAGAATTCAGTCAGATGGAGAAAAAATGCATTATAATTACAGTGAGTGTTTAAGAATTTTTATGCTGCATGTCATAGTCCTCGGAAGCAAGGAGTGAAATGAAATGCTGAACAATGCTTGAAAAAGTTTTTGAAGTTTTGCTACTAGCCAGCAAAAGCTTTTATCCTTTAGGATCACAGACTGTCTTTAATCTAATCTAATGGTATATTATGTGTAAATTGGATTTAATTTCATACTTCTTTCTGACACCTGATAAAACTGAATCAGGGTAGCATTCGAAATTTACAGTTCTTCAGTCCTTGCTGTCTTTTTGTAGCTCCTCTCACTTTTTTATAATTTGTTGTAGTACCATGCTATATATATTGCTAAATAGAATTTCAGTAAATGTGAGCTCTTTCATAAAATTTTACTTCATTTGAGAAGCTTAAATAAAATTAAGAGGAAATGAGTAAAATGGATGGGGGGATTCAGAGTATAACTATCATAGCTCTGAAAATAATTCTCATTAGCTTTTACTCTTAGAATGTGGTAAAAATCATGGCCTAGCAATATATGCTAACAATGTGGGTGCAGCAATGCTGTGGATTTTTGTGGCAGCATCACACATCACATTGTATTTGGATTATCCAAACTGTCCATATCTGTGCTTTGGGTGCTCTGGGATAATCGTGGACAGGTGTTATCTCCTGGTTTTAGTGTTGATGGATAATTAGCATCATTAAAGTTTGTACTTTAATACCCAGCATCAGCCATGTGTGCTTAGTCTTTTCACATATTAATAATATAATGTGTCATGCAGCATCCTGGTGTAGATCTCTTCCAGGGAAGCAGTGAAGAGAGCAGCTTGGCAAATTTACACAAAATACTTCTGAGGCCTTGCCGAAGGCCTGGCTGAGCTGTACTGTATAGAGGCGAAGCAATTATCTGAAATTTTCTTCCAACATCAGTAAGCATAAGACTGGCTGATGTTTGGGCTACCAACCTGCAGCATGACTGTCTGGGCACAATTTGTCAGGGTTAACAGTGCTAAATCCAAGCTGTGAGTGAGGCTACTTACCGCTGCTGCAGTTAGCAGCTTAGAAGCTTGCTTGGCTTTTAGTGATAAAGGACTGATGGAAGGACTGATGGAAACTGACTTCTTTGCTCTGCACAGTTGTATGCTGAAGGATGAAGGAAATGAGGTCTCTGTGCATACTTGATGATCTGGCCCCTGAATCTTCAGGACACTGCCGGTGCATACTATTTCTGCAATGTGTTAGATTCAGTTTTATTTTAAGGAAGCAGCATGGTATACTGTGATGCAGATTTTGAGTCCTGTAATTCATCTGGTACTGTGGTTTTCTGTTCCAGAATGCCCAATAGTCGTTGCCTTACTAGAATGCATTTTGCTGTAACTTTGTTGAATTCTTCATTCACCCTTTCTGGCATAATGAAAATGACTGCTGTGTGGAGGGAGCATATGGAAGGACTCTCTTCAGAAGTACATTCTTGTGGTGTGGGGGGATTTGTAATGAGTTGCTGCCTAAGCTTTCCTGCTTCATAGACTCTCCTTTCCATTTTATCAGTGCAGTCTGCTGCTGTAGTAATTCCTTTCATTCCCCACAACAAAAGTGACAGCCTTGCCAGAAGAAACAGCATCAAAACAGCATAGCTGCAGTGAGAATTTTGTGTATTATATTTATTGCATTCATTAATATGTTGATGGATGACAGTTGCTCCTTTTTCTTCTTTCCTTCTCCTGCTACATAGCAACTTCTTACCTCTTTTGTATGCTTTTAGTGTCTCTCCATTGCATTCTAAGAAATTCAAAGCAGACAGTTTTACATTACCAACTTAGCACAGCCCAAGCTCAAATATTCATGCCAAAATGCAGTGTGTTTTGCTTAAGTATTTCCTACCAAAAAAGCCAATATTTCATCAGCATGGCAGTCTACTATGATGAGGAATATGAGACACAGTCTAGAAACTATAACGTATCAGGATTGTAAGTGGCACGGAGTAAGAGAATGATTTTCATCTTGAAAGTCCCGAGTTATTTCAAAACTGTTTATTTTGATTGAACTTGACTGTTGACTGTGAATGAGGAAGAGAGTTTTGAGCACAAAACCTGCTAGCTGTTGCTTTGCATAATTTGGCAGAACACAGCTTCTGCAAATCAGGCACATGAGTACGTGGAAGCTTTCCAATTAATAAAGTCACAGACTACCCTAGCTAGTCATAGGAGAATGCACTTTTTGCTTCTGGATCAGCAGCACCTTCTTTGGCATAAAAATTGTTTGCCAAGGTGCAAATGCAAAAATGTTCATGTATCATACTACTCATTAGCTGTCCAATTTATACTGGATATTTCATTAATATTGAAATAGCTTTATAATAGTATCAGTCACCTACTGGTAGTGTGGGACAAAACAAAGAAGGTCAGATCTGTGATTACTGAGGACTATTTTTTTACATTACCCTTATCCTGAAAAGATGAAGCATAAGGAGGGATTTTGAACAACCTTGATTTTAAGGCCATGTCTGAGTAACTCTGTCTTTTCTGTCTCAATGAAGCTTTTCATTATCCTCAGAGGTACGCCATATTGTTTTCATTATAACTCAGAGCAGATGTTGTATACCTTTACCATACTAGTTGTGAAACGTATTTCTCCCAGTTTAAAACATTGCTCTTCTAAATAGCTGTTTGATTGTCACATCTAAAGATGTTATGCAGAAAGGAAATTGGTTTTATGATCTGGTTGTCCCTGAAAAGCCTTCCACAGCTGGAGGACAAGCTAACTTGGTAGCTTACTGAGTGGACAGTTAATGTGCGAATGTTTGCAAAAGAGACTGTAAGACAGACCTACTGTTCTGTTCCTTGCATTAAAAATATGGAAGTTCCAAAAGTCTTCAGCACTGGAAATCTGTCTAGGTGCTGTGCTTAATTTCAGAGAATCTTCAACTGTAAACAAATGTGTGTCAGATAAGGGATGTCTGTTCCTATGTGCAGAAACCTGATGTAAGGGATAGGTGGAATACAATGTACACTTGACAAGTGGTGTCCTTCTTCAGACTGTTACTGTTTCAACTTTCCAGACCTAAATCTTTTAACCTGCCCATAGATCCTGAATTGAATTGTAAAGAAACCAACCTTAATTGAAATCAAATATTCATAAGCAACTTTATTTACTGGAAATCATAATAAAGGGTCACACAGTATTTGTACTACACATAATTGTTAAGGAAAATATCTCTTTTAAATAACACTTAAAATCCTGTGTTCTTCTGAGCAGTGATGATTTCTTTTCAGGAGGATTTTGAATTGAATTCCCCTTTCAACTCAGACTGTTTTCTTGGTGATAGAAAAAACTGTACCAGAAAGAGGCTGTTGTTTCCTAATAAGTTTGAGAAATTGATATTTCAATCCAGCATCCTCTTTGAAAGATAAATGTTGATTTCCCAAGAAATGTACAGCACAAAGCTTCATGCTGTCCTTTGACAGTACTCCTTTGTGATTCTATATTGAAAGGGAATCTTTAGCATTCAGGAACATTTAATCTAACCTAAAGAGCAGATGCTTTTGGGATTCCCTCTCTGAATTATTATCTGATCCAAGTATCAAAAACCTCGTATTTTTTTCCATGTATATAAAAAGTCTTACTGCCCTGTGGGAAGTGAATGTATGGCTTAGAGATTAGAGCACTGGATACATATGAAAATTATATAGCCATTGATAATTGAAAAGACAATAAAATAAAGAGCAACAGTTTTAGAAACCTTTTCACAAAGTTTTAGAATTTGTGATTCTCCAGAATAGATGGACTTCCATTCAGGCAAAAAGCAGGTAAACAACCAGACAAGTTAGTACAATGGATCTTCCTTTCAAGTTTCTGTTGATTTCATTAGCAGTGTACTAGGGAGTCAGGCAAACCCAAACTAATTTTCAGTAATTCTTCCACTCCCTTTGCGGTTTTTGGATTCAGACTCTTGATGAGAAATGCTTGTCAATTCCCAGTCCACACCAATGTTACTGGTACATCAGGCTAACAGTGATGCTGTGTTCCCTGTCTCTCAATAGCAAACCTAATTCCTGTGTTTTGGTGATAGGAGACTATTGTTCTTGTGTCGCTGTCGGGGCGGTCACGATACGAAGTAGAGACCACAAGGAGTCTCAGATGGCAACCCTTTATTATTGAACATGGGTGACTTTTTATACACTTTCTAGTAATTTATGCTTCTTCTACCTTATCTCTTGGCTACAATTAATCAACATAGCACCATTGGTGAAAAGCTACAGTGACTTCAACTAACTTCCTAAAAATACTTCGTCTAGCTACCTTATCTTTCTTTAATTCCTTTCTTCTCTTCGTCTCCTTAATTACAGCCTTGGAGAGAGCTA
The DNA here is from genome assembly GCF_014805655.1 of Passer montanus. NCBI lineage: Eukaryota > Metazoa > Chordata > Aves > Passeriformes > Passeridae > Passer > Passer montanus. The sequence goes on from NW_024364270.1 coordinate 6,751,519, forward strand.
CTTATCAGTTTCTTCTTGCTTCCTCTTGCTTCTTTAGCTAACAAGTCCACTGTTAGCCCCTTCCACATTCTTGCCAGATCTGATGCAGAATGTTTTGTAGCTCTTGCTGGGCAGTATGTAAAGCAACATGTACGCCGTACTTCCACTTCTTCTCCTAACACAGTCAAAAAGGAAATTCTCCATTCTACTGTCTTTTCCAATTCTCTGTTCCTTCTGTTCCAAGTAAAAGAGGAAAATTCTTCAGTATAAATACTGTGCAGAAAATAAAGCTCCAAAACTGTTGAATATATTCTGTTTTTCTACAACTTCTCAGAGTGATCATGGATGGGGTATGGTAGATCATTTTGATATTGTGTCACCACTGTAACTGTAGCCTGGGTGTTCTGTGTCTTAGAAGAAAAGACTCCCCCACGACTGTGCAGGGAATTTGCACAAAGTAGAGGATGGAATGGGGAAGGTTAGGAAACAACAAAGCAAAGTTTTTAGCCTGTCTTTATTAGTGTGGAGGGTTGATAATTTTTATTCTGTGTCCCACAGTTGTATTTAGGCCCTAGTTCAGCAGTGCTGTAAATGCTAAGCTTTCAGCTACTTACTAACACCTTACTAAAAGCACTACAAGAGTCTGTAAGTTTGTTTTTTGTTTTTGCTTCTATAAGCACTTGAATAGTCACATAACTTCCGGTGTGGAAGATTAATACTATGGAGGTTGAAAAAATTCGCAGTAAAAATTACTTTAATGTCTTGGTGCAAGCATACTGGAAATAGGTTTGAACATACTGATTAAATATATATATACCTCTACAGCTGAAGACAAACCTGCTTTGTTTGCTATGTGGCATGGACTATGAATTACAGGCCGAGTGACCTGAGACCTCATCAGAATGATATAGTCATGCTTTTAAAGTCTCATCCTATGTTCCTGCTAATATCTAAAACCACCTACACTTTGTTTTCTGTGGCTCAGAGTTAGAGCAACATTTCAAAGTAATTTCTGTAGATTGTTTCCTTTGAGGGGAAGAGTGAAGAGCAACTGGGATTTTTTCAGGCTTAAACTCTCTTTTATATGACTTGATAATATTTATTCTTCTTCTATGATAACAACTCTGGTAGTATAAAAATGTTGTGTGAAAAGAGGGGAAGGTGGGGAGGGAAGGATTTCTAGCTGCTTAACTGTGGGGATGATTAGGAAGGTGTCAACATTACTGGGAAGCATTGATGACAACTTTCTGACACAAGTGGTGGAGGATCCCATGAGGAGTGGTGTGCTCCTCAGCCTTATACTAACAAACAGGTAATGAATGCCTTGTTGAAGATGTGAATGTTGAGGGCAGCCTTGGATGTAATGACTGTTGTGGAATTCAGTAGTGGGCAATAAGGAAACAGGACAGCAAGACTGTAATCATGGACTTCAGGAGATCTAACTTTAAAAGGTTTTCTTGAAAGAATGCTGTAGGAACAGATACTGCATGAAGAAGAGGGTTCCAAGGGAACTGATTGATATTCAAGAATCACTTCCTCCAGACTCAAGAATGATGCATCCTGATGAGTAAGAAATCAGGCAGAGGGGAAAGAGATCTATGTAGATGAATTGAGAACTCCTGTCATTACTTAAGTGTGACCAGGAAATACACAGGAGATGGAAGCAGGATCAGGCCACTTGGAATGAATATAGAGAGGTTGTCAGAGTAAGGAGAAATGAGACAAGAAAGTTACACAAAGACGAGTGCTGGATTCTCTACCTGGGATGGGGCAACCCTGGTGTACAGGCTGGGGAATAAGAGGCTGGAAAGTCATGCCATGGGAAGAGACCTGGGGGTCCTGGTCAATGGCAAGTTGAACACCAGTCAGCAGTGCCCTGGCAGCCAGGAGGGCCACCCAAGTCCTGGGGGACATCAGGCAGAGCATCACAGCCAGGCAAGGGAGGGGATTGTCCCCTCTGCTCTGCACTGAGCTAGCCTCACCTCCAGTGTTGGGGGCAGTTTTGGGTGCCATAATATAAAAATGATAAAGCTATTGGAAAGTGTCCCACAAAGGGCTACAAAGTTGGTGAATGGCTTTGGGGGGAAGCTGTATGAGGAGCAGCTGAGGTTACTTGGTCTGTTCAGCTTGGAGATGACTGAGATGAGATGTCACTGTAGCCTTCAACTCCCTCACAAGAGAACGTGGAGGGGCAGGTACCAATCTCTTTCCTCTCAGGACCAGTGACATAATTGAAGGGAATGGCATGAAGCTGAGCCAAGGGAAGTTTAGATTGGATATTAGGAGAAGGCTCTTCACCCAGAGTGTGGTTGGGCACTGGAACAGGCTCCCCAGGGCAGTGGTCACAGCACCAAGCCTGACAGAGTTTTAGTGCCTGGACAATGCTCTCAGGCACATGGTGTGATTCCTGGGGGTGTTATGTGCAGGACCAGAAGCTGGACTTCAGTGATATCTGGGAGTCTCTTCCAACTCAGCATATTGTATGATTCTGTGAATTCTAAATCTTGCAATGTTTGTCTAGGAATTTTTAAAAAAATGTTGATGTGCTGAGCATCAAGAAACTTAGAACTAGTAAATACTGAACGGAACTAAAACCAGCCTTAACTGATAGTATGTGTGTTCTCTTAATAGAATCTGGTTCTGCAATTACGGCTTCCTGCATTGGTTTGGGGAACTCTACAACACCTCCACCTGGACAGGCAGGAAAACCAGTGCCAGGATATAATGGTAAGACTGTGCTAAATATGTTGCTAGGAAAGGACATTGCTTATATTCCTGAGTAAGTACTCCTTAATTGTCATATCTTGTAGTAAAAGAAAATTACAGTCTTATGAAGATATTTTCCTTCTTCGTGCTTTCTTATGTGTTGTAGAATGTGATTATGAATAAAAAATTCAGAGTAATGTTCAAGAAAATTGATTAACTACTTCTGCCTTTATTATATGGAAAGTCTAGCACATACTTTGACACATTACTCATCTATACTTCTACATGCACTACTGCACTTCTACACAACTTGAGAGGGTTGTTAAGCAAACTGTCTTTCAGTATCTGTGGAGCATTTTTGTTTCTAGCCAGGAGAAATGGTAGGCTATGGACCAACACAAAAAGGATGAGAACTCACTGTCTGGAAGGTATTTGCATGTAGGGGTGCAGCTGCAGGATTAAGAATGCAGAAGTATTTTAATACCTGGGAAACCTGATTTTACCACAATTTTAAAAAGTTACTTGAAGTCTGAAAAATAATTAAATTAAAGGTCAAGTGGTCTTCAGAAAAAATTCTCACATCATTGGTCAAAAAGATCTAAGCTGTTATGTATCTTTTATACATGTAGGTGGTGGTGAGCATTAAAAATCCTCAAATCTTTTTAAGAGCTCTTGGTTTTGACACTTACAGTTATGGCATGAAGATGAGCAATAGTTTAAAAACAACATTGAAACAAAGCCATGAAGTTTCTCCAGAGTTCTAATAAGTAGGAAAGGGTGAAAGAATGTAATTGCATCACACATGTTATCGCATGATAGTCAGGACTAGGAAGAAATACGAGTAACAAGAAGATAAAAATTTCTGATGAATATTTTGGAACATTGGGACTAGTGTAAGTAAAGACTTTCTTCGAAGAGAATGATGGAAATGTCTTTAGCAAACTATATAAAGGAAACAAAAAAAGAGCACTGAAATTCACTAAAGATTTATGGAATAATTTTACTTCTTTCAGTCCTTGACCAAATATGTCCTGTAATGTAGCTATTCACAAACTAGTGATTTGTAAAAAATTACTCTATTTTGGCCGCTGTCTTGCTGTCATCCACTTCTCTTTGGTGTTGTTTTCCTGCTGTTACTATACTTATTAGAGGAGATCCTTATGCCAGTTAGAAGATACTGTGGTTTTAGTTTATACATACAACTCTAAATGGCTGGTAAAGACATGCTGGAATATAAAGGAAGTTGCAAGATCCACTTTTTTTTTGGAACATGTACATATTGTTTCCTATTACTCATTGCTAAAAAGAAAGTGATTTGTTGCTGATTTTTAGGGACAAAAGGAATAAAAGTTATGATATCAAAGTATAGTGGCACAAATTGCATTTAAAAGTGAGTCAAGATAAAATATTAATTTCTAGGTCTGTTGCCTTTAATCAGACATTATACTGTGCTTTTCCATTGATCTACTTGAACCTTTGCAGGTAATTACAGTGCATTTTCAGACTGATGCAGGTTCCCACATTCTGAAGAAACAAGCCAGTTCTTCAATAATTCAGGAGTGAGCAGCACAGTATCTCACTTACCCAAATTTTTCTGCATTGAAATATGTAGCTTCCAAGGAAAAGACTAAATACTGGGATTAGAGCCTTGATGAAACAGTTACAGTAAACTGATTAGATTTTACTTAGTATCATAAAAATAGGAGAGAAAACACTGACAGCTACACCATCGGGTCTGTGTAAAACTGGCCTTGTGTACTTGCTTGTGTCTGTGTGTGGAGCCATTGCTTCCAGCAGGCTCTTCTGTTACTTTAAAATTACCATCACCTTTGAAGGAGTAGCTTCAGCCAGAAGGAGTAAATTACAGATGGTGCTCTTTGAAGAGATAGGATATGATATTACTCATATATGTTTTAGCAGAGTTTTAGTCAGAAGTCTGTCATCCACTTTTCCCCATTTCCTCTGGAACTTTGTAATACAGAATGTAAGATTATTTGTAGAGATTTAGATACAGCTGAACATTGCTTTCATTGCTTGGGCAGGCTTCAAAAAGCTTGTAATTCTTATCAGCCCAGTCTGTCAGACTCTTCCCTCCCTGTTTTTCTGTGGTTTAGTTGCTTCACCTCATGTAATTTTGTTATCATAGGCCAAGGTGGTATCTGTCATTCCTTTCTTATGCCCACACCTTGAGATGGAATGGATGGTAGTAACTTCATTTCCCAGATAACTGCCCAAAAGAGGCTATTTCAGATGATTTCCTCAGAAATCTCAGTATCAGGATATGATGCTTTCACTGAAGGTGGTGGACCCCTGTCATCCAGGGAAAAGGCTTCATTTAGGAAGTCTGGGTTCTGTCCTGTATTTTGAGCATTAGCCTGCTGTGCAACTTTGGGTACTTCAAGAGTTTCTTAACCTCTTTATGTTAGACTACAATGAATCTTGTTAGCTGAAGGGCATTTTCCTGAGACTTCTGAAAGCCTTAGAAAACCAGATTTACTTATGTACTGCTAATAGTATTTCACATGAATGGGGTTAGACTTCAGTCATCTTGGTTGTTATTTCTTGCTCATGTCACCCACATATTTTTTATTTATATTTGTCATGTATCTTAATGGTCCTTTGCTGTGTAGAAGTTTAGATTTTCCAGTATGAAAGCTTCTTTTACTTTTTAGTTCTGTGTTTTTCCCTTTTGGGACTTTGTGCTATTTCTGCTTCCAAAGCACAAGTATTATTTAAGACTTTTCGTACTTAAGGCTGAATGTTAATAAAGTAGAGATTATCCAGTTTGGCACTCACAAATTACTTAATTCTTTCTGTTGCTTGGTGTATTGGCATTCTGAAGTGTGACATAAGTTGATATCCATAAAGAAAGACATTTACCTTCTCCTAAAAATATACTACTAAACTTGAATTTCCTTCCTATATTATGTTTTTACAGTCATGATTCTGGATGAAAATAAGAAACCAGTGAAGGCAAAGACTTTGGGAAATATTGTGGTAAAGTAAGAAAAATAAATATCGTACAGTTAAAAAAAACTTCCTACATGGGTTGTTTGTCTTTAGTCAAAAGTTAATAATTGAAGTAATGAGAATTGAAAAGCATGTCTGTCTGTCTCTGATACGGATAGCAAACTCCCTGGATGTTTTATGTTCATTAATGTTGAAAAATTGCAGATAAAGTTGTGTGAATGAATGAGTTTTTCTTAGACTACAGCAAAGTTTACCGTTTTCTAAATTATCAGAGTGTTGGCACAGAATGATGCCTTCCTCTTTTAATGTATGAGCAAGATACTGAATCATTCCCTTCACTATTTTATCTTTCCATTTAGTGAAATAGTACAGCAATACAGATTGGCATGCTTCAGTTTACAGGTGTGATGCTGCCTCTTCTTTCATGATCTCCTAATCCCAACTGATGCACCTTCTTAGAAGGAGACCATGTATTTTCAGTTCTCTGTAAAAAAAAAAATACAGCAAGATGTTCCTGTGTGTGCTTTCCATGAAAGAGTGTTCATTTAGACCAGTACATGGACAAAATACATGCAGGAAAGGACTCCAGGAAAAAAAACAAAGAAAAAAAAAACCCTGCTATGCATCATGTAGGTGATTTATAGTACCATTTACCAGACTCCTGACAGATGAGTTCCATAAACTCTAATATTCTTTTTGAAAGTACACCTTTCTAAGGCACATTTCCTTACATAAAAAGGCCTCTGTTTAGATCACCCGAACATCATCAGATACATTTATCCTGCTGCCTTCTCACTGTTGCCGGGATCTTTCCTTACTCCTGTAGCATTCTATGGGCTAGTGCTCTTTACAGCCCTTGCCAGCTCTGTATTCTGGATGTTTTACAGGCTTTCAGGCAAATGGCATTTTCCTCAAACAGTTTTTTTTCCTCTGAGAGAGACACCTGCTTTGTGATGAATGTGGTATCTGTACCCACCTTTTTTTTCAGTCACAGAAAATAACTTCAGCTCTGAACACTTTCTAACTGAGAGCAAATACCAGTCCCAAAGGAAATGTATTCTTCCATTTCTTCTGTGGTAGATTTTTGGAGAGTTGTGGTGGCTCAGAGTCTTCACTGCTTGCTTAGACGAATGAAAGGAAATGCAAAGATTAGTATTAACCTTCAGTGAACTGAAAAGCTGTCAAAAGCTGAAGCATTGAAGTGGATGAAGCATTCAACAATTCTGTTGAATTGTTAGCGCAGTTAGCTGAGGGTTGCAGTTGGCTGGGGGACACGAGCTGGGGGTGAGAGACAGGAGCTGCCGCGCTGGAGCTGCAGACGTGCAGCACCAACAGTGTGGGTGGGCTGGCGCAGTGCTTGTGTGGGAGGTGGAGCTGCTGAGGTGGGGAGGCTTTTCACTCAGCTCTACGACTAATCTTATGTAACTAGACCCTGTGGAGACTAAAGTAGTGTCACATGAACTTACTGTATTGTGTGATGCAGATGTGTGTTTTCTGGATGAAGTTTATACCTTGCCTCATTCTCAGAATCTTCAGCTAAGCCACCAGGACACAGATGTGTAGGTTTAACTCCCCCAAGTCAGCAAACTCATATTTAGGTGTAGTTTTCTTGAGACGTGTGTAAGACTGTGCATTCACTCCATTGTTGAATATGTACATTCATACCAAGCACAAGTACTTAAAATTGCTCCAATCTTTTATAGACTTTTGTTCACAATATCAGTAACCCAGCTCAGGGTGGAAAACTGTCTTTCCAAGCTCTCACCTCTGTAGTGTCTGAAGCCATACTAAAACACAGGATTGTAATCAATCGAGAGAGAAAAGGTATTTTGTAAGAAAATTGATCCTAGCTGCTTAGATATTCAGATTAGTTATTGTTATTGATGCCTAGTCATTCAGCTAGGATGGAATAAATCCCTTTCCAGTGCCTCCAGGAGTGGCACAGTTGGCTTAGGGTAGGTACTTAGCCTTATCTACCAAAAGAAGAGTGGAATGAACTCCACCTTTAGCAACTCTGCCAAACAAAACTAACTAAAGACAGATTAACAGGTAATGTTGCAATATGCACACATATGTTTTTGAGTTTTACTGTCTTTAAGTGCCTGTCAGAAGTGATTATTGCCATATTAGAAGATTCTGTTTAGGGTTAATGTCTACCTCTTCTAGCCAGAATTTATCTTCCCTAATGTTGCCCCACATGTAGATGTTTTCTGAAGGGATTACAAATGTGTTAATATATTGGTTTGTTGTTGTTTCATTTGTTTTGTTTTATCTTGCTCAGCATGACTTTTGCTGCAATCAAATGAATTGATAATGAAAAGAGGGAGGATTTTTTGTTTGTTTTTTGGTTTTTATTTGCAGCGTATCACTCAAGAAAGTGTAATCCCACAGGGATACTATTATTTTATCATGTCTGTGTTTATTGTATTGTTTATTTTATTTTTTTATTGAAGCAAGGTTTCATGAAGTCCTCCTTCAAAGAAGGCATTTCTCTCTTCAGCAGTCTTCTACATATACAGACCCTTTAAAGTAGTGGAGATGATCCTTGTTACTAACAGTGTTTGTTTGTCAGCCCAGAGCATGTTCCCCTGCAGCGTGAGGGAAAACAGGGGACTCAGGATAGTTCTGACTATTATTCTGTCATACAGCCTAGTAAAATATGAAAAAAACACAGGGATTTGCTTCACCTGTAGCATAGGTGACTTGAGAAATATTCTTAAGTATTTCTTGGAGAGGAGAGTGGCCATGCACTGCTTACAATGACAGCTGTGCAGAAGTGGTAAACTGAAGCTCTTGGTTGTTTTTATCCCAGACTAACTCCTGGTAAAGACTATTTCAGGCTGCTTGAGGCCTGCAGTTTTCCTAAGTACAGTATTTAAAATATCTATGCTTACAGCAGAGCTTTAAATTTTAATTTCATCCTGCAGGAGTCAAATACTCTAAAAAGGTAGTGCTTATATCTAATTGCTCTAACTTGCTGCCTCAAGTATGTTATTTTCTTTACTTTTCTGCCAACTGATATCTGTTCTGTTTTTTGTTGGGTTTTTTTTTCCATATAACCATCATCTCTGCCCTTTGAATGAATTATTCTTGGATAAAAACGCTCATAGATACTAGTTTACCTGGACGATGCAATAATATTTCAAATTTCACAGGTCTTTCAGGATATAATAATTGAAAGCAATGTGATAGAAGGACAAGGGAAAATAAAGGTAACTGCAGATTATGAGGCTGGGCTTGTATGAATTGTTTTTAAATTTCTGTGTATTTTTTTCTGAGCTAGAATTTTTGGACATGAAAGATTCTGAGAATTTATTCTGAAGTGAAAATGATAGCAGCAGTGACTTCCATTTCCATTAGCACAATCAGTCTGGTTTAGTGACACACTTCTTCTTGCATTGCTGTGGCCTGCCTGTAATTGATGCACACTTGAAAATATACTTGTATATACTTGTATGTATATATGTAATTTTGATTAGCCATAAGAATTTTCTAGGTTGTCTGTTCTTATAAGGAACATTAGCAAAGAGGAATCCCATGTAAATTCCAGTTTTTCATCTTACACATTGAAAATATCACAAACTGATTATGTTTATTTTTTTGAAGCAGTCATCAGCACTGTCTCATTAGCTAGCATTATTCTTTATATTTACATACAACAGGACTACATTTGCCTTGTGCTCGTTTTTTCCAGAGGAAAAAGAAATTCTAGTAAATTTGCTGCTAGACCCTAGTTACACTTCTTCTACTGTTTATATAGTTAATTTTGTACCATGATGGTGGAGTTTTCCAGGGTAAGTATTTACAAGTTTGCTTTAGTGATCTCCACTGCATGGAATCACATAAATATGTTCCATATTCAGCAGGTGGTCAGATAATGTATTTACATCATACGGTGATACTGAAATGCTTTAGTTGCATTGGTTTAATTGTATTTAAGAAAAGTGGCTGTGTGAGAGGCTATGTAGACTACTAATGTTGTGGAACTTTTTTTGTTTTTGTGGATTTGGAATTAGGGAAGGAAGAGGAAGAAAAACCACCATGTTCTAAAAGAGTTAGAATGTTTCAAATGGTGACCCACTCCATTGTATCGAGTGCAATCATGCTAAATTTTATGTACAGTGCTGTGAAAACTGAAATACATTTAAAATATTTATTAATTTTAAATAGTAAATATTTATGAAGAAATAGTGATGATAAATTCACATAATTTTATGATTGTACATTATAAGTTAGCCAAAGAGAAACATGACTGTACTTCCAAAGCAAATGCCTTAGAGTGAATGAATGTCCTTTAGTAGAAGAGGTGTTATTCACGTTAGGCAACCCATTGACAGTTTTCCAATTTGTGGTAATGTGTTCAATATTTATAAAGTATTTAGTGACCAAATAAATGTTCAATAGAGAGCTTACTCATTCAATATTTCTTGCAATGTGTTAAAAAGAAAGTCAGCGTCTGTGTGAAAGGATGAAGCAACCTGAGGCCAGGATTGTAATCATTATAATGCTCAATAGAATGCTAACCAAGAGAGCTTAAAGGAAGAAAAGGGAAAGAAAAAGATGTAATCCTTTGAGCACACTATAGTACCTTGGTATTCATTAAAAAAACTGAAGTAAGATCTTGTAAGACTTGAAGAGCTAACATTTGGCTGTTCCAACTGGGATACACCCATGGGAAAAGTCACAGCTCTTTTTGTGCTCTCCCACTGCCCAGGAAGAAAAGGAGGCAGTGAAAATGTGTTCTTGTAAGCAAGGGCTACACAGCTAGGTAAAGTGAAAATTTGCTGGATCTATAAGATGAAGGGCCCTACAAAGCAGTGACATTCAAAGGAGCTTTTTCTGGTACAGTGGATAAACCTCTGGGTACACAGGATCTTTGAATGAAAGGTAGCTGCTAGTGTAACTGCAGGCAATATGACTCCTTGTTATTCAGGGAAACTGAAGAGGAAACAACTTTACTGCCTGTGGGTGTGGTGTTAGTACATCCATTGATGCATTATGCTTGGTTCTTATGACTGTATTTCAAAAGACTGTTGAGAAAGTAACTGCATTTTGAGGAAAATATGAATGAGAGTGACCCGAGTGCTAGAATCTACATAGTATGCAAACCTGTGGTATGGAATTCACCCCAGATCAGTAAACTAGTGAACTTGTAAAGGCCAGGGGAAAAAAAAAATCTCTGAGAGATGGCTGTCTAACCTAGCATAAATAAAATGGAAGCTGAAGCTAGATGCATTCAGATGACAAATAAAGCACTGTTTTAGCAGTGAAAGTGTTAAGACATTGGAATGAATTCTTGGGAGTATGGTGGTTTACTTTGATATTTTTAGGCCTAATCTAGATACCTATTTTAACCAAAAGTTGTGGGGTCGAGGCAGGATTTAGTAGATGGCATCTTTCAGCTTGTGCTATATGGAAGGTCAGTTTAAATAAAGAACCTGTGCAAAAGATTTATCTACCTAACAGCCTTCTATATGTTTATCAGCTTTGTCTTTTACTTTTACAGATAAAACAATAAGTCAGTCTTCCAATGTGAGAGCAATTTTTCCAAAGATAGTTTTTATGGCAGATCTCTGGCTGAGTACATGTAAATATCATTTGAACTTTCCTTCCTTTGAATTTTTTCCAAGCACTTTCACTGGTTTTTGATGGCTTTTTCTCTTTTCCCACTAAAGCAAAATCCACACTGAGATCAACTACTTTTGTAATTCCTTTCAGCTAACTAAAGTAATATTTCATGCAGACTGATGAATGTTCAAGATCCTCTACCCTTCTTCACCCTTTTTTCTGTGTTGTTGTTCCTATAGTCTGGAAAAGCTTCCAGATGCCTTTCAAACTTCCAATTAAAAATTTGTATAAGAGTGATATTTATGCACAACCCTACATAACCCTACATAAATGCTGAGTAATAATTATAGCTGCCAGTCAAGATTATTTTGTTCCATTCAGAAGCCCAAACTCATTTAACAGTGGCTTGTATTTACTTTGACTGGCTGTAATGAATAGCCTCAGAGTATCATTGCCTACCATGAAATAAAAGAATGTCTTTTCTGAATTCCAGCATGGTAACATCTCCAATAATTTATTATTTCATTTCAGAAATCTGCTTTTCTGTGCAAATTCTCTTTTGAGTTCTCCGTCTATAAGTGCTTGGTTACATTAACAAGGAATCTTACACCATTTTGATGAGTGGCATTCTGAAAGGATGTGCTATGTGGGAGTCAGATTTCTTGGGCTAAGCTAAAGATGGACTGTTCTTTGAAAGGTCTACCACTGTTACATGAAAAATAAATTAACTGTGAAACAATGCTTAAAAAACCCAAATAATAATTGTCATTTAAAATTCTGTACCAGAAAACAGTTACTGTTAAAATACTTCAGAGTTTTTTTGTGGTGCTGTCAAGCTCATTCATCTTAGTCTCTCCAATTGATAATGAAATTACCTGCTTATCTTTGTAAAGTGTAACCAGAATGAATCTTTGCTAAATGAACCCATATGTTTTAAATCATTAATTTACACAGTTTGCCTCATTTCTCTGATGCTGCTTTAAATGTATTCAACCTTTAAATGAGAAATAGGCCTGGGTCTGTATTCTTGTACTTCACCAATTTTAATCTTTCTTTGACTGGAGCAAATGGAGAATAGCATAATTTGTACTGCTGTTACAGTGCTGGTAACAGACAGCTACAGAAATACAGTAAATATGTCCCAAGTGGAAAACAACTTCTTTGTGTATTGTGAAAATGATAACGAAGGAACCATCCTACTCCTGTCTTGACCCTCTGTGATCCTGTCCCTTGTGAAAGGAAAGCAGGACTGTCTGAGAGGCAGTCATGCTTATGTATGCATTCCTGGCATTTTTGGTCAATACATCTCTTAGTAAAAATGTTGCCAAAAGATCTTGTGTATCAACTCAGTTTTTAGACAGAGGCAACAGTTTTCAAATGCTGAGTTATTGTGGGTGTGTGTTACATTTTCCAGGGCAGAAAGACCCAAATCAAACATCTCAAAATGTTCCTTTTTTTTATGGAGGAGTTGCTAAAAACAAGAGATGTCTGTTTTCAGGTTGCTGTTATTTTTGGACAGTCTCATTATCTCTCTTCTGGCTTCTTGCATGTAATTATGATCCAGTTCTGCTCCCTTTGGAATTTATGGCAGCATTCCCACTGACAGCAGTCATTATGAGGTATATTTGACTCTGGAGATTTTAATTCTGATGTCCTGACAAAATTTCAATACACATAATAATGTTCTGGCAAGCTGAATTCTACCTTTATTAATTTGAGTTTGCACACAACCTAGAAATTCTACTAAGTCATGATGGCAAGAGCTCTGCTGTCTTCAAAGAATTGTATCTGCCCATTGCTCTGGAATTATTGTGCTGAATGACTGACACCTGGAAGAGGGCATTCAGTTTTTGCTTAGTGGATGAATGGGGTCCTAACTGCAAGTAATCTTTCACAGAAAGCCATGGAAGCACATTTTCAGATGTTGTCTGTGTTGTGTTATGGTATGTGCTGCAGAGATACCTGAGGTAGCCACTAAGTAAGCAGTCTGTTTTCCACAGACACACAAAAAATATGCTCTGTGGATGTGTTTATCAATACAATTTTCCTAAAAAAACCTCCACCAAACTAGAACATGAGACACCCCTGGTGTCCCCATTTGAAGAAAAAAATCCAAACAAGGACTAGAAAACTAAATAGTGAAAGTGAAGGTTTTATTTTTGGTGATATGTCCCACACTTCTCTGTTCAGATTTTTAAACAATGACAGAAAAGAAAATGCTTTTCTAATTTCAGCAAAAATACTTTTTTTTCTATTCAGTAACTAACTGCAAAGTATTGAATAGAGCTGTGGGGAAATTAAGGATTTTATCAATATGAATTGTTCTTTCTCTCCCATCACAAAGATGTTAGCCTGCTAAATAAATTTAAAGTGTGAAATTTGCAATGACTGAGGCTGTTATGAATTGCTGTGTTATTAGCAACCAGGTAACAACCATAGTAACTGCCATTCTCTGGTGGCTTTTCTTGAATCTAAACGAGATATTTTTTTTTTCTTTCTTTTTAAACACTTGCATACACAAACACCAGGATCAATATATTGTTTTTCCAATCTTTTTTCCCAAGGCAAACACCCCACTGGTCATGTTTTTATATCACAGAGACACTTACTAAGCTTGAAAGGCTTAAAATAGGGCAGTGAATTTCTTCCAGATGGGCAGAAGCCAGCCTGTCCTCCTAAACCCTGGGTAACTATGTGGGAAGTGTCTTGGCATTTCTGGCCATACCTTAACTGTACTTTCAAGGAATGTGATGTATGGGATGTGTTGAGCCAGAACCATCAGAGAAAAAGCAGTAGTATTTATAGTAGTATATTCTGTTATGCTAGCTGACCTGAATTAAGCTTAAAAAACTAGGATTGTAGAAAATCAAGCATTCAGATCATTACTGGATGATATGACCTTTTTAATGTAGTTTGTACTGGGTTTACCATAGCTAGGATTTTTCTCTCACATTCTCTCTATTTTTATATATATAAATAACTATAACTATTTTTTTGTAAATGTCATGTTAGAAATGTACATGTCACCGAGATGGTGGCACCTGTTCTTGCGACTGACCATCCTAGACTTGTAATGACACCAGAATTGCTGTGCTATGTAGAACTATTTCTCTGCTAGAGATGTTAGCTTCTGGTTTCACAGGGATACTATCATAGAAAATGAAATACCTCTGGCTAAATACTTGCTAGTTAGCAATGCAGGCATATGCTGGTAAAATCTGTATGGTGCATTTATGATTTTATGTAAATAAATATGCTTGTTTACATGATCATTATCTCTCTGTTATTAGGGGTAAACTTCATAAAACTTGTGCTGATATGCCTGAATATATATCTCTCAGGCAGTTAAAGAAATCTGTGTTTGACCCTGTCAGAGCTTTGAAGAAAGAAACAAGCACTTTTTTAGCTAAGGCTTCTGCAGCTTCTCTTCTGACAGATATATCTGTGAGGTGTCCCATATTTTCTCATGCCCATATCATTGACTGAAGAAGGGGTTTAGTATGTATTCAAAACTCAACTAATAAGGCAATCCAGAATTTTGCAGCTTTAAGTACAATTATTTTAGAAAGTTCTATTAGTGACTTGTATTAATATACTTTCACAGAACTTCTCCAGTATTTCCAGTAGTATTATTCACAGTTTAAACAGAAAAGCAGTATTCAGATGGTTGTGATTGAACTCCTTTGAGTTTTATCTTTTTACAGAAACTGAAGATCTGTTTCTCTGATAATTCATCTATCTGTGCATGTGTGGGTGTGTATGGGTGTTAGAGAAAGCGAGACCTGTAATAATGCAGTTGCCTGTATCATAGTGTATGCACAAATTTCAAACAGATGCTTAATCCTTAGAAATGTTAAAAAGCTAAATGCTGTTAACATATTTATAATGCAGTATATAGTGTTTCCTAGACCAAATATTATGTTACTGAGGTGCTTGTATTATGCAAAAAGTAAGGTCTGGATACTGTGCGGAGCTTATATACATTTGATGACAATAATACATAGCCTTTTTTTTTTTTTTTGTTACCAGCATATTATTAAGCTGAACTGTTTTCAGACAAATAATCATTCGGACAGTGATTGTTTGTCTGAAAACAAAGTATGAATGGAGAGCGTGAATTGTATTTGTTATATCTGTTTTTCTTACTACTTCCTTCTGTTCTTTTCAATTTAAGGTTGCCTTTGCCTCCTGGAGCATTCTCAGGTCTTTGGGAAAATCAAGAAACATTTCAGAAGTTATATTTCCAAAAGTTTCCAGTAAGAATTATGAAATCAATTATTTAAACTAATGGTAATGCTTCAGAACTGAGGTCTTGGATATAAGTTTATATAATTAAAACTGTTTCAAGATAAATCCTTTTTCACCTAAAATTTCAGCTCTTGGTTATGCTGTTGTTTTTTTAAGATCTGAAACAGAAGAAGTAAACCATAAGCTTCTGAGCCAAAAAGTAATTTCATGTCATTTAATCTAAGATATAAACCTGCAACCTTACACTAGCACAGCTTCAAATACACTCCTCCTGTTGGCATGCAGCCATGCTAACTTTGTATCACTCCAAAATACGCACTTGTCCACTGTACATCTGAATACACTGGAGGCTCGTTGCTGCATTAGTTATGTTTCCTTGTCAGATGAACTATCCAAGGATTGGCTTACTTCTTTCCTTGTAGAAATAGGTCGATTGGCCCTATACAAGTGCTCAAAATGGAAGATTTGGCTCAGTGAAAGTAAGTGAGTGAATTGGTCACACAAATTATTTTTAGTGTGCAATTGCATCATGATGACAGTGTATGTTTGGGTACAGCAAACAGGAGTATCTTTAGGACCAATTTGACAACTTTCATATTGCAGTAATTCCATTTTTCTTGTGTAGATCCAGGCAACATCCATCTCCAAGCTGTCAGGGATCAAAGTAAGCAGAATTGGAAGAAAGTCAGGGTTTATCTATTTTTTTCTGTTCTGTATTAATAAAGACAACAAAACCTTTCTGTAAAGTGAACTTCAGAGGATAATATGATATAAAAATGGTGACAGATATTACAGAATTAAATCTTTCAAGCACCAAAAGCATATATAATGTGAAACTATTTTTCTTTTTTTTTTTTGTCTGTGTGTGTTTTCTGTTAAATTAATGAATATTCCTAGTGCTCTTTCTGAATTTATTTTTCATTTTGTTGTATTTAGGGATATTATGATACTATGGATGCTGGTTATATGGATGAAGATGGCTATCTGTATGTGCTGTCTCGAGCTGATGATGTGATCAATGTTGCTGGACACAGAATTTCTGCAGGTGCTATTGAAGAGGTTAGCATTGCCTGACAACAAAATAGAAGAGTGAAAGATGAATAAAACAAGCTGAGACTGAAAATCCCACATTTCACCACCTCTCAAAATCTCACACAGAAAGATTTCTCTTTTTTTCCCTACTTGTTTTGTTTGCATTTCCATTGGTACTTTTAACCAAAGTATTTCCTGTTTCAGGTTCTTTCTGTTAAGATGCTTTTCAGAAACATAACAAATTTAGTCAATAATAAGCACTTTATACTGTGGGATTGGTAAGGCAGGCATAACTTGATGATTGAGGATGGAGTTAAGGAGCAGTGTGGGAGGGTGGGAAGCATACCTTTTAGCTCCAATAATGTGTTTATTTGGGACTGCATTAGGATAGTGTAGAGTCAGTGTGACAGGGAGTTTCACCAGCTACTGCAGTAGTAGTTTCTACTACTTAGTAGCAGAAACTTCTTTGCCTAAACTACAGTGATCAGTGGCTGATTTTTTTTTTCCCAGAGATTAATATTCAGTGCTTTTTCTTGGTTGGAAGACTTCAGAGTTTTTTGACAGCTGTTTTGTCTCTTATTGTGTGAGCAGTGCTAAATGAACAATGAAAATTTCTGTTAAAAACCTTGCTGTTAAATTGAAAGTCATTAACGTAATACCCATGCAACTCAAAAAAGTTGAAAATAGTGAAGTTCATAATAGTGTCTGAATTTCATATCATTGTTCACTTACCTTTTTGGAGTCACTGTGATTGATTGCCAGTTACAGATTTCCCTGATGACATATCAATTGCTTATTCAGAGAGTATAGGAAAAGGTGTGCTGGGCGTCTACAAGAAAAAATATGCTTTTAAGAACTCTGAATTCAGCTGTTCACTGAATCAGAAACTAATCTGTGAGTTGATTTTTGGTTTATATTGTCTGTTGGTCTAGTGACTACTTTATTTTGAAGGCTATAAAGATTAGAATAGAAGAAATTCTAATTACACTGAAGTGAACAAGTTCACATGAACATTAATCCATCAAGGATCGGTCAGACAGGGAGCTGAAACAGCTGCTGCATGACTTAGGTCTATGGAGATATGAAGGTGCTTTCAGTCTGCTTAAACCTCTTTCCCTTAGGAGTAGTTTTTTGTGTTCCCTTACTGAAGCACAGCAGGAATCTCATCCCAACCCCTTATTGCTCTACTACTCATGGGCCGAGCTGGGCATTTTCTTTGCTTCAGCCTGGGTCTGAAGCTGCTGTAACAAATGATTAATTGAATCACCTCATCTACTGTATTACCTTTGGATCCATCATACTAAGCTCAGCATCTCTGTTTCTTTCCCTACTAGTTAGGTCTTACCCCTAGAAACGTAATGTTTCATCACTGTAACATTCTAGAAGCTTTTCTATTCACCTTTTGAACAAAGCTGAAAACCAGGAGTGATTTAGTGCATGCACAAGAAATTGCTAGTTAAATGGAAAAGTGGTAAGAACACCGCAGTTTGCTCCTCAGTAAGATCAGTAACTACAGAATTAGAGGTCCATTGAGTCACTATGTAATTGACAATCACCTTGTTAAGCAAGTACGTTATCTACATTTACATTTTAGCTGCATTACAAGTTTTATTAGTTTTCCCTTAGTGCTTTGACTAAGTGTTTTAGCTCTGTTATGTTCCACACAATGAGTTCCTTTGTCTAATGTACCTGTTAATACTATTGGAGCTCCATGTTTACTGCAATGCAGTAGATGTTAGAGTTTACCTGGCCAATTAGTGAATGGTGGCCATTATGGGAACCTCATCTTGCATGTTGATCCTACCTTCTTCTTTGGTCTGTACATCTGTGGTGTCCCTCCTTGCCCCTTGAATAAAAAAAGCTTAGTCAAATCTTGTTTATCTGAGGCAACAGATTTGAGAACTGAGGAATTTATAATGAGAAATCCCTTTCCCCTGATCACAGTGTTTCTGTCTGCTGCTGCATTTGCCATCCCTCCTTGTACCCCATGATCATACTAGGAAAACCATTTCACTTCCTGAAGTTTTTTATTACTTTTAAACAATTTTTAAATGTCTAGTGCTGTTTCTGTTCTTCTTTTCAGTTGTTTTATGAAGTTTGTTAATTTTAAAATTTAAAATTTATTAATTACTGATTTCAGTAATTTGAAGTTAGCATTTGAAAAGTCAAAGGTATGTTGATAGAACTTGGGATAGACTGAAGAAAAATACTACAATAACTACACTATTCCAGCTAACCATAATACTTACAAATAAGTGACAGACTAGAATGACAAAAACAAGGTGCAACAAAATAATCTGGCAACAATTAAGTCTTCTCTTTAGGAGTCCTTTTGGTGTCTGGTAGGCAATTATGATATTTGATGGTAATGCCAATTTAGTGTAGGTATTTTTCCTGTGTTCCTGTGGAAAACAGTATTTACTGTTTTACTGTGGTTGTAGACTTAATAGTCTACTTTTTCATTATTCATTGTCTTTTTCTTTCTTGGTTTTTTTTTTTGGTTGTTGTTGTTTTTGTTTGTTTGTTTGTTTTTCCTTTTGGGTATATATGCCTATCAGGTTTCTATGGCCATGGTCAAGAAGTTACAGCAGGGAAAAATAGATATTTATAGCAAGAAATGGAATGCATTACTGAGGCTCTGGCCTGTAGGTGACCAAAGTGTATTAAATCTATGTGATGCAATGAAACCCTGTAGAGATTTGGACTTGCATAAGATTAATTCCTCTTTGATTTGTCAGTGCAGATACAAAGACTTTTGGACAAGGTAGACTGTACCTGAATTCAAATGCTTTTGTGTATATTCAGCTTTTTAAAGTAGGCTCTTCTGCCCTTCTAATTCTTTTATAAGCCCAGTGCACTCTTCTGTATTTAGTTTGTGCATATCGTATTTAATTGCTGTGAAAAATCCAGTTTTGAAAGCTGTGCATAAGTGGTCATGCTTCTGTAATTCAATAGAGTATGCATCTGCTGTCAGGTCAGTGTTTTCCATTAGCCTTTTTTCTGGAATGGAACATGTCTAGGATCATAGTTTGTGAAATGAGTATAGCTTCTGACAAAGAGTGCTAGAAACACATTGAGTGGATTTATTTTGCTAAAAACTATTTAGTGTGTGTTGTACTGACCATGACACTCCTTCCTGTTTTGACTATAAAGCCTAAGGATGGTGAAATCTGTTTTGAAAATGGGTTATCATAAACCCTTTGAATTGTTTCTTTCCCCATCAGTTTCATAAACAGGTCATACAAGAACCTCCCTTTTTTAATCAGGGCAACAGCTTTCTATTCTTTCAGGGTTTTTCTTCCTGTCTTCTCTGTACTTTTCCTGTCTTTCACATTCTCACACCATTGTATGAGTAGCCAGTGCAAATGTGGTGTTCCTACTTAATAAAAACAACCAAAAAGTGTCTTTATTCCTAAAACCTTTGATTTTGGGAACACAGTATGTGAAGATCAGTTATTAGCAAGTACATAGTCTTTGTATGCACAGATAAATTAACAAGCACAATCACGTTATGTGGCTTCTGTGTAGGGTCAGATTAGGTCCTCCTTGTGGTCGAGTCCAGAGGACTGAAAAGTGCTGAAAACACTGTTGACAGCAAAATGCCCCAATGTGAGGGGGTAAATTAAAAAGAGCCAGTTGCTTTGGAAGAGGATTCACAACTGGTGGCATCTTAAGGCCAGCTTTGTCCCAGACTTAGTGACATACATCTTGGTATGTATCTTGGTGTCTGTTTTCCTGGAAGTGAGTACCTCAGCTGGCTAATTGGAAATTTACATTTTTTTACCTAATAAAGAGTTTGATATATTTTATCAATGTGATGTTGTGTAAACAAGTAGTGGGAAGGAAGGAAGCTCACTTTTTTGTTTCAGGAAGTTGAGATCTAATGTTTTCAAGAGAGTGAGCTGAGCTAGGCTAGCTGCAAGGCAAGGCTGGGCATGTATTTGGCCTTGGTTGAAACTATGCTTTTACAGCAACAAAGAATGGAAAAGAAAACCAGTCAGAGAAAATGAACCAATAGACTTATAAAGTCTGTAGTGGGAGTGCTCCTGTGGTTTTGGTCCTTACTCCCTGCATTTAAGCACCACGTTACTCATAATGTTAGACAAATGTTATTTGTTCCAGCAGAGATCTCACTAACAAAACCAAAGATGTGATACTCTCACAACGCTGTAAGGAAATTACCTGTGGTTTGTTCAATATTTCTATTTTGTGCTGCTAAGGTTTTTATTTCTTCTGTTTGTTTGAAAAGCATGTGTGAGTATATACGAAAATATATACACACACGTACATCTTCAACACATGTAATCAGAATTCTAATTGTACTGACCTTTTGCTGTCAAAATGTAAGAAAAAGTCTATGGTTTTTATTCATACCATACCATACCATACCATACCATACCATACCATACCATACCATACCATACCATACCATACCATACCATACCACTTTTTTTCACTGAAATGTTGTCTGTTTTTAGTTCAGTTTAATTTTCTTTTCCATCCCTCAGTGTATTCTCTTCCATCCTGCTGTGGCAGACTGTGCTGTTGTGGGCCAGGAGGATCCTTTAAAAGGACATGTTCCATTTGCACTGTGTGTACTGAAAGAAGGTGAGAACTCACTGACAACTGATGTCACTAACACTTGCAAAAGTCTCAGAAAAGATAAAGGATTTTACCTTCTTCACCAGGTATAAAGACACAAGAGAGTAAGATTTTGGAAGAGATTGTTGAGCGAGTTCGGACCAACATAGGTCCAGTAGCAGCTTTCCAGAAGGGGATGTTTGTGACACAGCTACCAAAAACACGCTCTGGCAAGATTCCACGTTCTGCTCTTTCTGCACTCATCAGTGGAAAGCCATACAAGGTAATTTAGAGATGTTTGCTTCAGTGAATTAGGCACACATGCACATCCAAAGGCACAAAATGGTGCCTTGACTGTTCTGTAACTGGTCCACGACTTCAGGTAGTACTTTATGTTTTATTTCTATTGCTGATTATCCAAAATATTTTCGTATTTCAGAGCATTACAGATGCTTTTTTCTTGACTTCTTTTGAAGTATAAATTTAGAACAATCTCTGAATGAAATTCTTATCTACTATCACATGCTACTGTATTCTTACTTTTCAGATAACACCAACCATTGAAGATGCTAGTGTGTTTAAACACATTGAAGAATTGCTAAAGAAAAATTAAATGGGATAATACATAATAATGAGCATTTCAGTTTTTCAAGTATACAAAGAAGCTTTTTCTTGTTAATAACACATTTTAAAAGCAAATAATGATTTGGGACTAAATGTTTTTACTGCACAATCATTACTCTGTTCTTTGCCATCTTGCCACAGCCACTGACACACAATAAAGTCTCTGCATGCTGTCAATATATGCTGGTTATTAAGATGGCTAAGAATTGCAAATAGAATTCATACATTGCTGTAGTTTTAAAGGGCAGGAGTCATTGGATTATCCATCTTATATGGTGTCATGTAACTTTGCATTTCAATCTGTTATTTTATAATGTGACCAGTAACTTTTCTTTGGCTAAAGCAGCTTACAAAAGGTAGACTATGAACAGAGGACAGCAAAAAAGGAATTTGATTGTGAAAATTGTTGCAGACATAAATTGTTCTTACTTGTAAATTATTAGCTCTTGTCTTCTAGATTTTTTCTAAAATTAAAATTTTAAGATTAGTTCTCTTGATTCCATTTTCTTTTTTTTCCCCTAAGTCTTTCTGCCATAAATTAGATTTCTATAAATTTTTTACTCAATAACTTTTTGAAGAGTCTTTTTTGTAAAATGATAAATAATTTCTGGCTTTCAAATCTGTGAAAATCTTGATTTGTTCACAGTAATATTCCAAATACTCCATGTATATTATATAAATGAAGGCAGGCATTTACCCTTTGCATTTTCTGGTAATTTTTTTCTGGTTTGTATCCCTTATGATAAGGACAACCAGAATGTGCTTTTGCTGCCATAATTAAACATTTTAAGCTGAGATACATATAACCAAGAAATTTAGCAAATATGGATACTAAGCAGCCCATTGTGGAATTTGTAGGCCATTCCAGACATTTACAGGGTTCTCAACAAGCCACAGGATAGAGGATACATTTTCTACCTACATTTCTTCTCAAACTGCAGTTATTTAATTGAACAATAAATGTAAAGGTCCTTTTAAAAATAGATGCTCCCAGAAAAGTATAAAGCAGAGAAGTTGCTCAAACTCAGCAGTGCTTACCAGAGAAAGAAACAGTAAGTAGATGATGTTGTTGTATAAGAGAGGTCCCCAGAAGGGTCCAGAAATACTGTTATGTAGTGCTGGATAGAGGTAAGGATGATATCCCTGTGAAGTGAGGAAATAAACCAACAGATTGATGTAGGAGCTAAAAGGTGATAGGTTCCACTTAACATGAGCCATACCCTGGTGGTGCCTTGTGCTTGTGACACTTTTGTGGAGTTGGTGAGCTCTACCAGTTACATAAGAGCTGAGTGAAATGTCCATGTGTTTTTCACTAGGGACTGCAGACAGCTGGGCCAGTCATGCTAAACCAGCCCAGTTTGAGCCTGGGCTGTCCTTGTTTCCTACCAAATCATTGCATAAGGTCCTCCCCCTCCCTCTCAGCTATTCACTTGATGGTTGAAAATCACCATCTGAACAGAGAATAACACATGCAAAGTAACTGAGTAAAGATGCTTTATGGTAGATATGCTAAATATACAGGTTGGAGATTTAAAAGGGGGAATAATTTTGCTCTGCAGAGATGTCATTAAACTTTTGTGAAATACTTCTTATAGAAGTGGCAGTTAGTTTATAATTTTATTTTCTTCTGGATGAATTATTCAAGTACAAAGGCTTTAACAGGAGGCCCATGCCAAATGTTGGACTAACTTGCAGAGACTTTTTGCTTTTCACAATGCTACAACTTAGCAACCTGTGCTGAACAGTTACAGAGCAAGAGGGAATTCCTGGGAGTTGTCAGTGGTGTGTTTTTTTTTAAATCAGTGATACACTATAAGAGTCTTATCACAGAGAAACTCTGGCACATTCACATGGTGTGTGGCCACTCCTTTTACAATTGAAGGTGAGACATTGTTGTGTATATTTGTTATCTTTACCTTGGCTGCAGCCATCATATAATTACAAGAGCAGGGGAGGGGAACTAATTAGTGAGAGCAGAAACTCTCTACAAGAGATCCTGCAATGCATGTAGGAGAAGAGAATTATTTTCCTAGATCTTGCATAATTTTCCCAATGATAGCTCATGTTCTTACACCAGTTTCTCCATTTGTAAGGAAAAGTAAACTGCTTTCTAGTTTGGGTCTCTTCTTTTAAGGAGGTGAAAAAAACCCACAAAATCCTCAACAGCATTAGTAAAAGATATTCAGGCATGCACTTACTTTTCTGAAGGGCTTTGTTACATTAATATTAGTAAGAAAAAATTATCTTTCCTCTGAACTGTTTTTGAAGAACTTCAGCAGGTCACATTCTTAAGGCATCTCCATGACAAAAATATTTGTAATAATTTCTGCTTTTTGAGGAAGGCTGAGCTGTTGTCTTGGAGGTGGTTTTTTTTTTTTTTTTGTTCTCTTTTTAACAAAAAATCTTGTGGGTTTTTTTTTTTTTTATGTTCTCTTTTTAACAAAAAATCTTGTGATCTTGTGGTTTTTTTTTCTTTCCCTCTATTTTGGTAGAAGTGATTTCAGATCAAGACTCGTATTTTAAAAGAGGACAGAGCATTCAGGTGTACTCGCTATACTGCCATGCTGGTAATGTGGAGAATTCCAGAAACGTCAAATGTCTTAAGCATCAACATTCACAAAGCCTAGACAAAGAAAGGCACCTTATTGCAGCAATACAGCATGGTGAAATCATTGTTTCATGGCCATTACTTTTGTTTTCCAAAAGAGCCTTTGCTGAGGAACTGCAATTGCAGAATGCTTTGTCTTAGCCAAGCTCAAGAAAGGGAGAAGGAGTAGTTACCCTTGTACATGGCTCTGCTGCTGCCCAGCAACCAGGGTATACCATAAAGAAGAACAAGCCCATTTAACAAGTGGTAGTACAGCACTAATTTTCTTACTTTTGTTTTTAGAGATTAGCAGTGAGTGGGTAGATTTGAATGGTCATTGAATTGCTGAATTTTGGCTGGAAGAGGCACATGTAGTAGTTGTTCTCAGTGTACTGAAAGGGTTGGAGCCAAGTAGGCAACATTTAGCATAACTGCTTTTTCTAGCTGTAGAGGGTAGAGCTTCAGCTTGTGTGAAGGTGACGGGTGAATTAGGAGGCATGATATGTTATCCTTAAATCAAAACTGAAGTCACAATAATACCATTTTAAATTCTTCTAGTCTGTTTTCTTCCACTGAAATATATATGTGTGTGCTGTACTCCTGGGGCAGGACAACTTCCACACTGGTCATAAAATCTTGCTCATTCTTTTCCCCAACACACTTAATTCCCCTTTGCCCCCTAAGTTTTAGTGTCAGCTGCAAAAGGAATTCTTGTTTTACAGAACAGTTTTACAGTGCAGCGACAGCGACTGCACTGGTCAAGTCCAAGGAACTGTGCATACAAGAGCCCTGGCTTTGTACAGTTGTGTGCTATACCCCTGCCAGCACTTGTAAAACAAGAGCTGTTGTTTGAGGGAATGCATAGTCACATGATATTGCTGCCACTGCCAGTGACAGTAACGGTGTTTGCATTACTTTACTTTGTGATATTCTGCCCTAAAATAATCCAAAAGGAGGCTGAGGGAGGAGAAGAATGCTGGTCAAGTCCAAGGAACTGTGCATACAAGAGCCCTGGCTTTGTACAGTTGTGTGCTATACCCCTGCCAGCACTTTGCACCCATCAGCAAGATCTGTGCTCCCTCTCGTGGCAGATTCTCACCAGTAACTCCATCGTAATAATCTCTCTTAGTGCCAAAATGTTCTTGTGCTTAGCTGTGAGAAGTATCTGGTTTCCAAACTTAATGCTATTACGTACCAAACTTAATAGACTAATGAACACAAATAGCACTGAATTCTCTTTTTTATTGACATTGGGGGAGAAAAATCTTTCACCATCTGATTGACCGAAGTTTGCCAAATAAAAATAGACAAAACAAATGTTTATGTACGTGCAAACATTGCAGATCAAACTGCTAAAAGAAATAACTAAAAGACAGGTCTTGAGCTAAGATCAAGCAGCAGAAAAATAGCAAATAGGTAAATGACTATTAAGTAGGTCTTACTTTGAAACTTCCCATTTAAACAAAGAATAAACAACAATAACACCACCAAATAAAGCCACAGCAGGTAATAGTTGCTCTTCTAAACTTTTATACACTATATATTAATCACTCTGTCTTTCAGTTATTTCCTCTGATAAAACTGACTTTTGTGAAGTCTCAGCAAGGCCATCTTGGCTAAAAGCATAACGTTAGACAGGAGTCTGTCTAATGCCCTGTTAGAATGAAGAAATGGTGGGGGTTGGCTTCTTTTTTCTTTCTTTTTCTTTGCTGAATATATCTGGAAAGAAGAATCTGATTCTATGCAAATATTAGATTTCATTTTCCAATGCTGGCTGGTGTTTGAGGATCCTGGAACGAAAAGGTGGCTCTTGATAAAGCAAGATTCTTCTTGGTCCGCAGGTAACGTAGAAGAAAGTTTTTGGTTTTTTTGTACAAATCATGTTTTATTAAATTGCTTTTTATTTTTTTATAAACAGTTCTTCTGGGTTTATGTATTTGTTTTTAAGAGATGAGCCATCATGGTGCTTCTCTGTAGGTATTTAACTTTTCCATTTTGTCTGTAGAGGTCCATTTTGGCTTCAGTTCCAGGTTATGTCATTCTAATATACATCATCAGAGGCAGATGTTCAGCTTTAAATATTGACAGATTTTTCTCAGTAGGAACATGTTGAAGCTTCTAACTCTGCTAAACATATTAATTTGACTGTTACAATCCAAAAACTGTAAAAATGGTGGAATGGAAAGATACAAACAGTATTATTGACACTGTATTGTCAAATGTTTGCACTGAGACCCCATGTACCATAGATTTAATTTTTAAAAAATCATATTTATATCCATTTACATAAGACTTACACATTGTAAAATAAATACATACACAGTAAATACGGAAATGTCTAGTATTTTACAATAAAACAGATGTAACAACGTAAAGATGAGTGGCTTCATTTGATAAAAGCTTTGGATGTGCACTACTGTCAAATTTTTGATGACAGAGATGCTGAGAGAAAAGGGGGATATTTTGTTTTCTTTTTTTTTTTTTTCAATTTAGGTATTTTTTATTCATGTTTTAAACTAACCAATACATGAAAGGAACATCATATCTGTTTGTATGATAAACATTATGTGTCCTCTTCCCTATTAACCTGTTCTTGCAGAGATTTTTAATGCTCTTTTCCTAAGTAGTAGTAGTGCACTTCAGGTAAAGTAGAAGAAAGAGATGACATCTAAGGAAAAAAAAACCCAAAACATTAATTAGCAAGATTTTATGATTCTAATTCAGTCTCAAGTGCAATGACAACAGAAAATATAGCACTAAGTAAGCAGTTTAGTAACTAAATTAGTAAAACATGGATTTTGAGTATTCGTGGGAGGCATGCATTTACTTAATTTTAGATCTGCAACATAAAATTACTAATAACTCATTTTAATCTTTTACTAATTGTCCCCAGTCAACACAGACTGCTGCTTATGTTTATTTTACAGTTGTTTTCCTGCTGTTTTGGTGCAGCACTGCGGTTAGTTTCCTGCATCTGGAGATCTTTGCCTGTTTGGCACAATGTGAAACAGATTTTCAGTGTACAGACATTGCTGATGTACTTCGTGGTTCTTCTTCCTAGTTCACTGCAGCTTGACAGCATTTACCTTTTTCACTGTGATGGTTTCTTTGCTATGGACTAGCTGCTTCCAGCTGTCATTCATATCTTTTTGGAATGCTGCTTCTCCATTTGTTTTTACAAATCCTCTTTTGAACACTTCACTGGTAAAGTATGTAACTGGTTTTGCCAAATCTCCTTTAGTATGTCATTAGAATAAAAGTTAAAGTAATATGTTCTATCGCTCCAGCATGTGGCAAGAAATCTGAATGACCCTTCTGACTTGGCAATGACAAGTGTTTGAGAAGTTAAAAAGTGTTGGGAAAGCTTGGATAATGTGAGTGCCAAATCCACTGCTTGCATAAAGACATTGCAGCTGCTCAGCTGGCCCACCACATCTAGCCACCTCAGCAGAAATCTTGATGGGTCCCATGTGCTCTGTAATACGTTTCTTTGCAACATTAAATGGCCAGCACCAGCAGCCTTAATTGTTCTTAAATTTCTGGTACCAAGTACACTAAAACAGGCCTGTGATGAGTAAGCTCATATAACTGTTCTGAGAACGTCTGCACATGGCTTCTGGCAGCTCGCTGTGGTTTCAATAAATACTCAGAAAAAAACACCTGAAATGCAATTTGAGAGTATATTAACACGACACAGCTGCTGTGAAGATACACCATAAAGACACTGGAAAGTTGTACCAATCTGATGTTGGCATAAACTGTTTTCACAAGCCATTGACAGTCTCTGTGAGAGAATGTCTCTTACTCTCATAAGAGTAGCAGAATGCCAGAATCTGCAGCCTGCTGTAATCACAGGCCATTTGCATTTGTTTCATGTGCAGTCTGTTTGCTGCTTTCTTTTTGGCCTGCCCTTTCTAGGCATGTTCTCTTTTACTATCTGAAATACTCCCTTATCTCGCTGTTGTGTGGTAGCTCATCCAGCTATCCCTCCCCTCTGCTGCTTAGTTTCTGCTTCTGTGCATGCAGCTACTTCAGCAGAGTATCACAGCTGCTGATGTAGTCTAGGCAAGGTGTTACAAAAGTCTGGGTCTCAATCTAAGATGGATCTGGAAAATTTCAGGAGGTTTGTTGTAATGAATAATCTTCCCTTTTATCCAAGTATCAATCAGCTCCTTCCATGAAGAAACTGTCAGTCAGGAACTGTGCTGGCAAAATTCTGAAAACTCCTCTGTTGCCCTTCAATCTGATATCTCCCTCTATGGGCAGTTTCTGTTTATGCATTCATTCTTGAGCTGCAGGCAATTTGTTTAAATTTTCAAGATTGATATAATAGTGAAGGAAATATTTTTCCTGCATGGTTGGTTTTGGTGGGGGGTGGGGGGTATGGTGTTTTAATTTTTAGTATAACTTACTGGAATCCAAGATTACTTGAACTTGCTTTTTGGTTTATTATCTGCATGGTATTTTGAAGTTGCCCTTACAGTAAGTGCATATACTAAAGTTCTAGTTCGCACCATCTTGTTCCTTCTTTAAAACGAGTATGTGGTAAGTGAGAAGAGAAATAGTAGTATATTATTGTCAGTTAGCCTCATATATTAGCCTTTGCAATGTAGATACAAATTTGATATCCTTATAGGCCAATCAATCATTTAAGATGAGAATGTAATTGGTAGAATAGTGGACAAGCAGCAAGTTCTGAGGTGATACATACCACTGATACTTGAAACACTACTAATACTCCAATAGAAATTGACGTTAACTTGTATAGCTTGTATAACTCTATATACACACCTTTTTGCTCAAAATACATACCTTCCATACATATATAGTGCTAGAAAAGTCTGCTACTTTACTTTTGTTTGCGCTTTGCTACTTTTTAGATAATTTTTAATATAGTGGGAATAAATGGTTTGGATAATCTTAAATTAATTTTTGTTAGTGTATCAGTTTTCCATTTCTGCTTTTGTTGCACTCTTCAAACGTCACGTCAAGTGCCTGTGCCATTGCTGTTGGCCTAAGAGATAGCTTGGTGTTTAAACTTCTTGGTCATGTTTTATTGCTTCCAACATTGTGATTCTGAAGCTCATAGGAGAAAAGGTTCATATCTCTGCCTTCCATTTCTGTCACCACTGTACCCTGGGAGAGTCCTGTCACTGACTTACTGATACAAGACCATGCTCAAATCTACACATGCATCCACATAAAAAGATTTCTATAGTTTATGTGCTTCATCATCATCTTTGTAGATTCAGCTGCTAAACTTTGCTTTTTCAGAAAAGCCAAACCAAACCAAAACCAACAAATAACCACACCCCCCCAAGCTTATTTTTTCAGGGGTGGCTCAAAAAGTCCCCATTTTTAGTAAGATGAAGATTTTATACTCTTGCAATCTTTCGAAGATCTATGAAGTAAAGCTCATGTCATCAGGAGGATCCTGAGCAATCTACTTTTCCCACTGTTAACGTTTGCTATTACTAAGTATTTTTTGAACCTACATAGAGTTAGTAAAATCTCAACAGCCCCAAGTCTGTCCCAGTCTTGGTAATCAAAACGAAAAACCAGCAACTTGCTTGCAGATACTTGCATGTCTTGCCTACAATATCCAACAGTTATTGAAGCATGTTTGATGCCCGATGAGGTTTTGGTGATATTAAAATATTTTTTTTCCAGCTGCCTTGCAATTCCCCAAGTTACTAAATGGAAATTGTTTTACTGAGAAAATACTAGCATGAAATGGTGCCATATTGATGTAACTACTCATCATGTGTGTACTTTTTTCCAAAAGCTGGGATAAAATGGAAAACTATTTCCACAGAACTGTGGAAAAGTGACTCTGTGATATTCATAACCACACTCAGAAGTTATATGGTGAAAAGTTTAACATGAATTCCACTACTAAATTTGATCCAGAGTCGCATCCAGCTCAGATTATCCTTTCTTTCTCAGTTCTGAATGATTTGAGAAGTGCAGGAATCTCTGTAATAGATAAATTTTCAAGATTTTCTGTATGGGTAAGTCTATGCAGCTACCTGATGTTCTAAATTGAGTCATAGCTTTAATTAAAAAAAAAAAAAGTAATTTTTTTCTGCTTTACTAGTGTTGCCCCCCCATTCCAGGTCCTAGTAGAACTCTTTCAAGTTCTCATGAAGTCAGTTAATTCCCTGGGCCTTCTCCCCGAAGTATGGTTGGTAGTGTCCTGTGGACCAAGCTTAAGACTGTAGTTATGACCAAATTACCACCCTAGGGTGTCCTTAGTTACATCCTCTGCTCCATGTTGGTTTGTGCTTGGATAATGTGGGGTGTAGTTCACAGTTATAAAGAGCTTTCATGATGGCCCCTACAGAATACTCACAACAATTCAGTGCTGGCTTCTTTGCTAGGCCTTGTCAGCATGAGTATGTGCGAACTGTTGAGCTGTCTAACCTCTGCAGTCGTGATGAAGCAACTGCAAATTGGGAAGGAAAAAAAAAGGAAACAAACCAGAGCCTCTTTAGAATCATCAGTAAAATATATCAGTCTGTTTACCACTGGAAGGGGGGCTGTTGAACTGCTCTGTGGCTTTCTCTAACGTGATCTGGCATGGTATAGTTCAAAACTCAGCACTTCTTCATGGCTGATACACTGTTGGAATCTGTCTGAAGGGAATATGATTTAAAACTCAATTTTGTCTTTATTTTGTTGTAATTTCTAATGCTCTTACTGCTGGGAGATAGGAATCCAAATCCTGGATGAAGATACAGGTCTTCAAAATTAC
Organism: Passer montanus; assembly: GCF_014805655.1. Classification (NCBI taxonomy): domain Eukaryota; kingdom Metazoa; phylum Chordata; class Aves; order Passeriformes; family Passeridae; genus Passer; species Passer montanus. The sequence goes on from NW_024364270.1 coordinate 6,782,568, forward strand.
TTCCCTTCAAGTCTGAGTTCAGTATACCCAGCTCAAGAATTAACTGTCTGGAAGACCTCAAGTAAATCACTAAATCTGCCTTTTGCCTTAGTTCCACATCTGTAAAGTGGGAACATCATCTTCTACATCACACCATGACTAGAAGATGAAATCCATTAATATTTATATAAGGTTCTTATATACTACAGTAATGTGAGCCCTGGAATCTAGGAGTCAGTGGCATTTAATGATGCAAACAGTAAATTATTCCATCTGTAACTGCAACCATAAAGTACTATTTTTAAGGGTGAGAAACTAATGGAATTTAGATGGCTTTACTGGAATTTAGGTGGCAATACTCTCATACCAAGTTCATTATCAAGTTACAGGATGTGACCTCTCCAAGTCTCTACAAGTTTGAGTCAAGTCTATTTGTAAACTTAATCCTGTCATGATTAAATAAATGGCAATATTTTAAATGGGGCAGTTTGCATACTAATATTTCTCAGAACTACTGGCAGGTACGCTTGGCTTTATGTTCCATATACCTGAAGAAAGAGCTGTGATGTGATTTCTTTCCTCTTTCTCTTACCATGATTTTTCTTTCCCCTGCTTGCTCTTTTACAATGATTTTTAAATTTTATTTACTTTTTAATTATGATCTGCTTGTTAATGTTCCACTAATTTCTGAGTTAGTGCATCTTTTGAAAATCAAAATAGTTCCAGCGAAAATTAGGACTGGTATATAGTAACTCAATTAGTGCCTGAATTTCAGCATTTGCTAACTACTTATCTGCTGGTGACTGTTACCAACTTCATTTATTTGATGGCCAAGGATAAGCTATTTAATTTGAAAGTAAGATAGGAAAATAAAGGTGATAGTCTTTTCTAATTGCCTTTTCTGAAACACTCCACCTGCTAGAGAGGCTAATAGGATGAAAATTTTACTTAAATATTATATTCAGTCTCAGTTGAAAGTTAGTCAATTAATTCCAGTCTGATTGTTGCCTTTACAGTTGTAGGATAGCAAGATGGCCATTTTTTTGTGTTTTAAATAAACACTGTCAGTTTGAAGCAAACCTGAAAAAAAATCAATAATATGCCAAGTCAGTCCTTTTCCATTCCTAATTCAACTCTCCCAGACTCGATTCACCTTCACCCTAGTTAAATGAACACAATTGTGGTGGTGCGAGACAGACATGCGTTAAAAGTTAACCTGGCACGCTAGGCCAAGCCTCGTGCTTTCCAAGAGGAAGTGCAGAAATGAGCTCGTACCGTCACTCGCCATCTTCCGCGACTGTCCGGAGGTGGTGGTGAGCCGGAATCCGGCTGGCAGCGTTTCCGAGGCGCCCGGCATCATACTGATCCCGTGAACCTCACGCGGGGGGAACTGCCGTCGCCAGGAGGGGCCGCGCCTGAAGTTCTTGTCATCGCTCTGTCAACACAGAGTTGTATTTGATAAAGCAACAAGAAGCTTTTTGATTAACCATCCTGCTGTGTGCTACCTCTACCACTGCCAAATGTACACCGTAACTACCCTGCCCTGTTGCACTGCATCCAGTCACTGTAATGTGTTTGAGACATGCTTGTAAAAGTAAAAGCATGAGAAATGTTAAATGCTGGGGTGGAAAACTCTTCTTAAATCTTTGGCTTCATATAGTCAAGGGCTTTTACTATCAGTTCTATAGAACTTTCTTACACAGTGACAGAAAGTGATTTATTACTGCATTAGGAGGCTTACATAAAGTACTAAAAAAGAATTAAACACTCATGTGCATGCACAGAATTCATAGGCATCTGACATTTTCAGCACATCCTTAAAAGTTTTATTTCTTCTTATGTGCAGATGTCCAAGACTTAAACATTTTTGCACTGGACTCTTATGTTAAGATAAATCATTTCCGTAGTTGGATTTACCTGGATTCCTCTTCCCAGATTACTGCCCCAAATACCACTCTATTAATACTGATTAACTTTGAAGAAAAAAAGCAATAAAGAACAAACTGAAAATTTACTTTTTTTCTTTATTTTTAAAAAAGGAGTAAGTGTTCTAAAGAATAGACTGCACAGGCATCCCACCCACACACATCCCCCACCACCTACTCTGGCCAGCAAAACTTCCACTCCATTCTGCATGTTTCATCTCTGGAAAATGTTCATCTTAAGGTAAGAGTGCAGTGTGAAATTTAGCATCCAAGATGACACAAATATGTAGCCGAGCTGAGGTTAGTTTAAAAACCTTGATGGGTATTCCTAATTTTTTAAGCTGTAACTGACTCATTTTAACAATGTGAAAATTAACATGTCTTCATGCATTCAATTTAATTTTTTTACTATGATATTTTATAAGTACTGAAAATAAAATTAATTACTTCCTCAAGTCGTCTTTCAGTTCCTAGTGCTAAAAGGTTGTTGTATTCTCTCTCAAGGATCTGCCGTGCCTAGAGATACCAAAGTAAACAATTAAAATGGTTGAAGATGAATAAAAGGTAATAATGGGTACAGATTAACCAGAAGTAGCATAAGCAAATTTACCTGTGTGTTTTGTGTTGGAATCTGTAATAATAAAGCTAAACTGCTGTAGTCAAAATTTTCATCCAGTGCTATAAGGGAACCATGTACACCACTTTCTAGAATATTATTTGCATATTCTCGGAGGCCAATGGCTTGTATCCAGCGTATGACTCGATCATTGCTCCATACCAGCACATCTGTAAGGACACAACACAGGTCAGTCTCCTGATACCTTGAGAACTTCCGAATCATACAGGTGCATGTGTGTAGTTGTGCATGCACTGTGGATGTCTTACTGCTTTATTTCATACATGAGGAATGCCAGCATTATTCATATAGATTTAGTACATCCTATTGAAAAACTCTGTGATTAATTATCTTCAAGTAATAATGTTTCCAAAGGAGAAATGTGCTTCCAGAGGGGATCTCCATAATGCAAATCCTCCCACTTCCTATATATACCTTTTCAATTTGTAGGCAAGATTTTACAGTGCAAAGGCACTGGAGAAGTATCTATTCCTCAAGGCTTCATGTGTGAGTTTTGTATTAAACATTCTGGGAGTTGTGTCAGCACTTATCACATACTAACATGCCATGAAGTAAAAGATTACTTCACTATTTTAGAAATAAACTATTTTTAGTACAGAAAGGTGGTAGAGTTGTTAAGGTCCATACCAACTATAAAGCTAAGGCAACAAAATGAGCTAGGAAACCAATTTTGAGGACTTAGCTATTCTGAAAAAGTATCCTTCCCTGCCTGTAAGATGAAGAAAAAAGTTACCTATACTGATCTTTAGAGTTGTAAGTGGGAGACATAGTACTGAGTTTTCTTTACTAAGTGATGAGGCTTATTCCTGAACCTTTACAAGTCCACCTGCTGTGGCTGTCCTGGGAGTAGGATTTCTCCATCACCTGGCTGAGAGCATCTTGCTTTTTGGGGTCAGTGGCAGACAGAGACCAAATCCCACCTGGGACCATGAATAACTGACCAATGCCTGACAAGGTGAAGGAGGCTATGAATTATTACCCTTGTCCTAGAAGGAACCAGCACTGAAGCCACACTAGAATTTGAGACCAATACCCAATTCCCCTATGTCAGTCACCACTTGGGCTGACTGGCACTGATGCCTGCATGTCCAAGGCAAAGTCTTTGCATTTGTGCATGCCATGATGTGTCTTGAGCAAATGCACACTGTCACTGTAGCCCTTCAACTTTTTTTTTTTTTTTTATCTCTTCTAATTGGCGTTGTCCTTGAGAAGTGCTAACTGCTGTAGTCACTAGAGCTGGAAAAGTTCAAAGGAATCAAAGGATTCATTTCTGATAGTTGAAAAATCCCCAGCCAGCCTAATACTTGTATATAAAAAGAACCATGCAATGAGCCTGCAACTGCTCTAGAGAGCTTTACACAGAAAAAAATTCTTCAGAATCAGCTGTGAAATCTAATAAGGCCAGTTTTGTTAGGAACTATTCTTATGTACCAATCAACTGCCTCAGTGGTCAACCCTCCAAGCAGCACTTTCTATGACACATTCTGATGTAAGAAATCAAAGGCAAAGTTTTTCAAAAGCTGGGGCATAAGGTCCTGAGTGCTCCCATTTTGTAGTGTTGCCCCCAGCACATCCCACTGAGCTGAACACTGTTTGGCCTTCTGCTTCTGAGCCTTAAAGAGGTTCAGATAAGATCCATTTCCAAAATTCAATTTAGCAAAATGTATGTGTGAAGCCATCATTCAGAATTGGAGCCCCAGTTTAGCAAAGTACTTAACTGTGCCTAATTTAAGGAGATAGGATTTGTTCTGAAGAAAGATGGACTTATGTTAGTTTTGGTTAAAGAACATGCTTAAATGCTTTACTTAAATGGCATGACAATGGGTTAACAGTGTCAAGCTTCAAAAGAAGAAACATTCCCAGTATTCATTCCCAGCAACTATCACCTTTTATTTCATGCTGACTCATTTCTCTTCGCTTTTCCAGTTCTTTTCTATCATAATTCAACCTCTTTAAACACATGATTCCATATTGCAAGCTTGTTCTGTTATTTAAAAAGAAACATTTACAGAGTTAATAAAGATAATTTTGAAGATGGGAACATATGTAGGATGTATTTCCTGCACTTCACATGAGGTGTTTCATAGTACCCGTGTATGAAATCTGGAGAACAGAGGGTAAAAAAACTCCGCAGACTTCAGGAATGAAATGGAAAGAAACAAAATGAGTATGTTTGAATAACTGTTTCAGCATAAGAAACCCAAAGCATTAAAAGAAGTAAAAGATCTGAAAAGGTCAGCCCTTGTGAGCCATGAAATGTTTTGTCAAATCAGGCTTTTAAAAAGTGACAAATCAGACAGTATATTAAAAAGAAATCCACTTCTTGTCATATAAACCTCATTCTCCCTAAAGTTTAAATGCCTTTATTTCCATATTTCCAATTTAGCTTCCTAGCTATATCCCTAGGTAACCCAACAACTGTCAAATTGCTTGTATTGTTAACAGCTTTTATGTGCTACACACAATAGCTTTTCATTATTATGAGATCTCAGGGCTTTGAAGCTTAGCCTAGCACTTTCTGATACTTCACACATCTTAAATTATTACTGTTTCTGTATTGTCAAGAGTCTATTGATATATTAATGGTTCCTTGCTCATTACAAAATTTATCTGTACCAGTATCTTGGTTTTTAGAGACATAATTGCAATGTGGTTGCTATTACTAAAGGAATCTCTCTGATTTCAGATTTCTGACAGTCATTCCTCTCTTTCCTGTATATTTTTCCACACCAAAACAACAGAAATTGTTTTGATTCTGTGCAGCACTGAGCACTACAGCAGACATATAAGCATTTTTACGGGTGTAGTCTTTCTGCCAACATACCGATGAAAACTATCCACCATTTTTAGGTGCACACGCAGATCTTTCTTGGTCAGGTGGTCTAACATCCTTGCATCTACCAGGCATTCCATGAAATAACTTCGGTACTGAGGCAAGCCCAGGCTGGGGAGCCATTCGTTACCTATCCATTCATGGTTCATATCACCATAAGCCAGGGTCTACAGAGAGAAAAAAATGGAGAGGGGGAATAAATTCTTGAGTTTGTTCAAGATTGCACCACAGACTGGAAACAAAATATGTCTCAAAAAAAAATCATGTTTAAAAAAAATTTATGTCTAAAAAAAAATTATCAATTCTGGTTTTGTTTTTTTTTAACACTGGAAGAGGGAGCCACTGTGAGATATTTGATATTGATAGCAGTTTTGCCTGTTGTATCTTGTTTTCTTACATGAGTTTTAAGGAATTTTTTTCAATTTTGAGTTTTAAATGCAAGCAGACTTGTTACACAATCAAAATATGTGTGTTCCATTTCAGTCGACCTAGAATATTTATGCCAGGCAAACCCTGAAACATGACTCCAGGTAATCCACTCAGGCTTGTTTCTGTTTGTGGGGAGAAGAATTTCATAAATAGTCTGATGATACTTCATGGCTACACACCTGAAGTTTTTTAGACACTAAAATTTAATTTCCAATGTTTGGCACTCAGGCTTACATTTAAATGTGATATTTTCAGCTGTGAACAGTTTAAACCTAAATCCATCATATGTAGAGCTCAATAAATTAATCGAGGTAGGAGCAAACCAGGTTCCTCCCAGAAATTTGTACCCAGGCTTCATTGTTCAGCTAAAATTTCACTAGGGTGACTATATGAAAATGCCATGCATCTGGAGCTATTTTTATGACTTGCCCTATTAAGATGCAAAATAGATTTTTACATCTTCCTTTTGTTAATTATTTTGTATTACAAAACAACAGAGAACTAACAAATTGCAAAATTTATACTTAACAGGATCATGCTCAGGATCATTGCTGGATGGATTTATTATCTGTGAGGGAAAATATACTCCCCTTACATCTCATTCTTGTGAGATTTTGAAGAGAAAAGGAATGTCATCAGTAAAGATAGCAAGATCATGTAAGTGTGCATATATTAGAGAGAAAAAGTTTAAAAATGTAGCTAATTGTCAGTTCTAAATAAATTATACTGTAGTATTTGTAGACTGATAATTTGGGTGTGACTTATACAATTGTTCTAAAAAAAATTCGGTGTAGTTTTTGAAAAGTTAGCTCACAAATTCATGGCATATTTAATTGTCCTATTCTGAAAAGTGAGGAAAATTCTTACTCTCTAAAACTCTTAACACAATTTTAGATGGGAGATAGAATATGTCTCTGGAATGTAGTAATTTTTTTGTGAAAAATATTCACAACATATGTACCTATTTCTGCTTTACCTAACAAAACTGTCCAGTCTTTGAGAAGAACTCTAAAATATGTAAATAATAGTTCAGTCATTGAGATACTGTCACATATGCATATTGATGCACCCACATTATTATCAACTTTCAGTTTAAAAATGTCATGTGAAAGATCATACCTGAGCCCAACTGCCTTCTTCAGACTCTTTCTGTATTATCAGCAGGAAGCAATTAGTAAAGCAGGTAAAAAGACAATAAAAATCAGTTATAAAAAGATGTGATTTTCATATGCATGTTAATGAAAATATACACATAAAGTGCATGCATAAAATAACTCTGGCCAGTGGCAATGTCATGGGCTAAACTACCTGGAAAATTACAAGACCAAAACCATAAAATGTAGCTGAGTTTTCAAGACAGAAAATCATTATATCTTGGTGAAATTTTACATCATTATTTAAACATTCTTCACAGTTTCACAATTAAAACACAAACATTTACCTAAAATTTGGGCATTAGGGATGTAGTTTTTTGTTTCTAGTTTGATTTTGAAACATTAACAATAAAAAGATGCCTTCTTGAGAATGTATTGTAAAGGAGGTTTTCACATAACATTTTTTATGGAAAAATTTTATTTTATATTTTTCTTGCTGGCCAGTTAAACAGGATCAACTCCTTCTCAGTTCAGTGCTGTTATATTTGCATTTATCTTTACCAACAATAATAAAACTGGAAATGAGGTCAGTTTAAAAAAATATTTATGAGAATTGGCTTCCTTACTGCTGATGGGAAAACTTTAAATATTATAACAAGCATAAACTTTGAAGAAATAATTCTTTATTGCATCAAAATTTAGCTCCAGAACCTCTCCCACCATTTATGGATTGGGCTGACTATAACATTTGCCATACTGAAGATAATTTTTTCAGAGATCTCACTAGAACATTGCATCATATTTCATAAGCACGTTTATGGAGTTATGTGTTAACAAGCAACACATAAAATAACATATATTCCAAATGGGAAAAAACTTTAATGTTACTTTAGTGTTAAGGGAGAGGTTTGACAAAAATCAATAAATAAATGACACTCTCCATGCACCTGAAATCAAATATCATTAATACCCAAGTATGGACAAGAAAGACTCTGTTTTAATGGAAACATGAAGTTGTTTAATGCACCATTCTCAAGCCTTTCCTTATTTCTTTCTATGTCAGCAAATACAAAACTCCATTTAGAAGAAGAGGGAGTAAATTACAGGGGAAACGTTGCATTTGACCGTGACAATTTCATTTCATTAAATGAGGTTTCACAGAGGCACTGAAACTGTTCTATACTCTAAAAGTCCAATACTGGTTTTTAGGGTCACGCAATTTTTGTGATGGCAATACCATTTGTCAATTCTTTTGCTGAAAGATTATGTAACTGTTCTTTAGATTCAATTTCATTACTCCCTGCAACTTTATAATGGCATGCTTTGGGTGCACCCTACAGAAGATGTGGCACCCGTGTTAAAGCAGGAACAGGCCTATCCTCTTTTGGATAAAACCATTTAAGTGGAAGTGGAATCACTAACCGTTTTTGCTGGAGCAGCGAGATTTTCCATTTCTTCATGGGTCACCCAAACATTGCCTGAGGGCTACAGACAAGGCCCGCAGGAAGGCAGGTGGGATCCACATTAGGTAAGCAGTGGTAAAGAAGAAAGGCAGCACCACTGTAAGTTAACAGCGCATCACCATCAGCACAACCACGCTCTTGTCTCTACCGAGCTGCAACTAGAGACAACTTTAGAAAACTTGGTTTGTAACTTGCATTAGCGGCTTCTGAACAGATGTGATGGACTATTACAACTAGAAATGAGGGATGAAATCTGGCAGAGCACTGCCACAAAGGAAAGAATAATAATTAAAGCTGCATTTCATAAACAACTGGCAAATGCAACCTTTATGTCACAGCTCTGTGCGCAGGTAAGCTTCAGCTCCGAAAGATTTTCCAGCCTAAATATTCTGCACAAGTCACATGCCCACATTGTAATCTAAATAATGAATACTTCTCCCATGTTTCTGTAAATCAAAATGTCGAGATAATTAACTTCTAAAAATATTCGTCTTCATCCTATTGTTTTTCATCAAATGATTAGTAGGACAATGAGGAGAGTCAGGGAGGGAACCTGAATGTGTGCTATGTTTTCTGGAGACCTGAGATAAATTACCTCCTTTCCTGAGAAAGAGGGGAAGCAGAAAGACTGGAGACTCAGAAATGCACATTCCAGGGCAGGGCAGCTTTGTGTGCACACAGCTACTCAGGCAGAATTAAAAAAAAAAAAACAAGGCAAAAGTATTCCTAATGGTTTTGGCTTGAACATAATATTTTCTTACTTCATAAGTATAAATGCTTTTATCCTTTGAAATATCCTCTTATACTTTTAAAATAAAAATTAATTTTGTGTAGTAATTCAAACATCATATTGAGTCTTTACTGCTTTACTTTGGTAAAATCCTCTACAATTCATAATATTACCATGCTAATGACACAAAACTGTTTTCAGAGAAGTATCAGACAGTGAACTACAATATTTAAAGAACATGAGCAATATGAAGATAAAAGGGCAGTCAATAGCAATATTAGTGCTGTTGCCCAGTTGCTTATGTAGCTCACAAGGATATTTGAATTCTAATTTCCACCAAAAAATTCTCCATAAATCCAATGAAGACAACATATTACTAAATATAAATATTAACCTAATCATTACTATTGCCTTTCTACTAGAAATCTGAGTTACACCACTTGAGTAGTAGTCTTTGTCCTTCACTTCTATGCCATGTTTGCCATCTGATCGAGCCTCTTTTTTATTAGTCTCCACTGCTTCTTGCATCTCCATTACTATCAGTATATCTCAGCTTTAAAAACTTCCCTTTCGCCATCTTGTTTTATTTTTGTCCTCATCAGTTCAGCCTATTTTTCCCACTTTTTATGTATAGCACATTCATTCTTACAGTCCTCATATCTATTTCTTGCTCTTTTTGATATGTTCCTCTTTCCTTTCAGACTTGTATCTCTGTTTATCTTTACTTGCTTCCCTCCTTTCTGCCACCACTTTCTCTTCCTTCCTCACTGAATCCACAGGCTCCACTTCCACTTTCCAGACACTCCCTTCACACTTCCAATCACTTCTTCTCTTAAAAGCATGAAGAACCTAAAGCAAGCTGACTTGTATTAGGTAATATTTGGAAGGGTGCAAAAAGGGGGAATGGGAAAAAGACTCAAAAGAGCTGTGCTGCTACATGACCTCTCCCAACACCTGCCTCCCCTCCATCTCAAAAAAAGAAATAAAGAAAGAGAACAAACAAACAAAAAAGAGAAACACAATCTGATTAGGCTGGTACAGATGATTTGAAGGAAGAGAAAGGCAAAAATAAAGGCAAAATTACAAATAAGATGCTTGATACTGATTTGGATAACATCAAGGATAATCAAAACAATGACTTAAAAAAAATCTGATAAAAGAAAAACATCAGCAACCAACAATCAAGGAAGTGATGAATAGGTAGTTCACTGATTGTGAAGTGCGTGTTATCATAGAGCCACTCTGGTACTACAAAAGTTTTTCTGCAGACTCCTGTAGGGCAAAGTGGGAAGAAAAAGTTAGCTGAACAGGACTCACTGTTCTGGATGTTGGAGGTGCTGATGGACTTGTCAATGATACCATCTCCTGGATTGCTAATCGGAGTTTTAGGCGATGGAGAGGATTGCTGATTCCAATTTCTCTTTGAATCTCAGTATCAGACAAAGCAGACATGATAGCTCCACTCTTCACGTTGGCACGGCAGGCAGCGACATACCAGGCTGGCATCCCTAGCCAGAGCTGTCAAGAGAAAGGACATTTCATCCAAAGCACTGCTTCATATCTCAAATGAAATTACAGTCATGGAATATCCTGAGCTGGAAGGGACCCACTGGCACAATCAAGTCCAACTCTTGGCTCTGCACAGAACAGCCTCAAGGATCACATCATGTGCCAAGAGCATTATCCAAAAGCTTCTAAAACTGTCAGACTTGATGTCATGACCACTAATAACTAATTAATTAATGACAAATAATAAACAATTAATTGTCAGGACACCTATCAGTGTGAATAAGCATGGTAACACACATAAATGAGTATGAATATCATAGTCTTTAATAAAATTGTTTCAGAACCTTTGAAATTGCCATGATTTCATGTGAATTCTTTTTGCTTTTACTGTAATCTGAACTTTAAAGCAAGGCATGCTTTGAATTATTTTTAGAGCTGCCTCCATCCCCTGGGCTACTCTTTTCCCAGGACTAATGACCAAGTACTGGCACAAGTCAGTGTTATCTACCTGATAATCTTATGTACAGAAAATCATCTAAGAGGAATCAAGTAATTTTTTTACTTTTGTACTAAAATGGCTCTCTCTTTTTTTAACATGGTGTACCCAAGGCACACAATCTTACATTTCTCAGCTTTTATATTTTGAGTAGAAATTTATCAAGCCCAGTTCAAATTATCAACCTATCAGGGACAGACTTTACAGTAAATTTGGGAACAGTCTGGCATGGTGTCACATCCCAGCTAGGAATACTGGTTAGAAGGTGCCGCAAAACGTGAACACAGCTCCATCACCTATGGATTTAGAAGATATATACTTGTATGCTTTTCTTCTCCTTATGTTAGTCTTCCTAGCCCAGGCCAGGAACAGCTCCTTTCTTCATCACTTGTTCTTTCTGTGTAAGAGGATCTACAGTGTGAATAATTCTTGTTTTTCTCAGCTTTCTCATTTTATGCTGCCTCATTAATATGACTGTCAGTGTCTACAGCTCTTTTTTCCCAAAGGAGGTTATTTCATATCATACATGTGAGGTTTTTAATCATGCTATGAAGTACATTATGCTTAGCAAAGCCTGTGAGAAGAACATAAGCAGTGAATGCCATAATCACTGTGATTTTGGGGATGGCATATGGAAAACAAAGACCTAGCTAGGTGCATCTCAAATAGGCCAGCAGAATTAGCTGATTCCATTGGTTGTCTTTTTAATTTTCTCTTAATAAAGGCTTACTAAAGGAGGACACAAGGTCAAGGAAATGAGGAAATTCACCAAAAAATCTGGAAAGCAGTGATGAATTGAAAGGATTTTCATTTCACTTGACACAGTAGGGGGAAGAAGTATGTGGTTCTTAAGAGGTTTATACTTTATCTGGGAAATATTTCCATAAAAGACAGCTGTTAGATCACTTTTGTGTCACAGGGAAAACAGACTTGACTGTCAAGTTGCAGAAGACTCAGTCAGGCTTTGAGTCCTGAAGTATCAGAGTCTGAGAAATGACTGCATTGTTTGATTAAGTCCTTCCCACTGATGGGATTACACACTACCATCCATCCAAAGCTAGTCTGAACCTAAAAACATGATCTGATTCCAAAAAACTGTTACAAAATAAAAAGTTTCATGAAAGAAAAAAACCCACAAAACCCAAAAATTAAGTAGATAACACCCGGCTGCACTTAAATGGCCATGAGAAAACCATGCATGGCTTTAAAATGTATTTCATCACCTCATTTATTTTAACATTAATTTTTTTCACACATGCACTTGAAAAGCAGGAAAGCATAAACACTGGGAGTTACTCACCCTGCAGAAATAGATTAAACTGTTTGCTGCTCATTACATAAATGATTTCTTTAACAAAACAAGTAAATTCTTTAACAAAATAGCTGTCTAGCAGAAAATTATGTTAGATTAATAGTCTCAAAAAAGAGAACACAGAAATCATTCTAGACAGAGAACTGAGATATCAAGATCAATATACTTTTCCAGAGTTAAGAAAACACAAAATTCTTAAAATATTTCTCAACTGTGTATGTGCTACATACAAACAAGAATAAATGCTAAGGCTGAAAAGCCCTATAAAGTTTGAAAATTTCACAATATGCTTCTTAATTTTTTCTCCTGTAATATTTACTTTATTCTACAGTTGAAGTGACACGTATTATTCTTTAGGAGAGTATGAAATACACAGTGTCCATCTGCTGATGCACTGATGCTCACTGAATAAAACACTGCTCCTATTCTCATATCTTTTTGTCATCAGTATTCAATCTGCCCTGACTACTGTGACATCAACTTCCTGTTGACCTCTCCTGTGCTACTGTCATCGTATTCCCCAAGAACTTTATAGATCCTCATTTCTCTTTACAGCCCCTCTCCTAGACATTCTTTTTTTCAGAAAAGAATCAAAGGGGAAAAAAAGTAGGGCTTAACTTGTCAAAAACTGCTTGAAACTGCAGATCTCCTTGAAGAGATCAGGTATTGGTACGCAGAAATTATAGACTTTTGTATGTTCATGTCTCCAGCAAACCAGTCTTTACTGTAATACTAAATATTTCTGACTGATATAAATCTGGTTACAGAACTCTTAAAATCGTATAAAAAAGCAAAGTAGGGACCAAATTAAGGATTGTTCCATATTAACAGAGATTTTTTGGGAATGAGGATTTAATCCTATTTTCCAAGGTCATATACAAATGCTTGTATTGACTTTCTGCAGTTTTAATTTTGTATTTTTCATTAGGTATCTTCAGCAATTCCAAGGTGAAGCAGAAATTTTGTGGACAATAGCTGCTTTCATTTCTCATCTTTCATTTATTCACTAGCATATTTCTGTCAAAGGTTTGGAGAGGGATCTCTTTTTTCTGTTGAAGGGGAAAACTTTACAAGGTCTAACTGATGATCAGTGGATGACAGCTAGAGCAGGCAGGAGAAAAGTTGTGACTAGGTGGAGATGCTTGGTATAGTAAGGAATAAGTTTGAGCCAACAAAGAGTTTGTATCTGCACTGAAGTGTCACAGCTTTGCCATGTAAAAGTGACTGTGGATTTGTATAAGAACACTTTCTTTCTGCAGCCTTCTCCCCTTGTGTGTGTGTGGTTTTTTAGTAGTTCCTTCACCTAAAACACTCATTGATTACTTTGTCAAAATTGATGACAGTTCTGCTGAATGTTTTTTCTTCTTGATTTCCAAAACCCATTTGTTTAGGTCCTCCAAAAAAGGACAGCGCTCTGCACATTGGAGTTCAGATACGAAGGAATTGTCTGTCAAATCCGAGGTTTCAACCTGGATCTCCTACACTGCAGGTGAAAATGGTGAGAGGAATGCTTTTTTTCCCCATTATGTTTTTAAAATGCAGAAAGCTACAAATTCATCACATTTATTTAAAATTAGCACATCATTCTGCATAAAATGTCTGTAGAGTTCCTAGACATTTAGAGGCTGAGTAATTCAAAGATTTAAAAACTTTGGGATTCAAGTGCCTTTCTGGTCCTCATCCTGCTGTGTAATTCTGTCTTACTTTTTTCAGCTCTAGTCTCTAATTTACACCATCCAGTGTCAAAACCCACGTAATGCTGATGGCACAGTGCACAGGGGGAGAGGAGGAGGCTGTAACAGTCTCTTTTAAGATTTGTAAGGACAAGCACACAGAAGCAGTCTCCAAATGGGAGTCACATTTTCAAGTTGTGGCCAACACTTACCTCCAGCCAGGCGACCACCGTTGGTCCGTCCCACTGCGCAAAAGGCAAACCTTTTCTCCGAGCCTCTTCCAGAAGTTCATGTCTAAAAATGGATCAAGAAATGGTAAATATGTGGAGTTATGTGTTGGGACAAAAAGATGCGACTGCCTTTTTGTGAAGGGTAATAACAGTGAAGCACAATGACAGGCATAGAAAAAGCACAGAACACACCAGTTAACAATACAGCTCTTTCTCCTGTTGAATGTGCTCTCAATCTATTCCCAATTCTTCATTTTTTCTGACATCCTTTTAAACACCTAACATACAAAAGATAAGGTTTCTGCCTCTTCTTTAGCCAAAGCAATAAAAAAATCAGTACACCCTATAATAAAGGGGTATCAAAACAGAAGAGAAAACTGAGGGACCCCTGAGACTAACATAGCTCTGATCTGGGAATGACTCAGTAAGGCCCAGAACTGGCAACTTCTAGACATGAACTAAGCATGGATGTAATGCAGCTGGATCTGAGAGCTGTTTGTGTTTGAAACACTAAGCCAGCTCTAGCAGCTATGCACGCTGCAATGGTCTGTGCAGTACAGGCATTCTGTACCTTAAATATGCCATCTCTGGCTATTTAAGAGTTGATTGTATCTTTGGTAGTTCCATGTTTGGATGTTTTTAATTATTGATTATATAAAAAAGAATTCTATATGGTTTACTGATGCATATTTTTATAATTATAGAATTGATGCGATTTCTCGATTTTGTATATGTACATAGATGTCTCTCTATTGAGTTGATCAAATACCAATACAGCTCCTGTATCTGCAGTTTTTCTGGACTAAAACTGGTGTATATGTAAAACATCATTCTCAAAGCTTAATTGATACTTTTAATATGGCTGTATTCAAAATTTGGTATAGTTACATATAAACTAGTCAGCTAGATTACCAGGAAAATGCTCTATATTAAAAACATTCAGCTTTTTCACCAGACATTTCCACTGTGGTGATGATGTAGAAAAAGCAGCCCTTCAAATGTCTTTTTTTTTTTCTGGTATTTAACAACATGTTTTCAGCTGCCTCCCACCGAGCAAAACACAAAAGAATGCTCTCTGCAACAAGCTGTACTGAAAAACAAATTAGACAAGGACTATGCTAATGTAGTATTAAAATTTGCTTACATTCCCAAATAACAAGAAAATCTTGGAATTATGGCTTCAATTTTTTCCTGTCCTCCTTTATTACTACAGCCTTTGTGGTTCAGTTATCCCTTGACAATTCATCACCGCCTCAGCAGCCTTTCAAATAAATGTACTATAAAATCACAGCAGATAAAAGCAATGGAGTGATCTTACTTGTAAGGAGTAGTCTTTGGGGATTTTTGCATTGCCAAGGGGCCACACTGAGTGAATTTGGCTTTAGCAGAAAACGGAACTCAAATAATAGATTTTGCATACAGGTTTAAATCCCTGTCTCTGAATATTTATGGAAAGCAAGCTGCTTAATTTTCTGAGTTTATGCTGTAGTAATACATAACATTACAAATACTTGACAGCATTACTGAAATTGATAACAGCTTCTCCTCCCACACTGCCTTTGCAGCAGACCTTTCCTTTGTCACTTGGATAACCCAAGCCACTGTGGAGCTATCCTTGATATCTGTGAAAGCATAACTCTCAGTAAAACAAGAAGTTGCTCTCTGGGTACAGGAACACCCAGTTACCTTCAGCAGCCGATGGGGATGCAGGAATGCCACATTCCCAGGGAGATAAGTAGTGAATGCCTATGAAAGGTATTCACCTGTCTGCTTAGGAGAGCAGAATTAAGGCATGGCCAGACTTGGCCACATCCCAGCTACCTGTGGATGAGGTATTTAGGTTGCAGCCTTCCCTCAGGGCTAGTTCTGCAGGTGCTACAGCGGTGCTGTACCTCCCTCAGATGTGGGGCTGCAGAACTCCTGCTGCTGCCGGGTCTGAGAGCTGGCATGGCCATCCTTAGGGATACACAACCTTTCAGGAATGCCCCTGCCTCACCTGGTCACTTTTGGCAGAGCATGGGCTGCACGAAGTCCTCCCTACAACCAGCCCAAGCCCGGGGAGCAGCCCCTTCTGCAGCTGGGAGTCCATCCCTGGAGGAACCAGATCCCAGAGTTTCTTTTGTCTGAGCTACTCTCTTCAATTATCCCAGCTGAAAAAGCAGGTTAACATGTTAAGTAGAAAAGGAGATCATGGCTTTGTGGGTCACTGGCCTTCCTTGCTTGTGTTGGTCTCCTCCTCCGAGCAGGAAAGCAGAAGCACCTGGACTACATGGAGGTGGGAAGGAAGTCTTGGCCTCTTGGATTTGATGTTAAACCTCTGTGTGGCTTCAGGAACTGATGCCTGAAGAAGAGGCATTGGCACTTTAAGGTTTCACTTCCATGAAAAACTCAGTTCCTTTATACTGGAATTACAAAGCACATATTTCTAGGGAGTCTTCTGTGACTGCAATGTCTGTACCAGCCCGAGGCTTGGCGTGGAGGCTTACAATTATTCCAATGATTCTCAAACCAATACAGTCTCCCAGAGTGAGAAGGAAAGCACTTCTGTTCAGAGGAAATCTGCCTCACTAAAGTGAAAGAGCTAAAGGAAAATAGAGCTGTGGTTACTGATTTTAGCTCAAGAAAATGGGGACAGGCCAGAAACGAGATGCCATAAATGTGTGTGTGTGTGTGTGTGTGCTGTAGCCAAAGCCTTCAGTTTGATAAACATAATCCAAAGAGTATTTGCATGTAGAAGGAAATTGCTCTGAATTGGAAATACTTTTAGCATACAGATAAAAATCCTTTACTCTGACGTGCACATGAATTATAGCCATCATAAGGGTTGTGCATCTCTCATTGATACAGAAGAATAGTAAAAGGACTTTTATAATATTTTCCTGCTTTAAAAAGAATTTAATGCTTAAAAACTTATAGTTTCTTCCTCAGGTGATTCTTATGAGCAGCACTGCAATATTAAAGTTTATTGAAATTATAATTTACTTTTGGAATATTAGTCTTTGACTACTTAATACAAACCAGGAGATCTGTGAAACCTGCACCTTCAGGCCTTCAAATATGAACCTTTATAAGCCAAAACTAAACCCAGAATTTCTATTTTTTGACTAAGAGATACATTCTTTAGTTTGCAGTCAGTGAAAACTCTAATGAATTGTGTGTTTTGGGTATTTTTTAGTAATATGAACTAGCACTAAAAAAAAAAGTCTCCCACTCTTTCATTAAGTTAAAAGTATCATGTAGGAAAAAATATGCACTGTTTTGAACAATTGTGCAAATCACCTGAAAAATTAATCCAGTGACCTGTTTTGGACTAGAGAACAATAATTTAGAATGGACAGGATGTTATCTACAGCTGTCCTTATAGGATAGTCTCTGGCTTCCCAAAAACAGAACCCTAAAGCAAAATATTGGTAACTGTGGTTCAGTTTTCCTTGTAAAAACATACAACTGATCACAGGAGGAGGAAGGGACAAATACCCCAGGGTTTATCACTCCCTCTTGCCTTCATTACGAATACAGCGTTTGAGGGATCATAAGAAGCATTATACAGACAGTCTAATTTAAAAGGCTTTTTGCAGGGATTTTCCCCTCAGACATTGTCAGAAGAATACTCCATGTTACAATGAGTCCATGTTGCATCGGTGAGGAGGAAGGGAATTAAAATGCCATTATTTCCATGCTTGCTTAGGTTTCTGGCAGCATATGAAAACAAGCTGATAAGGAAAAATTGACATTAATTAGGCATTACTAGAAATGACATTATTTTGCAGATAGGGGTTTAAACCACTTACTACCACTGGAATGAATTCCAAATTAAAGCCATATTTTTAAAGATAACATTATTACTGCTAAAGAACAAAATTCTCTTCCTGGAGATATTATGGGAATAACTGGAATATACTATTTAAAATATATCATTTCTCTGAGCCTGGTTTTGAAAAGTCTGGAAAATTCATGAACATCAGCTGTTCAACATCAATACAAAACTGAGAAATACTTTGTGTGCTTTACGGAATGCCACATAAAGTGGGTTTTTTCACATTTTTATTGAAGACAGTAAAGAAAAGTCACATAATGTCAAGTTGTGTTGTGAAGCTGTGTGTTGGAGAAGCAGAGTTGCCTCCCTAGCACTGACTCCTGATGTTTAATCCTCCCCAAAATGACTTGCTAAGGACACTGTTGACACTGGGCCATTTGCCTCAGCACCACTCATCCACAGCCAGGTACAACTAACTGCCCAGATCAACCCAAAAACCTGAGAGCACAACTGTCTTATAACATGGGGACTTCTGAATGCTTCAAAAATCCCTTGGACAGGATAAGTACATGGAAGCAATAGGAAGGCAGACAAAATGTGTGAAATTATGTTACTGTCCTGCAAATCTACTTCATGTGTATACTCTTGTACCAGGGAACTTCTAGCTCTGTATCAGCAGCTGTCATCAATTCATTGCATAAAGCCCAATGAACTTTATTAAAAACATTAATAATCTTTAAATAGAATTAGTGTAGGAAGTTAATGCTATCTTGACTTAAAGTGTGAATTCAATGGCATTCAATTTTCTTCATGAAGACAAGGCTGCCCCCCATGAAGCAAACAAGCAAAGACAGCTTAGGATTTCTCACACACGTAATGCAAACACTCTGTGCAATACATGACATCCAGACATTGTCTTGATGAAACGTAAACAATATTTGAACACAGATCTTCATATTTCTGCAAGTCATAGGATTTACTCTGATATCTAATAGGGTTCATGTGAAAAGACCTCAGGGATATTATACTGCATAAAATATATAATGTCTCTTAATTAAAACATAATCATAAATATGAGATAAATTGAAAAGGAGTCACAGTGAAGTCAAGAGCCTGATCATGTTTGTAAAACACAAACAGAATTGATTTAAAAATTTGGCGAATGGGTAATTTAGATTGTGAAATGACCTTTAGTCACAAACATTTTCTCAAACAGAAAACAGACTGAGGTTTTTACCTAGCAGGTCCTCGGATTATGAACTGACATTATTATGGTTATTGTTATCACCAATATTAAAATGTTTCATTTAGAACAAAGTACTGTACATGATAGGTTTCTAGAAAAGAACCAGACGGAAAAGACAGACCAAATATACTGCATTTATCTGAGTAATCCTATGATTTCAAGGTAAGATTAAACACATCTGCCACTTGAAATCTAACATACATTCAAAGTCTGAAAAAAACAGGAGACAGGATTTCTAATGAATTAAACTGGAATTAGATTTTATCCTTTCTATTGTCATTTGCTAAACATTTACAACATGCCAGAATCCTGTAACTCAGGACATTGCATGAAAAAATAAGAGCTGAATTTTTATAAGTTAATAGTATCTAATAAAAATATCAAGTTACATTTTATATATATGTATTTTCTGCAAGACTATAAATGGATTTAAAGTAGGAAGTGGAGTGGGAGGTTAGGGAGAGACTCAAGAGTTCATATTGCCACACAATACAGATTTAATTTAATCTGAAAGGATCCAACTTACTTAAAGACTGCACTAATTAAAAACTATGCCAGATCCTGTTTGAACTTTGACATTTAAGTGATCTGGATTTTAAATTATTTGAAATCCTCATTCTCCTTTCTGATATCAAATATCAGGTCACACTGGAAACAATGGACAAAATTCAATCTCCAATATTTTACAAAATGCTTTGTATTCAACTTTAAGGAGTTTTCGGAAAAAAAATGACTGAAATACAGAAATCAAGATGCAAGTAATAAACAGAATGTTTTTAAATCTATAAAATAAGGATGTATAAATTCCACAGTATCCCAGTTCAAAGAATAAAAGTGCTGTGGATATTCTATGTTAGGTGTTCATTAAAGCTTTATGGAAACTGAAGGTCAGCATTCTTTTTTTCTGAATATATTTTTTAGGCACATTCAGGAATGGATGAGATAGACCCTGACAAACAGATCTTCAGAGGGCTAGTATTAAAAACCAAATAAAACAGCTGTGAAATAAGCAGACTTGCATAATAGATAATCGTGTGTGTATTGTACTACATCAGAGACCCTCAGTGTTCCCAGGCTGATTAAATGTTATCAAATATATTTTTATAAAGTAATTTCATAATCACAAATTATTGTGGTTACTCTTTTTCAAAATTAAGTTTTGAATCCTTTCAC
The DNA here is from genome assembly GCF_014805655.1 of Passer montanus. Taxonomy (NCBI): domain Eukaryota; kingdom Metazoa; phylum Chordata; class Aves; order Passeriformes; family Passeridae; genus Passer; species Passer montanus. The sequence continues at coordinate 6,803,054 of NW_024364270.1, forward strand.
CTACTGAAATTTCTTCCTTAAGTCTGCAAATTCTTATTCAAGAAGAATTAGTATTTCTACAATAGATCAAAGAAGAGATGAATATTTTAAACTTGATATTGGGTTAATTACAAAAACCAAAACAAACAAGAAAATGAACTGGTGAAGAGAAAACAGTAAAATCATATGCACAAATAAAATATTTTTGCATATATGTTTGCTTTGAAACAGCATGAGTGTTCAAACAGAAAAAATTGAGTAGTCTGTAAGGCTTTTTGTGATTTTAATTAAACAATCTATGCCTTAACAGCATTTGTTAAACTCATAATTTTTCCACTCAAATGTCTTTGTAATTCTGGACTTTAGACCTCCCAAAAAGTGTTTATTTTTTAAAAAATGACAGAAGTTATCTCCAAGTAGTTAACTCATTCTGTTAAGCACTTCAGGAGCAAGTTTTGACCTAAATTTCTATATGCTTTCAAGGTTTATTGTTATTCTGAATACTTTGAAAGCTTTCTTTCTTTCTTTTTTTTTTTTTTTTTGAATGGATTCAGTTTTGGTTTTCTGCATGGATTTGTTACATAAGATTCACAGAATAACAAAAAAAGTAGGAATAAAACATAGAAAATAAACATGGTGCTGAAGATTAATATGTTCAGCAACCATGGCGTTTTAACTTACCCCGATATGCTTTTCATGAGATGAAGAGAGATGAATGGAAAAAAAAAGCACATAAATGTTAATGAACATATATAGTAGTCCATAAAAAAAAAATAAATAGTGTGATAGATAAAATAATATCACTGTTATAACTACAGAAATCTTTGTAACTGGTCTTTCAATGCTTTAGAAGACTTCAACGCTCTTGTGAGGAGCAGATGAAATAGTCAAAATGAGATTTTCATTAAACTCATGGTGGCTATTTATTAGGTACCACTCAGCACAGCACAGCACATCTTCCATCAACAATAGATATTCTTGCCAAAGATCTGTAAACACAGCGAATGTGGAGTAGGTTTTCAAATCAAAGGCTTTTGCTTAGATTTGAATAATTTCATAAGGGTTTTTGTGTAACCCTAAAAATCTTGAAAATCCCAAACCTGTGGATTTAACCAAATTAACACAGATACACAGTAAAATTGAGTGGACTACATACCAAGGTTTACTTTTCTATGTGCACTTTAATAATATTTTAGCAAAATATCTCATAGGAATCAAAAATGACCTAGAATTGGTTGTAAAATTTTAGTTTTACAGTTTTAATGTGAATGAGGAATTTTTTCATTTCAGCAGTCATACTAACACTGTATCAGTAGCAACACTGGTATGAATGATTTGCCCTCTAGGTAACCTATTATTGCCAATATAATAGTTACAGTATATGGAAGAGAAAGTGGGATTCCTGTAGTCATTGCTGATAATAAACTTTCTACATCATCCATTAACTGCCATCATAAAAAAAAGAAAATTATAGGCCTGAATGAAACCCAGACACCTCAAAATATTACATTTCTATTAACAAATTATTTTCAGAGATCTAAAAATGCTTGGTAGATATAGTTGTAATAAATGTGAGCTGAAAAACCTTTGCTGTGTTTAACTAAAAAGAGGTTGCAGACATTTCAGTCAGTTCAGAAGGGCACTGTTTTTGAGGACTTCAGTTTTGCTTTCATGTGTGCAAGATCAGCAAAACAGCTGGGAGAGAGGAGAGAAAGTGCAACACAGAAAAGTAGATGGAAACAAATGACAAATTTATACACAAGAAGTTTAAGACAGGAAGATTAAGGAAGAGAGGGACAACAAAGGCATGTAATATAAGTAAAGTACTAGGAAGCTATTAAAAAAAATTACCAAATCTGATGAAAGTAGCACTAGAATTGAATATGCATTCATGATTCATTCTCATTTTCTACTGAGCTAATTGTAAAGACTGACATGATCACCTTTGCTGAAAAAGCTTTTAATTTTGATGCTTCTGCAGTATAGTGAAGCAGAACTGCTGTTTGTTATATTTTCCACAGAGTACAATGGGTATGTGTAGAGAGAAACAGGGGGATTGAGTGGAATGCAAGTAATTTTCTTGTAGCTTTAATGAGCTGGCAGTTTGCAGTCACTTGGGGACAATCTGTGGGACCTGAAGGCCATGATAGGAGTATAATATCAAGGGGCATTGTCCTAGGTTAAAATATTAAGATATATTCTATTCCCATCCTCAAGAGCTGCTGAAATCAGGAGGGGCATTGTTTCTTCCTTGTTTCCTGTTAATGGGCCCATCAATGCCTTTGAACAAGACTCAGAGATAACTCCCTCCAGGAGCCCTTTCTGTTTAATGGACCCACCACAGAATGATAACAGTGAGGTGCTCTGCCCAGGGGGGAGGAGCTAAGCATCCCCACCTGGATATAATCTGGGGTTTGGGACAGAACAGTCAGGCTTTCCAATGGACTCAGAGGAACGGCCATCTTTTCCAATGGATCTTCAGAGGAAGGCTATACTTTTTCTACAGGATTCCTGCTCCAACAGAATCACACCTGCCTCTCCAGGAGGACTGCAGCCACCAGTCCAACTGGACTGCTACCAACACTCTGTCCAACAGGTTGTCAGGTTGGATTCTGACTTTGTCAGCTGTTTTTCTTTTGTATTATTGTATGTATTTTAGTTTTCTTTTCCCTTTTCCTAATAAATTGTATTTCTGACTTTTTTTTTCATAAGACAACTAATTTATTGCCATTTTATTACATTTTCCTTAGACATATATTAATATAAAAGTTGTGTAGAATTTTTTTACTCTATTGTGTTTTACCCATTCTTCCTTTAAATCCTAATTTTACAGTTAATCTGATAGGATACTTACATCTGCTGGAAATACTTACATCTACTTGTTTAGAAAGCCAGCTGTATGCACAAGGTTATAAGCTTATATTTATCCAGAAGCTCCAAATTGCAATGGATAAACTTATACATGTACATAAGATAGGGACTAGAGCCTTGGGGGTTTATGTTTGATTAAAAATTTGCCATTTTCTGATACAAGTATTCTTATCTTTTATGAGGAAGGGAATTAAAAAAACTTGGCAAAACATAAAAAATACTATTTTTTAAAGAAGTATTATTTTAAAAAATAAAATATTTAAAAAATATGAGTTAGATATGGAAAAAAATATGTTGTATCATATTTTCCATCATCAGAATAATCTAAGTAAGGTTTAATAATCCTCTGAAAAATAAATACCCATTTATCTTTACATTTATAATGCTAAAAAGGCTCCAAGTATTAATGTAAGAACAAGACACATTTTTAATATTGCAAAAGCTTAGACTGACTAATGATTTGAAAGTGTTCCAGTTAAAATATTTGCTAAAGGAATTAAGTTTAAAAATAAATTTAATCTTTATGTTTCTCCAAGACTAGACACTGATCTAGCCAAGAGAAAACCACACTGCACACAGCAGACAATCCTAAACTGCATATCAGAACACTGGACACCTCCCCCCTGCACACAGCAGACTGCATATCAGAACACTGGACACCTCCCCTTCCTTCACCAGAATGGGAAAAAGGAAACATGTTTTGCTAGAAAGGGAGGAAAAACTAAAGATCAGGCTAAAAGCTACTAACAACATCTGTGAGTTTTTCATAGATAAGATAGGAAGGAACGAAATTCAATGCAAAACTTGAATTTTCCCGAAGATTCAGAAAATAAGAGACTGGGGGTGAAAAAACATTGTATTCTTAAGAGTTACATCAAAAAATAAATTGCATATGTTTAGGATACAATGGTGCTTAATATGCATTAAGTATATAGGAACATTAGGGTGTTTTTATTGTGCCATCCAACTAATTAATCCAATTGGATTAATTTTCTAAAATGTGTGCAATTAAAAAAATTATTAGAAACAGCTATTTGCATACTGCAGAGGACAGAGATTATTTGTAGTCACAAATACACTACATCAAATTCTAATTGCACTTGCACACATGAAACCTAATTAATTAACCTAATTAAATGGGCATCATGTGGATTCAAAAGCAATTACACGATAACTGCAGTGTTTCAAACAAAACAGTCCACAGTATTCCACATAATAGTCTGCCTAAATAATTTTTCAAGTTGCTTGTTGACAGAGATCTAAAACTTGGATTTTCCCATTAAAAATTTTTTAAAATGTTTATCAAATGAACTTATCATCGACATTTATCATTCTTTTTTTCCCCTAAGTAGAAAGATAGTCAATCCAACATGCTCTTTTGTTCACATGAGGTTCCTGCTGTTTAACATGTACATCACAGCAATCAGCTGAGATGTAACAGCACTGCAATCCTCTCTGCAAAGTTAATTATAAGGCTATGAATACTAAGAATTTATTTTTTATACATGAGAATTGTTTAGGTCTTGATTTTCAAGGGGTTTTTATGTATGTAAGCACATGTACATGTCCTGGCACATCAACGCTTTTCTGCAACGCACCTGAAGCCAGGAAGCTGTATCTGGCAAACAAAAACCTTTAGCAGTGGAGTAAATCCTCCCAAAAACAGGTTCTTGGGAAAGAATGGTTTACGTTGATTTTCCTTGGAAAACATAAACCTCACATCTTAAGCTTGTTTTGGAAATATGGAATTAATAGATTCTTGTCCGGAGTCAAATTAAAGAAAACTGAAGAAAAAAGTGAGGCTCAAGCACTGCTCTTGACTCATATTAATAAACTGGGGGATTTATCAGCTTCTGGACTTGGGTCCTGCCATCAAAATCCAGAATAGCTGGCTTGCATGTGATTTCTTTTTCAGGGATTTTTTGTAAAAATTTGTACAAAATTATACAATTATGAAATTTTTCTTTGGGATTGCTGCAGAAAGGATGACACAAGCCAATCTCCCACTGTACCAGCAGCATGCACAAGGTCAAACCACCTCTGAGTGGCAATCCAGGACTACAGACCACTTAAATGTCTCTCAAACCTCCTTATGGTGGTACCTCAGAGGGGATACAATCAGCACATCCTGTGAAATGTCAGTGACTATGACCAATTATTACACACTTTCATGCAACATATGATATGTATACATGTTGTATTTCTCCAGGGACACTTATTTGCTGCTACTTTGCATATTGTTGCAGATGAAATCAAACATTACATTTGAGAAGGGTCCCTGGCCGTTGGAGCTGTACTACACTGTACAAAACAAGACTCTTTAGAGTTGTATTTGCCACCAGTGAAGCTTTAGTATGGGAAATTTGACATTATTTCTGAGCAAAACTGTGGATAAGGAGAAAGCAATTGATGCTGACTTGCATAGGTATAGCAAAAAGGAAGCAAACACAACTCTATTTGTTGATAATATTTCAAGTTTGGCTGAGTTCATTGTTAAAGAATATTTTCATAAAGGTCTCAATGTATGGCATTCTAGTGTAAAAAACAGTAAAACATTTATACAGCTTCTCTTAGGTGCCTTATTTTTTAACCTAAGATGAGGTCAGTGGAGATATGCATTTTTAAGGGGAATACAGTTCATTTTAGCCACAGTGTTATCTACTGATTTTTTGGTGCATGAATTGTCTTGTGGGACAGACACTATGACTCTACCTGAACCTTTCAGGAACATTCACACATTGCAATAGGAACTGGACTGACCTGAACTTCCCATGCTGGGTCCTGGCTTGGGCTATCATGGCAAGCCTATGTGAATGCCAAGGCCAAGTCATTGTGCACAGTTTGCACAACACCCACAAAGGATGATGTCATGAACATATGAGATAGTCTGTACACAGTCACACAGAATGGTAGCTGGAGTCAACTACAAAATTCAGAATTGGAAATTAGGAGGGTGTTTTCCAGAGGGAGACTGGTTAATTGCTAGGAAAAAAAAAGTACTATGAGAAAGGGTCTGTTCTTCATTTTTTCCTCCTGGAGAGTTTATCTTAATCAAAAGGCATGGTTTATAGGAGTGCAAACTATTTAAATCATTTGGGGAGTTCAATTGAATGTAACTATGGGAGATGGTATCTGTGCCACTAATAATTCTAGTCCTAAACCCTGAGTTTTCTTAAACAAGGGTTCTTTAGGCAAACAGGCTCTGAAAGTTCAGGCAAAAGGCAGAAGATTCTATATACAAAGCATCACCACATTTTATACAGAACAAGTGAAGTGAAATACAAAGTCTAGTTAAAATCATAAAATTCAAGCACATGTACACCCCAGCATCACTTAATTTCACAAAACAAGGAATAACACCCTACACACTTTAAATACCCCTTACCCTCACCTTTTTTTCCTAGAACAGTGTGCTCAATTTACAAATAGTAAGACCTAAAAAGTTTCAGTATTAACCAGAACTGTCATTTATTTAATGTTGAGAGTAAACATCTATGGATGAGTCAGGCAACTTAAAGTCATCTTTTCAGCTTGTAAGAGATGTTGGGTATAATTAAAAAATTCTACACAGCTTCCTTAATTTCTCTTTGATGCCTTAGGAGTAAGGCTTGTTCCTAATAGATCTATGTAATAACCAAATTTTGGATGAACAGAGACCCTTGTTGGAGGTTTATAAATGTCTAGCATATCATTGAGACAAACTGTTAATTACACTTTAATGATGTCTAAGCAGTCAATTGAAATTGAAAGAAATTTTGCATCTAAATAGCATCTTCTAAACAAGAAGCAGGGAAACCTTGAAATTTAGGTTAATGACACTATAATCACCAGAGAGAGAATTGGTCTCCAAAATTACCACACTCTCTCATTAAACTTTTCAGAGTGAAATGTTTTATTCAGTACCTGATTTGATGCAAACAAACAGAGCTAAAGCACTATAACACACTGCAGTGTCTTGCTAACTCCATGGGGCCCAGAGTCAATGCAACACTGGCTTGAGGGAGCAGGTGCTCAGGACACCTGATGGACCATTAGAACCTGCTGCTGCAGTACGTGGCAATTTGAAATGTCCTGCATCTTTATCCCTGGGGTAGGGGCATCCTTATGGAACTACTGATGGAATTAAATACATTCAAAAATGCAAAATTAGAAATTTAGCATTTTAAGTATTTCTCAGTTGAGAGATACCATGGATATAATTTTAAACACGAATCTGTCCTTTTATAATGACTTCTATCCAAACTAAATCAAAGCTAATAGCAGAGGTGGGTGAAGATCATGGTTACTAGCACAGTACTCATATGTTGATCACATTGATGAACCTGACTTCTGTTTCATAGCAAGGGGAGAATCCTCGTTTTCCTGCACCAGAAGCACCACTGAACTGTTTGCTGAGCTGTTAATAGGGCTGAAAGCCACTTCACTTGACTTGCGCATCTCAAAGGGAAACACACTTTCAGTATGTGGTATTATACTTGTTTTATAGAAAAGAGAATTGGCTCTGGCATCACTGTTTCAAGGGTTTTTGTATTGTTGGGGTGTTTCGCTGCAGGGTTTTTTTGAAGGTTGGTTTTGGTTTTGTCTGCATTGGATTTGGATTTTATTTTTATAAAGGGAGTGACAAAGCCCACATAAGTAAAGCTGTCTCAGAACCTGAAATGTAATACAAAGTAGTGCTTCTCAGCTTTAGCCTATCCTTTAACTATCCTATTGGTGGGTTTGGCTCTCTGGGGCTTTTATGTCCTAATCCAAGTCAGCTAGAAATGCTGACAAGGTGCTCTGCTCTATGTTCCAGTGACTCACTGTCTCTGCAGGGTTTGTAGAGCAGTTTTGTTTAACAGTAAAGGAAGAATAAACCACTGGGACTTAAATCATACTGCTATAGATCTTACTGCTACATCACGAGCTAGGAAATTACTCTCTGACTTCTCTTATTATGTCTTAGAAAGACCTCCCACACATCCCCACCACCATTAATGTTTCATAGCATAGTTTCCTCATTTGCACTACACAGTTCAGTAATCTTGCACCTACTGTGTGTATGGCAAGGCTGCTTCCAGAGGGAATTAGGCATTGTTAAGAATTGGTACAAAGGAATGACCTACTGCAACAAACTTTTCATTTAAATTACTTTCTGGACTTTCTCAATTTAATATTTTCAAGGCAAGACGTGCAAATAAATGACTGATATTCAAGACCCATTTGGACACAGTCCTGTGCCATGTGCTCTAGGATGACCCTGCTTGAGCAGGGGGGTTGGACCAGACGACCCACTGGGGTCCCTTCCAACCTGACCCATTCTGTGATGCTGTGACTGCATTTCATACAAGGAGGTGGTAATTCTCTTGCACTCTGTTGACAGCTTGGCACCCTAATGACGACCATAATTCAGCAGAATCTCCTGTATATCTCCAACACAATAGGTTAAATTCTTTCCTAGGTTATGGTTCCTCTAAAATGATATAACATAGACTTATATATACACATAAACTAACAATAATGTATGTTAACATTTCTGCAGTTCTGAGGATTCTAAAGTGAGAAACTATGAAGACAGGTAACTCTAAAAGGTACAGGGGAAAAATTAAATTTCTTCTTGAGATAGTTGTAGAACATATACGTTGGATAAATAATATACAGTTCAGACTAATAGAAAAGTCTTAATCACAAAGGAAAGACTCCTTCTAGCAGAGGACACTTTGATTACATCTAATCCATAAAGAACCAAGGACAGACAGACACAGGAGAAAAAAAGGAAAGACTTGAAAAGCAGAAAGCATGGGAGTGTGTGAGATTGGACAGAAATTTAATAACAGATTATCTGCACACCCCTTATTTACAGACCCAAAAGTTGGTAGGCAATCTATAGATGAAATAGTCATGTCATGTTTGCAGTGGTGTGTGCCAAGTCTTGTTATTTTACCCAGTTTAACAAACTAACACATGAAGTGTTAATGAACACTAATAACACTAAGTGAACAAAATGAACTCATTCGTTCCTTCAAAATTTTTTCAATACTGTGATGCATTCAGCCCTCAGAACTGGAAGGTACATTGGGATTAAAAAAAAAAGGCTGCTGAAAATGTACTCTTTATGAATGGTAATGATGGCCTCAAAGATGCCTTCCAGATTTAGTAAAAAACCATGGTAACATAATCTACATCCATATATTTCTAAAATTACTGATTATGTATAGATAAGAAATACAGGGATAAGACTCATCAACTGTAACATCCCTGTGAATACTATTTTGAGTTTCTTAATTGAATTGAAAACGTTTCTTCTCTTCCAACTAGCACAGTGACTGCTTCTCTAATTGCTAAATTGAGGCTGATTTAAACAGAATGTTTGCATTTGTACATTACATGGATGTGTACATTTAAGGTTATATTTCATCAAGCGCTTAACAGGAAAGTAGTGATTAAAAATATTCAACATAAAAATTTAAAGAGAAGCTCAAGTATTATCCCTAGAGTCTTTGGATTAGAACTGAAAATTCTCTTGAAACTCAATCAAGGAATCTTAAATGAGTGAAACAAACCTGAAAACACAGAAAACTTTAAAAATTGGGCTTTCAGAATCCAAATAATAGCATTAAAGTGAATGGTTATGGATGAAAATAAACCTTTTTATTTACAGAATGAATTTGCAAAGTCAGTTTCAAGTACCGTCTTTTTCTCTGACACCCTCTAATTACACTTTAAGTGCAATGCTGCCAAGAGGTTTCTTTTGTGTTTGCAGCCTTATTTTATTAGTTCTTCATAGCTCCTGGCAGCTGGTATGAGTCAGTGTACTGTTTTCACAAGGAGGTGCATGAAAGACAGCATTAAATTATTATATAATTGATGCAAACAAAAAGCTAGGTTGCTTTTTGTCTGCATTTGCTGACAGGCAAATAAACTGAAGCTGCTAGGGTTTATGGGGAACCTTTGACATCTAGAAACAGAAGAAACACTGTTCACTAGATAATACAAAAGAGATTTTTCACCCTTTTGAAAAAGAAAATCTACATAGCGAGTCACTAAATACGTATCTATTTTTTCAGAATTGCACTGAAGGCAAAAAGCACAGGATTAATGACAATGTGAAATGGTAAAATGTCTCTCATAAATCTATGTTCTTTCACAAATGAAATAATATTGTACAATTGATAGACTCTGCATATTTTCACCTATATTTTATATGTAGCTTTAAAAACTTTTACACTGCAAAGAAACATCATTACTAAAACGCCATAGTAGATGGTCTTGCTTCTCATTGCACATTTGAGTAAAACAATAAAAATCATGATATTTGAATCAAGCTTCAGCCAAAAAGTCACATAAAACCAGTACTCACTTTTTCTTTAGTCTTCTGTCCTTTTCTGCTTGTGTTCCAAGTTTGCCTAATCCCAGAGATTCCTGAGCTGCTGCCTCTGTTTCCATGTAACCTCCTGGAAAATAAAACAAACAAAACCCCCATAATATATTTCCTTCTCTCTTCTGTTGTTCCCCTCCTTAACTCTTCAACTCCCCTCCCACCCACCATCGTCCATGTTTGCTTCCTTAAGCTGTGACATCTGGTGTTTGTGGAGAACATCTATCACCTGCAGAAGTAAATTTTGACAAGCATTTACTACATGGGAAAGAGTAGTAGAGGAAAAAAACATGGGCTCTCCTCCTTGTGTTTAGCAGAAATGTATGACAATAGCACCTTTATTTCCTTTGCCTCCTAAGGCTCAGTCCCATGGTGCTAAGTGAGCAATGCTCTCACCATTTTTTAATCCTAGTTGAGAAATGTACAAATGAAATTGCATTCTCTTGAACTGTCTCTCTACTATTGCCATAATACAGCATCACCTAATGCAGTAGTGCTGAAGTCTTCATTTTGCTTTCATAGAGGGTTTTAGATGTCATTATCCCTGAAAACTCCCAGACATGAGAAAAAGAATCTGTCAGAGAAGTAAAAAGCCTCCTATGTCTCCCTGGATGTGTCTTGTATGCACCTAAATCCTGTCAAAGTCAAGGAAACTTGAATAATTCACACAGAGTGACAAAGGAAGCTTACAGTAAGACATGTGGACCAAAATAAAATAATTTTATAAACTAAGGGCATGAGTGGTACTATCCACATGGCCACTGACATGACTTTCCTAGTGCAGAAATGGAAAACAGTCTTTTTTATCGCTGCCTTGATTCAAGAAGAGGGGACCTGATCAAGGAGCTCAGTACAGTCTCCTGGCTCTGGCTGCACACTGTCCTCTCACTCCCTCTTGTATGTGTGCAGACAGAGGCCCTGCAGCACTCCTTTGAAGGCTGCCTTCCTCCCATGCTCCAGTTCAGAAGGTGTGTAACTGGCACGAGAAAGAAGACAACAGTGTGGTAAAATGCTGGTGCTTGACTCTGTTTGAACATAGCAATTTCTTATTTCACAGCTAATGGATAGTGAGCAATTGTATAGTGGATGCTGGCATAATAAAAAAGCACAAAGTAAATGAAAATATTTCTCTTCTGATATGTTGATTTTAATAATGAAATAATTTATAGATGCTATGAAGTGAAATAGCGCCACAGCCTTTTACAAGCTAGATTTACATGCACCTCAATCAAGTGAGAAAAAAAGCTACTACTGCATGTCTATGACAATAATTTAGAAGCTTGGGTTTAAGCTGTTCTTTCAAATCAGGTGCTGTTTTAACACTCCTGTTTGTCTAGACAGATTTTTACTTTATTAAAAGAGGACACTACTGCAAGTCTCACAATGAAAATTATGCAAATGCACCTCACAAATGCAGAAAACATGAACATATACTTTTTTTCACTTCATTTGCCTGTCAAAATCTTGTGTAATCTCGTTAAATGCTTCTTGCTGGCTCTGGATTATATTTTTCACTCAGCAAATAGTCATAAACATACCACACCTTTCTTGAGAGAGCAGCTCTCAGTATGTTGGATAGGGATGGGATGAGTGCAGTGAGGGTTTATTACAAGTTGGAGAGTAATTTTGGCATAATGCATTTCTCCACTCTCCAAATACATCTGGCCTTCGAATACTGAGGGTACACCTCGTATTGGATGTGGCCACGATAAAATGTTTCCCAACTAGATGACTTTTTAATTTGCTATGCAGACCAGCTTGCTTGGGCAATTCTAAAAATGCCTGGAATGTATTGTTTGTTTTAGGGTCTAGAATATTTAAAATGTAACAAAAGAAGAACACAAAAGTGGTGCGTGTCAAGAGAGAGAAGACTGGAAAAAAAGGACAAAAAAAAGAAAGAAAGAAGGAAAGAAAAAAAGAAAGTGCACTTGGGCTCCCTGCAGTATTCCTTTTTCTTTCTCCAAAAACTTAAAAAAAACTTAAGGAATCTAGATATCTTGAATCTCAATTCTGAGATCTCCTAAGGCATGAATTTGCCTTGGAACAATAAAGCTAATGGTTTAGTAGAGAAGGTAAAATTATCAAATAATAAAAGAATAAAATTCTGGCAAGTTTAGGAGTTGAAAAGAAATAATTTCAGGGTTTTGCAAGGAAGACAGAGCAAGGAAATATTTTGTGTAATAGCATGGCTCTGTTGGCCTTACTCCTACAAGTCTGGAGGTTTCAATACTCTTTCTTAAATAAGAGTGTATAAATATGTTCTTTTGAAGAAAAGGTATTTTCCATATTAAAAAATGTAAGAGGCATATGTCTATATTAAATTAGCGTGTTTATTTTAAGCAAGGAAATAAACTACATTCTTCTATTGATTTTGCAATATAATTTTAGGTTATGAAAACCATACAAATATTATGCAGTGCTGTAGCAATAGGACTTGCTGTGTCAATTTCTGTGATGTAGTATCTTACCTCAAATAGAACTCCTAATTATATATGCACAGATAACACATCTGTTGTGAAACTGAGTCAATTACTACCATGACTACTCTTTTTAAAATTTCATTGTCCCTTGCAAGGTATTCTAGATATTCTATGATTCTATGATACTGCCATTGAATGGAAATGACCACTCAATGAATGCTTTTATTTTGATATGTTAAAAATTAAGAGAAAAATTACCTGTAATTCAGCTGCTCAATGTCTTTGTAATTTCTGAAAAATATTTTGCTCCTACCTTTTGATTAAGTAACAGTCTTACTATTTATTTTATACATGCTAGTAAACCTAGTTTCCTTAATTAAAATGTACATTATATTGAAATTTTGCTCTTGAATTAAAGAATAGAAGTCACAAAAAATTGTATAATTGCAAACCACTAATATCTTTTAGCAGTTTCATGACCCAGTAAGGGGAATTACAAATGGACTTTATCAAATTCTATGCATGTATTATTAATCACAGTGGGTATTAGGAAATTAATCTATTGCCAGATTTCATTGCTCCTGAGATCGTCTTTGAAACTATTGTTTCATTTTTGTTCTATATTCCAAAGAACTGAGGGGAAGACCAACACATTTATTGCATCTTGGTCCTCTCTTTTCCTGACTTACTGAGAAATTGTAGATTATTATGCATAAACCATCAGTAGCAATAAAAAGGGTTATATGGAACATAAATATGAATTAATAAAGTCAACTTTTGATGCAGTCTAAAGTTATAAAATTAGCCATCAAATACACCTGTATGCCACCAATGCAGATGGTGGCATACAGGTGTATTTGAAAGACTCATTTATAGATTCTCCTTTGAAAGATTGAATAAATCAGTTTTACTCTTTTCATAGTGAAAAAAGGGGGAATTCAGATTGCAATTAGAAATTAGGTAGGTTTTTTTTTCAAGAACACATGGTTTTCACAGGCAGAGAGGAGAAAGGTTGGAGTATAAGTGAAGAATACTCAGTTTTACTCGAATACTTTGACTTTAGTACTATCTTTTTTATTCTGTACTATTTTAACATTGGGTTTGTTAGTTGTGATAAGGACACATTGCAAGAAAAACATGTTTTTAATTTCAAACTTATGCTTGCTGCTTAAGTGTTTACTGCAAGGCCTTAAAATTATTTTTACAAGTGTGACATGGTCACCATGGCAGTAAAATTTAGTGCCTCACAAATTTGTATTATGTGACATCTGCATGACTAGCAAAGAACCAATATTTCAATTTCATTGATACATTTATTACAATTGGATACTTGTGTTGGCATGTGTCCATATAGACAAATTTTATAGAAACATGCAGAGGAAAATTTTTGCCATGAATGAAGTAGAATGAATAGGAAAAGGACAGAAGAAGTATGAAGAAAGCTAGAGCACTGCCATTAGCAGCATAATTGTAAAAGTAAGTTATCCTGAGGACATTCAGCTATAGGCACTAGAGGGCATCTGTCAACACACTAAAATCTGGGAAGCAGCTGCACTTGGTTGCAAGGACCTCCTGTATCACATAGGTACATCACTTATAGCCATTTATTGCTAATTAACTTCTCGCCTCCTCTTTATGTGGTTATTCAAGAATACAGTGTTACTTACCATTGCTACCCTAATTCAACAAGACTATTGAATCACCAGGTTCAGTGAAGAAGATGACTCCAGTAATTTGTGCCCAAATTCTCCTTTCATTTACATTACGGTCATGGCAAACTCATGACAAATATAACTGCTGATAACAATGACATTTAATGGGAAAGTTGTGCCAGACAAAACAGAAACATGAGCGAGTTGGAAACTGAAAAAAAGCAAAATTAAAAATGGGAAAATGGCAGTGAAATGGTGACCTTAGCTTGTTACCACTAATTCCTTACTGAGCTGTCCAAGTCGAGCCTTCTCTTTTTTACCAAACAGTCGTCCTATTGAAGACTTGATTCCTTTCTTCTTGGGAGCTTTGTGCAGGGAGTCCTGACTGCTGCTGACACTGCCAAGACCAATGCTTTCTGGCTCCAGTGAAGCAGGCAAACTACTGCAAAATGATAATAAAGAAATAGAATAGATAACATGTCAACATTTTTATTTTCTTCTGAGCAGCTCTACAAATAAATTAATTGGTTATAATTTAGTAATGATCTCCCAACAAGTGAAACAATCACATCTTTAAATTATTTGGCAACATATAGAGCAACAGAAGACCACACTTTCTTTGTCAGGCAAGGCTGAAAATAAATATTTTCACTGTGCTAAGCACAATTTATGAAGAATACAGTATGCAGCATTCTGATTTTATTTCTAGGATTTGTAGCATCACTACTTCCAGTAGTCATCAAAACTGTACCTCAAAACAGAAATACCCAGCATGTGGTTTAGCATTGATATACATTTTCAGGGTCATTGCAACAGACAATGGGTAGGGGTTTTTTCTCTTATTACATGAGAAACAGGGAAGAAATCAGGTAATTTTGGAATAGTTAAACAACATGACTTGAAAATAATAATACGTGGTAAAGTGTGAAGTACTGATCCACATTACAAACATCCTACCTTCTGGCATCATTGTGGTACGAAGAAGGAAGGGTATGAGTCATCCTGATGGCTCTGGGTGTTGGAGGAGGAGAAGTTTCACATTTGATTGTGGCTTTATCTTCACGCCCATCTTCTTCAACTACTGCAATCTGGGGCAGAGAGACTCCAATGAGAGCATATTAGCTTTTCAAGAATGTTTCAACGCATGCTGCATGACATTGTTAAGTGAACCAAAGCACGTAAGATTTCAAGTGCAATGTTTTTAGCAATTTGTAAGGGTTCTTTTTTTTAAAAAATATGGTATTGGGAAAAATTTTTTCTAAATATGGCAGATTATGATAGATATTTAAAAGAAATGAGATTATGCTTGTGGAAGAAGTTAATTCCTTTTATACCAAAGAAGTTGCTGAAGGTCTAAACATTAAGACAATCTTAGGTGTAAGTGGGTCCCTTGCATTAAACAGGATTATTCAGGTTAACTAAGTTTCTCAGGGATGTAAGAGAGAAGGTGAACACAGGCACAAACATGACCACTCTCTACACAGTGTGTTACCAGAATAGCCAGTATGCTTGAGAGTGAGCATGGACAAAAAGGAATTTTGTCAGATCATTATAATGATTTATCTTAAATAATGCCATGGAACTTCATTATCAGTGCCAGTTCTGTAAACAAATTTACATTGCTCCAGAAGGTTTTAAGGAACCTCTCTGCAGTTCCTCCAGCAGGAAGAACAGCCGAAATACCTTTGAAGGTAATGCTTTTGTTTCATACTTCTTTAAAAATAAGTATTACTTTAAGTTTGTGCTGTTGAGGCTGCTACTCCAAGACATCACTTAGTGGACCTTGATTCTGTGGCTTAGCTGTGACACCCGGAAGCCATTCCAGGTAGGATTAATGATTATGTTCAGGCAGAGAATGAAAAGGAGAGAAGCGGATGCAGTTGCTGGCAACGGACTCCAGCAAAGTTTTAGTTATCTAAATGGCAGAGGAATATGATAAATGCACTCTCCCAAACTTTAAAAAACCCCAGTATCATACCTTTCTCCGATGCTTCCTCAGGTCACTTGGCTTAGATTGGTAACAAAAGTGGAAACAACAAAAAATAGCTATTAATAAATATTACTGAAGCATAGAAAAACCTCACATTTGTTGTTCTCACATTCATGAAGTGGGAAGCAACGATTAATCACTCTCCATATTAGATACTAAGTATACACTTGATGTAATAAGGTAAAATAACCCCTGAAAAAGGTATCATTCTGAGAAAGCAGGTTTGGGTATTTTTCCCAAAATTACTCTCTCCTTCAATTTCCTAACTTAGCAAAGAATTTCAAGCCTATAGTAGCACTTTCTATTTTTGAGTTTTCATATAAGTACTTATGTTATCCCCAACAGAGATTGTTTTCATTAGTTTTATCAAATATTACACATATATTGGTGTCCCACCAAGTAAAACCACAAAATATCACCACCAAATACCATGACTGAAAAAATGACTGGCATTGTCAGGAAATGAATACATATTTACTTATCTTCTTCAGTATTACTTGGCAGCAGCAAACTACTAGAATGGGTCTTGTTCAACCCCCTTTGCATTTTTATTTTTGGTAGATGTCTCTTTCATTTAAGGAAAGATGAAGACACTCTGCAGAATTTATTTACTACGTGCATCTGGGCTGTAGAAACTCATGCAGTCCTGCTTCTCCAGCCAACCAACACAGGGCTATTTGGTAATTTGAGTTCTAGAGATCAGACTTAAATGTCTTCCCAACTCCAAGTTTCACTTAAAGGATGTCAGACAGACTTGTGTCTGCTCCCAGCCAGCAAGGAAGTGATATTGAACACTGAACTCCTGCTGAAACAGGGCAGGGCAGAAGTATCCTGAAATGGCTGATGAAGGTGTGGGCTGTGCTGATGAGCACACCACAGGGAGATTCTTCTACTGCTAATGGCAAGTCAAGAGCTCAGCTGCAAGTCAGACACATCCATCTGAGTTTTAGCACAGTTAGAGCTGGATGTCAGTGAGATCATGGCAACCTGAATTGCAGAGGCTATGCTGTCATTTTGTGTTTTAATCTGATGAACCTACTGACCCAAAGCTACAGTTTTCAAACCCAGACAACCAGGCAGTGCAGGTGTCTGCTGGTGGGGCAGTTCAACCATTGCCATTTACCGACAGCCACGCTGCTTAATTTGAACAGCTGGGGAAAGGGAACACACTGTGCATTTGGAAAGGTGCTGCTTTGGTGAAGGAGGTGGCAGGACAGCATCTTGCACACTCACTTCCTTGACAAGGACCTCTGCAACCAGTATTTTTGTACCTGCTGTTCAACAGTGGGAACTGGGGGCAGCAAAGAATAAGTTATGACTGCCTGCCAGGACCTCCTCCCTGCTGACAGATCCCAAATGGCAGCAAACACCATACTAAACTGGGAGGAGCAGAGGTGGGTATGACTAGTTGTCAGTTCCCAGGAGAAGGGAATACTCAGCTAGATGATCATCAACAAAAGTTCCTACTCCCAGATGAGAAGAATGAACAGCCAAGCTTCGTTTCCAGCTGCTCTCAGCAACCTTTTTTGTTAAGAAAGGCTCCACAGGGGATCAGTGCTATTGCTTTCCAGGAACGGACCACAAGAAGACATTGGTGACATGATTATCAGAGAAAAAGAAAATAAAAATTTGGTTTACACATATCCTGTTCTATTCCCTGTATGAGATCAGCAGAGTGGGCTGCTTTGATTCTCTCCTGGTACTTAAAGGGATTAATTCACCCCGTCTCCAAACTGGTTTGTGGCTCACACTGAACCCTGCATCTCTTCTCAGATCAGTATCAGAGCTGTGTATCTTAAGTATGTTGACACATACTATCTTCAAATATTTGACAGATGTACTGTTTCTTTTTGTCTAGGATCAAAGTTAAATTCCTTGTAAATCCCTTTCCAAATTGAACTAGAAATTTTTGAATGTGTTTTCAAAGATACAGCAATATTGGAAATTATTTGCACAGTAATTTCATGGTGACTTGATGTCTATGAGTGAGCTACCTGTAATATTGAAATATATCAGTTAAATATTCATTTACTGGATACCAAAGAACTCATTTAATTGTGCATGATATATGGTCATGGAGAATGCATAAAAACACTACGAGTATTAAAGAGTATATCAAATATAAAAGTATATCAAAATGATCACATATAAGAAGTGGTGGAATATCTGAATGTCTTCTAGACATTTCCTGGAAGTTTAAACTCAGCAATAGTTCCACAGACTATTGTGTAATAACTGTATCACTTAAGAACTTTCCATTAGTAAACATTTTTTACATACAAGTAATTCCAGTCAGCAGTTCTGTTTCTTATGAATTCCACAGCCTGTGTGCTGAAGGCCCTCAGTAATCCTGTCATTATGCCTTTAGTGAGTCATGCAATGCTCAAAATCATTATAACAAAGCCCAAAGACACCAAATGTTCACGTTCAAGAGAATTTATCTGTATGGATGATGAAGATGTGAATGAAGAATTATAGAGATGAGCCAGTCATACAGTGAAAAGATTAAGTACTTAATACAAGAAATATTACATCAAATACCGTCATAAGGTTTCTTACCAGTGTCATAACCCCCATTCTGTCCATCTCCCTGGCTGGACTGCGAGGGGTGAGTTTGGGAGTTGAGTGTCCGCTGGGAGGAGATGAGCTTGCAAGTGATGATGCTGTCACTGAGCCAGTAATGGAGGTACCTTGGTGGACTCTGGCTAGATTTAAGCCTTCCAGACTCACACTGGCTACTCTGTTCTCTATCTCTTCAGCACGCAATTCTGTAGACTCTTTCTCTTCTTGGATTAACCTTATTAAGTAAAAGAAGAATGCTCTTGTATTTGTCTATTCATATCCCCAGAACAAAACTAGAAACCATTTCATTTCAAATGGGATTTGAAAGTAAGAGCAAAGATGAATATTATAGATAACTAAAACATTTTCCAACATTATTTTCCTAATCACCAGTTATCAAATTATTTTTCTTAACTCCTCCAACCTCAAAACCTGCTTGAAGAATGTGTCCAACAGCAAGGCTTGATGTATGACATTTGAGGAATATTGGTTCCTTTGCAAAGGAGATAGAATCAGGCAGGGGGTTAACAATCCGATTTACCACAGACAACTAATTCCAAGCTTACGCTGGCTTCATCTGCTTATCTTTTGCTAAATCGCAAAGTAAAGAGTCAAATGAAATTGGGCCTTTAAGAAGGGAATTGCTAAAATAATCCATATTAATAAAACAAGAGAACATATAAAATAAATTGTCTGTTTTACCCCTACAATTTAATGAAAAAATGATAGCTGTTTCTACAGCCCTGTGTTTTTAAGTGAATTTCATTAAAATCTCTTTCTTGTTAGCAAGCAATACAAGCTTCTTAAGCTTCTATCACCTCAACAGGATGCTTCCATTGGGTTCCTCAGTTTTGGTTTTTTTATTGTGATTGCACCTAGAATGGAAAAATGTCTTTAAAATAAAATATTTGTTTGTAAGTCATTTGCCCATAAACCTGTGCTAGGAGTAGTCTTTTGTGCAAAGAGGAGGAAAAATTATAAGAGATTAATGTTAAATGAGAGATACGAAGTCTGGGGAGGTTGAAACTGTGAACCAGATTTTTGTGAATGAAATGATGCAAGTACAATAACTAAAACCATTATATATTGAAAATAGAAACCTAAAAAATTCCTGCGCTGTGATAAATCTTTCCTACCATCAATTTCAGAATTTCTATAAAACATCTGCAACTCTCTTTGAAATAATGGAGGGAAGAAACTTAATGGCCAAAAATATTTTGAAAGGCTCCTGTGCTGTGATAAATCTTCTTTCCTACCATCAATTTCAGAATTTCTATAAAACATCTGCAGCTCTCTTTGAAATAATGGAGGGAAGAAACTTAATGGCCAAAAATATTTTAAAAGGAAATCATAGCAATGTTTTTCATTTTAGTAATCTAAATCCTGAATCATATTGTATTATAAAATCTAAGACAAAATACATTTTTAATCTCTTTTGACATCTCAAAAAATTTTATAAACCCTTATTGTGTTTGTCAAAAAAAAAAAAAAAGACATAGTTCCAATTTTCTTGGTTTGATTTTACCAAGAAAACATGAAATGCAGTACAGTTTGTAGGACTATCCTTGCAGAATGATTTTCCTGCACTTTATAAAAAAATTTACAGAATTACATATCTGGTCCTTTAATAATTGTTGCTATGATAATAAAAGCCTATACTTTAGCACAAGATTAGCAGTTGAGTAAATAAATTATTTCCAGTAGACTTCCAGTAAAAATGGCTGTATAAAAAGTGCACCCTTGCTTCCCTTTTGAGGTAAAACTGTGCCTAACTTCTGAGTCAAGACCCTGGATTAAATGTAACGGTGATCTGATTCAGGGTGGCACAAATAATATCCCAGTATTTCCCCTGCAAGTACTGTTCCTTGTGAAAGCCCATTGCTGTAATACTTGTTAGACTGACAAAAGACTAGTATTGTTTAAAAACAAATATAAATGTTGCATCTACAGCTTCCTGAGCTGGCCACAGTGCTAACTTCTTTGTAATAATAGAAAATATGGATAAGGTTATTTGTTTTATGTACACTATTTTAAGGAGATTTACCTTCCCAACACCAAAATATCTCTTTGAGTCTGTGTCTTGACAGGTGTAGGAAAAGGTTTGAGAAAACAGTGCAATCCTATCTGAACAAACACATTTTGGGACAATAAAAAATGCAAAGCTCTCAATTTATAATAAAAGTTTTTCCCTGAACAGAAAAATTACTCAAATTCAATATACTCCAATAGAGTTTTTCCTTTAAAGTTGCCTTGATCAGAGCATTAATATCTTTTGCCAAATCCATCTGCCTTGTTTTAATTATATTTCTAACCATATTTTTACCATTTCTAACCATCTAACCATACTTGTGTTTTTAGTATTACCAGAAAGTCCCTAACACATTTACTATAATTTTCTCCATCTAGTTCTAGGAAAACAGTCGCTAATGAGAGGATGTTTTTGATATACCAAGATATTTTAAAGTTGCCCTTACTGAAAAACATGTAAGAATGCTTTAGGCTTGAAACATGGTTTCATTTATAACAATCATTTAATTAAAACATGTCATTTGATTCTCTACCACTCCATTAGATTTGCACAGATATTATTAAGATATAGTCTATTCATTACCTATATCCAACCACTATAATCCAACTTGGAGCATGAAAAATCATATTCTGTCTACAGAAAAAAATTGGAACTATGTCTTAGAATACGTGGCTTATATTAGATTGAACATAGGGATAATTGCCAGAAGAAAGCATGAAGAGCACAGAAATAAAATACTTCTGATAGGAGGGTGTAAATGAGCAAGTGGAGTATGTATAACAGTGAAAAAGACCATGAAAAGAGGATCGTGGACAATAATTTGTGAAATCTGCCATGTGTTAGCCTCCTCTAACTTTTCTTCAACTGGCCAACAGTTCTTCACTTGAAATGCTTTTTGAAAGAAATTTCTATGGTTAGGAAAGAAAGACTCAGTTGTTATCTTCACATAATACTGTCCTCTGGAAAGCAGACACATTATCAATCCTCTAAATGAAGAAGCTGTTCCCTTACCGCCATGAATGGTACTTGAACTCAAGCACTAAAAGAAGCTTGAAGCTGTAACCATAAGTGCATCAGAGCTGGTTCAGGCTAACTACCTGATTTCTTTATTGATTGCATCTAGCTGCTCCTGGAGCATCATGGCCAGAGTCTGGGCATCGGAATGGCCGCTTGGTGACAGCAGGTCCATGGAGCTGAACAGCGTTTCTCTGTCGTCATCATCGATGTCCGACATCTCGGTGTCGCTTTCGAACGGATGACTGCTCAGGACACCGATCTGCTGCGTCCTGTTCCACTCGTGATCGCCAAGTGATTTTACCTGAGCGGGAATTTAAACTTCTATTGGTTATATCAGAGAAAACTGCAAAGTTTAACTTCAAAAAAAAAAGGGAAAGGAAAGCAACTAACACTTCAAAATACTTATTCAATCATAAGCACTCCATTGATGCTTGCAGTACTACTGCAAACAGCATAAAGTATTTTCATACAAATGTAATTTAGGTATCAAATTACTATAAGGAAAATTTATACAAAAAGACATTCTGGAAAGACAAATAATCAAGTACGTTTGAACTTTGATGTCTAAACTTCAATGTTTTCTGCTGTCATTTTGTACAACAGTTCTCTGATCAGGCATAGAAAAAACCCTGCTCTCTTGGGCTGGGCTTTCTTGTTTGATGGGCTGTTTTTTCTGCTGTTGTTTTCTTCCTGGAAGAAAACTCCACAAACTGTAAGCTTAACATCCTCAAACACATTCTCTTATCAGGGAATTCATGAGAAGAAATTGGGGATTAACCTTTGGTTCATCTCTGCGTACTCCCATCCGGCCTCTTCTAGGTCGCCTTATCACTTTAGTTGACCGATAGTCAGACTGGCTATCAACCAGTGAGCCCACTGAGTACCTCAGCTCTGTTGATGTGTCCAGATGAGGCCTACAAACAGAATTACATAAGTGGACTGTGAGAGTAATAGGAATTACAATAACAATCCAATGACTTTCAGTCTAGCAACACAGATTTCTTTTTTCAAACAAACTTTAATGTATCACATAATAAATGAGAAAACCACATCACAAAACATAATTTAAAAGTGAAAAATTGAAATAATTGTATGAGTAAATATAGGGAGAAACCAAATAATAAAACCTCTGATTTTTTTTAAAATGAATGTCCAAAACTTTAACAGGAAAAGGCACATTTCAGCATAATTAGAACTGGCAGCTGAATGTGTTTTCCTGTTTATTCATAAATATGCCTGAGGTTACTCTAAGCATGTTACATGTTCATGAGTGAGCATATTGATTAAAGCTTTCCTGCTGTAAGTCTATGCTCTACATTATGAAAATATTAGTGAACTGACCTGTGATATTTAACATTGTTTAGGAATTAATCTTTATTTGATGACACTCTCAGTGCTTTAACCCTCAGTTTTTCCTATAGTCCTGGTAAGTCTTGGAATTGTTGAGGCTTATACAGGATGACTTCAGCACCTCTTTTCTTGTTTACAAACAGTGGTCCCTGACCTCTTTGTCCTTAATCAAACAGCAGCACCAAAAGTTCACTGCATGGTGCAATAAAAGCATCCTAACCATGGGCAGGGGAACCAATGTGGAAGAGGAAAGGCTACATGAACCATTTGAGAATTTAACCACAGAAGTAGAGACCTGAACAATTTCTGTTTCTTAACACACCTGCAATCTCCACATAAAAATATATGAATAGCATGATTTACAGTAAAAAAATTAAATGTAACAAAAAACCCGCATATGTAAGTGACTGTTTTATCTTCTGTGTACAGTAACTGTCTCTATAGAACTTTGTTCTCATAATCAATATTATTTGGCAGTTGTGAAGCAAATTGGCAGGAAAAAAGAAACAGTCCAGGTTCCAGTCTCTAGCTATAGATATTCATCTGCTGACCAGCTTCATTATTTTCCTGAAAGCACAAACTCCAGCCAATACAGAATTGGATACAGGCTGGGAATAGGAAGTATGTAATGCTCAGAGCTTGCTGTGCCTGAGAGAGTTGGGAGCTTCATGAGGTCAGGTTACATAAGGGAAAGTGCACTGTTTAGAGGAACCTGAATTCCCAAGATATTTAGATAGCTTATCAAGTTTAAACTGCCCTTTGACAAGGGATAATCAGCTCCTGTTTACAGAGCATAAGCTAATGATATTCAGCTACCCAGGAAAAAAAGCTGCTGTTCTCCAAGGATGGCTGCTCCAAAACCAAGGCTGCTGTTTCAGCAGCTCAGTAGCTGCGTTCCTGAAGCCACTCTCAAGAAAAATGTGTTGTGGTGTGCCTGTAGTCACATTCCCAAGGGAACAAAATTCAAAAAGTTAAAAGCATCACATTCTGAATTTCATTAGCTTACACTTCTTTACATATAGAAAAATATGATTCCAAGAAATAATAAAAGGTTGAAGGAGAAACCATGTCCAGGTACTGAGCAAGATGTCTGAGGATATCAATGGGCAAGCAGTATCTGGTGGAAAAAAACCAACTTATTGAACAAGATTAACTTTAGATGAATACAGTGCTCCCAATTCAGTTTGGTCCATGAGCTTTGTCTGGCAGGTATGCTGGCAGACAAAGCACCTTAAAAACTAATGTGTTGTTTGTTATGAAAACAGCATGTGGCACACAATTATCAATAAAGCAACAATTTAATCTCAGGGGACACTTTTAAGCAAGAAGAACTTTCTAGAATGATAAATTCTTTGCAGCTATTAGCGGTTATTTTTATGGCATTTGTCTCACTATTCTTCCCATACTGATTTTCCATCAAAAAAGGCACAATGTTTAATGTCTGGTGATGTTTTCAGATGTCACTGAATAATGTCTTCACATTCAGCTGAAGTTTGGTGGTCTTTTGCTACACACTAAGTACAGTTGAGTTATGCGTTGCTAATAAAGAAAAAGAAAATATATTATTTATAGAATAAATATGATCATAAATATGCTGACCAGTTTCAGCATTAAAGAGGTTTGTTTCTAATTTATATTTAAGGTCTGGGAAAAAAGTTGTGTATTTGGATATAATTTTGAAAACATTTCATAATTTAAAAGACTTTCATTAATCTCCATAATATTTCAGTGTATACTCACTGTATAAGGCCCTGCTTACCTATGAAAAAAGTGAAAAGCAATAGTAATAATAACTGCACAGATTTTACATTTAAAATAAATACATGACCACATTTATGTGTGGTTTGAACATACCCCTGCTGTAAATGCTTTCCATTTACATTTGTGTCTATTTCAACTTAAAGTGAGAAAACTTTTGTCACAAACTATTACCTTGACAAGGTGGGTTCGATTAAAGAACCAGCCCTCAGTTTCATTTGATCCAGTTCAGACCTCAGTTTCTCAATTTCTTCAGCAAGTCTTTCCTGGAAATGAGAAGAATAAGATATACTTACTTGTGATGCAAAATACATTTATTTTATGAGATATTATTCTCATAAAGTTAAACAAGCAAGCAAAGATATACTGAATGTAACACTGACTATAATAAGAAAAGGAAGCTCATTTAAGTCTCACTACTAATAATAAGATGTACACATCAAATGGAGGTGGTATAGCACCCTGCTGTTTCACCACTGCCTGGACATGTTGGAAGGAGAAGTTTGTTCTTGAAACTTATCTTTTTCCTACCATAAAGCCAGGCACAGTTCGTTGTGTGATTCATCACTTGCCCTATAGAGACCAAGATTAACAGTTATACTCAATGATCTCTGAGATTATCTTTTCCACCATACATGATTTTATGACACTATGGGATTGCATACTGGCCTTTCAATTTACTGACAGACCCAGACTCAGAGAGAAAAGAATTTCAGATTACTTGAACTGCACCTATATGTCTTGATCTTGTTGAGTTGATGTGACTTTAGTAGGAGGTGCTGCTTGCAAAAAATTCCAATTGACCCAAAATTGGATTTTTGGAAGTAACTAAAAAAACCCCACTATTTACAGCTACAACTAGGGAAAACAGCACTGTTCCCAAATTCTAAAAATTGATATCTACTAATAAAGTGAAAGAATTTTAAAACAAATTAAGAACAAGCATAGGATGAAGATATAACACTGTTCTTCCCAGTTTAAAATGTTCTGTATAGCAAGAGGCTAGGAAGGATAAGGATCTTCTTTAGCTCTAAGTCTATATCTTCTATATCTATCTATATCTATAATGTATCTATAAATAATACTATCTATGAATAATATCAGTTTCAGTGAGTATTATTACTGAATTATTGATATATATGATTACTCAAATGGTATTAGAGTATTTTTAAAATATTTCTTGATTGAACAGGACTACTGAGATGACTGATACTATACTGGTAACACTTGCCAGTTACTTAGAGATTAGTAGCATCATTAGTATATGATGCTATGTCCACCTATCTGAAATTGCTTCATTAGTTTCTTCATCAAAATGGAACAAATAATCCCTTCAAAAGGGAACACTTAGAAGCTCTGGGGTCAGACAGGACAAGGGCTTTAAAATGAAAGAGGATAGGTTTAGATATCAGGAAGAGTTTCTTTATGATGAGGGTGGTGGGGCACTGAAACAGGCTTTCCATTTGGGTTCTTTAATCTTGCTGCCTTTCTTTACAGGTTACCTAAATGCAGATGAAAGTAAAAAAAAATTTAAACAGATACCTCTTTTGTTATTTTTCTCAAAGGTCTTGATTTTTGATGCCATATAATATATTTATATTAGTAGAGAATGGAGCTATATTTTTAAAATTTGGTACAATTGCTTCTACAGGATTTAATACATTGCAAAACCACTTCTGTGAATCTGAATGCAAATACATTTGTGCATTCTACTGCACTCAAGGCAGGAATAACTTCAAAACAAAACCCTGTATCTGGAATTGGAAAAAAATATTTATAATCAATGTGACTGATTCATTAAATAGCATTAGGGGTTAATTTGTAAAGAATGAAGAAAGGTCTGTTTCAGCTATATTTAGTATAATGCCACTGCACTTGTTAAGAAGAATTGAATAAAATCCAAAAATTACATTCTTCACTATGAAGGTGCAACTAGTTATGCATACATCTCTGTTAAATAAGACTTTTTCAGAATTAAAACTGATAGAATAAAAACACTAGAGCCAGTAAAATCAACATGAATTTTGGTATTGACTTCCTGAGGCTAGGTTATCAACCATGAACTTAGCTCAGAACAACTGTCAGAGACCTTCTAAGGCTATTTATTGCATCTAGGTTATTAAAGGAATCCTCATTTATGTCAGTAAGACTTTTCATGATAGCGGGATAATTAATATTCCATATACATATTTCCAAATAACAATTCTATATATTTTGATAAAACCACATAAAATCACAGCATTTTGCAGTACCTTATCATGTAAGGACTCTTCCAGATTTTTCCTGAAACTTTCAGATTCTTGAATCAAAACATTCTACAAATAAAAATAAGAGAAAAAATAAGCAAGAAAGAAATTAGAGATATGTTTATGTATAAGATATCACTATGTACATGTACAAGTTCACAAAGTTCATATATGTTGGACTTCAAAATGGTTCAGTTCAATTATATACTAAATTTTAAATGCTGCAAAAATTGAAACATGTAAGAACAGGTGTCTTCTAGATCAGAAAAAACTGCATCTTGGTTCAACTGAGCAAGTGCCTCATCCTTACAGAACCAATTCCCCAACAACTTCTTTTGGCAAGCCTATTTTGCTCCATACCACATTTTGTTTCAATGATATAAACCAGAAGTACACCGTCTGAGAAATTCTGAAATACCCTTCTGAAAAACACCAAAAGATTCCTCTCACACCATACAGAAGGTGAATAAGTAGAAGAGGGAGGGATTAAAGAGGGCAAATACAAAGGTCAGTAGCTTTGAATTTTGAAGGACCACATTATCTCACGTAATGGAAAACCTATAAATAACATTCCCTATCCACCTCCTTCGGTGGTGACAGCATTTTACTCTTCCCAGAGGAAGTGAGGTGACATCAGCATGTTAAAACACTGAAATGATGGCACATCTAAAATGGCCATTTCTCTGTTCTCATCCACTTTCTCTCACTGCCACATGCAGCCTGTCACACACTGGTCTTTCCCAAGCTCTTCATCAGCCTCTTGGCTGATAAACACGTGACTCAAAATATTCAGCATTTTTGCAGCTCTTCTGCAAAAATACTTGAGCCCACTCTTAAATTAAGAGTTGAATGTATAAGCTGGACCACATTTGTGGTAATATTTGTTAATACAAAATCAGCATGATGCCTCAATCCTGATAAAAGTAGAACATATGGGAAATCTTTATTAAGATAAACTTTATAATGCTGTTTGTACTGTACCTTTTCTTCAAGTGCTGCCATTCTCTCTTTTAAGTGTAGTTGCAGACGCTCATTGGATTCTGTCAAAAGTCTGTCTACAGTATCTGATAATCTTTTGTTGTGCTCCTCATTCATTTTTTCTCTTTGTCTTGCCTTTAACGTAGAATAGATGAGACGGATTGGTAGGGTCCAAAATTAACCAGTACAGATATGTATAATTACAAAAAAAAAGGTAACTGTAACCCTCTAAAAGAATTTCATAGGAAATGTAATTACAGTTACTGATTAATGCACATCCATTTTTGTAACAACAGAATGTTTTCAACTCTGCAACTGGATGTAAATTAATATATTAAGATGGTGAAGTAAAGTAGGAAGATGCTGCCATCAGTGCTACATACAGAACATTTACAATTAGGCAGTTTTGGGTGCTGGAGTACATAATGTAGCACTATACTGGCGAATGAAAAGTGCACAGAAGCTGGTTGCAATACACATACTCTTTGAAGTTCCTGATTCTTCTCTTCAAGTTGAGCTTCTAAGTGTCGCATACGTTCCTCAATGTTTCCATGCCTTTCTTCTGCCTATAAAAAAATAGAAAGACTCTTTCTGTAATTTAGGTGTCTTTGGAAGTTTTTATTTCAGTTAAGTTTAAACAAAACATAAAGCAAGCTACTACTAACTGCAAACTTAGTTTTCCAAAAATAAACTTTATTTAAACAGGCAGCTGAACAGCATTGCTTGAAATGTGTCAGCTACAAAGGCCTGTTACATCCAAGCATCAGCAAAACATTGGAGTTATTTATGAGCAATGAAATCAGCCAAATGTAACATGCAGACTGTGCATGGTTTGAACACAAACCTGCCATCGTAAAATTGTAAGCTCCTGAAGCACTGAACTGCACGATGGTTGATTATCAATTAAAAAAAATTTTAAAAATGAAAACAAATCAGATGGATTCTATTCAGCAATAGAAAGTAAAGTCCAGTAGGACTACCTTCCTACGTATGGAGATCATTTCTTGTAGTTTAGCTTCCATAACATATTGATAATCATCAGATGAGGTAGAAGAGGTTGGATCAGACTAACAAGTCAAGGAAAAGGAGAGGGACAAAATTGAAAAATCAGAACTAAAGACACTGACACTGAACAGAACACAGCACAGAATGCTTAAAAGAAAAGTGTGACTGAAAATTTAATACTTTTAACTGACAGATTTTTACATGGAATAAACTACACTGATACTTGGTGAAAAAGATGCAGTTGATGTGGAGAAACTGAAAATAATGGAATGCTAAAGAAGCTATCAACCTACACATGGAAGTACAAGGTTAGTGATGGCTGGCTGATGACACATGACTACAGAGTGGATTCAAAGCGATACTATCTAATCTAATGTTGTTTCTCTCTTTTTTTTTTTCCTTAAATTTTGGTAAACTGAACACCAGAACCAGACTCTCAGAGGCCAACATCAGAAATTCCTGTATAATTCTTCTACCATTCTCTAGGAATGATTACAATGCATAAATACTACGTAATGGATTGGTCAGTTACACCACTATGCAATGTCATGGTACATTCCCTAATTTCTAGAAAACAGAAAGAATGCCAAAAGAGACAAGGTTCAAGCTTTCATATGCCATTTTAGAATCCTCTATATAAGGCCTTTCATCCAAATAAGCAATATAGTTTTCATCCCTTTGAAAACATCCACCCTGGTGGATCTCTTTGGAAGATCAAGGTAATAAGATAAAAGAAGAACCTATAAATATAAATTAATTAATAATAATGAAAAGTTATTATTGAGTATAGAAATGATAATCCAACCAAAGATTCATTACTATTTCTGACAGAAGCTGGCCATAATTAGGTCATCTGTGGCAGAACATGAATATTCATGTTATTGTCATATCAAACAAGTCTATGTTATTATTCAAAAACAAAAAAGCCCTTTTGAAAAAGGGCAATGCTATATTAGTTTTGTTGCTATGGAAACAGAAATGTGCATAAGGCATACAGAGTGCTACAGATGACTGAGTTGTGAGCTCGCGCCTGTCAAATGCTATTTCACTGTCAGATTCACCCTCTCTCAAAAAGAGATCTGAACTCCATCTTTAGATGAGCAAACTTGAATATGCACAAGATACACTAATTTTACAGCTGTATTTTTGTGAGACTTTTTCATATGCTTATACACTAATGATTTATCAGATTAATTAGGAAGAGGTATCAAAGTAATGCCAGATGTTCATAATAACTTAAAATTACCCATGACTTAAATGCAGTAGTATCATCAGTACCAAAAGTTCATATAGAAAACAATCCTGTGATCTAGTAACTTATAAACATATACTGCAGCTTTTGATATGAAAACATACACATAAGAAAATTCTGCTTTGTATAAATAGAAGAATATTGCTTAACCTTGAAGAACACTAGTATTATTTTCATAGTATATTCATAAAACTCAGATTCTTGCAAAATTTAAGGGAAAGTCTTTGCAATTAAACTAATTTAGAAGTGTAGTTCTTGTTTCTGATAAGGAAGCAGGCATATTGTGATGTACTTGAATTTATTTATTAGCTGAAACTATTTTTTCTGTTTATTACAATTTAGACCAGCAACAATACTTCTATGGTCTTCTTTAACTTATCTCTCTGTTTTGCTTATTAGTTGGTTTCAGCACACCAGTGCTAATGCACTCCTCCCTCTCCCAGCTGGGTAATTAGAAAGATAGGGTTGAAGAAGTTAAGTCTCTGTGATTGCAGAACAGATGTCTTTCAACAGAGTGACCAAGTTTTATCCTGCTCTGTAGAGAATAGAATTTTACCCTTTTTGAGTCCTGGCTGCAGCATTGGTTCAGGGCCACCACTTAATGCATTTCCAAGGGTCATGAGATGACTTGAAATCACCAAAGCTCTGAGAAGACTTAAGTAATTCTAAATGTTGTTTGAAGACATTTTCATAGAGGAAGATATAGAACCCACTGGGGGCACCTTCTTACAAAATTAAACTCCTTATATACTCTATTTGCTGACAGTGAAACATAAAAGCAAGTTACTTAAACTTTTTTTTGAACTAAAATGCACATTTTTCAGTCCAAACCATGCCATAATAGCTTATCTGTCTAGCAGATATTTTCAATGCAGAAAATAATTGTGATATTAGGTCTAACATTTTTTTGGGAAAAAGAGAAGGAATAAAATTATTAGAATTATGTATGTTATCTGAATTCTTATATAAACAACATTCTTGAAAGAACATGATGTTCCCTTAAGATTCTTATAGCTACCTATTATTTAATACTTTTTGCTACTTTAATAATTCAGCAAGGTATATGCTATCTTTATATCTCTTTGGTAGAATAGAGAACTTGAAAATTAATTAAAATTCAATATGCCTTAGAATCAAAACAAATGCCATTATTCTAAAGACTGAAAATATATTAGAATATTTATTTGTTTCCTTTATGTACCATTTGTTCTGAAAGTGTTATTCTGTATTACTCTAAAAGGACCAAATTATTTTTTAGACAAAATATTCAATAATTAGGCTCAAGTGCTTGTCTGGCAGAAAGCAAGCACAGGTGCACAGACTTAGTACCTACTCTGGGCTCCAAAGCTGCTTAGGGACTTTAACCACTGGTTATTTCATGCCAACTGCAGGCACAGCCCCCTGCAGCACAGATGGGAATCTAAAGGGCAGAAACACAAGTACATACTCCCATTTTTGACTCGCAGAAACCCACCTGCAGAGACCTCCAGTAACCAGTGTCCCCAGCTGGAACACACTTCCAAAATGAGGGTTTCAACACCTCCCATCACCCTTTACATTGAAGAAGGCCCCCAACCAGGTCTCAAAGAGACCCCTCCAAACACAAAATCTCCTGTAGCAAGTCAGCTAAGGGATTTGCAAATCCTTCCCTAAGGACTTCCCCAGGCCACACACTTAGGATTGGTATATCTGTGGTAGTTACACTTTTTTGTTGCTCATTTGTCTTAGTCAGACTCAGAGATTATAAAGAATAAGCTCTTTGAGAGACTTGGCAGCCTATAAAATACTGGATGTGTCCATCTCTTTGTAGTTTGAGGCACAAGGCAGAGACTGAGACACCAGAGCTTGTCGTGATCTCACAGCAGAATCTTAGGCACGCATGAGACAGCACAGACAACTGTGGACTCTGAGATTCCTAAAGAAAAGCTGGATTTCTTCCAACTAGTTGTACTAGGAATTAATTGAGTTTAAAACTGTAAAGAAGAAATTACATGACTACTTGCTTGGCAGGCCTTACCCTACATTCTTTCTTCAATGTAAGACTTGTATGCCTGTTTGCTCCTACTATGTACAGAAGGATTAATAAGACACATTGTGTGATATTAAGCAACTAGCATGTAAAGCATTTAGCCAGAACACTCAGTTAAATATAGATTTGGGAGATCACGCATCTTAAACCGGATTAAAAATATATGGACAAAAGCTAATGATGTCTGACCCCTAGGAGAAACCAGCATGAGTCTTAATGTTCACTTTGCACTCTCTAGGCCACGGAATAGCCAGCACAAGGTAGTAACAGCCAGGAAAACTCAGCACTGAGGGAATACCAAAGCAGCTTGTGTGATCTCTAGCCCTGTTAAAACTCTGCCGGTGCTCCTGCTGCTAATGTGCCTACAAAAAAGATGTTGCTTTCACATCATCTGTTACTGATGGCACTGCACATTTTCTAGGTCTTTGTATCTTAGTTGAAAAGAAAGAAATACAAATTCAGATGCAGAAATCACTTGTATAATATAGGTGCTAGATTTTTTTTTTGTGCTGAAATCTAAACTTTTCGAATGGTACAATCAATTTCCCCAGTTTTGAGACATTGACTTTCTTAACACCAGCACTCTCCAGTTTTTCTACTGGCATCCTATGCTTTAGTCTATCCTTGGAATAAGGGCATTATTCACAAAGAAAGAATGCATTATTGAACTGAGCTATGAAACTGAAGGTGAAAATGGTGACAGAGTGGCAACAGCTCACAAAGTTACCAGCGGCTTGCTCACATCTAACCTGTTACCAATGTGACAAAATGAACTGGCTGAGGTGACCCCTTTTTCTAAACCCCAACCTTTCAGTCACTAACTAGTCACACCTTCTTTCTCTTCCTTTGTTTTCCCACTACCTTCTGTACCTCCTAAGTTTAATAAGCAACTCCTTCAATTTAGCTGTGTCAAATTTGCTTCTTTCATTTCTTGCTCCTACCAGGGCAAAATCTCCCAAGAAAAGGGAAGTAAAGTAAGAGGGGTGTTTTGAGAAGACAGAATGTATTGTAAATATGAAATTTTCTTTGTCTTCCCTCCCCTTCAAAGATTTTTTTTTTTTTGCCTGTAAGAGGATTTAAGAACTTCCTTCACCTGTGAACACATCATATGAAAATATGAGACCTTTCTCTTGTTCTCAGAGAGGTTTCTGTATTAACTATATCCACTCCTTGCAGGGGAACTCCTTTCCTCTCTTTGCATCCTTTTCATGGCAGACATGCTCCTTTTACTGGTTTTGCAACTTCTTCCCTGCTTAAAGCAAACCACATCCCCATACTGACACAAAATAAGCATTATGTCCCACTTGCCTCCAAATCTCAAGTCATTTTTTATCACCTTTAAAATTAACTGAAGGTGTTACTATGCTAAATGTAGTTTATTATGATATGGTTTCCTCTTCTCCATCTCAGTGCTTCTCTAGTGCAGCTGAAAAGCGTGGCTGGTATTTCTGCTGACCTGCACACAGGAGTGATGGTGTAAAATGCTGACTGCTGTCTTGTGATCAGAGAAGCGACTTGGTGCCTCTGCTGCACAAACACCCAGGGGGTGAAGGACAACTAGTGGGAGGGAGTGAATGGGAGTAGGTGGATGCTGGCTGGCCCTAATAGACCCTTTCCTTGAACACATGCAAGGAGAAACTGTGTTTGACAGACCAACCATCTGAAGATTCTGGATTCTCCAATGTCTGTCCCTTCTGAGGAAAATAAACATTTTGTGGGATAAAGAAAGGTTAATACAAGAAATAGGTTCTTTCTACTAGGAACTGCCTCTTCTCCAGAGCAAACAAACAGACCAATACTGTGAGAGTGAGTAGAAGGTGGCTCAATGAGTCATGGGAATCTAAATCTTGGGATACATGCTGAGAGCTGTGCTACTTGGCATGACCAGACAGGTACCAGTGTGATGGCCAGGCAGGACAGCACAGGATATGGGATCATGCTGTTCCAGGTTAGTCTGACAGAGGTTGACTAACCCTCCAGTTGCTCACCCAATGGGCAGAACACAGTGAAAACAAAGCCAAAGAAAAGTTCAAATGACTCTGGTAAATTTATGGGTACTTATCCAAGTTCACTGTATAGTCCAAATTTTTGGAAGTTCACTCCTTATGAACTAGTTTGGGCATGGAAAAGTAGCAGAAAGACATATCACTAGCTTATATACGTTAAAAAAAGGAAGACCAACTAATTTTAAAAACTGACATGATAGAAGGATGGCAATTTATAGCCTTCATTTGCAGAATTCCAACCCAGATTTATTATGAACAAGAATTTTAAAAAAATTGAATGCAGAACTGCAACATGCAACTTTTAAATCTATGGGGGTTGGGGTGGAGGTGGGGAATAGTCACAGACAAATCCAGAACATATTTTTTCTGGTTTATCTCTACATGTAAATAATTTGTCTTATATTTTACCCACAGTGTAGCAGCTAACCCACATTACTTTACTTTAAAATACATGTAAAGCATGTTTGGCTTAACTCA
Source organism: Passer montanus (assembly GCF_014805655.1). Taxonomy (NCBI): domain Eukaryota; kingdom Metazoa; phylum Chordata; class Aves; order Passeriformes; family Passeridae; genus Passer; species Passer montanus. The sequence goes on from NW_024364270.1 coordinate 6,838,032, forward strand.
CCTCTTCCATATGATTGTAACCCCATTAATCTGAGAGAAGCCACTTTCACTGAGATAGTACTAAAGGAAGGAGAATCAGTTTTGACTTTTTTTTTTTTTAAAGTGCAGAAACAGTAGATGATTTGGTGGCTCCTCTTTTTTTGGTACACATAGACACTGCAGTGTTTACACAGCTCAGGTAGACAGGCTTCAGGGGTTCTGCAGCCAGATAATTTGAGTCCTCCAGACAGCGTGTATGTTGGCATAAAGTCCAACCAAGGCAAAATTAATTAAGCATTATTCAGCCCCTCAGGCAGGACTTGAAGCTGTCAGTGAATAGCTGATCACATGTAAGAGCATGCCAGCTAGCTAACTTAAAACTAAAGTAAGCTGCAATGATTACAGCACCCTTGGTTCAGAGCCTCATTTATGTGATCCATGAAAAGTAATGGACTTTAAATTTCAGAACTCTCAAAGCAGCACTTTAATAAGCTCTGCAGTTTGCAAAGAAATTGTATACAAGACACAGAGGCCACAGGCCTATTTAGCCTATTGGCTAAATTATGACATTCTTCTTCATGTCATATATTCCAAGGCAGCACAATTTTAAGTGAAATACATGTCTTCAGTTTTTTATGTAATCACTGAGAAATGATCAGAATCAGCATTACAATCTGTTTCTCAGAGTTTCCTGCTTGGCAAAACTTTGATCAAGCACATCAAAGTGAAATGGGGTGGAGTATCAGCTCTGTTGACAGCTCTCTAACCACATCCCATGAAATAATGTAGGAAGACAAACGGAGATGTATATTGCAGCTTTATGGTCACAATAACAACAGTATCTCATGGAAGTCCCTGAGTGTTCTGCATGGTTGAAATGGGATTTCTTCTTACAATTTTTGTCATTAATATATGTTCAAGGAAAAATGCAGTTGCAGGAAAAGACATGCTTGAGACTGCCAAATACTTACTGGTGGCTAATTGCTGGAGAACTTATTCAGGAAAAATCCTCTTAAAATAGAAAACAGTATTTTTAAGCTACTGAGGGCATTAGAATATATGATTATTTGCTGAATCAGAAACAATTGGAAGAAAAAAAGTTAAAATGCCAAGGGATTGCTTTTCTGTGCACCTGAGTTTTTATTAAAATCCAATGAAATTTATTTGGTATTTCACGTAGTTCTTTCTGCTGATTCTTCTTGCCTTCCTCCCCCCACCACCTCCCCCAATTTTCAGTCTTTCTTTCAGATTGACACCAATTCATACAAACCTAAAGTGACAGCACAAACCTTGATTACTGAAAGCCTTCCTTTCTTTGTTTCTTCTGCTTAACTAAATTACTTAAAAATCAGATTTTATTAATGAGCTGCTCAGCATTTAAGGCTTCACTAAATATGGAAAACATAGGACCTACAAAAAGTCCATCAAATTTAAAAACAGCTCAGCACATAAATAGAAGCATTCCTCGGCAATAGAGAAAGGAAAGCTTAGATAAATCAGAATTATATATAATACAGTGTCTTAAATGCATTTTTCTTTGTCTGATTTTAAGAGACAAAGCAAAAACCACATTATATGTCTTTATGATGCTGAAAATACTTGAGCTATAGTATTAACTACATGCACACCTGAAAGCATTACAGGCCAAATACAAGAAGTACACTACGGAAAATTTATCTTCTTTTTTCTCTGTAGGATAGCAGCCATATAACAAATTTATCAGAAAAAAAAATTGAAATCCACTCAGTTTCACATTTTTCTTTGCAGCTATATGATACAAAGAATCATTCAAAGCAAACCTTGTAAGCATGTACTGAAAGCTGTCTTCATTTGTGTTGCACAAATGATCCCACCTGCCACCAGGATTTGATTTTATAGCACTTACTGCAATAAAACTAGGTGTTGTTTATATACATGGTATATGAAAACATCCAGAAGAACTAAGTACCTGTAGGAAAGGGACTTCCCTCACTGCCTACCCTTAAATTAGAAACTCCAACACAGTAAAATGAGTCCTCCGAGAGTAAGTGATGCTCATTTGTATTGGAAATACATGACTCCCTTGTAAGTATAGCCTAGGCTAACTTACAGATAACTACTTTTCCTGGCATCAAAATGCTAAGAACTACAAACATATCATTGAAACCATTCCCGTTCACATACTTATCAAGAAACATTTTCTTCTTTCAAACTGGCTCAATGTTACCTTTATTTTGTCCTTGAGGTGAGGAATCAGGCTGCAAATCAGTGTTAAACAATGGGGCTTCTGAAGTGAGCCTATTTCTCAGTACCTTAGTCAAAGCTGCAATTCTCTGAGCCAGTTCAGCCTCCACTTCAGGTAAGGTTTCAGCTTTCCTCATTGTCTGCTGCAGCTTCTGCTCAGCCAGCTCGAGACGCTCTTGCAGCTGTCTGTTCTTGTCTTCCAACTGAAAGCCAAAGATAAACAAGTATGAAAAATAAAAATCAATATTAATGATTTCCTTTCCCTTTCTAAAGTATCAGTGAAATGATAGCAAAACTCACTAATAGGCAAGACAACTCTTAGTGTGGGAGACGTTACTGGAGAGGTATTACTCAAGCATGGAACAATGTAGGCTGCCAGTCTTACTACTGATTTGAGGCTCAAGGATCTCACAAAGGTGAATAAAAGGACTTGTAAGATGGCATTAATTAAGATGGAAAAGCTCCACTGATGGATGTGGTATTTATCTGAGCAAAATAATAGTGCTGCTGCCAGTAAAATGAGAATTTTCTAAATGGGAGTACAGTCCATCTTCCAGAAAAATTTACATATGAGGTAAAATGGGAAAGAAGTACAATTCTGAAAGGATAGAATTCCCTGAATAAATTGCCAAACATAATTTTCTGAATGAATGGCAATCATATATTACGAAAAGTTAAAACTGACATTTCATTAATTACAATTAAATCTCATTTTATAGAGGTGAAATGGAGTGAGCTGTGATAACTATTAGAAATAGGAGGACTTTTTATAACTGCAGCATCTTCTGGCCTACTGAGATGCAGCACACAATTAAGATTTTTCTATGGTTGCTTCTTTCTTGTTCAATCCAAGTAGTTACAAGACAAAATGAAAAAGGAGTGTGATTGTAGATTCTTTTCTAATCCTTCAAAAAGCATGAGAAGCTAGGCTTTTCTCATCTCAATGCTGCAAATCAACTTTAAGTCTGACCATATATACTCTAAGCCTAGTTGCTTCAATTCCTGCTTTGAGTAGGCAGAACTCTGCAGCACAGCATGACTTACATTGGCAACAATAAGAACTCAGATACAAGTACCTTACTTTTTCCATCGTTGGGTGGTTTTTTCCCTGACAATTGAAGATACTGCTTAAAATAGTCTAAGGAAGCTGGCAAAAGCTGGAGAGTTTGAGTTCTGAAGGTTTAGTTTCCCTGAAGAAGTATCAAATACATATATACAAACACAGATACAGGGAGATGTGTGCTTGTGTGTGCAAATATATCTGCATACAGATATAGAAGCAGAGATTATCACATCACACAGGCTAATTTCCCATCTAACACTTTAAATTATTTAAAGACATGTTAGGAAAAAAAAGTCTGATACTGAGGCTGGGTTTGAATGATACAGTATGATTTATATTCACTTCATGTTTGCTTTCAGATTATATCATATTTTTCAATTACAATCCAGTGTTCTATGTTCAGTTTACATTCCAGATTTGGAATCACCATGGAAACAAAGTACCATGAGAGAAAGCTGCACAGTCATGTCATAAACTTTCTTAAAACATATTCACAGATAATTTAGCTTTTAAAAATTGTATTTGCACTCTACTCATCTGTAAAATCGTTAGAATATATTGTATGCAAATTCTGATCTTTTCTTGCGAAAGGAATTTTTTCAGCTTAAGCATTTTTTAGAAAATAAAATTCCAAAATTGTCACATAAGAAGCAAAGATATTCCACTACTTAGGGAATAAGACTGTGTGCACTTATGCAAGACTATCAGAAAACACAGTTATTTTCCAACACTGAATGTACACATTGAAATTATTGTTCACAGCTGTAGTAGATGATATGAAATTTAGAGATGCTGAACAATTTAGGATTTTTTAGATTAACCGATCTTTTGATTAAAACTGAACAGATTAACCTAACAGAAACCTCTTGTAGGAAATTGTCATCAATTTTCATTGTGCATGAAGAAAACAGCAGGCTGATGGAGGTGCAGCACCTGGCGCAGGATGGCTTCCTTGTTGGCCAGTTCGTTTTCTAGCTTATCGTTCATGTCGTGTATGGAGGTGGATTCTCTCTGAGCACTGAGGTAGCGCTTCTCCAGCGTAGTTATTCTTTCTTCCATATCTTCCTTTTGTGCCATTGCCTAATGAGACAGAAAAACCCCCACCAGGAACCATGCCATTAAAATGGTACATAATTTTACACCAGTTTAATTTTCCTGCTAGTAGTAGGCAGGATTGTAAGGCATGCTCAGTAGTGTATCTTCAGTTTTAAAGAGACTTGTTTGGGATTTCTTGTAGCTGTGATACAGAACCACAGGATTAGCTAGGTTGGAAAAGACCTTTGAGATCATCAGGTCCAACCTATGCCACAACTGCACCTTGTCAATTAAACCATGGCACTGATACTATACCCAGTCTTTCCTTGAAACCCAGTGTAACAGGAAGATAACTAATGCATACTAAAATAGATTCTAGAAGCCAACCATCCATGCATAGTGAGAATATCAGCCTAAGAGATGATATACTGAGAGGCCCCACAAATTTAAGAGGAGGAAAGAGATGGAAAATTAAATTTTACTTTCATTTATTGAGACCAAAGAATAAATTTCTAGTACTATTTCTTAAATTAAATTTTCTCTCTCCTATGTTTAAGGGCTTTCATCAGTACTCAGTTTTGCTGCTCATATACGTTGGCCTCTATCAGTTGGCAGTGGATATCACAGGACTGACAATCAAGAAATATGAGGTGAACATGGTGAATTCCTTACCTCTCTAATGTCTCTCTGATATTTACTGTTCATTTCCTCTGTTTTAATGAGCTCCTTTCTTGTAGTCTCTGCTTCCTGCTCTACCTCTCCAACCCGAGAAGAGAGTGCAGCCAAACGCTCCTTCATCTGTGCCATTTCATAGTTTTGCTTTTCCAACAGCTCCTGAAGTTCCACAACTTGACTGGCTTCATCGTTTGAGTCTATTGAGCCATTGGACAGGCGCTGTTAAGGGAGAAGTGACATTGATTAATTATCTTTTAACGTGGGCTCTAGCCAAAGAATTTCTAAAGCAAAGATTATTTTAAAAATTACCAAAGTAACTAGGAAGGAAAAAAACATTTTCACAGTAGATAAGGTAGGTAGAGTTTTGAAAAAATAGCAGAAGAATAATTAATATCATTGGATTCCAGAATGTAGCATCACAGAGAGATGTAAGAGTACTGAGAGCAGAATACTACACATAAAAAAGTTTAGTTTGGCATTTTGACTATTTGAGTACAGATTACAACAATACTTCTAAAAACCACCAAATTGCCTTCATTGGTCTTAACTAACACAGTATTTTGATTTAAATAAAGTTCATGTCATTTCCAAAATATACCATGGTGAAGATGGGAAACAACATTAATAACTCACAAATTCAGTGTACCAGAAAGTGCTTTCAATCTGGACAACATACTGGTGAAATTCACATTAGAAACAAGTTCTGCTGAAGTAATTATGTGCTGCTAAAAGCCTTGGTGTGAATATAGTTATAAAGAAAAAAAAATCAAGATTCGTAACACATGCTGCATTTGGGATATTATCTCAGCAATATGATTTATATTGCAAAGAAATTATTACAGGATAGAAGTGCATTCACCAGCAGGACTTGCTGGTATTGCCTCATTACAACAGATATTCAAATTAACTTTTCCAGCATAGGCTAAGCCTATGGTTTCCTATAAATTTAATACTCTCATGTGAAAAAAAAAACCCAGGCATAAAGGCACAACAAAAATCAGCAATATTTGATTTGATCTGCAACATGAAAAAATAAAACCAAAGTGCCTAACCTGTCATTAACTTTCTTGATGATGTACAATTTTATCAGCAAAACTTATATTATGAAGCACAGGAGCAAAGTATGCTATAATTTTAGACATCATACAGAACTATTGTTCCTAAACAGGTGTTAGGTACTTATTGTTCTTCAGGTGATACTGTGTATTGGAATGTAAATATGAAAAATTCCTAGCGGGGTCTGAGGGGAAACCAGCTTTCATTAGAACTTTGTATTATTATTGTCAAAATACATTTATATAGAAATCATCTAGCACATACTAGGAACATTATTTAATAGCTTTAACTGCATTCTTTTCTCAATCAGCCACAAAATGAATCCAGATCAAGATCACCTGCCCCACTGTTCATCACAGAATAAATTTACTTTAAAAATTCACTACATCAAGTAACTCAGTTCCAAGTTGTACTTATACTAACTAATTATGTTTTAGATATTTTATGTTAGCTTCTGAGCCATCTTTGATCTACTTTCAGGACACTATGGTAAGATGACCATAGCAAATTAAAAACTTACTTACACTTTGTTTAGTATTTGATAGTGTTCAATTATTCTGCTTGAATTAAAATGCTATTAATATGCAGCAGTCACAAAGTAAATATTACTCAAATATTCAAACAGGATAAGACAGCCAAACCATCATACTTTGAAAATTTAAGATAAAGTTTTTATCTATGACAATTATAATCTGTTTTACAGTTATAATCTCATACAGCAATTTTAGCAGTTTTCACAGGATAACAAATCTTATTTTGCATGGAATTGCCCTAGAGCTCTGTGAAGAGCAGTCCAGGAATGCTGCAAAGTTATAATAAGCCAAATACCAAATCTCAAATGCAATAAATGGCATGTATTCATCTACCTTATGTGACATATACCCTGGTTTCATAATTATGAAATGGCAACCTGTGGTATCTGGGGGTATGTTCACTACAAGAGAAGTTTTCTCTTTTCATTAATGAAGCATTTTTTCCCTAAGATATAAATTAAACTAAACCACATATAAATTAAATCTGAAAAGCAATATTTTTCCTACTAACTTAGTATCTATTATTTCTGGAAGACAAGTGATACTGCAGTTAGAATTTGTCTCTAACCACTAAGCCAGTGCTGTGATTGACAATTATCTATGCAGGTATTTTTATCTATGCACATTAACTTCCCTCGTAGTTCTTTGATGAACTCTTTTCACAAGTGATTTCATTCTAATAATCATTCAGCTTTGTTTTAAATTTTTCCTGTATTCATATACAGAGCGGGTTGGTATTTTAAATTTACAACTTACTACAAACATCAACATTTTAGTTTTCCTTAGTAAGATCAGGAAAAAAGCTTTCAGTAAAGACACAAATAAAAATTTAAAAACTCAGTTTAAAATCTGGTATATTTTGAATTTTGAAGCATACTTTAAAAGTTTACCAAGGAATTTTAACTGACATTTTGTCACTTTTATGCCTTGTTATTATTTTATGGCATATCCTTTATATGGGTACATCACATATAGCAACCACTTTGAAGGACCACAGGTAGAAAGTCATTAAGTATTAATTCAAGAAATATCTGATATAACATTCCTCAGTTTTTAAGGAGGGCTTTTACCAACAGTTATGGTAATAATTTCTCTTCTCCCTCCCCCACGAGAACAGCTGGGACAAGAATGTGAAAAAAGCTGTGTCAGCAGAAGCAAAAGGCATTCTGTAGATGGTGATTCAAATTAATTTTCTGAATTAGTGAAAGGAGGAGGAGCCTCCCCTTCTCCAGAGAAATTTTCTATGGAATATGCTGGAAGGACACAACTGCAGCATCTTCTCTATTATCAGTTTTATGAATAACATACATGTTTGATTATTTTTCTTGTTTCTTCTCTGGCTGAATTTTTAAAATCTGGTTGAATTTTTTAGTTTCCTGGTATTCAAGAAGCTTCTTGTTGTTGATGCTGTCCATCAATTACAACACCTTGCCATTAATAAATCAGTTACAAAGTTGTTGCTGTATATTAATTACAATCCTTTGTAAATAAACTATTAGTTGAATCTTGAAAACAATGAAATCAAATAGATCTCTGCTAATTATTACCTGAAGCACTACAGGAAAACTTTTCAGAAAAGCAAACTGAAAAAAAAAGTTTCAAAATAGGCATTCTTAACTATCATATCTATATACTACCCCAAACGGCCAAAAATGAAAGAAATGGTGTCAAATTAGTTGGGGTGGTGGAAAAGAAAGTATTGAAAATAATCAGAAACAACTAGGAAATCTTTAAAGAAGGAATGATAAAGAAAACTTTCTAACTAGTCAAAACATTCTAGCAGAGAAAATAAAAAAATGTACATGGTTCCTAGGTCTCTCTTAGAAGTTAACCATCCAGATGAAGTCTTCAACAAATTTTAGGATGCTGTCTATAAAAAGTGGTCATGAAAAATCTACATATGGACACACTCCTTAAGTTCAATTAGTTCTTATGGAAGAATCTAAGACCAATGGCTACTTTTCCTCGAAAAAAGAAATGCAGCAAACAACTCACATGCTTCAATGCTTTGAGGGCTTTTTGCTAGCTGGTTTACCCAATAGAAATAGTCCATCTGTTTCTGTCACATTTACTTATTGAGACTGCAATGCTGCAGAAGTGGCATCATCACGAAATCCCCCCTCATCTTTTTTGCCTCCTACAGACAAGGCAGGTGCACACAGCTGCAGTGTGTGCTCACCTGCTGCACACACTGTGAGGGGCTCTGGCCTCTGCTCCTGCCCTTGCCACAGGTTTCTCAGCCACATGACAAATCTGGTTGGCATTGGACTGAAAGGCTCAAGAGAAGCTTAAGACATCTTTTCTTGTGCTAGGTAAGAGCAAACAAAGGTTTATGAGCAATGACACCTCTGCCCAGCAATGCAGCACTTGCATCCCTTCTCTCATGGGAAGAATGAGGGAAAGAGCAATAGCAAGAGTATGCCTGTTGTAGGTTTTTGTAAGCTAGGATTTTATTTTTGCTTTTTGTTTCTCTGTTATATTACCATATCACCACACTAGATAAATACCTGATATAGCACAAATAACATGGTTGTTACTATGGGTTTTAAATATACTCTTCCTTCATAAAGAAAGCCTTTACTCTCACTCAAATACAGTTAAACAAGATAAGAGGAGAAACAGAAAGGATTTACTTCGAACACCAAGTAAATCTGATAACAGTGATGGTACTAACTATAACAGGTGACACACTGCAGAGACAAGAATGAGGGGATAATAGGGAATAAACAAGAAATATCTCGAGGGAGAAGTAAAATTTTAATTCTTAAGGTCTGTGGAAATGGAGGAGGAAAGTAAATATTCCCTAACACTGAAAAGAATGAAAAGCAAAATAACATTGCTGGAACATGGTTTTCTTTCAACATCCAAAAAGCACAGCAGTAAGACAACCTGCTGCTCACATAGGAGTGTCACCAAGGAAAACAACAGCAAATTGGAGGATTACAAATGACCATAAATCCCCCCCTATATTGCTGCTTCTCTGTACATGAGATAATAAAAGAAAAAGCAGCTGCAGACTAGGTTACTAGAAAAAAAACAATAACAATGGTAAAAGGAACACCATGTGAAATTGTAAATTTGGTTTGTTAATTGTAAATTACAATTGTAAATTGTAATTTAGGATAATTTGGAATACTGTAGTCTCTGTTAATCTAATTAATACTGCCCTTTCAATTAAACCCTAGCAAAATAACACTGGAGGCAAACTAATTTGAGTTACACATAAGGTAAAATAATTAAAAAAACCCAAAGAAACAGTAGGGACACCAGTTTACAGAAGTTCACAAAAGAAATGGTAAAATTTTCCCGGGTTATTTACCGAAATTCTTTTCCATTTTACTTTGTAGGAAGAACTTACGTTCAATTACATATGTGGTAAAATGTACATGAAAATCTAATTTTTTAAAGGAAATCCCAAAACCAGTAAAAAAGCACCTCCAGGTGATATTTTCTCTCCAGCTGTAAAACAGCTGACACAAAATATTTGGTCTAAATACTATCCACCAGTAATTAATTACATATTTTGTGCTAGACTTCAACCTCAGAGAGTGGTGAGAAGGAAACCAATAACATCTCATGAGGTTATCTCTGAACAGCCTGCAGAGGAGACAGGACTCACTAACATGACGGAACTCCTCATTTGTGCCCCTTAGTTTTGGTAGTACGAGCACAAGTGATTCACAGGATGCCTACGTCCACAAGCAGTTCCATGTCAGAGAACTAAATTAAACTCTGTCTAACCATAAGTTACCTTTGAATAATTCAAAGTAATCTAAAAATTCAGAACTCTGGTCTTTTAGAACTCCTAGAACAGACAAGTATTTTTATGGTGTAAGCACTGGGTTGTGTGGTTGGGGTTTTGTGTGTATGTATTTTCCCTTTTTATTTGTGATTTTGTTTATTTAAACCCTAAAATTGTTTGCCTTTTGTCTACTCTTTACTAGGGCACTCTCTAAATGGTGAATAACACTAATTGACGTTTCTTTTTTTAGAAGAGTATTGGCAAGTTCATGCACCATCAATCCCCATTGCACCATAGTCCTCACATGGAAATTTGGAAAATTTTGTCCCAAATCCCAGGGGAAAAAAATATTTTTTGTTTTTAGCTCTGTAATGATGGAGATGCTCCTTTCAACTTAGACAATCTGGTCATGAAGGCCACATCATCAGGGAAGAGACAGAAATACAGTTTACTTCACAGGTCAAATAAAACTATCTGAATTCTATAGTATAAGAATATCTAAAAGTAAGTAAAATAACCACCAAGATAAATTATACAGATAATTTACATTTATGAAAGCAAGAATAAAAATCAATGCTGCAAGTAATCAGTAATACTTACTGATGCTCTTTGAGATGTAAGAATAAATACGTTAACAGAGGATGCTTTTTACTATAGAGTTCTTCCACCCCATTCCATTCAAATGCCTCATCCAAAATATTCAAAGAAACTGATACTAGCAGAGACACCTTGCTATGCAATAGACCAAACCCAAAGGACAACTAAACAAGCAAAAGGAGCATGACCATCATCCATGTAACCAGCACACAAACCGGAGCATGTAAAGCTATGCCAAAACCAGTAGCATTGAACCTAAGCTGTCACAGTCATTTCTAAGTGGTTGATTGCCTCTGTGTTTGAAAGTTATTCTGCTTCTCTAGGTTGTTTCACTCGTTTTGGTCTGTGTCAGGCAGTAATCTGATCATTAGAGGTCTCCTCTTCAATTACTATGAATTGTCTCCAACCTCTAATTAGCTAGCAATTACAATGTTCTCTCAACTGAAATTTTCCTTCTCTACCCCACTCCTGATGTAAAAATACTTTCTCTAGCACTTTTCTCTCTAAGCATCCTCACTTTCTTGCTCTTTCAAAAGCCACCAAAAGATTCCTAGTTTTGTTACTAATTTAAAGATCTAGAATGTCTGTTTCCTGATCTGCTTTCAGCTCTTATTCATCTTTCTGATGCCGGTGATCATCTGTCCCACTTTAGTCCTTTTGCAAAATGAGGGATGGGAGGGCATTCACTTGATGGGTGGGCATTTTTTCTTTCCTGTTGCTGGTCCCTTCCAAAATGCCTGCCTGTTTCTCTTTCACACCATTAGAAGACTTTCTCAGCTCTCACAGACAGAAATCAAGTTACTGCTCCTTTATTTTAAGGGCTATCTAGCTGTTCCAACCAAACTATACACACAAAATCAATTCTCATTTGCTCTGACTAGCATCTTTTTCTTAGGAGCCTCCCCATTCTACCACTAGAAATTATCTCCTGGCAACCCCTTGCAGTAAATCAGCCAGCAAAGGTCAGTCAGCCTTGCTGACAGCAATGCTGTCAGCTATCACAGTACTTGAAATGTGAAATTCCCCCTTTAAGGCTGTGGTTTAACAGGCTTAATATGTAGTAGCATATAGGGGTTTCTACTAGGTAAAAAGGAAAGGAAACTTGTATGAATGAAAGGCACACTAATTTATATGAAACGATGAAAGAATTGATTTCTTGACAAAGATCTGAGAAGTCTATTGATTTATCATTTAAACTACGCATAAGTAATGCAGCTCTGTATGCTACAGTGCGGGGCATTAAGTATTCAGAGTCATGCAGCCAAACTCAACTATTAAGCAGAACAGTATTTACAAAATACTTGCCTAGACTCTTTCTGAAAGAACACTCCATACTGTCCTTGGATTCATGAAGGCTTCTAATCCCAGCTGCAGCTTTTACCCATGTTTCCTTTCAGCCAATACCCCTCACCTCCCCAGGTGTGCCAAGCCATCAACCTTCATTAAGGACCACTCAGCACATGATTCTTTAATTAGCATTATCATGATTAATACAGAAAGATATTATTTAAAAAACAGAAAGATATCCAAACAAAACTCATTATCTGCTTATCAAATGTATTTTGTATTATTTCTCTAATGTAGAATGTAGAAGCTTTGGGGCAAGAATCAAAGCTCCCAATATTTTTTATACATCAGATTTATACACAGGCCCTTCCTTCACCTCCTTTCTCTTCCATTTCACTACGCTGCCAGTTGAAAGATTTTTTTTATTAATTCATTCAAAACAAAGGAGTGTATGTTTGTTCAGTTTTTTCAGTGAAAACTGAAACTAGAAGTTTTCTGCAGATTTCTATCAATCATACAAAAACATCTGAAAATCCAAAAATAATCAAATCCAAAAACCAGAACAGATTCTGATGATTGTTCTGAAAGACATTTGTTACTTTTATTAATAGTATTTGATTTGCACTCTGAACATTTTAGCCCACTATGTTTGCCTTGGCAAAACACCTTTTACTCCTACAGAATACAATGCCTACAATTTTTTGTCAATGTTTTCATAGATTTTTGCACTCATAATTTACTGATTTAATTTTGAACATTTGATTTAATTATTGTAATATGTCAGTGTTATGAGTAAGAAGAAACATGACTCTTAAATAAGCTAAATGTGACAGCCTGAGGTTTATTACAAAGCAAAATAGAGCCAGCTGTTTAATTCTTGCAAAAAGTAAGTATATAAGGCTCTGAATTTCTCATAAAATGTAGCATCTGGTCTTCATTGCACCAGAAATATCAGGCTCTTTCACCTCTCTTGGTATATGCATCTGTTTCCATTTGTTTCTGGTATTGTTTTGAAAGGGATTACCAATTTCTCTTGGTAAAACTGCCCTTACTATAGGTAGGACCAGTGTGCTCCCAAGGACAAACGCCCTGATTTACAGTTCACTTAAAGAGTTAGCTTTTGTGCCTTCAGCATAATAGAAATCCATGCTGAAGTGGATTTCTCAAGCAGGACACTTTTTGATACATGTATGGCATCTTTGAGGATACAAATAGTCATTTGTCAAGCTAATTAATCTCTGATAAAACTCTATTAACATCAAAAGAATAATTGAAATTATTTTTTTATGTTTGAATTAAAATACCTGGAACCTAATTTAGGAATATTCTCCATTATGAGAGGGAAACAAGCAAAATACAATTACAGCTGAAAGGGATACTGTAATGGTGGACATTTAAGGTGTACAACATCAGAAGACCTCCTTGTTTTCAAAGCAACTTTAATGCTTCCTAATTTGCATATGATAATTTCTGAAAATACTGTTTTGCTGAATAATTAAATCTTCATGGTTCTTGAGGAAGCTGAAATACCAATAGGAAATAATGACCTTATGTGAAAACCAACTCCTTATTCACAGTATATTATTTTTGACTGTTCAGTCCCACCGTTGCAGCACCCCTAGTTGCCTCCCTAGATTTCCAAATGGGTACCATATTCACTGGGAGCTCTCACTTTCCTGGCTTTTGCCTGTGGGGAAATCAGGCAATTGTCCTCAGAGATTAAGTGAAGGATCTGGGTGGCAGCAAGTGGTCACAGGTCTAAGTAGGAGAATATCTGATAACAGAAATGGTTGCATCTTAATTCCCAAAGCAGGTGATCTTTGTCAGGTGTTCTTTGAAACAATTTTTCAAAGTCCTTTAAAGCTCTTCTCTGTGCAAGTTGGTGTCTTTGCAAGTTTCTATATTTTCCAGCTTTTAAGTTTCTCTTTCCTAAATAATAAGGAATTGATGGTGGCCACCAATGTAAACGTAGAAAAGTAGAGAGCAGCTAGTGCAGAGGATGTGAATTAGAGTGCACTGGTTCATCTGGTGTCAATACAGCCTCCTCTTAACTCCCTACCCAGTATGCTTCCATTACCATAAGGGCCAAAAACCTTTATTTCAGCTTAACCCAACCAACCTAAATTGTTTTTATTAGGAAGCACAGATGTTTTCTAGACAAAATATTCTAGAAACATTCAATAAAAATTATGATAATAATATGTTATGTTGGATTTCATTCCTCTCAATAGTGTTTAAAAATGAAGATTTCTTAAAGGAAGGATAGTCTTATTTCTACTTAGTTCTGCTTGTAAGCAGTGGACCCAATGGCTCAAATCAGAACACACAGCTTGCAAAGAAAGTGAAAAATCAGAGATTTTTTTCAACAGTGTAGTTGTATTTAAAAGCACAACTGAGTGGGGTGAACACTGTTTATCAAAATTTCACAGATATGTCTGTAAGATTTTGCAGAAAGGGGAGTGTAGCTGAACAGTATTTGTTCACTGTGTGTTTCTCAACCATATAGATTACTCAAAGGAAAACACACATAAACTGCAAAATGTGTAAAATTAAGGCCTGCACTGTGAGTGCACCATTGTAAATTGGATTGACTATAAAATAAATAATGATGACAGCTATTTTTTCTAAGTATGATTTATGCCACTGTTCATCATATGGCATTACACAAAAATGCACAATTAGAGATCCAAGCAGCAGCTCTACTCATTTCAGCTGTCTGCCAAATGTTATGTTATGCTATCATTTTAATTTATTAATTCTGAAGCAAGAGAGGAAGATGCTCAATTTGGTTTTTATCAATGTGGAAATCCAAGGCTAAGGAGAAAACCTTTTTTATTAAATCAGTCTCTACATTTTGTTGTCTCCCTGCATTAAGCAGCAAATACTTGGCCTGAATTCTACATATCTATTTCCTACTGAAGGACTCCTAAGTAGCTTCTCTCTATACGAGCATGGACACAAATTGGAAGAATATCTATAGGCAGCACAGAGCAAAATTACTTTTTATAGTTTTTAGGTCTCTGTTATCCCCTTAGGGTCTCTTTTTTTTTCAGGAATGTTTGCATATACAGCCTTCCACATACACATGCCACTATACCTTGCTCTTCTGTATGTAACATAGAAAGGATCACTCAGCAGCATATAGTACTTGTAATGCATAATGCAAAAAATTCCAAGAAAGGTTAGTTATAAGTATGGATCTAACTCAATACCCTATCAAAGAGCAAGGACCTGCCCATTTGCATTTGTTTTCCATTTAAACAAGCTCATTTTTTTCATGTTGGTTTCAGTAGGCAGACAATACTCCAAACAGACACCCCATAAAATACATTACTAAAATCTAAAGCCTGATTATTTATCATACAGATTGTTAGATTTAATGACAACTAACATTTTTATACCTTTTCATGAACCTTTTGCCCTGGCTCCATTCCTTCAATATGCTCTGATTCAGCAGACCCTTCCCCAGCTGCCATTTTCCTTTGAATGTGTGCATTTTGTTCACGCAAAGCTACAATCTGCAAAAGAAAGAAAATAAGTGGTAAATATACATAAGAAACCAGAAAAATACCGAGAAGGCAATTAAAAAAATCTATTAACAATTCAATCCTATGTTGGGCATTTGTAGTATTTGCAAAGTTAGGTCATTATAGGCAGAGAGGTTTAAACCCAAACATACTAATGAAATCTTAAGGCCATTAAAGATGCAAAGGAACAAATGACATGATAGTCAACACTGTCTTGTCTCCTATCCTGCTTTTGTGGTAGGACAGTTTTTTTTTTTGGTTGAAAGATGAAACAGCAGTTAGCCATTGATTTTTTCAACACTGTGAGAACAAGACTTACTCTTTTATACCGAATTCAATGAATGCCAAACTTGTGCTACAGGAAAACAGTACCAAGAGGCTATGAATCAAACCCAGGTGGTGCAAAATAAAGTGCTAGTTTTCTGTCAGCCTCCCATCTGTTAGTAACAGCAACATATATTTTATGTGGTTTTCGTTGAGAAAAGCATATTTGCTAACACCCTCTACTATTCAATGACTGCTTTAGCACATACAGAAGTAGGTTTTATTGTATTTCAAATATTGGTTATTTATTGGTAATGCTACTAAAATTCCCATGAAGCTACTGGAAAGTGTTTTCTCTCTGCCTTTGTGGCTTACTCTCAGGCAATAAACAGCATAGAAAGATTTAGGTCCTAATTATTTTTTACATTGTAGACTACGATAAGCTGGAAGATCTGGCTAACATGAACAATAAATTTTGTTAAATTGCACAGTTAGATATGTCTGTATTGTTCTGCTTTTATGAGCACATAAAGTAAATGGTTTACCTGATGAATAACATTATGTATTAAACACAGCAGAACAATGTAGGATGCATTTTTGGAGAGCTGGTGTAAGTTTAAAAGCTTCTGTCACTATATTTTGTCTGCATAGGTCCTGAGTCAGAAACACTCTAAAAGACTATCCTGTCCTAGAATAAAAAACCATGGGGTAGGAGGGAGAATTTTAGGTAGTACTACCTGGTAACCAGGTGCAGCAGCCAAGATTTTGTGTAACATTTATTAAATCAAAATAAGTTAAATTTAGTTCTAATTGACATCAAGATAAGCTTACTTTGATGTGAATAATTTAATTTTAATTTGAAACCTTTTTTTCAAATGTGTTTAAGTTATATTTAAGTGCTTATTTTATAAAATAAGACCATTTTAATCACTCTGACCAACATCTGAGATGTAAGAACACCACTTTAAAAAATTCTTCCTTAATATAAATGTTGAAAATTGCTGTAATATGAGATTCTGATGAGCAGGCTAATTCACTGCTCACTAAAAATTTCAAGTTACAACCCCTGTAGAAATCATATATTCCCACTGATTTCAGTGCCAAGACCAAGACTTGAAGGCAACATTTAATCCAAGCAATTATAGGGAACTACAAGAGTGGGAATTAGAACTGTCTAAGACAATCTGTGTCTTTGGGGGTTGTACAAATACACTGAACTTTAAAACATTGCTTGTAAATAAGATAATTATGTCTGTATCAAATAACAGAAAAAGGACTGGTATAATCTCACTAGCATAGTCTTGCTTTTTACACAATCAGTAATTCAATATTTTGATGTGGTTTGTTTTCTGAATAGCTTCACTCACTTTTTTTTCTTTATGGTTCAAATAGTTTTCAAAACTACTGAAATTATGACTTCCACCAAACAAAATTAGCTGTCAATTAGTGCTAAAAGATACTTTAAGGTACATTAAGTGAGATTCTTCAACACACATATAAAATTTTGATTGATATAGAACAACTACATATAACATTAAAAATGCAAAATCATAGGATATATTAATTTACAGGCATCAATATAGAAGGCTTTTTCATATGATAATCTTTTGCTGATCCATTAAAAAGTAGCCATCGCTATGCCTTCATTTTGAATTATCACCTGTATCTACACAAATCCTTACAGCTCTTTAGCTGAATAAGAATACTCTTTAATCACTAGTGCAAAACATTGTCATTTTATCACATATTCTTGGCCTCTATGGGTCTTTAGGTACCACCCCTTTCCAAGTAAGTAAATAAATAAGAAAAAAATCAATTGTCCCTTTTAGATGACAGGCAAATAAAATAATGCAATATTGTGTATTATTATTTGGAGGAATTTTCTTGATTTTTTAATTCTTGGGAACAAACACTTTGCCAAAAATCTATCATTGTTAAACATTACAGTTTCAATGATTTTATTACTGTAATGAATGCAGAGCAAATATATACAGGAACAAAAAAGATTTTGAAGTCTGGCACATTGCAGAAATTTCAGCTCTTGGGTAGTCAGATAACAGATCTAAACTGTGAAGAACCACACAGCTAAATGGTTTTCATACTTGTTCTAGTCTTAATTTAATGAATATATTAAGGCAGAATTAGCGCTCCTAAGGAAGCATGGAAATTCTTCAGTTCTTACAAGTAAAGATAAATTTTTGCTTTTTAATTTGTTGAAGGAAAAGTTTTTAATTGTTATCATATTCCTTTTTATTACTTACTTTTTACTGATTTAACTCTCAATAATGTGCTATTTTTATTTGCAAATGTGCTCATTTAATCACTAAACCATTTGTGTAACTTTTTTCACAGGTTGCCAAAACATGGAAGAAGGGTTGATGATTTGGGTGAAGACACAGATGACTAAATGTTTCCTAGGAAGACTCCAAAACCTCTTAAATTCTAATGATCATTACAATAGCACACAGCAATAATAGCAGAGATCTAGGTAAGCAAATGATTTTTCAATGCAAATAAAATCTTGTAATATTATTTCTGAGAAATGCCTATTGTTCTACTGATGTTTTTATGTTTTTGACAACCAGCTAAAAATATCTAAGACAAAACATGTCCATAGACAGCTTTCCAACTACCTCCATACTATCTGACCTCTAACGTTAAATTCCTAATGGTTTCCATGCTATGTTCTTTGTTTTGGAAAGTAAAAGGTAGTATTCTTGAGGATGACACCATAGCTGCTGAAAACAAATCAAAATATGGCACCTCACACTCCCATGCCCTAAGACACTAATAGAAAATAAATGTGGATAAATATCTTTAATATATTTAGGATTGCTGTACCCAAAACTGGACAATCAACCTAAATAAACGCTGAAGTCCAAATTATACCTTCTAAAATATGATCAAATACATCACATTTTTGTCCTTATCAGCTTCTGCTTGTGGATCTCAAATGATTATATTCCATTTCTACAATCACAAACATTATTTTCCTATTTAGCACACTTGATCTGGACCACAGTAGTGCCTTTCAATGTGACTCCAAACAAGAGTAAAATTTCAAGACTCTCCCCAGTTGAGTTCTAAAGAAAGTCAACATTTGGGTCTCTGCTTTCTTTGCCAAGCTCATTCAGCAGAACTGAAAAGTTTTTTTTTTCTTGATTGAGAAAAATGAAGAAATCATTGTCAGTTTAAGAACCAAATGAAGAGTATTAGTTTTCTAGTTGGATCTTTCTAACTTTTGTAGCTTAAGTCCATGAAAACAACCCCTAATCTAAACATATTCCTTCAGCTTCTTCTCTTCTCACAGGCATATTGATCTTCAACGTTCTTCTTGCTTTTGCATGTTAGTTTTATGACTCACAAGGCACATCAAAACCTTAAAGAATTTCCATCAATTTTCTTTCTATCTTCCAGGTGTCAAAGGTACTTCAGAACAAATGGCACAGTTTCAAAACCCCTACTCTGTCATAATAATACTGAGCATAACCTTACACAACTTCTGCTTTTCTGTCTCAACTAATAAATAATTTCAATGTTCCTAAAACCCAGGTTTTTGATTTTAAAATGTTGGTAAATACCTCCACTATACTACCCATATAAATTCCCTCTAAATTAGCAGAATTTGTGTCCATTATCTACAGACACCATTGAATCATGCTTTTTTAAATGAAGTTAGGATTCAGCAATTCAGACTCATAACTTGAACTGGTCTCCATTTCCATAAATGGCCAAATCTATGTATTATGCCTATACACTTAATAGCCTGAATCCAGGTGTTATGGGAATAATGATTTCAAATATTAACATAGAGCATAGAACAGAAGATGAACACATAAGCCAGTACTGATCTGAAGAAGCCTCTCATCAGACCAAAATGAAGCAGGAAAAGCACTACCCTACATGTTTATTTTGGGTGTATTGCAAATTAATTAATTTAAAATTATTTGAGAGTTGTGAGATCAGAATCCATTTCTAAACACACAAAGTACTAAATGACAAGGTGCCTCTGCTGCTGAAACTTGTTCGAGTGGCCGTTTTTTACCTCATTACAGTTTCAGTCTTAAGTCAATTAAGTTTTCTAGGAATACTTAATGTACTTTCCTGTATAGAAAAACAGGATGCCCTTAAACTGAAGGAGGGCAGGTTTAGCTCAGATCTTAGGAAGAAATTCTTTACTTCTTATAAGGCTCTGGTGCCTCATCACTTTATGAACAGGTTGCCCAGAGAGACTGTGGACTCTCCATCCCTGGAGGTGCTCAAGGCCAGGTTGGAATAGGCTCTGAGTGACCTGGTGCAGTAGAAGGCATTCCTGCCTGTTCAGGGGAGTTGGAACCACACTATTTTTAAGTTCCCTTCCAACTCAAACCTTTCTATGGTTCTGAGATTCTATAAAAGCAATGAAACAATTTTAAGCCTTTGAAAAGCCATTTTCCATAAACTTTTCCTACCTTAAACCACTGAATTTGCTTATGTCATCTTCCGACATTGAAACAAATCTCAGTATGGTTCAGTATCACGGTCAAATGAACTGCACAGGACTATTAGATATATACACAGCATTTCAGAGAGAGAACACGAGATGCTCCTCAGGGTATCATAAATAGCACATTCTGATTTCATGAACAAAACCTTTAGATCCACACAAAGTCTTTTGAAACAGTAGATAAAAAGGAATCTCCATAAAGACTTTAGTTTTGAAATGCTTTAGTTTTTCCATTCAGCAATTGCAGGTTCTGAGCTTTACAACCAGGTATGTTTAAAAGGGGAAATATAGAATTTGGGGTCTATTTTCACAACAGGTAGGAGTCAATATACCTATGGAATATAAAGCATTGTAATCAACATTAGCCATACTTCAAGGGAACAACATTTTTAAAAAAACTATTTCCAGACTGAAAAGAATAAGTTTGGGAGGCAGGGAATGAAATCATCAGCCCTAACATTGCACTTTGGGCTCACTTTGTGGGAAGAAAAAAACAAATTTTTTTTTTTAAACTTACCATTTTGTTTTCACCCCCATTCAATGTAAAAAGAATCAGTCAAATTTTTCAAGTAGGGCTTTTTTAGCACAAATTTCACTTTTAAACTGACAACCTCTCAGCAAGGTTTATTTTCTATTTGCCTGGAATTTCAGTGCATTTTATTGCTAGTAAAGGGTGAGCTTTCCAGAAACTTTACACAATTGAGTCCTGACATATCAAGAAAAACACTACTTTATTAAAAAAAACCAACTGTGCGAGTTATGAGTAATACATATTTTCAACATATGTACATAATTAATTCTCCCTTTTTGAGATTTCTGACCTTTTATTAATATTGCTGTTTAGCTTTCATTGTTATGGAGAAATACTAATTATGGTGAAATCATCCTCATGAGGGGGCCTTTGAGATCAGACGATAGTAGAAAGTCAGACAGTAACGGAAACAAATCACAAACAAATGTTTGTGGGTAGGTAGCACACCGAGCTCCAGCCCTCAGTTACACATCTTTTACAGTTTAAGTCTTTACCTCCTATGCTTCAAATTCTGTTAAAGACAGTTAAGACCTATTGCTTCTGCAGATTCTGGCATGCCTTGATTATTTTATTCTTACAGTCTTGACGTTGGCCCTGCTCTCTGCAATCCTGCTTGGTGGACAGCACTTTCAGACCCTGCTTTCACGCTGCTGAAGCGCACATAATGAATGACAACACACAAAAATGACTGAAAATGCTCTGAGTCTGCAGCATATTGCTGATTTTAAATGGAAAACATGGAAATACTAATGCCATGGTGCTTTACTGTTGATGGTCTGTGCCTGTGATGACTATTGACATGGTCCCCGCTATCAGTGTGCCATCGACAGGCCCTGGAGGTCCCCTTGGTGACAGGGGTGCTGTGGTGCAGGGGCACTGTCCAGCTGTGGCACTCAGCTGGCTGCAGCAGGACACTGACTGACCCAGGACCTCCTGCCACCTGTCACTGAGCCCCCACTGTGTCTGCACTCGAAACGACTGCATCAGCAGGTATTTGTGTACTTTGAAAGTAGTAATACACTAACATTTGAGGCTGGTAATAAGGTAGTAGGGTTTATTAGTCTCCTTTGCTTCATTAAGAGTTCTGGACCAAATTGTTACTGTGTAAATACCTGTCTTGTGCTATTACACGTACAGCATTTATTTCTGTAGCAGTGCTTGGAAAACAGAACAGGAGCAATTTAAAGCGATGGTGCAGGTGCTATTGTGAGGAAGAGTACCTGTCAAGATTTTTCACAGATTACCAAGTGCATTTCAGCATGTTTTCTACAGAAGCCCTTATCAAAGTAAACAAAAATGTACTACTTTTAATTTGTCACAAAATTTGTATGAAATAAAACACAGTGAAAGAACTGTCTTTTACAGAGACTAGCACAATAGGAAAACAGTAGCAAATAGCAATTACATGGTTGAATTATATTGTGTATTTGACACCTGCTGACAATTTCTTTTGCTTTCCTTTTTTTTTTCTCCTTACCAAGCTGAACAAAATAGTAGCAAAATCATCATTCTTTCATTATTACTCTAACAACGACTAGTATTCAAAACCTCCAGTGTTCATTGGTAGGGTCTGATTTCCAGCTTGTCAGAGCTGAGGATGGATTTGGCAGAGGCATTATAATGTTCATTCTTTTCAAAGATACACAAGTTATTGAAACATGTATATGTAGTGTGCATGTATATATTTAATATTTATGTTAATATATACACAGATATTTGTACCTCTAGGACTTTATGTAGTTGCTCTTAGTACATAAAGCATTTAATTGAAAAGTACTCCTGTTTAATATATATAATTCAGTTTGAAAAATACTGCTCAGTTTGAAAAAGAGTGTTTAGCTATTTGCACTGCAAATCTGTTTTCCTCTTTTGGTGACACCAGTATATGTCCCTATGAGTAAAAACAGTCTTCCCCAAATGAAATGTTGTATTCTTTGTCTGCATGTTGTCACCTAGAGATTTGAGATTGTTTAGGTTTATTTTGACTGGACATGTCTGTTATGAAAACCACTATTCTCTATGTATATCCAGTTTATCACATTTTCCTATACAGTGTATCTGTATTAAAATCACCATCTCTGCTACTGATTGTAGAAAACATGAAAATATACAACAGATAGATAGGATATGAGAAATATCCAGAAAGGAAATTAACTTTATCCTAGAACTACAATTAAACAATATCAAAGCCATGATCTGCATGTACAAACTGAAGAAATTCCAACTTAAGTTTCATTCCCACACTGTTGAAATTGAATCTCAGTAGAGTGAGTAACAGTCTGTATTTCAAGTATTACAACAAATGTACCCATTTAATTTTAGTCAGGATCTCAATACTTTTCAATAACATTCTTACTGGTAGAATTCTTTTCCCCCCACGTTTCTCCAGTGAAGATCAAGGATATGGGCTTCACAGATACAAATTTTATCTATTTTTTAATTATAAAGGACATTCCTAGTATGTGGAACTTCTAAAAAATGTTTTTATGCTAGGACTATTGCAGAATGTAATCTAATATGACAGCATTTTCTAATATAGGGGAATGATACATATGATTTCTTTTTTTTTCCTTCTTTTTGTATCTAACCACATATCCTACATGTTTAAAGGTGTTCAAACCACACTCTCCAGGTGCCAAATTAAGTAAGCAGGTTAGTTTTCTATAGATTGAACAAAGTCAAATCTTCTACAGCTTCTCTTATAATAATTTCACCTCTACACTGATGGACCTCATTAGTATTAATGAAGATTATTTATTATTTACTAATGTTGACATTTTCTAATCAAACCCAGAATATTTTTTACATTTCATTTTTGAATTCCAAGTAAAATTATGTCTATATTTATTTCTTTTACAGGCATATGTTGGCTCGTTGTTTGTAAGTCTTTCTAGTTAATGAAATTATGAATTTGCAGAATACTCTTAGAGCTGCATGCGCACTGAAGGGTTGAGATGACCTAATAGGAAACACAAATGATACATTTTCTGGTTCATATGTTAATGGGAATATTGATTAACAAATATGAACCTAGTGAAGCTTAAAGTTGATTTTATTTATTGACCCATGTCATCAATTTAAATATTTTACAAAAAAATCAGCATGTAAGGCTTATCCATACATTAAAAATTTTTACGGAGAGTAATAAGCATAAAAGATACTATGATCTTGCTATACTGTTTAAAATCTGGTTTGAGACTTAGTCGATGATCTCAAAAAATCATCAACATTAAATAAATTTACAGAAAATTGAATAATCATTCCAAAGAAGCACACCTAACAAATGTTAAAATACTACATTCCAGCAGATTAAAAACGAAGGATGATGGGTGTTTTGCATTTTCATCAAGATGGTCTGCAAAAAGATAATTAACAGTAATCTAACATGTTAAATGTTAGATGTTAAAATACTACATTATTCCAGCAGATTAAAAACGAAGGATGATGGGTGTTTTGCATTTTCATCAAGATGGTCTGCAAAAAGATAATTAACAGTAAAGAATCATTTTTTTCTTGCAGTCCCATATTGCAAGTCCAATTCTTGCAGTGACACTATCTTCATCTGCTCGAACGTCTCATTTGACAAATGTCAAATGACAAATGTTAAATGTCCCCAAAGCTGACATAGACAGACAGATAACCAGCTGTGTTCTGAAACCTGAACTCAAACCTCCAATGCAGGACAAAATAGCATCTATCTCAAAGTTTATGATTCCCAAAATAACAGATCAAAGAGAAATTATATATTCTTTCTGATGTCCCCTGAAAAGCACTCTGTGAATACTGTGGGTAAATTAAACATTAGACATTAAAATTTTCATGGATATACTTTGAACACATAATAGTGACCCCCACAATGCATGTCAGCTAAGCACACCTTTACCCATTCACTATGTTCTTTACTTTAGGAATTTGATATGTTGAAAATAATAAATTTGCTAAAGAGACCTTGTGAAATCAGGTCTGGTGAAAGTTGCATTCCATTGATTTGTTAAGATCCCTAAACAGATTGCCAAACAGATGACATAAATCCAGACTTAAATTATCCTGGTGTCTAATCTCATGCTGGCTAAGAACGATCCTAAACTAACCATATACAAGTAACCTTCCAATTTCATTAATCTCCTGGAGTTTTCAGGTGTGTTGGCAAATGATTGTGAAATATGCTCAACCACACATCTGACTTGTGTGATCCCTGTGTTCTCTCAGCTTGTATTTCTTTGGCTGCCATGCCATTTCCTCCTTCTCCCTTTTTTCTGCTTTGGGTGAGGAATGTGTGATAAATTAGAAATCCACAAAATCTGTGCTGCAAACTCAGAGCTTTTCTATTTTGTAATTCCCTAGAATAAAGTAGAGGGGATCTATTTATCAATCTCTGAGGCATCTTCTTCAGCTTCACAGAGCTTTGTCATATATTGATATACTTGTTTGGTGTTGTGCAGAAATGTCAGGCATGCTCTGTGATCCCTCTTTACTGATTAATATAAAACACTGTACAGACCCCCAAAATAACTCAAATAACTCAGCCTCATGAGATACAGAAAACTGTCCATAAGTGCAGATTTATTGCAGAGTGGTTGTGTTATCTGATGATGAATACCGTGTCCTATGGTTATTTAACTGCAGGCCCTCATGAAGAGCACAGTCACCTCCTTCTTGCCTGCAGCCCCAGCCTCTCCTCCATTAGGAAACCAGGCTTGGAGCTGGGCTGAGGGGACATGTAGCCAGTATTTAACTCCCAAGCATGGTGACAGCACAGTGAGTGGGAAAGGATTCAGACAGCGTACTGGGATTTGTGCAGGATCTCAGAACAGTGACTGTGTGACAGAATGTGCACCTGAACAGATGCCACTACAGCCATAAGCTGTCAAAAATCAAGTTATGCAATTTAGCCAAGTCCATCTATCAATTCTTATGAACCCATTAACTATTGGATTGCATCCTATTTTTTCCGCTGTCGAAACAACTAACCAGTCATCCCAGCCAAACTAATCTCTATGCTTTTAGGAGCAAGAATATTTGAAGAGTATCAGATGAGCTTGAGTCCTATGAGACACTTTACAGAGCTCCTGTGGTAGTAAAAAGGGTAATAGTTGCTTGCCACATCTATGGCACAGGTCAGTGTGTACCTGAGCTTTACAGCAATGCAGTCCAGTCAACAGCTGTATGAGCCATGGACACCATGAGACAAATTTATACTGCTAAGTGCTATGGAGCAGGAGCCATGTTTCAGTATTTTTTTCCCCCAAAATGGCATCCTGCCCCTTTACTGGAGCTCTGTTGGGAGCACTTTAATGCAGTAATAATCATAGTAAAAATACAAGCACTTCAATATGGATGATGGAATATATTGCTACTAAAGAAACAATTACGTATTTATATTGCTGCAGCAATCTAACTTGCAATTAAGATTCAGCCACAGTTTTTAGTGCATAGAAAAATACAATCTCCTCAAGGGCAAAAGTCTAAAGACTTAGGCCACAAGTATTAAAAAAATGAGAATATAAAATTTAAACAGAAGAATAGTATGAGTATTTGTTTTAGAATTTGTAGCTAGATTTTTTATTTTTACATTACAATAGTAGCACTTAATTTGTTTTCACAATGAGCGATCTACAAAACAAATGCTTTTAAAACACAGACACATGAAAGAATATACTAGAATAGTTTTATGCTCATTTTGATAAAGATGCTAATTTTATAGAAAATTTGTGCTTCAAGGTCTAAAGGAAATGGGGAATTTTTAATCTCCAATCATCATTTATTCAGTAAAACAAGGCATTAAATCACCTAAGTTTCTAATCATAGGGGACCAAGGTTTCATTAAATCAAATATTTCTGTCAGACATAAAAATGAAGTAGATTTGAAGAGATTTGCAAAAAGTATTTCAAACATTGATCTCACTGCTCTTTTAATGTATATTTAAACAATTGCTTCATAGCTGCACAGCAGGTTTTGGGAGAAGAGTAAAGAATGGTGCAAGTCACAGTTTGACATTGCTTTTTTACCTTTTGCCATGCTCCCTTGAGCATTATTTTACTAAATGTAAATTTAGCATTATTTTACTAAATGTAAATTTTTAATTTTCTTTAATGCAAATAACAGCTCACAATTGTTTAAGAGGAAAGTATGCATGCTCTAATTGATACACAGGAATGTGTCACAGCAAAAAACTGAGAGGCTGCAAATAATCTCAGGGTATTTATAAAATAAGCAGAAAAAACCTCCACCCTTCAATGTTAAATCTGTGACACTGGGATTTACTCTAGTCACAAATCTTTACATAAAAATATCTTACAAAGAATTTTACAAGTAAATAAAATGAAGAAGAACTAATTGGCCATGACACAAAGTTCTGCGAAAAAAACCCAAAATTACAGTGGAGATCCTTAGTAGGCAGAATTTTTCATCTCAGTGCAAGGGTCTGAATTATTCTTAACAGCAGTAAAACTGAAGCTGAATACATTCATACTTGGGATCTTAGAATATTTAGAAAATAGAACCAGAAAAAACAATTGTCTTTATGACATCAGTTCTGCAAAAAAAACCCCAAAATTGCAGTGGAGATCCTTAGTAGGCAGAATTTTTCATCTCAGTGCAAGGGTCTGAATTATTCTTAACAGCAGTAAAACTGAAGCTGAATACATTCATACTTGGGATCTTAGAATATTTAGAAAATAGAACCAGAAAAAACAATTGTCTTTATGACATCACATTCTAAAGAATATAAAATATATAGAAAGAAATATATATGAGCTAGCAAACATTGAATATAAACATTTTATTAAAACTGTTAATCACACTGTCTTTGAGAAGGAATAAAAACCTTCAGTCTTCATCTACATATTTCCTTAAGTGCTCCAGGAACATGTGAGCACAGACCACAAATCCTTTCTTAAAAACTGGTCTCTTCTAAAGAACACAGATGAGACATTCAACTTAGACAAAATAACAGTGCAAAGTGAGAACATGACATTGCTTGGTACATGACATGGTATTTTGGGATTTGTTAAAGGTGGCCACATGCTAAAGGGAGAGGAAAGAGAACACAGCATTTTAGGATGGCTTTTGAAAACACTAAGACATTTGGGCAGCAACACATTTCTGCTCTGCAAAGCCATTTCAGTGAAGAAGACCAAAGCTGGTGAATGTATTTAATATACAACTTCTGCAGTACACACACTACACTGTGGTAAACACATAAATAGGCTTACTTCACTAAGGTTTTTGTATAAAAATACTAATATCTTCAAAATCATTATCTGCTGTCACAGTAGAAAACATATGTCCTTATAGTAGCCAAAATCTGAAAATTTTTCTCTGTGGTAGCAGTTTAAGGAAGCTGTACTAAGAAACCACTCTTGCAAATGCAGTAGTGAGCTTCACCTCAAATATCTCAACAGAAATTATTGTTCAGTTGCGATCTGGAAAATGCATTGAATTTTAGACCTATTCTGCTCTGTATTTTAGTGAAAAATTAAATTAGTGAAAAAAGATTATGGCAATGCAAAATCAATCCTGCTGCTCTCAATATTCACAAAGGATTGTGGTGCTTTCATTTTTCCTCTGAGAACTCAGATTAGAATTAATTGAGGACATAAAATGAAATAATTATGACAACTTATCTGACTATTTCTTGTGCTTAGTTCTTTTTCAATTTGTAAAAAAATTAGGCAATGAAGACTGTAGTGCTATTGTATTAATTTTCAACCTCTTCAATTGCCATGCTACACATACTAATTGAAACATGTAGAGGAATAAATTAATGCTGTAAGCATGTAATATAAGAAATAATCACAAAAAAAAAAAAAAATCATCATTTTGCATCATTGCCACATTTAAAACTTAAGGGCAACAATAAGTTTTTGCAGAGGTAACATTTAATTAGATGGCTAAGGTTAAAGGCAGCTTCAAAAGCAATTATACATAGCATTTAAAACTCCATTTCAAATCAAGATATTTTTAATTATGTGCAACATTGCAGAAAAGATATATTTTGCTAAATTACATAGACATTTAAAGTTCAGACCACAAAGAATATCTCTTCAGAGTCAGACCTCTGCAGATCTATAGCTTATAAGGAAATTTTAAAAAAATTTAACAAGTAGAAGAGAGTTCAAAAAGCAATACTTGCAGCTGCACCATTCTGAAAAAAACATGGTGAAAGAAGGTACTATAGAGGAAGGGTGTTTCAGATTCTTGGCAAAAAAAGTATGCCTCAAGTCACCAGAAACAGATATAAGTCATCTGCCTGCCCCTCACAAGTAAAAAAAAGTCCGTGAATTCCACCCAATTTCATCCAAAGTTTTGATAGCAATAATTTCTAAATTCTGGATTGATGTAATTTTGTGTAAATCATATGTTCAAGAAATGCACATCTATTTTTTCCAAGTAAACTATTCCTTTTACAACACTTTTTCTCCAAAAATCACTTTAAACTGTATTTACACAGAAAGCCTAAGGCCACCAAGAAACCCCTGTAAAAAATGCCTTAACCTAACTGGAAATGAAAAATCTAGGCATGAAAATATGATTTTATATGTAACCATGCACATTTAGCCACATTTAGCTAGGACTTCATTTTAACTAGTACAGAATATTGCAGTAGTGGTACCATAGTCATGTCTGCAGCATCCCTCATGGTCAGAGCCAAAACTGTCCTCAGCTGTAACAATTCTACTGCATTTTTTGCTGTGTTCTTGATTTGCCCTGAACAGCAGAGGATTGGCAATTAACATGGTATTTGGAAGTTCTTTCCTGAATATGTGGATACATTTTCTGCTGTCTCTGGTATGAAACATAAGGAATCAGAAATTTCAAACCATCCTCTCTTTTCAGTGATGTAAATAATTTACGAATGCTTTCATAAATGCTGTAAAATTAGCATTAGGGTATCCTAATGAAGAGACTAACTCATTGTGAGGAGGAAACCCACTGCCTAAACAGGAGAATGTATGCAGTTACATGAAGCAGTGAGCTATGATCCAAAACACCTGCGAGACCTCTGAGAGCTCCAGGAGTGAAATTTAGCCTCAAAATCAAGCAAACTTTTGCAGAGGCAAATGTAACAATGATGCTTTAAAATGAAGCCTGAGTGTTTTAAAATATAATCTATGTGTCAGTTGACAGAGGCAATATAATGTTTTTTGGCAATTGGAAATAGCATTGGAAATTGGAACAAATGCTGAGGAAAAGCATATGGTAGTACAGTGATATATACAGTCAAATCAGTAGTTTCTGCAATTTAATATTCTGCAGTCCCAATGTTTTCTGGGTTCCTAAAGTTCCATTTATTCCTTTGAGGTAATAAATGTAAGTAAAACTGTATTTCTCATGCCACATTTCTACTAATGAGGAGAGATGGAAAAGTCAGCATATTAACTGGTAACAAAATAGGGTTTTGGAATGCCACTTTTCATATGATTCTTATTAACATAGAAAGATGTTGCAAGGGATGGATAATTGTTTAAAACTAACAGAAGAAAATTTATGGGCAAATTAAGCACAGCCATCAAAAAAAAAAAAATCCAGTATTGTATTAACTATGTATAATGCTTGATTTTACAAAAAAAGCCTTGGAAAAAAGCTTTAAAGGTTGTTTGTTTTTAGTGTTTTGGTTTTTTTTTAACTATTTGTTGAAGGCTCGGGGAAATGGAGATCTGTTAATAGAAATTGCAACAGTTGTCATTTAAGACTGCACATTGCTGCAGAAGTGGATTTAAAAGTGTCACTATGGGTCATGGTCTACAATCTATGTACCCCTGAGCTAGCACTTGGGCTCCTGGGTAAACATGGCACTAACGGTTAATCTTGGTGTGTTGTTTGCATGTGTGTAGTTCAGCATACTTTTAACAAAGATTCACATTTGTAAGGGTAATAGGAGTATTTCTAAAGCTGCAGAAGAAAAGTAGTTATCTTGTCAGTATTTTCAACATTGAAGCTAATTCCCATTAAGATCATGAATGACAAAATTGTGAAGATGAATTCACTTCTCTTGCCAATGAGACTCATTCTTCTCAAATTAGTGCATAAAAAGGAAGCTAGTTAGCAGATCATTGTTCAACTTTGCAAATATTCATACAGTCACTGAAAAACTTCACATTTCCCTTGAAAAGTATTCACAGGAGAAGACTATTATACTACTGAGCTTTGTTATAGGATGTCCCACTTGCCTCTTGTCTAATTGCTAACTGCAAATTATAACCCTCAGCAAGAAAACTATTTGAAGAGACCATAGGTTATATGGAAGAAGATGAGAACCAGCATAATTTTAAAAGCACCTAAGGGGTAAGAAAATGTAGCTGTGCTTTACAGTAATTTTAATTAAACACAGAAGGGAAATTTCTCCAAAAATTGTTAACAGTATCTTCTATTCATCTTGTCTGCCACAGATAATGATCAGGACATCTCCAGTTGTGAACTAGTAATGGCTTTGAGTGTAAGCAGAAATGGAAAAAAAATGCAGGATGAACATGGAATTTTATTACTGCAGTTATCTTGCCCCTATCTGCACAAAAACTTACTAACAGTGATTCAGTTTGCTGCTATGTACAATGGCCCCCTCCACAACCACTAATCAGTTGCAGCAAAATAAAATATATAGTCAAATAACCTTTTCCCCAAGCAAAATATATATTTAAAGAATTTTTAATCCACTCTTTAATAAAATATAAGCTTTAATAAAATATAAGCTCATAAGATGAAAACCCTTCTCTATTACCCTTGGGTAACTACATGTAAACATTAGCTACACAAGCTGAGCTCCCCCAACAGGTCCAAATGCCCACCCCAATTTCTCTGGAGTTGAGAGTTCAAGGTGTGTTACTACCCAATATTAAGTGCTTTGCAAGACTCTGTTAGCAACTAGAGTTGAAATCAGCTTTGCCAGTTACAGATGATTTCACTCCCTTTGTTACATATGTAATATGCCACAAAGACTCTTAAATGAGAGCTTATTTACCACCTAATGGTGGAAAACCGCAGTTGCTCTCTCCCAGTTTTGGGGCTCTTTTAATATAAGAACATTTTCGATAAGTACTCAGGACTGTCTGCAGTTTCTCACTGTTGCTGTGTCAGAGCCACAGCCACAAGCTTTCAAGAAGAAGGAATATATTAACATATATATTTCTGCTACTTTTTATCTGCTATTTGTCATATAGCTAAACATAATTTGTTAAGTCAGGGAACCAATTTACTGTCATCATTTTATGTTTAGATATAGTCCTGAATATATTACACTCTTAGAATAAGTATGAGAAAATGCATATGAAAAAACTACTAATTCTCCTGGGAGAACAGTCACCAACACAGTACTACCAAAATTACTAAAACACATATATTCAATTCCTCTAGAAACTTAGCCCACTTATTTTCATATATAGTAGAATAAATTTTTAAAATGCTTTATTGCCTGTGTATTCAATGTGGAATTTAGCATAAAACTAGACTTAAACACTGCAGTTCTCTAATTAACTTAATCTTACTCAAATAACTAATTGTGTGAAAATTATCTGAACTCTTGTTCAAATGCATAACTGTTTGAAAATAATCCGCTTGTTCTCTTCCATATCTCCTCCCATTTCACTCTTTTTTCATTATTATTTAATTGAATGTCAGCTTTAACAGTCCCTCATAGGAAACTGGAATAGCAATATTCAGATTGTGTTAATGGTCATGTTATGCTTGACTGATTCAGCATCCTTCTAAATGTCTTCATTGTCATGTAGACACAAACATTGCTCAACATTTCTAATGATTTGGGGCAAGAAAAGCTATGGAAGTCCTATTTAAATTTAATTTCATTGTGCATGCGTTTATTCCTTACTGTCAAAAAAGTTTCACTAAATTTTTAAAATTCCAGATAACAAGGCAATTCTCTGAAGACCTGGTCCTATGGCCCGTGAAGTGAACTTGGATTCAATTGGATGATGAGCAGGAGGGATTGGAGGAGTGTAATGCATCTCACTCGGCTTGATTGAGCAAAAGGACTGCTTGTTATTTAATAAATGCTAGTGCAAATAACAGAACACACAACATGGGGTAACTATATTATTTGAACACGAATTTTCTGGGTCCTTCTGAAAGAAGAGTCTTTTTTTTTCTACAGATAAAGAGAGCCAAAGGATGAATCAAAATATCATATCAATAGGTTTATAGTTTATCATACTTATAAAAAAGTACTAATACCTTAATTGAAGATCCTGCTTTTAAGAACTAACTTTAAGAAACTACCTTTTTCAGTTTAAATTAGTTAAAAATACTTCAGGAGTCCCTACTTTACATTATCACACATTATTCTGAATTATGGGTATTCCACTTTTTAAGAATTGGTTGGTGTTTGGTAGCATTTGAAGTTGTCTGTGGCTTCTTTCAGTCTTAATCCTGAACAAAATATCACCAGAAAATGGTGATAACCCAAAATAGTTTTAATTCAACTTGCTTATCTGGCTTATTTTTAACAGCATTAAAAGTACATTTCAGGTGAGTTCAGAACACAAGGGGAATGGTAAAATCACCAGCAGACTCCCTTTTTTATATTATCTGGCCTCAAAAGCACCTCTCTAGGGTGCAAACTTTCTTTCTATATATGTGTAGTGTACAGCTATTCAATACAAACAGGTTTTACTCTTCACCCTTTCAAACAAAAGAGAACAGTCTGCCAACAGGAAAAAAATCTCTCTTGTCCAAGTTCACAGTAGTTACATGGCACCAGAGTACACCATGATACACTGCAGTTAAAAGGAAAGAGACAAACCTACATTTCACAGTCATCCATAATCCTTCCTCCATCAATGTTAACATTTATATAATGAGAATATAGACATGTGTGTGTGTTTTAACTTAATTTTATAGTGAAATGGAAATTCAGGTTATTGAATTCTTTATAGTATCTGACATATTTATTGGTTCACTCTTTTTTCAAGTCCAATAAGAAATCTGGGAACCTGTTACTAGCTCTTGGATTTTGGCTTGCTCACAAGGGAAGAGAAGGAGGGAATAAATCACTAAAGAGAAGGTTGTATTAATCTTACAATCACCTTAAACAAGACTCACTGAGAAGCTTACTCAGAATGTAATTTTTCTTTGATTTTATTTCATTTTGGTTTTGTTTCTTTGGGTTTTTTTTTTGTATTCTTGGGGGTTTTCTAACAGTCTTGAAGAAAGGGAACACATGGGACAGAGTATTAGAGAAATTTAATCTCAAAAGGGGAGAAAGTGTTTTATGTTACCTCCTGGTTAGCAGCAGCTAGTTCTTCTTCCAGTGCAGAGACTCTTTCTAAAGAAACCCTCAGTCGTTCCCTTACCTAGAAGAAAAATCAAAATATGTGCAGTAACGTAATTTCTATTAGTCTTTAAAGATTATATAATCTGCCATATGCTCTACTGTATGCCCTGCCACTCCATTTGCAGGCATGTGTGTTGCACCCTTTCATGAGACATACTGTGTAGCAAACATTTAAACCTAACTATAGGAAAACTTAACCCATTAAAGTAGGTGTCAAACTTTAAATGCCACACTGCTGTTCCACAGTCTGCTTGTAATTTTATGGAATACACAGCAAATGAAAATATTTTAAGACCATATTAGGCATAAAAATAAAACTTTCGTAAACATCTTTTACAGAAGATAAATAAAAAACCATTTTCAGGTGTTTTAAGTTCACTACATGGAAGAGAAGTAATCAGTTAATAGCAACTGAATGCAATAAATTCATTGAAAAATAACTTGTAACATTGCCTTCAGGCCCATATACTAAAGATATTTTATATCATCATGCATTTGTTTCAGCTTTGCAAAAAGTCATAAACAATGTATACTCTCATAAGCAGAAAATTCCTCTGTGTTTGCACCAGTTTCATAAGTAACCTATTCTGTTCCAAAGATGATTACAATCTCAATTATTATTATTACCAGTATTTTAATTATTGCTAATTATTGATTATTAATAGTTAATACTAAATTAATACTAAGTGTGTCTGAAGACACACTCACAGCTGATTTGAGTGCTCTGGCTCAGTGTCAGCTCATGTAGCTGATGTAACCTGATGTAGCTGCAGTCTCCCAGTACAACCAAAGGCAAGTCAGACCTGAAGTGACCTCCAGTGCTCTGTGTGACTCTCTCCTGACTGTTAAGGGACCCTGTGACTATCCTAATCTACAGAATTTCATTAGGCATCTCACATTAAATGAGTCTGTAACCTGGCTAATCAGTCAACACTCAAGGTACACTTCTTTACATGTTCCAGCTACCCCGCAGCTATGCTGTTCCAGCTGCTGATGCACAGATGTTTAAGGCCATTAGCAATGTTTGCTGGGTAAGGTAGCATACTCTATTAGACCAAGAGATGTAGCTGGAAAATAAAGCAAAACAAAATCAGTCTTTCATTTACAAAGAAACGTGACACATTTTCATCCTTGACAAATACAGGAGATCCCTAAAAGTGTTGTATATGTCCTAATGCTTTCATATTTTTTTGCAGTGGTAGCTCTTAGGCTAATACATATTACCTTTCCTTACAGACTTCATTTTCATTTACTACTGATAGAAATGAGATTTTGAAAACAGATCACTATATCCCAAGAACAGATTAGACTTTAGTAGATCAAAATTAGTTAGCAAGACTATAACAGCACATTCAATTGACTTTAAAACTGACTAAATCTAAAGATGAAATACACATTCAGGAAATGAACACTTAAAAATAAAACTATTCACCCTTTCTAACAAATGCAAATATTGTTTTTATGCAGTACTTTGAGGCTTTTGTTCCTCTTGACATGGCTTATTTAAAACAACTAGTGAGACGTGTAGACCTGTCTTCAAGAGGCCTGATTTTGACTTCTCTAACCACAATGGGAGCTGGTATATAACAACGTATTAACAAAAATCTGAGGTAAGTTAAAACAAAAAAACCATGGAAAAATTACAATCATATTTCTGGCTTCAAACCTTTTGGCTCTAAGTCCTGCATTGGGACAAGATGATTGAGAGAAAATTCACACACAGGCAGTTGTTAAAAGTCAAAATAAAATACAATGAGTTGGCAACTTTAATAGAATTTTTTTTCTGAAACTTCCATGTATTCAAGCCCAAGTGTTTTATAAAGGAGAATGTAGTTTAAAAAAATACATTATAATATGTCTAACATTTACATTCACTTTGAATGATGCTAGAATTTGCAAACCAACTAGGCTAGATTACTGAGGATGTCACAGCTCTACAAGGAGCTGGAATCAGAAGAATTATGCTTAAACTTTACAACCTGTGGCACTGTGGAAATGAATCGTAGTGGGTTTTATACAGCCATTTTAGAGCTTGTAAACAACACTGCCTCTAAACAACAGACAATTTGGAGGCACTGTTTTTACATGGCACTTCAGCAAAACTAGGTAGAGAATTAATGTTTCTATTCTGACTATCAAGCTATTATATTTAAATACATTTCTTTTCATTCTTGGCCTATTGTCAACAACATTGAACATTACCAGTGTAAGACAGAGCAACAGCTGGAAGTTATTTCCTTTGTCCTGCCCTGCCTTATCTTACCTCACCTTCCTCCCACATACATAGCTAATACACTGCCTTTTTGTTATAATTACCTAAGCAAAATTGCAGTCTGATGGATCCTACTTGTTCTCGAAATCTAACAGTTGCTAAAGGAACTGAAAACAATTCTGCCTTGGCACAGAAAGTCTTTTTCCCTTTCATCTGACCAGTGAACAACACATTCAGATTCACATTTGCCATAGTGACATTGGAAAGGCTGCAACTAATTCTTCATTTTCAAACACAAATAACAGCTGTTAAAGTTGAGGGAAGTCTTTGATTCCATTAGTAAAAAAATAAAGAGTTATTTCAGCACTCTGATCTAAAGGAGAAATCTGCTGTAGTTTACAACCCAGAAGCTGCAACATTATTTCTCATTTTACATTTCTTTCTCAGTCATACACAAATGCATTACAAAGCAGTTTTACTGGATTCCATATTCAAATTTATGCTTACTGCAAAAAGCAACAACAATAACAACAACAAAAAAAATAAACAAAAAAAACCCACCAAAACGACAACAACAACACAACAACAATAACAAAAAAACCCAAAAAACAAAAAAACCCCCACCAAAACAACAACAACAAAAAAACCCCCCAAAAAACCAAAAAAAACCACCAAAACAAATAAAACCCAAACAGAACCATTCTAATTTCTGAGAGATGCAGGAAAGGTTGTTCTGGGTCACCATCTTGTTAAAGAAAAAGAAACTGGAACAAATGCAAACTGTTTTTATTTGACCATTTTGTTTGGGATTTATTTTTTTCATATGATGAATGCCAATTAGTGATTGGCATACTGTTTTCTATTTTCTGGAATGACAGTAGTGAGTAACTAGAGTTAATAAGAATTATCTCAGTGAGATCATGTGTATCACTTCAGAAGTTACTCTGCTTAAATTTCATGTGATTCTTCAACGTATTTCTATTTTCTTGGGCATATGATAGAGCTTTACTAAAAAAGGTTTCACAAAGTAAGACTAATCAGATGTCAACTGATCTAACAGAAATGCTATCATAAACATTTTTAAAGGACAAATACCTGGAGAATAGAAGGCTCTAGGGAGAACTTACAGCACCTTCCAGTTTCTAAAGGGGCTTACAAGAGAGCTGGAGAGGGACTTTTTACAAGGGCAGGTAGTGACAGGACAAGGTGTGAGGGATTTAAACTGAAAGAGGACAGATTTAAATTAGATATTAGGAAGACTTTTTTTACTGTGAAGGTGGTGAGACACTGGAACAGGTTGCCCAGGGAAGCTGTGGGTGCCCCATCCCTGGAAGTGTTCAAGGCCAGTTTGGATGGGCCCTAGAGCAACATGGTCCAGTGAGCAATATCCCTAACATGGCAGGGGGGTCAAAATGGGTGATTTTTAATTATTTCTTTTTAACCAAAACCGTCTTGTGATTTTATGACTGTAATGTCACAGACACAGCAGAAAAGAGTTGCTCTCTCCATGTTAGAGGGTGTATACAACATATGACCAGATGACTGGTATTCTTCTGGCTTTTAAATGCAACCACATTATCTTTAACTGTAACATAGTCAATGTCATGTTAGCACTGCTGTCAGTGCAAAATATCACCCATCTTTCTCTGTCTCCTAGCAACTGCTTCCCACTTTTTTGCTTGCTGTCAAATTCTTTCTTCATTCTCTTCAGATCTGCAGCCCATACAGAGCTTTTTAAAAAACACTTGCACACTGGAATTTAATCACTTTTTTTTCCATGAACAGTCTATTGAATTACAGTTCTTCTAGTTACCTGCTCATGAATAAAAAGATAGTGACCATGCTGACACAGGTAGGCTAATTTTTTTGGCAACAATATTAAGTACACTTTTCTTCCATTAATCTCAAGAGAACCAGTGGGTTTTTGACTCTTAGCTAAGACAGTATCATCTGGTAGCTGCTTTCCACTGTGAAGATCAACTGGACACTTTTCTTACAACACTGACCAAAAACTGCATTTGGAGAAGCTGCTTCTTTCTTCTTTCTAAATGCACATTTTAAAAGTTGAACCCAAAGTTTAAAGCAAAAGAGGAAAAATGTCTGCAGGACAACAAACATGTTCAGCTAGATATTAGAAGCTAGATAGAACTATAGAAAGGCACAAGTAACATTTTGTTCTTCATGAATTGTATATAAGGACTATGTATTTCCTGACCTGATTATAACCATGACATTAACATGAGCTCCTATTTTTCATTCAGCTCTAATGATTTCTAGGAAATATTGTCTTCACTTGCCCTTTTATAAACAATTCCATGTGTATTCTCATATAATATCACAAAATATTTTGTAGTGCTGTCTTATATTAGTTTTACAACTATTCAATGCAGGAAAAAAAAACCTTCAACAAAGGTATGAGCTATATAGCAGCAGTAAGAGAAGTGTTTGAGACCTGTAGCATTAAGAAGGACAGGGTGAATAATTGAAGGTAGGTTTCCACTCTATGACTACTGCTGCGAATTTCACCTGACTTATACAATAGCAAAGGTTATAAGAAATGTTGAGTCAGAATTTCATATTGGTCCTAGCCCAAATCACTCCTAAAATCTAGTGTTTAAAACTTCACATTTTTTTAACAATGCTCATTGTCTGTAAGATATAACCTAACCTTACACTTAGATAAAACAGTCTCTGAATTTAACTTCTCACATGATGAAAATTTAAAATTGCTACCAGAACTGCCCATATGCTTTGGTTTTTTATTTATAAAAATATTAGCATAATTAGATATTCAAATTTTTTAAAAAATATGTATAGCTTCTGTCAAATTAAATTTCTTAATAATAATAATAATAATAATGAATACAGTTAGTGTGGTATCAATTTCATTTGCTGTAACACAACTTACCCAAGGAGACACAATGAGATTTTTCTGAAGGACACATGTAATGGTAAAAATTTCAAACCAAATTAGCTCTGCCATTATCCCCATGTGCTAAAGTGAAAATTCTCACAAAATACATCAAAAGTGCAAAAACAGTCTATGAAGACTTTTTTTGGCACTTCTGAGATCTCATACGGATAATGGGGTAAGATTAAAAGCATACTCTTTCCACTCCCTACTTACTAGAAGGTACCTACTGGGCTCAGCCAAACAGGACTGGCTGTCTCACGTGGGAAGCTCATGACAAGCATTCATTCTCCAGGCTTGTGTCATGTGGATAACAAAAGGGATCCTGAAGGAGCTGTCAGACTCTGCACAAACTGCAACGACAGCCACATTTTCTCAGAATAATGCACTCACAGCTGTGATCTATCTGCGGTGATCTGTCTTTTGGACAAATGGTGAAGGCAGAGCCCAGACTTCATGTGATAGATAAAAGGTCAATAGACTTTGAAATAAGGTATCACTCCTGATTCTTTTTATACTTAAGCAGGCCTGCCTAGAAACTGATATATTTTATTTTTCACTTTCCAATCTCTTAGTAGGTTTAATTGCATTTTCTTATAGTAATGAGGAGAGTTTTGTAGTTCTTGTACTGCACAAGTAGCAATCCTTTCATGATCAGTCAAGTTTTGTGGCAGAGCTTGTTACAACACATCAAGATGTTTTAGTGTAGGAAGTGAAAACATGAAAGAAAATTTGCATTTAGGAAGAATTTTAAGATTTTCTTCATACTTTTGTAAGTTTAAAGGCCAAAACTTCTCATGAAAATATTTTGTTATGCTTTTCCAAGAATAGCAACTACATTAATAGTTTTGGTGTCAACATTTTTTGTGAAGAAAAAAATTAAAGAAAAATTTGCATTATTCATTTGCAAAGGATCATGATATATTTCCAGTGCACTTTTGACAGTGTTTATTACTCTTTATCCGTTAACCTACTTCAGCTTTGTGCACATTTTCTGAGGGGCCACTGTTTACTTTGCTGTTACATCAGTGTAACATAAATCATGTTTTTTTGCCTCAGTTTTGCTGTGAGATTCTGCCTGCAGGTCTCTGAGCACAGCAGAGACCTGTGTGAGTGAAGCATTACCCACAATACAGGAAGACATAAGTTAAAGGCAGTAGATTGACTCCATCCACAGATGCTAAGACTTGATTACTTTGTCATAGTAAGGCCTTTTTCAACTCTGCAAGTAGCACAAGTCAGGGAGATTCCTGATGAGAGGAAAACTCACAAATTTTTTGTCCTTCTTCATGAAATATAGGTGTTATCCTGGGAAGATCCAGGAAAGTACAAGCTGGCCAATGTAGGGAAAGTTATAGAGCAAATCTTCCAGGAAGCATTTTCAGGCACATAAAGGACAAGATGGTGACTGGGGAGAGCCAGTATGGCCTTGTCAAAACCAAATGATATCTGGCTAACCTTACTGCCTTGTGTGATGAGAGGACTGGCTCTATGGATGAGGGGAGAACAGAGAATGGTTTTTGTCTTTACTGAGGTTTCCTGCAAGATTGTCCTTTTATCCCTAGAGAAACTGGTGAGATGTGGAGATTCCATGGTGCATCAGAAATGGACTGGACTGCAAGGTTCAGTGGTTAGTGACCAGTGAAATAAAGTCTGTGTGGCATTCTATTGCCACAAAAATGCATAATCCATA
The DNA here is from genome assembly GCF_014805655.1 of Passer montanus. Lineage (NCBI taxonomy): Eukaryota > Metazoa > Chordata > Aves > Passeriformes > Passeridae > Passer > Passer montanus. The sequence goes on from NW_024364270.1 coordinate 6,879,133, forward strand.
AGGGAATGAGACAGGATTCAGGAAAAGAAAGCAGTTTTGCAGAAAAGACCTAGTGGTGAAAAAGGCCAGCACACATTTTGACCGGTGGGTTGGACGAAATGATTATTTCCCTCCAGACTTTTGAGGCTGCATTTGGTTTTGGGCTTTCTGGAAGAAGATATTGGCAGATTTTAATGAAGGCCCACCAAGCTGGCCATGAGCTGGAGCACACAGCATGTGAGGGAGGCTGAGAGAGCTGGGTCTGGTCAAAGTGCAGAAGGAAAAGTTTGTGGGAGATCTAACTGCTGTCTACAACCAGCTAACCAGGAGATGTGGAGGAAATAAAGCCAGATTCTTCTTGCAGATACGGAAAGGAAAGACCTTGCAGGACAAAAGGGAACCAGTTCAACACTCAACAACAGAAACTCCAGATAGGTATTATGGGAAAAAAATTACACTGAGGGTGGTGAAACACCAGAATAGGTTTTCTGCCTACAAATATTGAGAAGTTATTGGACAGAACCCTAAGCAACCTGAAACAGTTGGCCCTGCTTTGAGCAGGAGGTTGGGCCAGATGTCTCTGAGGAGCTACAACCCACATTGTTCTACTAGTGCCTGAAAAGCTTCAATGCATTTTTATAGGGGGATTGATATCTTATTTCTGAAGGGTCTGAAACAAATCTAACTTATATAATTTTTCTGTCACCATGCCGAACATATGACTCACATGCCATAAAAAAATTTTAGCACATTTGGGTGCATGCAGTCATTTTTAATTTATTATTTTTAAATAAAAATCACCATAATGCTGACAATTTGTGAAAGCATTATATTATCAAGTATCTGGGTGATACATGCAACGTCTTTGATCCAATCCTTCCAGAGACACTGTAACAAAACCAAGTATTTTTATGTAGGATTTGTCCTTGAAAATAATGTGTGCTGGTTTTATAACAAATTATTTTAAAATAGTTTATTAAACTGTTTACTGGGCTTATCTCAGAATGTTTTACATTCTTATATAAATAATAGCTTTTTTATAGTAAAAATATGATTTATTGCAGCAAAATTAAAAAGGTTCCACACATAGGTAAACGGCATGTTGGAAAAAGCAATTTTCATCAACCAATTTTAAAACTTGTTTTATAATGGAACAAGCCTTCTGTTAATGTGATTGCAGATGGTTGACTTTTCTGTCCTGAAAATTGTCATTACTACTGGGACGGGAATCAATTAGATACATAAGATGTCTACCTTTGTCATTCCAAAATTTTTTAACATGCTGAATACTGATTTTAATCTGTTGCATTTAAAATAAGAATAGCATTTTCAACAACCTAAGTCAAATTTTTCAATGACACAAGTCAAAATATTACATGTAGCTTCAATCTATTTCTGTACAATAGTTTTCAAAATGGGATGTAATATAAACTGCATAGCACCAAAATACTAAAACATTCACAAAAGAAAGTGTGCAAGAGGTACACAACTTGTTGAATAAACAGAATCTATTTCAAGTTTCGTTCTTACAGTTTCTCATACTTATCCAACACAATGTCAAAAAGTATAAAAGCTGGAGAACTCCCTACCCTAGTTTTATCGATATTTAAAGTGCTGGATAAAAGATCAAAGCTCACAGCATAAACCACATCAATCCTCAAAAGATCTTTTTAATAATACAGGACTTTTAAAGTCTTAATGACATCCAAAATCTTATTACAGTGGCTAGAAGTCATTATATTTCCTTTTCTAGATTTTCTTTAAAGATGCTTTCATGATATCTGAGTAGATCATATAATCCAAAAGATACACCTAAACACATAATAAGTTTTTATTTGGTCTAAGTTCCTTAAATTTATTCAGCTTTGAACCTGATAGTCAGCCTAGTATGACTCATAACCCACAAAAGTGTCTCATCTTTTCATTACCAATGCGATATATAATGTTATATATCTACAGCAACATCATTAAGTAAAGTCAACTTTCTGAGTATATTTCTGAAAGTTAGTTAAATTTGTTCCTGTGAGACCATTAAAATGGTGCTGTACAATACAGCTCATCTGTGCAGTCAATGGTTTCAGATGCTGTTCTGTACAATGTCATCCCTGCTCACCCAGCCATCTCAAACAGAGAAGCAACTCAGCAGCAGCAATGAGCAAATCAGCCAAAACAGACCCCACAAGGAATGAGGTTCTTTGCTCATGAGCCCTGTTTCTCACATGCTCCCTGCATGTGGAGTTTTGAGGCACTTACTAATTCAGATACATCACCTTCTTTTCACCTACATCAATCATCATTGTTTCTATACTTGAACTGAATTCCTGAACTCATGTATACAGTACTCAAGGTGCTAATTCATAGTTGTACAAAGTTTCATTCACTTTGAATATAGTCTTTCCAGCAGAGGATACATGAGGAATGCAGGGGAAAGACCCTCTTCATTAGCATGATTTTATGCCGTTATTGTTGGTTTTTTAACTTGATACTGCAGGCCCTTCATCACCTCTGATAATGAAGAATGTACTATTTACTTTGGGTTACGCTACTTGTAAAGGGAACACCCTTCTTACGTAGCAAAAGCTAAAAAGATCTCTGAAATTTAGGAAGATTTCCTCTTAAAAGTAACTAAGAGCCAAGTTCCTTTATGTAGTTAGGAACATCTCATTCTTTCTCTCTATGTATTTTTAAAATTTGAGATATACCTACATTTTCATGGCCATAACTTAAAAGCACATTTTACACTGAATAAATCCCACAGGGTCATAATTATTTAGTGCTAAATAGGACAAGCATGTCTGATAGGCGTGAGATTTGCTTATTTTGAAAAGTAATTTCTATTGTCTACAAAAGATAGCTGAAGTGATCTCAAGTGCATTACAGCCATTGGTGACACCTTCTTACCATCTGTATTTCTCTGGACACCTGTAAACACTCTAAGTACAGGATTTATTCCAAGGAGCAAGCAAACTGTACTGTTGCTCTGCTGCATCATAAAGCACGACTAGGCAAGTTAAAGAACGTATTCAGTAAGTTTTTTTTTCCATACTGTACCTTTTCATCCAAAGCCTTGTGGTGCTCAAACAGAGATTTCAGAGCTTTGAGGACCTCAACTTCACTGGAAACTCCTGAGGGAGACTGTGCTTGCCGTTTCACCACCGTCATCCTCAGGGACCTTTCGTGTCTCGAGACAAGGCACTCCAAATGCTCCAGTAACAGCTATTGGATTTGAAATAAAAAGTTGTTAATTTCTGGGCCCCTAAATGCCACAGAAATTCTAACTACAAAGTGCATGATACCATACAGCAATTTTCCTGGCAACTTCACTGTAGGAGAGATTGCTGGAACTATTAGCAATATTTCATGTTTCTAAACTAGGGGAAATAAATGGAAAAATAGAAGATCCACTCATGATTTCACATAAAACTCTGCTATAAAAAGCAAGAACAACAAATCATTAAGCATAGGGTCACTATTTTACTAAATTAATTACATATTTTTCTATAATTTGTGATAGTAATTGATGAGTATTGACAGCCAAATAAGCAAAGACAGTCTAAAGAATCATGCAAAAAATATTAAATAAGTTTACGATTAATTCAGCCTAACTGTAATATATTTTCAATTTATCTTGAAAGCAACTTAACAAAATATGTAGGAGTGAACAGTCTATTTCACTAGATTTTTAAGTCTATTAATTAGAACTGTCATAGCTAATGGTGCTCGTCACTAGCACATGCTTTAAAATATTGTCTCTGTTCTATTAAAAATGCAACAAAAGCCAGAGAAGTCCATAAACATCTGTAAAATAGACCATAAATAACATTTTAAAACATATGATATTTAGTTTCCATTGATACTCTGAGGTTAAAGAAAAAATTTAAATGGTATGTTGATGTTGTACAGAAAATTCCTCATTTGTCTATACATTCATAGGGCTACCATTGCTGTTTTTAGTGCCTGAACATTAAAGAGAATTGGTTAGCTGTAAGGTTAAATCAGGGTAGCTAAATTCATGGATCAGAATGCATGTTAAACGTATTGTAATTGCAACAAACAATTATATCTAAGTCATTGAACTGGAAATCTAAAAGTTACATGGACAATTGTTTAATATTTCTCCTTTCATGTGGTTCTTAATATAGCTACTATTAGTAAATGTATTTATTTATCTGTAATCTACAGTTATTCTCAGTTACATAATGGTTTTTATTCTTACATTAATTACTAGACATGGTTATATGTTGATAATAAGTCAGATTAAGAATGATTATGGTTTGGTGTCCTCTTTGTTTAAAAAATGCTTCTCATGTCTGGATTTGCACCTGGTTATTATGCTACAATATATTCTTCTCAAAAAGTACCGAAAGAATATGTGAACAATGTTAATACAACAAGAGTTATAATGACTCCCTGCAATTCAAGAAAGGAGGGTCATTTCTGAATCCAACTCATGGCCTGTATTTATCAAAAGCAAATGAACAAGAAATCACAAGCTTTCTCATCCCTGAAGGGCTAACAGCAGATATAGGTGGATTTTTAATGATTTTGGGCAGTCCAAAATAGCACACAAATTTGAAGAGACCTCTTAATGATAGAGCCATCAAGAATTCAGTGTGGGGCTGTGGGAAGTTTGCATAGTAAATAAGATCAGAATATTGCCCAAACATTTACAGAGTATTTCTGTTCATAGTAGTACTTAAATAAATAATTAACTGCTATCATAAATAGAACTGAATTGCTGAATTTTGATCTAAATTCTCATATTGTCATGGCTTTTCTAGGCCATCTAGTTTATCTGGGAGAAAGCTGGAGGAAAGTAAGTCAATAGCTGATTTCTAATTTTCAATCTACTCTCTGTCCTGCCTCTTGAAAGAATCTTTGAGGGTGCAATATTTCCTTCTCTGTGCAGCCTAACTCTGACCCACTCTATAGCCCTGGGGTAGCCAGAATCTGATTCTGATCCACTCTGTGCACTTAGATTGCCCCACAGTCATTCCCACCTCCTGGCTGATTCTGTTAGAGCCTAGCTTGTCCTGATCGGTTCTCTTTATGCAGAAATTTTTCACTGTATCATAGCTGCGTCTGGATGTTTCTAAATCCAGCCAAAAGGCTACAGATTTCTGAAGAAATTGGGAAGAAAGGGAAGACATTGATCCACAGCTGAGTTTTTAGTATGGCTATTCCTTCCATAGGTCTGTAGTTGTCTAATGCTCAAACTAATGCCCACTTACACCCAGGGTAACAAAACCTTAAAACCTAAAAAATCTCTTTTTTGGCCTAACTGAGCAAATATGGTAAATTTGGTGTCCTACTACCCTAAATCACATATCTTGCAGACAAATGCTGTGATGGTCAGGGATGTCTGAGAGCCTGTATGTGAGACTAAGTTGGAAAGGAGAATGAGAAAATCCAGTTTAGGAGAGAAGAAAAGTGATGGTGACATGGAAAAATATGCCAGAAAGAATTACACATAATCTATAGCAGACAGATAAATAAGGAACACACAAAAAAACCTTCGAAAATACATCCAGAAGCTCATTTTGAACTGGTTCACACTGACAATCCCAATAGGGAATGTGAAGTCAGCACAGACAGAAAACAAGAAACTTGCTAAGCAAAAGCAGAATGGAGATCAAAGAGTGATGAAGAGACACAAGTTAAACAAGGTTTCCAAGTATTGGAATTGAGCAGAGTGGTGGGAACTCAGGATTTCTAATGGGGTGATTGTGGAGGAGTTTGCAATTTGAGATGAACAGTACAGCACTCTAGCCTTTTGCAGAGCTACCGATAACATATTTAGGTTACCTTACTGACATGTTAGAAACAGGCATAATACATAATACTAAACTAGTGACAATCACCCATTTAACATACACAAAAGCTAAGTTAGTTTTTTAACTGAGAAGTACTATTTCAGATGAGAAAAAGACATATTCCAATGTCTGCATACATTTCACAGTTGTTACATAAACAAGTGCAAAATGCTGTGTTGCCTATTTTGCTGTATATAGATTGCCACAGCTGTGTCAAAAGACCCATGGAGACCTAAACCAGTGCTTGTGAGCATTTCATACCTTTTCTTTCTGTTCCTATTTACTCAAGCAGTTGCAGTCACTCATTCTTCTGGAAACTACCTCTGAACACTGGAATTTTCTTACCATCAGCTCTAGGAATGCTCAAGAAGGCATGCTAACATAGGTTTCTTGTTTGTAAAAATTTCTTATTTTTGCTTTTCAACAAAAATCTTGATTTCTTCAAAAATTCTATGAGCACTGTTAACTGCAAAACGAGCTGATCAGGGAATACTATTAACCATGTCTCTTAGTGAAACATTACTCCCAGTTCTGCTGAAAGGGAAAAAAAAACCTAAGGGCATAGGACATCTGATTGTGACTGAGAACCTGATAGCAAATGCTTGCCCCCTGCTCTGATGAAATGCTAGATTCACAGAATAACAGAATTGTTTAGGCTGGAAAAAACAAAGATCATCAAGTCCCAACATTAACCCAGCACTACCAAGTCCTCCACTAAACAAAGTACCCAAGCGCCACATCTACACATCTTTTAAATACCTCCAGGGATGGCAACCCTACCATTTCCCTGGAGGAGCAGGGCAGCCTGTTCCAATGCTGGATCCAATCACCAAGACCATCTTCCTGGTGAAGAAATCTTCCCTAAAGCCTAACCTAAACTTCCCCTGGTGTAACTTGAGACTATTTCCTTCTGTACTATCACTTGTTACCTGACAAGGGAGAAGGGGCTGACCCCCACCTGACCTACAGGTGTAGGGAGTGATAAGGTCTCCACTGAGACTCCTTTTCTCCAGGCTAAACACCTCCAGCTTCCTCAGCTGGTCTTTGTAAGACTCGTGCTTCAGACCCTTCACCAGTTTTGTTGCCCTACTTTGGACAAATAACAATAGCTGCTGTTTTATTCAACTTTTACCCAATTCCAATTATATTAAAAAGGGGTAATTATATTAAAAAAAATCTTCCCTGCTTCCCTGGCAAGTGGAAATGTCAACAACACTGACAGAATTATGAAGTGTCTCAGGGCTACAATGATGGGGGAAGGGAATATAAACATAAAAGATTGAGATAGAAGATGATAGTGTGTCCAACCAATGTTTAAAATCTGAAGGAAACCACAATAACTTGTGGGCATGCTGAGGATTTTCCTCCACATATGTAGTTCAAGAATTAATATTCCAAATAGTTGTGAGAATAAGATTTCACATTGAAATAACATTTTAATGATAATGGTAATTCATTTAAACTGCAAAAGAATTGTTAGAAACAGCTTTAGGGATTTCAGTAAGTTGCAACCAAACTCTGGCATTAATAGTGATCATGGGCTGCTGAGCATTTTCTGCTCCCTCACACTGTCAAACTGTTACAGTTGTCAAGCATTCAGAGGGACAGGCAGCTTGCAGAGAAAAGAAGATGAAGATCAACAGCAGCAGGTAGGACAGAATCACCCACGCATCATTGCCATGCTTTTCCTACTGGAAAGCATAAGCTTGACAATGAATTATGAAATAATCTGACAAGTGATTTTTATGCTGGGCAAATTTTATGATGCTCAAGATGCCGTGATGATAATCATATATTATGTAAATAGGATAATTTCTGGAACTCTGGACTTTTTATAAGCATAAAAAATATATAAAAATAATAAATTAAAAACTGAAAAGTGCTCTAGTGCATATTTTTAAAATGAATGTAGCATCTTTAAAGTATTTGTTAGAAGAAAATGAACATGAAAGGAGAATTTTTTAGAATATACCTAGCTTCCTCTATTTCTCAAATCACTTATAAAACAATCATGGAAGTGATGCATGGTTAGATTTTATGGTACAAACTACATTGGTGTAGATTATCACCTGCTCTGCTCTACTACACCATACCATCATGACTACATGGACACTGATTTACCTATAGAAAATGAAAGAAGATAAAACACTCATTTTTAGGAATGATGGCTCAATAAGTTGAAATTAGTGTGACTCAGCAGAGTTTGCTATTACAGGACCTGTATTTTAATCAATATAAAACATTTTATCTTAACTTACATTATTTTCAGAACACTTGTTTGTAGAAAAAGTTCACAGCAGGATAATAAATGGAGACATTAAAGAACCAGTGGACGGTAATGGAGAGAAAAGGAGAGCCATGAATAATTAAATACCATGAAGAAAACATAGAAGGAAAGACTTTTACTGAAATGAGACAGACTTAGCTTAGAGGAATGAGTTAACCCTCTTAAGAAGAAAATTCTCTATTGAGGTTCAGCTCAGAATTTCTCACCAGTGCAAGAAAAACTGAATTTTCTTTCAGTCTATATTTAGAATTCCCATTGTTCAGTGAATCTCCATCTCCGCTGTGAGCAGAGAAGATAAAATAAGTAGACATGGGGTTGAAGACTATCTCTAAAATCAGTCACAAAATCAATTATTTTCTTCAGCATTGTTCCACAGTGATGAAAACCACTTTTCACCTGTGGTCAGGTGGTGTGACCTCCAACAGCTACACTGGTAAATTAACACTGAAAATTTTTCTGTCAAAAAATAAAGTTGCAGCCCAGCTACTGCAGTGTGTCCCATGTCATTCCTTCTGTACAGAAACCAAAATGCAAGCAACCCAAAACCTTAATAAAATCACACCTATGTGAAACCAAGGTATGAAAGAAAATGTAATGACTGGATGATACAAAGTAACAGGAAGTAAAGGGGTTTTATAGGAATAATGAATAGAAATATAATAACTTATCTAAGAACACATAGTTATAAAAAACCACATAGTTGTTGAATAACTATATATTACATTTACTATCTGTTGTTGCACTACTTTCTGACAGAAGTTTTCTTTTTTTAAAGAAGAGACATGAATCTACAAGACAGTTAATAATGTTGAGGCAATGATATATATTGTTACTTGATATATATATGATATATATTGAATTAATGCTTTGCTATTTGCAGAATTTTAGGAGACAGACACACATCTTCATGTGTACACTGTTTTTAGACAGTAAGGCTCATGTTTAAAAAAGAAATAGAGTATTGGATTAATTTTCAGCACCTATGGAACTGATTTAATTAAAAGGACTATGAGAAAATCAGCTAAAATAGGTGAAATCGCACTTTAAAATATATTCTTAGAGTTTCTCAATACAGTAGAAGGGAATTTGAATCATAAAATATAGGGTTAAGTCCTGATCTACAGGTATAATGAGACTGCAGCACATAATTGAAGATGTTTCATAAACCATTCAATAAGAAATGGAGACAAAAAAATACTAATAAATTAGATATAACTCAGCCTTGTTCACTTTAATAAGTATTTTGTCTCCTAGGGCATGAAGCAAAAAAACATTAATGACACTGTCTGTTACTGCTGTTTAATTTATGTACACAGGTATAATTATTTTTGTTTCTAAGCTGTCAGAACTAAAATATTTCAGACCAATTTGTGTAAAAAAATTATGCTTTATGTAAAAAGCACATGTATGTGTCTGGTACTTTTTGCTGTTGTAGGGAAAAATCCATAATCAGATTAATCAATAGCAGTAGCGTAGCACATTTTTTTCAGCTACCAAACTAACCCCCAAATTTTCTCATAATAGTACTCTGATGTAATAAGATAATCCTATGCATTTTTTCCTACTTTTAAAGAATACAGACTGAGACAAAAAAATTTTTTCATTTTAATTTAAATGCTAAAGTAGTGTTATTTTGTAATTTCCATTAAATAACATGCTAGACCACACAGACTTATCTTCCAGCTTCAGAAAAGATGCTATCTTTCTACATGCTATAGGTGATCATTCTATCTAGAGAATATCCAGAGAAATAACTGTAAGAATTTTTATTAAGATATTTTGGTATCTGTTTTCAAAGTCCCATAGAATGGTCTTCCAGAGAGAACCTGTCTGTCTTCCCATCAGCAACGCCACGCAATCAGCGTTGCCACACTTTCTACTTTTCCTCGTGTATTGATAAATTGAGTTGCCAGCTTTGTTCTTAACATGAAAATATTTCTACTGTAATATGTCAGAAAAAGTTAATTATCATGGGCAGCAAAAATACACATTCAACAGCAAATGCCTAAGAATGCTGCTAGAAGGACTGAGTAGCAACTTGATTAACTATTGGGGTAAGATTTAGTTTGTGGTATTTTGGCTAAGATCTGAAGTGTACGTGTCCCAAAGGATGTAAATCCATCATGGTCTCTCTCTAATACGTCTTACCATCAAGGTCTACTACTACAGCTTGGCATAGAGTGGGAAATCAGGATGTGAAATCAGTTTTGTGTTTTGTTTATGTGATGAACAAAATACGTGTGAGGCTGTTGCCAGAAAATAAAGAAACACATAGGTGGGGGTCTAGAGTAAATAAAATACTGCCAGTTAGTTATAACTGAATATGTGAAGGGGACCTAGAAGGCCAGTGTGCACTCAGGACCTGACAGAATTGTCATTTTCATTCCTTTCTGCTGATATTCAGTTTGAAGCAGGACAAATCAAACAATATCATTTTTGTTGTTATCCCAAGGAGAGAAAAGGTTGGATTAAATAATCCAGAAGCTGCAATTTGGAACTGAGCATCTTCATATAAAAGCAGCAGGAAGTGCCACTTGGAACAAAGTAGTTGTCATGAGTAGTTCCACTATATGTGGTTGTGCATGAGTGTGTCCTGAAGGGTCAGGTGAGCCTCATTAAAGTAGCCAAGCTAGGGCTGGCTAAAGTGTGAACATTAGAGGGATGGATGAAAGATGCATTAGTTGGACTAAATTTATATATGAGAAAAGACATTTAATTTTCTCACTGTGAAAGTGTATCAGTGGTCTTCCAAATATTATTGTTTTACTAGAATCCTTGCTAAATGAAAAGAAAAATTTTGGAGCAATTTTTTCCCTTACAAAATATTAATGCTGTTTTGCATTAATAGTACCATAAATTTCAGTTTGCATAAGTGCCTCTTTATAGGCACTGCCTTCCCAATGACTGCTGCTGGAAATCTCATCACTACCACATCACTGAGACTGTGTTGAAAACAACAGCTTTGCATCTAAAATACTCATCTTTCCTATCAAAGGAGTGTCCCTACAGAAGACAGCATGAGTATTACAGCTAGCTCTGGGATATGTTGTAGTATATGGTAGCTTAACGCCTGGCAAGAACATAAATATGACATGACGGGATAATAACTTATTAATGAAAATGCTACAGGTCAGGGTAAGGAATGTCTGCATTTTTTCTATCTTCTTCCCCATTAATATTTGGACTCTGTCTTCCCCTTGTTTGCTGTAACATCTCCTGCATTCCCTATATTTTTTTTTCATAGCCTAAACATTTTGATCTCTAGCTTCATCCTCATTTTGAAAACACACTGTTAGCATTTACTAATTTTAACTGTAAGGACTTGCAAGGATTATAACACTGCAACTCCCATTTGTTGATATTAGTTCTCCTGGAAAATCTCTTACCCCGATTTTTCTTTTATGCAGCACAAAAAACATAGGAATGGATGATCTTTAAGCTTCTTGCTCTGCAAAGAAACTGCCTATGACAGAGATCAGTCTGACTTAGGAGATGACTTGCAGTTGAGTCATCTTTCTTTTCTCTCACAGTTCTTTGACAAGACTATCTTAGGCTACTCGGCTGTCTTGGAATTTTTGCTAAACTGCACTGCTTATATCAGACCCACGTAGGTATTGGTGCACTGCAGTTTTAACACACTAAGGCTGATGTTCAGTGGACTTTGGAGTGAAATGGATAAAGCATATTTTTTTATTAAATACAAAAACAGTACACATGAGGGAGTTACTGATTATTTAAGCAGCTATAGAAAGTCTTCAGACCTTTCTCCAGCTGACATGATTTGCTAAACCTGGAAAATGCAGTGCAATTCCTACACGTTTCTCAACATTAATTAATTAATGGGAGAAAAAGTAGGTCTCACCTATACCTCCCATAAGATTTTCCACACCAACACCTCTAAGAACTTTGTGCTAAATGTGATAATCTCCTGAACATCCAGGAAAGCACAGAGGTAGATGGGTCAACTTTGCTTCTTTCTAGGTATCCATTTCAACTGTCCTTGAATTTCTGAACTCTATGGCACTCTATGGTGCTATAGATGGGAAGACGAAAGCAGGGAGAAAGGCTCTCTCAGGTCTTTTAGCATATATATTGTTAGAGTCTCTTCAAAATACAAATCACATTAGGCAAAGAAGAGATGTTAGCTGAGCACCCAAAGTGCTATTAGCTTATTAAGAAGAGGAAAATGGGAAAAGTTACACAGATCACAGAACAAAATATGGATATGAGAAGTCATCCTTGATGTTCAACCTCCGAGATCTATTTTGTATGTTCACTACCAGCCTGACTCCCACCTGATCTGGGACTACTCCATCTCTTTTCTCACACTTTTCCACAAACACCATAAAGTCTCCTCTGCTACCCTCTAGATCAATTCTGCCTTTGCCTAGACAACTTCATATGCAAATTATTTTATTCTGAAAACAATTCTGTCCATCATTTGAGAATTTTCAGAAGGCGCTGTATCATATATTCTTGTTCCCAGGCAGAATAGTATTTCTGATTGAAGCAGAACATGATAAATTTCAGGATTGAACCTTCAGTCCATCCCCCCACAGTTGTACGGCAAATGACTTTTACTTCAAGGGTCACAAGGCTGCATGTAGACTAAACAATAGGCCGCCTCTGGTTTGTGTGGCAGCCTCCATCTCATCTCTATTCAGATCGAATCCAAGGCACAAGGCAAAACTGGTTGTCTGTTGTAACCTTGCCTTTTGCCTTGATTAGAGATGAGGACATGCGCAGACTACTCAGGCTTGGAAGGCTGCATCAGTCCCTTGCTTTAAAAGACATTTAAATGGAATGACCTTACCATGTTACATATTAAATCTCCTGTAAATGTAACTGCTTGCAATATGGCTAACACTCATTTCCTTCAGGACTGTAGCATGGTAGATATGTCCTGCGACTTAGAATCTCCTTCACTCATGAAAATGCTGATTTTTGTCTTCTTATTCATACAAAGGAAGATCTAGATTTATATGTAAGTTTAAACACACATGATATCCAGAAAAGGTCTGCTGTGTACTTACTCTTGTGTTGTTTCTTTCAGCTTTTAGTTCTGAAATCTCTTCCTCTTTTTCAAGCAGCTGTTCCCTGCATGCATTTAATTCTTTAGTCAGTGCAGCAAATTCCTGTAGAATAAAATTATATAGGAAGTTACTCAAGATGTAAACACTAGAATAATCAAATCCATGTGCATTCTAGAGTTTGAAGATTTAAATAATACTTAGAAATCAACAACACAAACTAAAATAGCCTATGGAAGCTTCAGCATCTACTAAAATAATTTCAAATCAAGACATAGCTAATAAAAGGTAACTACTGATTTAAGTTTAGAAACAAAAGAAGATTCAAAATGATGGCAACATCCCCCATACAGAAGCTATCACAGCAGAAGAAGAACGGAACTGGCCAATTTCATACCAACAGAGACACATTTCGCATTTCACACATAAGGAGGTTCAACTCAACATACCCACTTAGGAGCATTCTTGCCACTCCAAAAGGCAGCCTTTGCAATATGGCATGTGAGAAGAAAGTTAAGGTGTTCACTAAGCAAAATCTACCTAATATCAGATTAACATAAGTAATATATGCGTTGTGAAAAAAACGCTCTACTCGATATTGAAGTTAACCATTAAAATGTATTCAGCTGTTATAGTGAAAGGCTGTGAAGACTCAGAACAATAGTTGGAACGAATTTCCTGTGAATCCACAACATAAAATAAAATTGAATTTTAAGCTGTTCCTGATGTTAAGTTTCATGCATACAACTACTAGGTATTTGGACATTTTTTACTTGTCAAAACTTCTATTAAAATGTCTTGAATTGCTGTAATTCTTCAACAATACACATAAATTTTTATCTATACAGAGGGTAATTGTAGAGTTCTCCTTAATTTTAATAAGGAAAAGTTTTCACTCCATATGTGTTTATTTTGACAGACATTAAGATATACTAAGCTGTAGTTGTTAATTTTATCCTTTATAGAAAAGAGATGCTACATATCTCACAGATACAGTAAGGTAAAGGATGAAAAGTCTTTAAGATTTGTGATCATGTTTTAAGAAAAAAAAATTGTCTTGAACAGCATTGCTGTTTAACAAAGATGCATACATATTTTTAAATACTAGGTTAATTTTAATTTTACCAGAGCAGTCAATGCATAAGAGCCCACCAGCCCACAAGTAAGTAGTTAATCTGCACTCCAAGAGAAAGCAGTTCAAAAAAAACCAAACATATCCAGGTGGTCTATCTTATCAGCCACTAAGGTGAAGCTGAGACTAAGTCTACTTACTTAAGAAAAAAGCTAGTAATGGTATCTCAAAAGGGCTTGGTTTGCTGCTTCTCCTCAAGATGTACAAAGCAGCTTTTATCTGAACTAAATAGGTGTTCAACAGAACTTTCGTGGGTATTCCTAGTCCCATTCTGGAACTGGAAGCACAGTAGACCTCCATGCAAATTGCATGATAAAAAGGAGAATGTTGTTCTGATAGCCTTCATGTATTTTGTTTTAGACACTGGCTATTAATTACATGAACCATATAATGTTGTTTTGTGTCCTACCTTCTAATCAGTATTTGCTTCTTACATCGTAGTGGTCAGGTACATTTAAGGTTACACAGTACACTTTGATGTTAAAACCCTTAGCTCAGCTTTGAAAATGAGATTTATATTGTAACACTCTTCCCTTGCCTTTCAAAAGTAGAATTGAAACTTCTGTCTGTAGGTCTTAAATTAGGATTCAAAAACTGCCAGACCAGCAGTGTTATTCGGATTAAAAAAAAAATAAAAAAAATCTTCTGTCCTTAAGGTTATAAGTAATGTTACATACTGAACAAAAAATCATAGTTAATAAAAAGCTAATGATCTCAACTCACATTGAATCAGAATTTTGAAGCACAAATCTACACATGCACACATATTTCTCTACAGGGCGAAGCCCTTGTTGCTAATTTACATGGATTAGTGTCTATAATACTTTCAGAATCTCAGAATAAACTTTCAGTATAACCTATAAAGTATTTTGTGTCTGTTTATGTTTTCTTATGTCTTGGTATTGTTTCAGCTGGAATTAAAACAGACATTTTGGCATATGCTTGGGCATCCGGGTGGGTGACAGGTGGTGGAAAGGATAACAAATGTCATCTGTGACTACAGTTCAAGTTCTGAACTACAGTAAGGCAAACCAGTCTGGTGCCATGCATTTGCTGCTTTCCTTGTGAATAAACAAAGACATGTTTATCAAATTGCACATCTTTGTTGTGCCAAGGTGAGCCTGCTTACAGTACAATCTCTAATGCCTTGGTCAATATAATCTCAAATAACAAAGGAATGAAGTCCCTACTAGTTTGCTGAGCAGCATGGAGTTTATCCTAAGGGCAATTTTGTCTGGTCATCAGTGTAAGTTTTCCTTGCTTTTACTCAAATCATTACTCAAAATTCTGCTCCCGGAGTCCCATATCTAATATAATGTTCTTTCACCCTCTAAATATCTTCAGTTTATATTCATAATGTCTATTAGCATCTACCTTAGCTGCGTCCACTGTTTTAGGCTTTGTTACTCGAGGGGCCAACACTGTTCTTTCAAGCCAATTAATTATTCAGTTGTTGCTCCTGCTCTCTGAAATTTCTCTGTGCTGTTGACATACCTGCAGAGCAAGCACTTACAACAAGCAGTCACCTCTTCATATCTCTGGAACTCAAGTGGCCAACTTCATCAGAAGTACTAGAGACTGCTCATTCATCAAGAGCTTGGAATTCTCTGAGTTGAATGATGACAGAAAGAGGGCTTTATTCCTTGTGCTTATATCATAAGCCTTTTACAAGGAAAGTCTCAAAGTAAATGGAGTTTTCCCCAGAGCTTTACAAGTTATTATTTCTGTCACATCTGTTTTCATAAATTAATAGCTAAGATAACACCTTACAACTTCCAAATGGTAGTTCAAAAACTATATGTAAAACATATTTTTAAAAATAACTTACTTATCCAAGATTTCCCTACCAGCAATGCTCCAGGAAACATTTTCCCCCCCCACAGGTTCTATGATAAGCAAAGCATATTTTTGTTTTAACATCACACCCAGTTATGCAATAAACGACATGTGATGATAATGACCTCTGCTCATGCAATTCCCTCATATATATATACAGGGATCAAGGGAATGCTGTCATCTGGAATTACTGTTTGCAGCAGAAATCTTGCATGGTCAGTGACCACGACAGTCAGGCATACTTTGGGAGCCCTGAAGGTAATATCTGTTGCATAACTAATACGAGTTGACAGGCACAACTGCACTCTTAAAGCTCATATAGAAGTAGTATGGCAGTAAAGCTAATTAACAACTCAAGTGAATTAAAACGCTACGAAAATTATTCAGTTGATAGCGCTGGCTTTATACTATACCATGACATCAAGATGTTTGCAATTTTTTGAAGATAAATAATCTGAGAATGAGCATTGTTTCCTCATCTGAATAAACATTATCTCAGACCCTGACTTAACTGCTGCTTGTCTTCTTCTCTTAACACTTGGCTTATGAAATTAAGCTTTGAAAACCAATTCAACAGAAATTTGTAGCCACTAAAAGGACCACTAGGAGTACCAATAAGCAAAACTCAAGGACTTCCCTGGTGAAGCAGCTGAAACACAGAAATAAAGTTGGAGCAGAAGCTGGAGGGTGCCTGAGAGAGTGAGATGCCATTGGGACAGGAAGGCTGGCATCAGAATTGAGCAGGGGAGGCATCCTACAGCTCTCTTACCATGTCCCTAGGCTCAAGAAATCCTGCTGTCATTGTTTGTTGTTCCCAGGAAAAGCCTGCAAGGTTTATTTTTTATGAACCTAATACACATAAATGTACATAACTAGTCTCCAAGTAGTGGGTATGCCACAGAAATTATGAGAACTTGTATCTCTGATGCTCAACTATTCATAACAGGATCCAGTCTAAATTGAGCTGAAGTGAAAACACAGTCTCATCATCCACACACACACAAAAAAAATACAAAAAAACCAAAAAAAACCCAACAAAAACCAAAAAACCAAACGAAACAAACAAACAAGTTGAAATTAAAAACACATAAAATTCTATTTTGGAGACACTGAGGACATTGAGCTTAAAATCTCCTCCTCTGGATTTTTCATTGTTAAATCACAGCTCATTTCAGGAATGAGTGAGTGAACTAATATCTGCATGGAAAAAGAATGATAGGGGTTTATAATTTCTATTTTAAATTCAACACAAGCTATGTCAACCAATTTGCTTTCCTAAACATTTAGATGTAATTAATTTAGCACAGAAAATCACTATCTACTACAATTATCTCAGAGTTTTAACCTTTTATATATTAAGTTTTCATCCAATCTGTTGGGGGGGGTGTGGAGGAAAAAAGATATCTTCTTTCTTGTCGTATTATTCTATCACTGGATATGTTCTTGGAAATTCTCCATGCCTTTTTAAATGACCAAGGATTTATTTTAACAATTTTGTCAGAACACAGACTTCATCCTTGCTGACTCTTATTAACTGAACAAAGTACAAAAGAAATCTGAACATAATTCACTATTTATCTTCTTGATACAGAAAAGTCACAATAAATATTCCTTGATTCTAAAATAGGTCGAATGAAAGATTTTCCCCATTCCTAATAGTGTTCAAGGCCAGACTAGATGGGGCTTACAGAAACCTGGTCTAGTGAAAGATGTCCTGCCCATGGTAAGGTGGGGTGGAACTAAATGATCTTTAAGGTCTCTTCCAATTCAGGTCACTCACTGATTCTGTGATTCTGTGATTTAAACACATGGGTTTGGCGTCAGTTGTCTAAAATGTTCATTGTTACATTACTGTTGAAAATGAGAGTTCATTTACACATAAATTTTAGGTTGGACATATACCCTGAAATACTGTATTATAACAGGACCTGGGTAAAAAAAATGGAAATCTGTTTGGATCTCAGGACTAAAATTTTGATCTCTTCATACAAAAAAGCAAAACCTTCAAAACTGTAGAGTAGTCTCTGAATTAGTCTCAAAAATATCAGAGTAGTTTGCACTATGATGTTTGTGTAGAGTATTTTCTGTACTTCTCTACAAATAAATGTAAGCAAAACTGATTTAGTCTCTGTTTTCCATATTTTTTAGGCACTAGATTTTTTTTTAACACTCCTTCAAAAAAACTGGCTGCCATATGAAGTGGGTTGGCCACGTCATGTTGTACTACTTTGGCTTTAATATGAACTGTGTTACTGTGACTCAGACCTCGCTTACACAGAAAGGAGTAATTCTTCTTTACAGACAGAGGCTCTTCCAGCAGTTCTTACAGAGACATTAATTGTGTTTCAAACTATCAAGGATTTACCAGCACTGGTTTGGGTTGCTTAGGGATCTGCAAGACATCTAAAATTTGAGAAGTAGGCTAAAGTGTCACAACCTGAGAGTTCCATTAATTGACAAAGGAAGACGAAGAGTTGCACCAGGGGAGGTATAGACTGGATGATAGGAAAAAATCTAAGCAGGGAAATGTTGGAATCAATGTTGTTGCAAGTATGTTTAAAAAACGTGTATGTGGCACATGATTTAGTGGTGGACCTGACAGTGCTGGGTTAACAATTGGACTCAATGATTTTAGAGTCTTTTCCAACCACTTTTTGATTATTCTAAGATGACAAAAATATTTCTGTTAGGTAAGAGAGAGAATTGAGCCTCCTGTTTTCAACGAAGGTAAATTTTTTCCCAGTAGCTGTTACAGTGCAGTGTTTGGGATTTGGAATGAGGATGGTGTTAACAACATGCTGATGATTTGATTTTTGGCTAAATTGTGTTAATCATAGGTCAAGGACCCATATTTTTCCTTTTCTCATGCTCTGCCACTGAGAAGAGGTATACCAAAAACACTGGGGAGGAGCACAGCTGGGACAGGTGACCTGAACTGACCAGAGACACCACAGGATATCATGCCCAGTATGTAAACTGGGAGGAGCTGCTGAAAGGGTGGCTGATCTGGGTTCAGGAGCCTGGCATTGGTCAGCATGTGGTGAGTACATGCATCACTTGTTTTTTTCACATACTTATTCACCATTAGTATTTCACTTTACTTTTGCTTATTAAACTGTTCTTGTTCAACAAACAAATTTTACTTCAATTCTCCTTCCCATTACACCAGGGTGGAGGGATAATACCCTGAGTGAGTGGCTCCGTGGTGTTTCATCTCCAGCTGGGCTGAAAACCATGACATTCAGTAACACGATGGACTTGAGACTCCATTTTTTGATTTTTTTTTTTTCTGAAATGTGGGCAGTGACTGAAGTTTTGAAATGTGTAGCCTTTTACCCACACAGAAGCACACAGTCAATGCACTTGGAAGAAAGAAAAACATTTCAGAGGCTCAGAGCCCATGTAAACATCTATAAGAATTAATAATTCCAATGCATTCACTGAACATAAAATTGGACAAACTGTTACATAGCTTTCCATCAAGAAGAATTCCTTCCTTAAATAGTCAGTTTCTAAACCACATCAGATTCTGAACTAAGTCTTGCAAATATTTACTTTTTCAGCCATCCTCTTCTGGGTAGAAGACATAATCTCAAGCTAGTAAGTCTCTCCGTACATGGCCTGATACTGTGAATAAGTAATTTATTTTGATGACGGTGTTCCCACAGTAAGAGAGATATAAATGCTTTTTTGAGAAAACAGAAAAACAGTCAGATACTATTTCAGTACATGAAAAAAAATACACAAAAAGAGCCCCAAAAACTTGTTTCTAGAAAAGAACTCAAATAATAATAGAAAAGCAAGGATTATGCTAGATAAAATTTATGTATCTGATTAAGATAATTCAAACTTATTGAATGGATATAAACATTGTAAACATTTTGGTGTAGCTTTGTGTCCTGATTTTTATAGAAATATCACCTAAATTCACAAGCTGCATCACGTTACTTTCATGATCTTTTAGAATAAGAGTACTACAGTATTCAAAATTATATTTCTAATTTCAGTGAGAAAGAAGCTATACATGCATCTGTTTACATGTTAGTTGATGTGACAGCCATTCTAGATAATGGGAAATTCAAAAGTAGTGGGAAGACAAACCACTGTCAGGACTTAGCATGTAATCTGCCTAATTTTTGCTAGTACACCAAATAAATATTAATTCCACCAGATTTTGAAGTCAAAGAGAATCTCCATAAGAACATGAGTATTATGGCAATGGCTCAGTTTCTGGCAATGATTTTCCCACACAGAATTACTTCAGGAAGAAATCTGACACTAGAGACAGAAGATATGGGCACAAATATGCCATGGTAGTTTTCACTTGAATCTAAGACAATAATAATATGAATATAATTAATATAATTTTAGCAATATAACCACAAGGAGTGATCCATGTATAACCATTTAATCAGTACCACACAGCCAAACACAAACCTCTTTTCCATTATTTCCCAAATTTGCTTGAAATTTGTCATGTAAAATTGTAAATTTTACATGACACCAGCTAAAAAGTGCCCAGTTGGCACTCCTGGCTTCTTCACACTTAAATTATTTTTAATGGAAAACTGCTAAATAAAATATGCAATCTGTTGGCTTTTTAATATTTTTCTACTTCTTCTATTTAAATAATTTAGATTTGGTGATCTGTATTATCTGTTGTGTACTGATCTCTAAAATACTGATCTAATGCCTTCTGAACAATAATGTCCACCCAGACATTAGGTCTGTTAAAACACTTACAGTAACAATAAAACAGAAGAAAAAAGGGGGGAAAAAGGCATAATAGAATTAACAACAGATTTTTTTTTTCTTTTTTTAATCTAGAATTTCATGTGTTCTGTGAGACTCTTCAGATTATAAGAGATGTAAGTTGAAAAAAGCTTAGGAAACTGTCTCAAGCACAAGACAGTAGATGACAAAAATTCACGTTATTTATTTGTAATCCTTAGTATCAGGTATTAGTCTGTTAAAACACAGTAACAATAGAAAAGAAGAAAAAGGGGGGGAAAAAAGGCATAATAGAACTAACACCACATTTTTTCTTCTTTTTTAATCTAGAATTTCCTGTGTTCTGTGAAACTCTTTAGATTATAAGTGATGTAAATTGAAAAAACTTAGGAAACTGTCTCAAGACAGTAGATGACAAAAATTCACGTTATTTATTTGTAATCCTTAGTATCAGGCTAAAGCCTGATAAAAGCTTGAGACTTCAAAGGACTTGACAGCCTCCACCCCTCAAAAAAAGCAGATACATTAATAATTATAAAAATGTAGCTTTTTAATACTTGTTAATATTTTTATTATAGTGTAGTCAATCCAATTATACCAAATGAGTAATTCTCCTGTATTTATGAACAACAATGAACTTAAAGTCTTTTTTCTTTCTCCTTAAAAAAGGCAGATTGAAAATTTAAAGGTCTCTTGTCTTGAGACCATGTAAACTATACTGGTTTGGTTGGAACAGATATCACAGCGAATGACAGTAACACACCCTGTTACTTTCAAACAACACTAATTGTGTCTTTAGTGCTTTGTTCCTGACTGCTGGGAACACTGAGGCACAGAGGGTATATTATCAAGTTAAATATCTGTCAGACTAGCACTGAGGATGGGATAAAACATCACTCATGTAAACATCTGTAAACACAATAAAGCTGAATGTGTAATTCAGGTGTGTGACTTTTAAAACAATCCTATATACAGTGTAGGATGAAATGCAGACTCGCTTACATTGTGTATTCAGAAAGTTTTACTATACACACTGGACTAGTTTTTGTGCAAGTACTACTCATGGGCCACATTATGGCAGCACGCTTTCCAGAAGTGGGATGACAGTGTCGTTAGTTGTGACTGTAGGGATTTTTTGATTAAATCATTCTACTGTAGTATGGAAGTGAGTCAGCTATATAGTAAGGGGAATTATACCATCAATTTTTTTTTCCTTTAATAATTAATGCCTTTGCTTTACAGATATTCATACTCTTTTTCTAAAAGTAAATAAATAATTTGCAGGTATTGCTGTATGGCAGACTACAGCATATCAATTTTCAAGTGATGCCTTTTAGCATAAAAGTTATTTATACCAATATGCCTTTATTGATTAAATATTATACTGCATAAATACTGATGACAATTTACTGCTCCACAGTTGGAAAATATTTCATCTATCAAGAAAAAAAAATAGCAAAATATGGTCTAAAATGAAAGACTATGACTAGTTTGGTTTTTTTTTTATTTTGTGGAAAAGGGGATTAATTTTATTCCAATTGATCAGTTATTTATTTTTCCAGATATTAAATTATTTAAGATGTGAGATGGTCAATAGCGCAGTAGCATAAGCACACAATAAATTGCTGCACAGAAACACAAGACTACAACCTCCCATTGCCAGCACAGTCTGATTTTATGCTTACCATTCTACTTTTTTTCTTTTTCCCCAAATTTAAAATAAACACAAAGTTATAAAAAGAACAAGGCTTGACAATATGCAAATTATTGAAGTGCTTCACAGACTGTACAATGGCTTCAGCACATCAATGCACACACACAACCCTCATTATAAGGCAGATTGAGGTCAGTACATGGCCCTAAGAAATAACCTAAAATAAATCCTGACAGAGAGGATATATGAAGGGTGACTATAAGAAGTAACACAGACTTACCAGTAAATAGAATATATCTTTTATTATGATGCTGGATAAGGAATGTGTAGCTTTTTTTTGGTGTCAATTCCAGACTCCTAGTCTAGTTGTTTTTTAGCATTCCTGACTCACTTTCCAAACTTTCCTAGCTTCAATTTGCTTCACCCCAGAGCAACTTGTTGTTTTCTTCCAGGCAAACTTGACAAAATACAGCATGACCTTTTCTTCCCTCTCGTTTTGTGTAACTGTCCTGACACTTGTCTCATTCTCTGCTTTCTCAGCATTGTCTCTGGGTAAATTTTATCCATGATCACACATTCAGTTATTATTAATAGGTCAGTAAGTCCCCTGTTCTGACTCAGAACCTAACCTTTTTTACACAGTAAAATCACACTTTTTGCCCTTTCAGAATCTATATCAAATAATTAACATTAAATAATTTAATGCTTTAAATGTGTTTAATTTTTCTTCCAGAAGTTTGCTGTTTTCCAGTTTCCAATTTTTCATGAATTTAGTAAGTGTAAAACAAAGAAAAAAAGGATGAGGAAAGTGCAAAGATGCTTAATTCTATTATTTTTAATAACTTCCAAACTTCAGAGTGTTGATCATACTAGATTCTAACAAAAAAAAAAATAAAAAGTAAAAAGTTGGGGTTTTTTTTATAGATTTTTACAGAATTTACTAAATAACTTTATCCACCAACTGATCTTTTTGTATAAACTATATTTGATCTTTTCCTGGCAAGAATAATTGCTAATATATCCTTAAGGATGCAAATATTAGATGTTCTATATCCAAGCTGGTCATCAAAGAGCAGCAAAAGTGAATAAATGCACTTTTAGGATGTGATTGATCTGTCATTTGTATCTTTTATATCCATTTATATCTTTTGGGTTGCATGGAACTGCACCTTAGAATTCCTTTTTTTTTTTTTTTTCACTCTGTAGGCTTTCTATAAAGACAATTGGAAAAAATACCTCTTTTGCACTCTGGATGGCTGCTTCTGGTCTGACCTGTCCCTGCAGAACTAAAGCTTCACTGTGAGAAGTAAATAAAACTCCCAAATAAAACTGGTGATCAGGGATCACTTCATAATTGTAACCCTGGGGGCAATAATCTTACTATCCCTCTTGCCCCTCCAAAAAACCATGTTGAAAATAAAAAATATAAATTGGTAGTAATTATCCCATTCCTCTAGGTGCTAATGCTCACCTGGAGCCTTATGGTTCTTAGGGAAGACAACAAGACAAGTGTCCCAAGTCACAACAAGGTTAAACTGCTGCAAAAGCAGTTCAGTGCAGGCTTAGGAAAACCCTCTGTAAGAATAATTAAGAACAAGGCTGGCCATGCAGGAACAGTGTGGTGACACACTCTCACTGACAATTGAGGTGAATGTCTGTGAGGGCTTAGGGTCTTGGCAATGGCCAAAGGTGGCATAAATGACATTTGGAAGTTATTTCCATTTTTTGAGCCCATGACAATGAACCTGTATATATGGTTTCACCATGTATACATACATATACTGCATTTACAGATAGTAGCTTCTTGATGTGTGTGCTGGAGATAATTTAAGCCATGGATTTCACTATTCTGCTTTCTGCTTGTTAACTGGAAACATGTGACTTTTTCTTCATATATTGACTTGCTCTCTTTCCAGTCAGCCCAGCTTAGAGTTAGCTAATCACAAATTACAAATATGTATCTCATGAAGGAATCCCAATTTTGCTTGGGATATACACTGAATCTTGTTTCATACACTGAAATTTTCAACAGCAATGTTTCATTTTGTCTATACTATTGCAATAATATATAACAACTTCAGTGACGAAAACAAGGTAATTAGTCACAGATGTTCTTCATCAGGAAATATGATGAACTGGTAATTACTGACATAGACTTTGTCCTGAGGAAAAATATACAATGTAGTTACAGATGCCAAGAAAACCACATTAAGGAATGTTGTATTCTATATTAGAAATTGCATAAGCAACAAAGATCTGATTAACCTCTGTGCACTTGTTGGAAATAAAGGAATAATAAAACATCTTAAAATGTTAACATTCAGACACTGGCACCTATTTTTTTAAGACTATAGGGTAGTTGATATAAAACACTTTGAGGTTTTCAAATTCTCTTTCTCTCTCTGCTCTCCCTTTCTCCTCCTCCTATTTCTATCTCTATCACTCACATTTAGTGTTTAATAAAATCTGTATTTTTGACTTTGGCACATGATCTTATTTGCACTTTAATTTGAGCAGAGGTATCTCTTAATAACCAGATCAGAACAGAGCAGTAGTTCAACACATGAGAAAGAATACTGCTAATCAAGAGCTCTGTAGGACTCCAGTGATTGTGTCCAATACATAAGACATTTACATCAAAATACAGCCTCACCAGCAATACATTCTTTAGCTGCCCACTGGGCAGGCAGGTGGTCCAGAGGCAGATTCTGCTCAGAGCCCAGGCAATCCATGCATCTTTATCCACACCCTGTTATTTAGTCCTTCAGGCATTGACAGTGCCTGTGCAATGCAGGAGAACAGCATGACTTCCAGAACAGTACCCCAAAACTGGGATGTAGTCCATAACATCTAAGAATGGTGAGTTGTCTGTTCTGATGATAAATGCATGCACATCCATGAGTTTTGTAGCATGATTTGCCAGATCTACCCAAGTAGGTGTATGATCACCTCACATAGACACTACATATGTAACTACAAGTAAGTTTTCTTCATTTTTCATATAATTTAGATGACTCCACCTAACACTATCCACATTTCTCCATAAAAAGGAAAAATCAGAAATTGACAAACACAGAGATTTATTAATTTTTAAAAGTTATATTTAAAATATTTACTACAAGACTCTGTCAGAGGAAGGTTTGCTACCTAATCTTCACACACATACTTCAGAAACAGCTGGGCTTATTTGAAGTGTGACAATCACTTTCAAAATGAAATCATATTTGCTGATCCAGGTCTAGTGCTGTAAACAAAAGTTACACTTCAAACAACTCTAGTTGCCTTTGAGGTGTTGCAGAGCTCCTGTTTCTGTTTGAAGTTCAATATCCTACCACATTATCACCAATTCAAGTTTCATCTGTTCCCTTTTACTACATTGTGTCTACTGATAACTAAACAAACACACATGATAATGTTCAGGACAGAGTATATGTGACAACTTTGAGCTCTTCTGCTCAGGAAAACTCTGTTTAG
The DNA here is from genome assembly GCF_014805655.1 of Passer montanus. Lineage (NCBI taxonomy): Eukaryota > Metazoa > Chordata > Aves > Passeriformes > Passeridae > Passer > Passer montanus. The sequence continues at coordinate 6,905,069 of NW_024364270.1, forward strand.
GATTACAGCTTCCAGCACAAAATATGATGGAGTCATATGAAGGGGATAGAAAATAAAAATTATCTTTCAAAGGCAGTATGTTAGTGAAATTCATGCACAATCACAAATGCACACATACAAACTATTAAATATTCCCACCAGATATGTTTAAATCTCATAAAAAAGCTAGACCTAGACTACCATAGTCACACAAATCCTGCAGAAAATCATACCTCACCAGTTCTCCATTCTTTAGGAATGTGTGTGCTTTCCCACTAGTGAAAAAAACCCCACTGGGACTTAGTCAAGTGTAGTAAGGAAAACAGCTAATTACATCAATCATGTTATATTTCACAAACTTTGATTTAGAACCATAATCCTTAGTCTGAAGCCCTAAAATCTGTGTCATCCCAAAAAGATAATTGTCTAGAAAACATCTAGAAAGTATTTAGCATACAGCAAAAATATGTGGGATATTTCTGCTCCAAGCAGACACTTAGCTCAGTACTTGTAAATTTATATTGTTTGACAAGGGCTGTGACAAGGAGAAATGAAAGAATCCCAGGAATAAGAAACAAAGTAGTCTCTGGAGAAGACTCCAGAGTCTCTTGTTTCCACCTGATGTCTACATCCCACAAAACTCTGCCCATAAAGGACTGTCTCACTTGTAGCCATGCACCCACAACTCAGCCCAGCCTCAGCTCTCTCACATGTACCACAGATACCTCACAGCTTGTCTGTACACTGTCTCACTTGTAGCCATGCACCCTTCAACTCAGCTCTCTCACATGTACCACAGATACCTCACAGCTTGTCTGTAAACCATCTCTGGGTCATCTGGCACGAAAAGTCCCTCTCTGGGTGCTAAACCAGTTTGGAAAGGTAATGAATGCTTCAGTAAACTTGGGCAGAGCCCTCTGTGGTGCCTCGACCTGCTTGATGAACTGGAAATCTGCACTGGTGTGCCAAAACGCTTGCTGCCTGTGCTATATTTAGCATGCAACCATCACATTACTAAAAGTCCTAAAGATATTTATGTAGGTAGTCATCTATTTTAGCACTACTGGCATGCAAGAAAATCAGTTCACATTACAGAGCTGGAGATAACACCTTGCAGCACCTCTTCTCATTTTTTTTTAATCAATTGGTTTTCAGTATTCTGTAAATCTGTGTCTTGTCTAGAATTTCCATTTCTAGCCTTTATTATCTAAAATTTTAGTAGCATTGTTATGAGAAAGTAATTTTTATTTAAAATTAAATATACAGGTCTTGTGCCCTAAGAAAGAAATGCATTCTATGTACTTAAATTCTTTACATTTTGGAGTTATTTTTCAGCTGCATTCAGTGGGGAAAAAAAAACAAAAACAAACCAACAAAAACCAGCAGACTAAAATAATTAAAGTGCAGTGACAGCATTTCAGTGTTCATTACCCCCTCAAATCTTTATGGAAAAAAACACAATCCCCCTCCACTCCCCAAACTAACGGAACACCAAAGCATTACAATCATATCAAAATACTTTCTCAGCTCAAAAAACCCCACCTTCTCAGGCACGAGAACAGAATGAGGAAATTTTGCAAAAACAGAGGGCATAAAAAGGCTATCCCTCTTTGCACTTTATATACACAGACAAGTGAGCCCATGACTGTAGAAATAAAATACTTGAGAACATCCTTGCCCGTGTTGAGCTTTGCATAAAGTTTTATTTTCTTTTTTGCCTTGGGTTGCTATTCAAATTGATTTTAATTTTTTCTACAAATCATGTGGAGATTTTAAAAAAATTGTCTATTATTGCATAGCTTATGTAAAACTGTATGTACGTATGTGCATGCAGCATTCACTAGATCTTCAGATAACATTATGCCTAGGAACTTACACGTCTCCTAATCTTTAAATAAAAAGTTAATTAAATTTCCTTTACATTATTCTCTGAAGACCTCCTCTGTAATAAGTGAATATTATTTAATGGATATCTTTATAAAACATTTAAAAACAAATCTGTGGTTTGTTTATCAGAGAGCTAATGAGGTAATGGACAGATTCATTCATATGATTGATGCCTTCTTCACCCTTACTCTGTGCAGTATCATAATTTTTGTGTTATATGTTGATGAAATTTTCTTATTAGGACTTCTGTATTCCAGAATATTTGTTCAAAACCATAAATTTTAGAAACTTCATCTTTATTATCTGAATGTGGTTAACTGAACTTGTTAAAGAAAAAGGGAGAAATGCATATACAAATTGCTTAATGTTCTGTTTTTGTTCTTACAAGAATATTTGTTGTAATTTGCAATATTGCTAATTCTGCATGATCAATCAATAAACCTCTACCTTGAAATGAAGCTCAGAGAAGACAAAGATGATAAACCCATGAAGCTTAAAAAAGAATTCTGGATGTAGCCACAGATATCATATAGGAATTCACCTCAACACCAAGGGGACCAGTGGGTGGCCTTTATTGCAGATAAATGGCTGTGTCAGTTGAGAGTCACCTGGTTGTGTACAAGGACTTCCCTAAAATAACAGAAAACCTTATTTTCCTGAGCCAGTCAGATCAGCATGGGGAAGCTGTATATATGGCTCAACCCAACAATTATAAGTTATTATATATACTGAGAAAATAGCAAAAGTGACTTTGAAGAGCAACAGGTTTAAGCTGAATTCAACCTATGCATTCCCTTCCAGCAACCAGAATTGCCCAGTGTAATGATTTCTATGTCTCTTTCAATCCCATGCCTACAGAGCTTTGGAAAGTTTTGCCATCAGCAGTACAATACTTGGAAACACTTTCTCATTGAGGCCAAATATACTGAGCATTGTCTTTGGCTGATCCAAGTGAAAATAAAAAAACTTTTCTTCAGTTCTTATGCTGTGTTCTTCAGGTAAAGAAAAAAATTATTTCGTATTAAGTAATTTTTATAAATTTGCACTAGAAACCCTACCTCAAGGCCTATTTCATCCTACTGTGTGAAAGCACAAAAAGATATGCTTTCTTTCCAAAGGAAGTTAGAAACTAAGTATAAAAAAAGAAGCAGGAAATTGAGAGGGACAAGGCAGAGACAAAATGACAGATAATTGGCTTCAGCTACATAATACATAATCAATTTTCCTGGTAAATCAACTGGAATGGGAAAAGACAGACATCACAGCCACCTGGGTTGACAAACAAATAGCAACCCCTTTGGAGAGCTGCATTATACAATTTCATACAGCAGCATCTAGACTTTGCTGGGTCTGTGTTCTGTGGTGTGTATGCTGTCCTTCAGTGCTTTGATTGCTGCCACCTCCTTTACACAGTTTTGGACCACCAACATGGACCATGTTAATCTTGAAGTCAAAATAACATTGTGATTAAAACCATAGGAAATGCATTCTTCCTACTTCTGAGGAATAGTAAGGTCTTCTTTCCAGCAAAATGAAGCAGCTCTTAAAAGTGCATTGAACTGCACACAGGAAAGCAAGCAAACAAAATAACGGCAGAGACATGAACAGTAACTGAAACCAATGAGAATAAAATGAAAATATGCAAAGAGCAATAGTCTGTAATTTGCAAGTTGCAGCAGGAGCTGTCCACATGAGTGGCAGAATCAAAAAACTACTCTGCAGATGGCTGTTGGATCATCTGGTTGATATTTATGACTCAAGATGTCCTGCAGGTCCTTCTAGTCCCCGGCTCCCTCACTGTGCTAGGAATTTCCAAGTTTTTTGCCACAGCATTGACCCTTACCTTGCTTTCCGTGTCCTGATCTTGGGCACATGCTTTTGCTCAGGTTAAATAAGCTCATTTTTACAATCAGAACACTCCATCTGCTCTGTTTACAGCTGGAGAGTGCATGGTAACACCAGCTGTGACAGGGATAGTACAAAGAAGACCTCATCCTTCGTTTCCTCTCTAGAGTAAAGAATGAAAGCACAGTTTGCTAGAGGGCAGTTCTTCATAAAAATTTAATTTTCCACAGAACTCTGTATAAACCTTTTCTGTTCCTCAGACATACTAATAAATGAATAACCACAAAAATATCATAATTTTGTCATGTGGGAACAGAATATTTCAAGGCAAGGCCATGAAAAGGGGAGAATCATGTGCCTTCAGGGATACCTTTGGAGTATTTTGGACTAGGTAAAAAATAGAAATACAGTTCACACATCCACGCTTACTAAAAAGGAATTATGCCACAAGATAGCTCCTGAAAGGAACTATCCCCTTAAGGCATATTTTCTTTGTAGAAGTAACTAAATCTATTGAATGATGAAACCATCCCTAGGTGTATGTCACCTGGACAGCTGGTTCTGGAGTTGGACTTAAATGAGATCTTGAAACTCTACCATTATAACAGCTTGGTCTTGTCCCCAAAGGGATCTCAGAACAGGAAAATTAACAAGAATGCCACACTTTTGGGCAGGAGTTCATGAGACTAGACTGACAGACCACGTCACAGAGATCACATCTTAAATGTCAATTCAGAAATACTAAACAGATTCTGACCTCTTAATCCTAATTTTATCCTTCATCTGCTTTTACTAGTTTCATTTGGATTTGGGTTCTGAGTTAAAACAGATCTAAACGTGTGAGAAAAGAAAAATGAGGAAAAATTACCAGGTGACTGCCCAGACCCGAGACAAACTTTCTATCTACAGTCCATATAATTTATGACAAACTCATGTTCTTTTAAACAGCCAGGCAGGTAATTCACATATTGATTAACTGGATCTGATAGCAAAAAAATACATACTGAAAAACTGCATTTTTTCAAATATAGCTATCAATCAAAATTGATTCATTTCCAAGATAAATATTGATGTTTACCCAATATTTTAAAATCAATTGAGTGGAAGTGGTTAGTTCTCTGTCTTGATCTGCTCTAAGAGAAATATCAAAGACATTGTTTATGGAACAAATCAAAATGCATTATGAAATTGGAGGATGAAGTTTTTAAGAAGAAAACTATTTCAAAGACTACAGTTCCTAATAAAGCATTGTTAATGATATTTTCAAGAAAAAGTAAAAAATTATTCTGAAACTAAATAAAAATGCAAAACTCATTTTGTATGACTGCAAGAAGAATTAGACCTTAAGCTTAATCTAATTACATTTAATTAATTTCTTAATGATTTTTCTCTATCAAAATAGTGGGTCAAAGTGACCAGGGCCAAATTTTCATCTGATGAAAATGAGCAAAATATATTGAAATCAATACTCAATTACTTATATAATTCACCAGAAAAATTAGACCATTTTAGAGCTACTTCTCTCTCTTTCGAAACCCAGTAAGACTTTGGCGATGCGCACAAGCTATTTTTATTTCTTTGATAATTTTGCAAAGTGGAAACAGTTATGCTTCTATGCTTATAACCTTGTCACATTTTTGCTTCCCTTCCCCCTCTTCCTAGCAGGGATCATGCCCTTCAAGGGGAGGCACAGAATGATCTCATGACAAGAAGATATCAAGGACTTATGAAAGGAAACCAGCCTCCCAGCACATGCTCTGCATCTAAATCCAAGCTGACATCCAGACTTTGAAATACCTTAACTGATTCAATTATTCAGAATTGACCTATCTATTCCTCAAGTGCAGTATTATCTGAATCCATAAACCACAGCAAAAATTAAAAATTGGTTTTGATCATCACCTGGAGAATGTGGTCATGGAGAGGACAGAAAAAATGAAATAAGGCTATTTATTCAAATATATTTTTCAAAATTAGTATTTAAAAATGAAGACACTAATTACTTTATGTAAAATTTCTTATGATTTCTTACTATCCAATTTCAAGAATTATATTAATACTACTTGGAAACCAGAAATTTAGAGGCAGACTAATCCTGAGAAGTTTTTAAACTAAGATCAGAAAAGGATTATTTTTTCCATTTGAATAAAATCTGCAATAAGTTCAATTGCAATAATAATAAAGCCAAGGAATAGCTGAATACGAATCAAAAGATGTCATGGTAGTAAAACTTATGCATTATTTTTCTCAGGAATAACCTATTCATATATAAAAGTACATATTTAAGAGAGAGAAAGTTAGGCAGATCATAGGATGGTCTGCTAGAAGTATCTTCACTAGCTTGCTTTCTGCTCACTGGTCCCAAAATGTGTTTCTTTTTTTTTACCTGTTTCACTATTAAATATGTATCTTATTTCAAATCACCTGCCTTTTCATATTTCTCCCTTATCCTATAATTATGCCTTTTCCTCCATAAAATATGAGACAGGGAGTAGTGAAACAAGAAGCCAGATGATGCTAGCAATTTGATATTGCTTGGTGTCTAAAATGTGTAATCTGGGGAATAGAGCTATCAAGATCAAAAATAAATATTTTATGTAATAAATACAATAATTAGATATAAGAAAGATCAGACAAAAATAACTGATGGATGATAAAACTTTCCAGAAGTTTTTTTGGGTTTTTTTTTTTTGTTTGTTTGTTTTTTTTTTTTTTTTTTTTTTTTGCTTTTTTGGGCTTGTTTTAGTTGCTTTGATTAAAAAGCATCTATATTTTAATCAGAAGAGAGTTGCAAAATTCATTTTATCACTACCTAGGTAACTTACTAGGCTTAGTACATGTGAAGGAAATAAAAATGATGTAATTCAAAGGTCAGGGGAAACTCAAAATCTACAGAAGGATCATATTGCTCTTTCTGGGATATTTTTTTTGCAAACAAATTACTTCATATTGTAGCAGTACGAGAATATAAATGCACAATTGGAAGGAGAGTTTCTCTAAACTTCTTTTAATGGGTTGTCATTAATGCTCAAAGAAAATAACTATGTTGTATTTTAGATAGAATGTCTAGAGTTCTCACAGTATTTTTTTCCGCAGGCATTTCCTTTAGAAAACTGAAATCAAGCTTAATCCTTACCTTAATATTATATTCCATCATTACTGTATAAAGCATTTGGGCATTATCAAGCCAGGCACTTCCTTGAGGCACCAAGGAAACTCAGGACACAATCTTTGGTGCAAGCTTTTTCCTCTGGTCTGTCACTTGCAATATCAGTACACTTTCCAATTACTTCTAACTGCAGTCTGCTGTAAGCATGAAATAAATGCTTAAGTAATACTGACCTTTAAAATAATTCCTTTTTTTTCTCAGGGCATGTTTGTTTCTCCTTCTAGAGGACAACTATTAGCAACTTAATAAAGAAGAACTATTGGCTGGGAAAACAATTACAACAAAATTTCCACCTCACCACTCAAAATGTAATATATTGCTATATATAATTACAGTAAAAGGGGTGAGAAAAGTGTAAGAGTGTTTTTTAAGTGCCAGTACCAGGATTACTGTTGTCTAGAAGCCGAGCTCTTACCAGAGATTTGAGTGGTTGAACTAGCAGTTAGGGCCTTTCCCTTAAAATATTTAATTAAGTGCAGTATATAGCTTGCTGTGACATTGATTATTTCACTGACTTGGAATTAATCCGGAAGTCTAAGGATTTCACAAGTATATTTAATAATACAACCTCTATAAGTTTCCAGAGTGGAATGAATAATTTTCTCATCAACATGTTAGATATGCCTGATATACAGCATCAAATCTGGGCTGAACAGAGAGCTAGAAGTAGAAATGTCCAGATCACATGACAAGTGCCACCTATTATACCATCATTCAGAGTTTCCTCTGCTGGAACTCAAGATACCTTAGGAAGGGGCACCACTTCAGGCCTCTCTGAGACATCTTTCCAATAAAACTTCACATTTCCATGAAAATATCTGCCTTTTCAGTTTTCTGGAGAACTGTGCCATTGAAACTTCCTTCTCCTCCCTCTCAGATCTGTTCCTCCCCCATACACACCAGCCCCAGTTCTCACTGATGTCTCTGATCCCCCACCAGCTTCCACACTCCATGCTTAATGAGTCATAACTATTTCCCCCCTTCCAGTCCATGGCTGCCCTTTTCAATTTAATTATTTGCTTATTCTGGTCCAGGAACTTCTCCCCTGGGAGAGCTTCCTTCTCTGCCTCCCCTTGGTTCGACAACAGCATCACAGCAGCAAGAAAAGTTCCCAGCTTTGCTAAGCAAAAGCTGTACACAATAAACATTGCATATTTCTAAACACAGAAATAATCTCAATCATAGGTGATTTATTTTTCACACATCTTGGCATGGGTGGCATTCTTTTATTCTTTCAAAGGAATTTGCCAACTGCCTTTTGCCAAATGAGTTATTTCCTCACCATTAACAGATGATAGCTCTTCTGTACCCCTCTTCTGCAAGACAAATGCAAATTGCAGGAGAGAGTAAAGCAAAGTATCTAGAAGCATCATTGTTATCTAGAGAATTATTTCCTGTACATTAGATCCCTGTTATGAAAAGATTTTGTCCCACCTGCTTTCTGCGATAGGGCTAAGATTTTTTTCTCACTAATAACCCAAAGGAAAAATGTTACCAAAAAACCAATGAAAACACGCTCTTCTCCCCAAAGCATAGTTCTTTCCATATCTAGATCTTCCTTCTGTGGCTATAGGAAGCTACAGTCTCTGGTGTGGAATAACTTAGATATCATCTGAGAATTGTTTCTTGCAAATCCTGCTACAATTCTGAATTCCTGATTTCCATTTTGCACTTTCCAATCTCTCAAATCAATGCATTGGGCCTGAGTCAGGCCGAGTGCCGTGGGAAAGCGTTGGAATGCCTGTAAAGCTATGCCAGGACACGATGCTGTGCATGTGAGAGCATTGCCAGGAGGGTGCTGCCACATACTTGAGGATGAGGACACCCCACTGCTGCCAAGGCGTTCATTTGCCAGCAATACATCTCCCCAGTTGAAAAGCATTGCTGCTGTCTCTTTCTAGCTCCTGATTTAACACACTTGGCACAGCTGGCCCAGCAGCAGACCTGCCAGTGGGTTGCCTGTCATGAGATCAGAAGCAGAAATGCTTGGCTGCACTGTGAGATTTGCTGGCCCTGTGGCAGGGAAGTGAGAGGTGAGGGCCAAACATTAGTGCCATGCTGGAAATACAGAACTGTACAATCACTGTCTCTGAGAAGAAATCAAAATTGCTTTTCCTTTTGCAAATTTATTTGTGAATGAAGGAACTCCCAAAGACTTTAAACTATGGAGTTTATGAAAAACTTGAGAAAAGAAACCTGCCTGCAATTTTTCTCCTTCCATGGACATAAGTAAGACACCTATGTGTCAAGAGGGTCTGAAGCTTGAAAGTGTCAGGTGACCACACAAAAATGGGTTTCTAGCTTCAAGTGGTAGGTCACTGTTTGTAGGTCACTGTTTAAATTCCTGGTTTCTATAAAGGTGGAAAATGAGCTGAAGCAGCTGAGCTGAAAGCTCAGTGTGCTTTCATAACAATCTGAGAAATGTTGGAGGCCTGCAATTATATTTTGGCATCTGACTTTTTTCTTCCTATCTGTAGCAGTTCAGTTTTTCCTCTTGATCTCAGAAATGTTCCCAACATAGAAAAAAAATTCTGCTTCAGAATAAAGTCATAAGGCTACAATTTAAGGAAAAGACATGCTCAATTTAATCAAATGAACAAACTTATGAAAAAAAGCAGGATTTAATCCTTGATTAAAAAAACCTTGGAAGTACAGTTTTATTTTTGTATAGGAGGAAAGGAAATATGCTGATATTTTAAGGCATCTGTATATTACCAACACTTTCATCCTCTGCCCCCTCCTTACTGCAACCCTCTCAAAAACCCTTCTGATATAAAGAACTAAGATTGCTGATGGATGAAAACCAGCAAGTTTATAAGATGCTGCATAACTGCTGAATTTGTCAAAATATAAACAAATTGCTGTTTTCCTACAGAGCTCCTGTATAAAATGTCTATAGATATTCTCTACATGTTGGCTTAAGCTATAAAATAATAAAAAATTGAGGTCAAAAATTTAAGCACATTAAGCTTGTAATGAATAAAAGTGTCTACCCAGAAAAAGCAGTCTGAATCACATATGCTGGAATTGAAAAGACCCAGCATTTCAGACTACTTACACTCTGAAACTTCTGACTAGCTCAAAGAATTTCTGAAGGTGTGCATCTCTTTAGACAAAACAAATGTGGCTTTTCCATGAAAGAGGAGTGTTACAGCTGATGGTTCAAGAACAGGATGCATTGTGTTTGCACTTGATTAAAATTAAATAGTTTTCTTTCCAATTATGTACAGTGAAGCATGTCTTCATTTACTATATAGCTCAATTTTGTTTTACAAAAACACAGATTCAAGTTCTGTTCTGAATAAAGAGACACAGCATGTTTAGTATCTGTTACCATTTTGTTTTGTATTTTTCTGTTTACATTTTCACTGTGGACCTTAAAGAGCTGTAAAGAAAAGAAGCATTAGTGCTGCAATTTTGCAGAAGCTCAGGGTCAGGCAGCCACAGCAACTGGGTCTGCATACAAAGTGTCTTGTCTTTGTGCACTGCTTGCTGTTATCATGGGATGGCACTGAGATATCTCAGTATGATAGGCTGCCCTAAGTGACTCTACATCCAGCAGTAATGTTATCCAGCCATTTTATAATGTATGTGTACTTTAAGCTTGTATCTACTAATATTCTTATTAAGCAATGGTGTTTATGACGTATACAGCAATTGGAGTGGTTGTTTAAAGGCCAATATATAAAAAAACACAGATAGCTAGACAGACAGACAGAATAATGATTTGGGATATCTTGCATGAAAAACAGAAAACCTAGCAGTTAATATCCTACTAAACAATACAGAGGAGAATAATCAGCAAAGAATTTTATTATTGTATATAATATCCATTTCTTCCCTCAGCTTCTGCTGCATGACCAGTTGGTAATAATGAACAATAGAAAACATAAAGTTTATGTGGGAATAAATGTAAATTAAAGTCTATAATTATGAGGGTGCAAACTTCACAAAGCAACAGCACACAGATTAGAACTCTTAATATGTGGTAACCTGTCCACAAAGTTGTATCGTGAAAACCACCATAATAGCTGAATTCTCAATTTTGAATACATTGCAGCCTCTTCCTGAGCTTCAGCTTTATTGCAAGACTTGCAGTGTGTTTCCATTAATCAAAATGACATACTACAAACCCCTTATATCTAAAAACCTGCTTACATTGTTACTAATAACACTAAGAAATGTTACTCACGCTTAAGAAAGCTTGTTTAATATTTTAGCATATTTGTCTCATGAAACATCTATGTTTTCTTTATGGTTTTAGAATTTCAAACATTGCTTCTATATAAGTAGTTCTAGAAATATATTTTGGGTGTGAGATTAGGAGCCAGAAAAGCCAAACCAAATGTATTGTGCCTTTTTGACTAAGTAACTGAGGTTTATAATTAATTACAACTTATTATTAATGCCATGTAATTAAAATGCTGAAACAGTGCAACATATACTGATTGAAAATGTTATGGTTTTGAGGCTATCCTCTGTAGTAGTTATCCCTTTTGCAATAAGCAGAAGTTGTGCTATTCACAGTAATTACATGAAACATTTCACAATAATGTAGCCCAATAATTGAAAATTTACCATGCATTCAAACAATTTGAGTTGCAGATTTGACAGTCTTAATGCCCACCATTAAAACTATGGTTCACACAGGTAACTGAGAGGTTGGCATTGAATGGAATAAAAGAAATTATTTACTTAATTTTGTCCTTGTAAAATAGAACTGACTCGCCTTCCTGTCTTCCCTTCAAGGTGCTGGGTGAAAGGCTGAGTGCGGATTTCCACTTGTTGCTCTTGCTCAAGTGCATTTGGATCACTTGTAGGTATTGATACGGATTATATTCTATCTCTGAACAGGATTCTTTTATAAATAACAAATTTTGGTGATTTTTAATTATAAATTCAAAAATCACAGATTAATAAAATGTTTTGGGTAGGAAAGGACCTTAAAGAACATCTAGCTCCAACCCCCTGGCCACAGGCATGGGTACCTTCCACTAGAGCAGGTTGCTCAAAGAAAATTAAAAGATCACAAATCATTTTGAAGTAATAGCATGGACTTCTATAACTAAATTGGAAATAGTGCATTTTTCCATGCTCATAATTCCTGCCATATTATTGTCTCTCTATATTACTAGCTATTGTCTGTCTACATCACTAGCTTCCATTACAAATAGTACAATTTGCAAACTGGGATACTAAAGTTGCACTAGAGAAGGTGAAGTCATGCTAAAAATCCAGAAGAGATTGGAGATTAATCATACACTATGTAGTGAGGAAGGGTTTTTCCTTTGCACAGAAGCAAGAGTGAAAATGGAATCAAACAGTACAAAAACATAGCCAAGAATTTATAATATTGATCTATTCCAGAAATGTATGCAGAAATCCACAATTATTCAGATGGTCAGGTGCAGTATCTTCTAAAAATGCAGTGTAAAAAATTTCTCTGTGTTCCCTTAAAAGCACTCTCCAGAAAGAATAGTTTGAAATTATTTTCCCACAATGGGAGGACATATTAACTTCTTACTAATACTAAATCACAGCATTTTCTCGTTTAGATATTAGTTACTTTAACTAGACTGTGCTTGTTCTTTGGTTACTTTCTATATCTTCAAAAAACTTAAGGGGATGGAAGCATTTATTCAGAATTCCATCTGCCAGTTCCCCTATAAATATGATAATCTTTAGTTGAAAAATAAATTAGTAAACACATTACATGATAAAAAATAGCTTCTATAAAAGTCAAAGCCACAGTCTTTTCTCAAGTGTACGTCCCAATTTTCATTAATGTTTCCCCATTAATGTATAAGAGTTCAATTTTGTCCCAATGACTTTCCATTATCTAAATAGTTTTGGTCTAAAAAGACAAATTACTTATTATACTCCAAGTGAATAATTTGCTTCTTTTCTTAACCAGATATATCACTAATTCTACCTTTGATAAGCAATTATAACTCCTCCCTCCTTCTATTTTAAGTAATAATATACATTTGCCTAAGTAATGAAAATGAAATTACATACCTTCCACAATTTATTATTACACATCTTCATATCAAAATGCAATTTAGGACAAGGTTAAGTAGAATAAATATAGCCTCTCATTGCTTTCCTCATTTTGTCTATTGCTGTTCTACTGATTTCAACTGACAGGAGCATTGAGCTGGCTGGGAAGCAAGGTAAATGCAGAAGGAACTATGAATATATTATCATCACCTTTATTTAGCTGCACCATTGAACTGTATAGAAAGAAATCACAGCAATTTGGGAATTTTGATAGGCTGAGACCTCACTTGTAGTACAATATTCATTGACCCTGAAATACACAATGTGAAGTAACCTCGGGATGCACAAGTTTCTGTGGGCAACAAAATATCATATTCACATAAGGAGGCTTCACATTTAAATTACGCAAAAAACCAAGATATTTTGAACATACATTAGGGCAGGATATGGTCCTTTGAATGTTATTCTCAATGCTCGTACCAGCAGCAACCGTCATCTGCAAAAGGGGGCAACAGAGATTCTGCTGAATGGAACAAAATTTTGTACAGTACTACAGTATATTTAAATTACACCATACTGACAGATGAACGCGATAATTCGAACAAGCTTATCCAAGAGAACACTGATGTGGCTCAACTGAAATTCACATAAAGAAATTGAAAGTATTGTTACATCTCCTGGCTCATGCTGGGAACAACCAAATGGTAGATCACTTTGGTGTTCTGCACTGTGCTCACACAAGTGGTCTCTGAAGCACTGAACAGTCTGATAACCAGGGAGAAATAATCCCAGCTCCATGGCTGATTTTACCTGAGGTCTCTACATAAAGCAATGTTACTGCTTTGCGTGGTTTGAAGAAAGTAGGACCTTCTCCCCCATATTTAAATGTCTTATGAAAAAAAAAATCAAAATAAATAAACCTATCAAATTATTGGGTACAATTTACCTGCTAAATTGATAATTTTTTCATGCTCAGACTTCCTTCTTGCATCAAACAATCAAAAGAGTATAAAAATAGTAGGAAAGGAGCTATCTGCATTTAAAAAATCTGGAAGCCCCTTCAGCTTCTCAAGAATGTATTTTAGCATTGTATGCTAATTTTCCTCCTTTTTATAAATTTGTAATTTATTTCTGCAGAGCCCAATAAATAACAATTTTCTTTAGACAGATCTTGACAAATAGGCAATCTGACCAGGTGGTATTTCTTCAGATTTCAAAATTTACTTCAGAAGAAATTAACAGCAGACATTTTTGACAATTCCAGATGCAAAAAAAACAGCATTTCTAGACTAAACCTTTAAAGAATTTCTTTCCACTGCTGAGAGCATATGTAACAATACATACAATGTTCATGCTAATTATAGTTGAGCTTAATAATTTCTCAAAGTAAATACTGACCTAAGCTTTATTTCTGCTATTATTTACTAACTCAATAGAGTAAACTTAGTATTTAAAGCAGGCAAAATTCCAGCATTTTTGGATGCAAGTATTCTTAAAATATGGAAAACACAGCTTATTGAAAGATGTGTTTTACAGTGAATTGACTATTATAATTTGTGGAAGTTAAGCCTGACTGTATATTACAACTTACTTTTGCAGTAAACAAAAAGTGCACATTATCAATATATTTAACAACAGCCACTGGCAGGTATCTACATCCATCTATCTTCAAATTACAAATTTGCAATGATCCTCCCATTTTGATTTATAACAGTTTTAAATACAGGAAATACTTTTAAACTTTCAGTCTTTTAAAGAAGAATTATGCAGTCATATAAAAAAAAAACAAACCCTTGAATTTCAAGAAAAATTCCCTGTATGTTGACAAGTTCTAAACTTGTTTCTGTCAGATTTCTCTTCTTTAGATATACAGCCTTAAATATTTGAAAACAATTTTATAATGCTATTCTCTTCACTTAAAAGATATTTCACTTTATAGAGAGCAGCAACTTTGGAAACAATTTCCATGTAAACCAACTTGATGTTAATCTATGTATCATGTTCAGATGTATTTACACCACCACCGTTGTTCCAGAATTTAAGGAAAACACAATATATATGATATCAGAATTGCACTGATTTAAATAAACAATATTTCAGCACAAGTAAACACACACATTATAAATTTTACCCATTCAGTCTCATGCATCTTTGTTTAATCATGGTTCAATGGTTCATAAATTATATCTCAGTGTGTGCTTGTATATATATACACACACACACACACACAGAACTACTAAAAAATGTTGAAACAAATGCATCAGGATTAATGTGTAAATAAGTCACAAGTTTTTTCACATTTTCATTTCCATATGTCTGATATATGATTTTTCTGAGAATTTTGCACTTATGTTTAAAAAGGTAGATCTACTGTATACTTTTGACTGCTGCATCTGAGCTCTATTAACTAATTTATTCTTGCTGTTCACCACTGGTAACAGCAATATTCCCTGAGTAACTTTATCATAATTTTTCAAATTACCTTGTCGACAATTTTCCCCCTCTTTCCCCTAGTAAAAGTGGGGAATACCCACAAAAGACATAGTGACAAAAGGTATAAAATTAATTCTGTTTAATTAAATTCTATCAGCTGATGGGGTTTAAGTCCAGTATTTTGACTCTTGGGAAACTTAACATAGTTGGAAATGAGTGATCCCTGATACTTCAGTGTTGTAAGGGTATTTCCTAATAGCCACAGTTCTTTCCTATCCAAAAGGTCAAGTGTAAGAAAAATGAGATAAAAACATTCCATTAAAAGTATAAAATTTGTGCATGAATTCTAAAATTGTTTTTCTTCAAACAATGTATGTTGAGGAAAATGCATCACATTGTTGTGAAGATTTTACTGGCAATCATTGGAGGTACAAAAATCTATGAAAGAGTTATGCATTGTAAGTAGTGCAGCAATTCCCATTCATGCATGTTGAGGAAATATTTATTCCATTCAGGAATGCAACTAATGGTATAGCATCAACTTAGTATTTTGTACCTTAGAAACTACAACATATTTGAATTAATATTAATGACACTTCCTATTACTGTTTGGGCTTTCTCCTTTGGAGAATGTTTAACGGAGGAGAAAATTAAAGTTTAGCAGAGGAGAAAATAGGGTTAAAAGGGAGAAAAAATTCTGAAAATGAATCTCTAGAACATGCATATATTCTAGGTTGGGATGAACACTGGTTACTCTTTGCTGTAAGCCACATGCATGGGACATATCCTCAAGCTGTATCTTACTGATGGACTTAGAAATGTTTCCAGTCTCCTCTTCATCTTTCTTTTGGATTTCCACATAGAAGAGCCTTGTGTGAGGCTGTGACACATCTGAAAACATTTTCAGAAAATGCACTGCCTAGTAAATGCCCTCTAGGTGCATACACGGCCATGCTGCACCTCCTGGAATTCCCAAGACCACGTGAGGCAATAATCACAAATAATGGCACACATGCAGAAAACTAGGCTGGCCTTTCACAACCAGATGGAAATAGTGACAAAGGATGTATGAGACTATAATTTCCGGTTTCTGTGGAAGCAATAAAATTAAATGAAGTTTTACCTAATTTCTCTAAATTACACTTTGAGAATTATTTCAAAATTCATTAATTCCAACACTGGTATTCCTAACCTTACAACATGAAGCAACTGCATTTTTAACTAGTTACTTACACTGGGCTTACAAAGTGATCTTGCTGTCCAGGTCACATGAAAAAGAACATACTTTCCTAAGCACCAATATAATTATAATCCAAGCCTTTTTAGCAAGTCCCTAGTTGAAGTTCTGGTAAAGCAGGAAATCCTGCACTCAGTTATTATACGAACAGTACAGCTGTAATTTCAAGGCCACATCCAAAATAAGGACAGAGAATATACAAGAAAGTCAGATTTTATAACAAGTGGTATGGAACGCCACTGAAAAATTCAAAGCTACTCAATGAATAAATTTAATTTGTTGCTATATTGAATGAATCAGGACAGACTCTTTCCCAGGTTTTTTTGATTCTATAACGTAGATTTCGGACGAGTGGAACCTACTTACTAAAAAATCATGATAATCCTGCTCTCAGAAGCAAAAAAGTGTCCCTTGGAGCAATATTTGTACATATGTATGCACACACACTACACATAAATAAACATTATGTGTTTGATGATGGTAGTCCTCCAGCGGGGGAAGGGGGGGTATAAAGAAGTAACAAAAACCACCTATAAGCCATCTATATCAACATAACTCTCTGGTGTTTATGTTGACTGGTACACACTTTGTCCATGGGAGCACTCCCTCCGAACTACTGGGAGCTTCCTATCACTGCACAGTGAAATCTACATACAAAATCTGGCAAGATGTATTCCTTAAACCTAATACATAGAAAAACAGACCTTGCAGTCTGTATAGCAGTCTTGCCACAGTATTGTTACATGACAGAACAAGGTAAGCTAATACCTCATTAAGTGAGCATTTTAAAGAGAAAATATATTTACCCGTATCAAACTGATTTTTCTAATTATTCTTTGATTAATCCCTTTAAAAATATTTCAATAAAATCATCACAGTTAAAATAAAATCTTATACTTACATTATAAAATATCTACAATATTCTTGTAGGAGATGCTTATTACAATGAATAAAGATTCAGAACAGTGATCACAGAAGCAGAGTTTGAGTTCATATATCCATTAAAACATCTCAAGATCGAGCCTTTGTGCTTTACCAAGGCAAAGAAATAATTCAGGCATGTATTCTACCATTAAGAAATTACTTAATAAAAATACTCTAAAAAGGGTCTGAATTGTTCCTACTCAAAAAATAAAAAATATTACCTTGTCTTTCCTTCCTAATTGTCAGAATTTCCTCCACACAAAGTCTTTCCAGACAAGAAGTTTGTTGTTTGTTTTTTGGTATTTTTTTATTACAAGTACAGAAAACAGAGGACATGCTCACTTCACAGAAGCACGGAATCATCAAAGTTAAAAGACACCTTCAAGATCATCTAGTCTGGCCATCAACAACCTGTCACCACCATGACCACCCCTCAGCCATATCCCCAAAAGCCAAAGCCAGACACCTCTTCTTGAGTGCTTCCAGAGACAGTGACTCCACCACCTTCCTGGGCAGCTTACTCCAATGCCTAACCGCTCCTTCAGTGAAAAAAATTCTACTGATATCTAATCTGAGCCTCCTCAGGAGCACCAACTTAAGGCCATTTCCTCACATCCTTTTACTTGAGACATGGCAGAAGAGATGGATCCCCACCTGGCTGTAACCTCCCTTCAAATAGCTAAGCTAAAAAACTACAGCTTCCTCATTGGACTTGTGGTTCAGATTCTTTGCCAGCTTTATTGCCCTTCTTTGAAAATGCTCCAGCACTCCAATGTCCTTTTTGAAATTCCATATTGTATAAAAGTATGAAACTATAAGAACATTGCACTAATATGGAATACAAGACATATTTTTTTGGGGTTACCCTGGACAGTGTTACAGTGATTGGTTTTCAAACTAGGTCTGTGGAAATCATGCTGACTGCTCTTTTGTTCTGTCTAATGAAGCATGAACTCTCTGATATTTATGTTCCACATTCCAAGTAATTTTATTGATGACTGGCATGGAAAAGGGGAAGGGAGAGCACGGGGAGTGAAAGAAAAATAAAAGAAAAGGTAAAAACCAAAGACACCTACAGTGTATTCCTGCACTCCCTGAAATCCTGCTCCTATAATCAACCAGCTACCAGACCTACCCCAGCCTACAGTACTAATCTCTCTTCTCTGGGCTGTGAAGAAGGAAGAGAACAGCAGTTCACACACATGTACACAGTGCCCTGCAAAACCACAAGTACTGTTTAGGAAGGTGTGTTAAGACTGCTGCTAAACTGTGCACATGGTCCTTGGAGAAAAGACCTGCTGAGAGATCCAGGTTAGATGTAACTCAAGCACACCCGAGGAGCCTATACATATCTCAGAAATCCCACAGATTTTGTGAAAGAGAGAAATCTCACAAGGATCACAGGGACTATCAGAGTTCTGTTAAAGACAAAACTAAGAAACACATTCAAAACAAAGTGAATCACATTCCTTGCTCTAATTTCAAATCTTTATGTCTCATTCTTACTGTATGACTACAGCAGACAGCAAAGCCAAAACCACGCCTAAATAATCTCTACAGCCTCATACAACGTTGATTGCCCCACAAAGGCCCAGTGATGCCTATTCAAAATCTGTTCCTTTTTCACTCCTCAGATTTCTACATAAAGAAAACAAGTCAGTGAATCACTTATTTTGAAGTAATGCATATTTCTCTCATTTTCCTGAAGGCATGTGCCAGCACATCCAGTTTCCTCCAGAGGGACAGTTTGACCTCTGATCACCTGGGAGCAGGGTAAGGAGAAGGAAATGTGCCCTTGGGTGAGCGCAGAATGCAGCCCCTGGGAGCCATTCTGTTCTACCTGGGCTCTGGAGAACTCTGGAACACAGATATTCTGTAAGGCTGGGAGGAAACAAAAAGGAGCAACTGATACTTCATTTATATCTATAACCTCATTCTACAAGTGCAGGAAATATGGCTAACACTGTTAATACACATTTTTTTCATAGTCTGTCCCCTCAAGAGGAAATATGCATACAAATACACAGATATCTGAAGTCTGTAAAGCACTTTGGTTGAATGTTCTTAGTTTGATTTTTTTCCTTTTAAGTGTTTATTCTTCTAGATAAGATACTGCTGAAAAAATTCAGCTTACTCTTGAAGATATGAATGGGACAGGCATAGATAGTGGAAATTCCTTGGGGATTTAATGCTACTCTGTTGGATCAGCTGCCAAGCAATCTGTCTCACTGTACAGCACTTTTCAGGTCCTGAATAGGTCAGGGCTATCACATAAAATCCTGCTGACTTAAAGAAATTATTATTTAAAATAATCTATATTATCAATTCCCACTAGCTTTGCTAGGCACTTTGCAAGTATAGCTCTGAGAATATTTCTTTTATGAACAAGCTGAGATACATGTACAATGTCTCCAAGCACTCTGCTTCTTTCACTGCATTTACTTTTTCATGTGGGTATAGAAGCCTAACTCACAGATTTCAGGTACAGTATTTTTCTTTGCATTTAAATATCTCCTTCCCAGTTTGAGATACCAAAAGGCACCCAAATACCAAACATACAGTGTGCAGTGATACATTCACAACCTACACAGTTTCAAGAACTGAGAATTATTATGATGCTGCCAAGCAGCATAAAGCACAAATTAACAAGATTTTGGTCTTTTTCTTGGTTATTCGTAATGCTTTGGGCAACAGCCAGATGTCAGAAATCAGTTCAACTTCATATTAACATCATTTGAAAAATGAGCAGTGGCAGATGCAGGCAGTGAAACTACACCTTGGAAAGACAGACCTAAGGTGGAGGATATCAGTGGAGATGAGTGGAAACATTTACATACAAAATAAATAAGAAGCTGTAGGTAAGGAAGAGCCTGAACTGGAAGCTTCTTTTTTTACTGTCTCCTGAAAGGATTTGAAAATTAGAGTATCTATTAAATATTAAATTGAATTATTTGCACACCTTATCTAATTTAAATGTAATTCAGAGTACTTGGAGCTAGAAGCTCAAGATTCCTAACCCTTGAGGGGATTGAAAACTATTATTTGCATTAGACCTTAGATATAGTTTCACCTTTTTGCATTGCAACAGGGCAGGGAAATAATTTGTGCCCTGGATCCCTGTCCACCTTTAAATTATTCCTTTAAATAATTTAATCTTGGAGTAAAGATGACTTTTTGACCTGGTGCCTCTGAGGAGGGACCCTGAGCAAAGGATCCCCGTGATTTTACACCTCACAGTCCAAGTGGAGCAGTCCGGAGGCTGTGAGGTCCTGCCTTGCCTCTGAGTTTCTGTCCCCAGGCACTGAACCCGCACACTGAGCTGCCTGCTCTGAATGTATTCCTTAACACTATCTTAGCATGAAATGCAGTTAAAACTGGTCATTCCTCTCCAGTAAATAGTTCAAATGTAGATTCTACATTTGACAACTTGCATAAGTTTGAGGGGCAGACAAACCAGTCTTTCTACAAAAACTTCCATGAGAAACAGTATTAAGAGTACATTAGAAAATGAAATGAAATTCTAATTTTAAAGGGAAGGACTGAACAAATTTTGATGTAAATTAAACATTAAACTTTGCAAGTGAAGAAGGCACACAGGATTATATGTCTTTATGTATTAAACCAGCATGCTTA
Source organism: Passer montanus (assembly GCF_014805655.1). Taxonomy (NCBI): domain Eukaryota; kingdom Metazoa; phylum Chordata; class Aves; order Passeriformes; family Passeridae; genus Passer; species Passer montanus. The sequence goes on from NW_024364270.1 coordinate 6,926,176, forward strand.
TCACAAAAAACTTTTAAAACTGTTTTAAACTATCACTTTTGACACTGGTTTAAAACTCAACACCACACTGACTGAAAACCTGAATTTAAAATGCTCCAAGAAGAAAATAAGCTTTGGGAATTTCTTGTTTTATTTTCTCCATATGCAACATTCCTTTCAGCTACTTGAAGCATAAATCAGACCAAATTTCCTCACTGAGTATGTTGGAATAGCTACGTCTTTTCAATGAAAATAAACATAAATTGATGTTGAACATCTGTTGAAGATAATGACAAAGGTGCTTAAAGTTGTCTGTACCAGAAAACTTGAGGAAAATGAGACAGCTGGGTTCATCCAGGACTCTTTGCTATGCTGCTGCTAGTTCTTGATGCTGCAGCAGGGACCAAGAAGTGGTCCAGGAAAGAAAGGGTTTCCTGACGCCTATGATCTTGCTTCTTTGCACACAGACATTTTACCTAGCCAAGAACATGATTTTCATATGTAACAATAATTATCATGCCCATATAAAACTGAGACAACAGCACAGCTTAAAATACTATATTCAAGAGCACAGACTTCACTGACTACAATGAAAAGAATATAATAAGAGTAAAATACTACTCTGGCAACAATTATTCAAACAGTCAAAGAATTAACATCAAAACACCACTGGATAAATATTGGCTATATTTTTCTGTTTCATCTCTACATGAGTAACATGAAAAACTCCAGATCCAGACAAAAGCCATATTTTTAGTACATTGAACTGCAAATACAGCTGAATACATGTATAAAAACCACAGGATCTGGCTGATTAGTTTAAAAAATCCAAATTTAAACCATGAGAAAACCATGGCAACAAAACGAATAAAAATTTGTAATTTTAATAAAAATTAGAATTGACATTATTGGGGGCCTTAAAATACAGCTTTCCTATGTTTATAATTTAAAAATCAAAATTTTATATCTTATCATCACTGAAAAGTCAGCAAGTGTAACAACCTGACATATGATAACACCTGTACATTGTGTCCTTCAAATATTACTTTTATAATCTGTAAAGTGTTCAAAAAACACAGTGAGAAAGGGAGAAGAAATATATGAGCTAGTAGAGCCCAGAAGAATCCCCATAAAGCACACAGCCAGCCATCGTGATGTAATAAAGATCTTAGCTTTGTTAGTAGGGCAAATTTCCTAACAGTTGAGGAAGGGCAGATCAAAGAACCCTGATCAGCTAAAAGACCAGACCTCCAGAAAAGAAACTGAGAGAGCACAGATTAGTAACTACCCACTATGGCAGAGAATCTGTACCAAGAAAGGTGAAATTGAATGATTTGCACACCTTATCTAATTTAAATGTAATTCAGAGTACTTGGAGCTAGAAGCTCAAGATTCCTAACCCTTGAGGGAGAAAAACATGTTGTCTCAAAGGCAACTCAATACGTGAGTGGATTACCCAAAATTAAATGGTTTGAATGCAGTATTGCCCTCTCCCAGCTAAAAAGACACCAGCCTTGCTTCCTAAGGAATGACAAGGCATTTTGTTATTTAATTGCATCTTTTCTTGGCAAAACAGAATACTTTGCTTCAAAAAGTTGTTTCCTCACCATTGTGGCATCATCGCTGTTCACTGGCAAGCACGGGGAAGGAAAACTTTAGCAGGTGCTAAATACAGTGGACTTTCTGGTTGGTGCTGACCATCACAGAACTATGATGAAATGGCTTGGGTTGGAAGGGACTTCAAAGGTCTCCGAGTTTCAACACCTTCCATGGGACCATGTTGCTCAGATCAACATGGCCTTCAACACTTTCAGGAAGGAGACATCTACAAATTCTCTGTGCAATCTGTTCCAGTGCCTCACCAACCTCACAATAAAGAATTTCTTCCTACTATCCAATACAAACCTACTCTCTTTGTTTGAAGCCATTGCCCCTTATCTTTTCCTGAACATGCTCTTACAAAAAATCTCTCTTCATGCTTCCTGTAGGCTCCCTTAGGGTACTGGAAAGCCACAATTAGGCCACCCCAAAGCCTTTTCTTCTCCAGCCTGAACAAGACCAATTCTTTTGGCCTTCCAGCAGAGGAGAGATGCTTCACCCCTCCAATCTCCTTAGTGGCCTTCTCTGAACTCACTCCAACAGGTCGGTGTCCTTCCTGCGCTGGAGACCCATCACATCTCTGACAGAGGGAGGATGAGTAGAGTTTGTCTCAAAATAAAAATGAGCTGCTAACTATTCATAAAGAATAAGTTCAGATACTAAGAGAATGTCTAGACCTTCTCCAAAGCACCAGTGATAGCAATATTTTCCTTAGAGTGTGTAAGGAGTATGTTATAGGTTTTAACTATAGCAAGTTTACTGCAGTTTGGAAATGCTCACCCCCCCAATTACTCTCAATAATCAATCCTTCCACCATGATATTCTGTATTTTAGATGCAAATGAAATTAAAAGCTAATTTTAATGTAACCTGCAATGTCACAATTCCACAGAAAGCACAAAAGAAAGTATGTCTCATAGGTATTAAGAAACTGCCAAAAGCAGTTACAATTGCAAATATGCAGGTGACAGTTAACTCACTAAAAGAGAGATTGCAGATTGACTGCCAGCTACCAGCCTCTGGAAAACGAAGTAATTCATACTCATACAACTTGAAATGATTCAATAGTGTTTTTATTTCATTGTGATCTAAACTAGGTTGCATCTGCTTGCACATATCAGCAGCTAACAGGGTGCCTAAAGAGTCACCCTGGTTAAGCAAACTCATGGGAATGTCTTAGGAGTATCTTATAAGCAGTGAAAACAGCTCTTGCACTTGACAGGGGGAAGGAGGAAGGGAAACAGGGACAATTCTCTTCCAGTTTCTGTTTGCAATGGATGCACAGCTGCCAAGCATGCATCCTGGGGAAACCCATACCACAATGTTCCCAAAAGTGGAAAGCCAGAAGTGCCAAGGGGACAGTCACATTCTAAATTTGAATATGCAAATGCAAGTGTTTCCCTGGCACATTGCCCCCAATTGTGAGAAAATATAACCAAGGTTGACAGTTCTCTATAGGCCTGAAGACCTGACTTTTGAAATTAATCTTACTGCTATCAACAGGAAGGGTGCAGAGCAGTGAAGTGTCTCTTGTAACTAAAAACTATCTTGAGTTAGCAGTTATGTCACTGATTCTAAGGTGCATTTCTCTAATCATTACCATTTTTATGTACATGGAAGAGGTCTTCTGTTAGGATGCACTGTGAATTCTTCCTTCCTTCCTTCCTTCCTCCCCTCCCATGAGTCTTCATGTAACTTCAAAGTATGATTAATTACTGACTTTTTTCCATTTATTTGTTGCTTTCATTTTGATTCATTAGTGTTCATGACATTAATTAAAATAGGACACTACAATTTTTTGAGTTGTAACATTACTTAAAATTGTAGCAGTATTCACAGGAAACAAGCTCTGCAAGAGTTGGTTACCAAAACGATGACATTTAGTCAACACTTTATATTTCAACTTAATGTTACAATTGAATAAGTCATGTTCTGAATACACGATATTATTTTTCACCATATGTCTATTAACTAACTCTCTAGACAATAGCTTGACTTCTGTACTTGTGTGCATCAAAGGAACACTGGCAGAAGACATGGTTAATTATATATGAGTCAGAAGGGCAGTGGTTTTAATCATTAACACAACATTAGTTGTGGAACAAAGATACATCATTATATCAATACATGCATTCCTTTGATAATCTCAGCTATGACTGTCATGGAAAACCATACTCAGCAGAAGAATTCTCTTTTTTAGCTCAGAATCCTACTCTTTTTGTCAATGGTTCTCCCTCTTTTGATGACAGCTTTATTGTTTTACTCATTCATCAGTCTCAAAATGATGGGTTTAACGATAAGAATCTATATGAAAAAAGAAATCAAATACATTTTGCAACCTTAGTATCATGTAATACTGAGTAGTTCAAGAGTTTATAGTGAAAGAAATGCTGCAGTGCTTCTACAATAATATGGGAATTTTAAGGAATCATAGTTATGATCTCATGTCAATTTGTTTTGCAAACATACTCTGTGTCAACCATCATCTCAGTAAAACTGAAAATAGAACATCTTAAATGCAAATTTGCTTAAGTGAGTTTATGTGGTTATGCAGCTTCTTCAGTTCCACAGAATCATAAAACTACGCCCATAGTTTGGGTTTGCTGTTCAAGAGTTTCCATGCACTTGACATGCTGCTAGAAACTATTGAATTGTTAATAAAAAAAAAATTATATGCATGACATTCCAGTGCAAGTTTAGTTATCACTCAAGCATTAAAGCTGCCTGTGTCCTGTCCCCCATTATCTATGAGCCTGAAAGATCATCTTTTATTTCAGTCTTAATTACTAAAAGCATTTCCACTACAAGAGTACAAGTCAAGATGTAAAGGATAAAGCCTCCATGCCATGTCCTATGAGCCCACAGCTGTGATCCCAACAAGCCAGATAACCCTTGAGGCTGTGACAGGCTCAGAGTGCAATGGTTTTCCTTTTCCACTTTTGTATCATGCTGCCAAACAAACAGGTCAATTATTCACTGTCATTGTAACAGTAACTCCAAGGTGATCAGATATTGCAATGATGAAGAAACTCAGAAAAAATGAACCCTTCTGCTTTTCACTTTCCTGAGGGATTAAAATTAACCCTTTTCTCTTTTCCAGTTTTTCTAAGACTCATAAATTTATTTTTTTATTTGAACTTCCTAACAGAATTCTGCCAAAATGGAAAAATACTGAAGAGTGCAACTGGTGCCTCTACCGAAAATCTCACTCATATAAAAGCCTGGTTGGGTCTGTTACTCCAGTGATTTTATGGTTGTAAGTTTCAGAGACTGAATGTCAATTAATAGATGTGGGCTCCTCTGTAGCCATCTATTTTTAATTCCATCAGAGAGGCTTAGTGTTAAACATGTGATGGAAGAAATGTTAGTCAGAGGAAAGCAGATGGGATAGCTAATTTTTCTTTCACAGTGTTTACACAATGACGAATTTTTTTTAACTCTCACAGCAGAAAAACAAGAATACCCCACTCACATATAGCAGTATTCCTCAGCAGGCTTAAGACAGGAAAATGCTAAGTTCTGATCTGGATTTATCATTTGGTAGCCTGGTAATAGAATGTACCAGTAAAGGTATGAGTCTACAGTCCATGCCAGTAGTCCTCAAGCTTCAGGTGCTGCTCAGGTGTCCAGGCTGAGCACACTTCAGTGTGTTCATCTGGAGTCTCCTGCTCCCTCAGTGCATGTGCAAACTGCACACAGAACAAAAAGTGCATTTTGTAACTTTTTACTTATCTATATAAAAGCAGGCAAAGAGTAAGTTAAAAAGAACCCCACACAGACTGTACCAACCAGACACAGAAATGGAACTAAATGTGCCAGCCATGAGAATGGCTGTTTTGTGCCACAGAAGACCCCTGAATTTGTCCCGAATTACCTTGCTGCAGAAGGGAAAGCAGCCTAGCTGTACCAGTGGTGTATCATGCATATGAAGAAGGAGCACTCACTAACCCAGGAATAACCAAAGGATACCCTGATTTTGGATACAAAGCAGGGATTTCTACATTGCTCTGCACCACGCTATGCTGAAGTGTTAGCTTCCCTGAGACTGCAGTCAGCTGTATAAATTCATGGGGCTCCAACAGAGAAGATGAAATTATTCACATCTTATAATAGTTGTTTCTAAGACCTTAGATGACTCAATTGACTCTTATTATAACCTTCAAAGTTAAAAAAAATCAGAAACTTGCATTTAAAAAAATGTAGACAGATTCTTAAGTAAAGCTTGTTTAAAAAGATGATATTTCAATAATATCAATAATTTGCAAAAAACATGTTTCAAATTAATGTTCTGTTTGCATATAATGCAAATAAGACATAATCCCTACAGCTGGCAGAAGAGTAAAATATACTGCTGAGGAAGTTCTGCTGAATTTTAAGTCACATGGAACACAAACACCAAACCCTTGTATGCTGTGTAGAATAAAACCGTGCCACCCACATGAGAACTTCTCTAGAAGTCCTAAATTCAAAAGGCAGTTAAGACAATCAAACACATTCAAAGTATGTGATCTGAGTACTTGATCTTCAGTAAAAGGATGCAAACTGAAACTTCTCAAAGCCACATTGCTTATGGCTGAAGAATTTCCTTTAGATTTGTCTGAAATAAGAATGAAACAACAAACTCTTAACTAACATCACGAATATTATGAACAAATTAATGAATTATGAGAGTCTCACATATTTATTTATTTGCAATCATCTACAACACAAACTGCAACTTTTACTTCTTGATGAATATCATTTCCTGTGCATATAGATGCATTCTGAAACCTAATTTCCAGCTTTAGAGCCACATAAACCATAAGAGATGTCCTTAAAATCTTTCAATGGTTGGGCATCATTTTAATTTAATTCCAGATAAGAAAATATTTAATCTTTCTCCAAAACTTTAAAATAGAGCTTTGTGAAATATCCAAGGTCTCTTGGTGATGAAAAGAATAAATTTTGCTCAACACATTATTACCATTAAATAGATATAGAATAGGTCTATTCAGGGCTGCTTCTTTCAGGGAAAGCTGTTAACAAATACATATGAAATGGTTGATTTCATAGTCTTTTAGTGCTCAAGATTATTTAACAGATAAATATCTTGTCAGAACAATCAGCACTGCTGCCAACTGACCTGATTATTTTTAAGAGAGAAAAAATACATTTCTGTCACCCCAAGAGCTGTAACAAATATATACATTCTGTGGAGTTAATACACATTTATAGAGCTCCAAAACTACCAAAGCACGATACTGAAACCACACTTAGGAGAAAGGGCTTAAAGGATTTAAAACAACTAAAGCACTTCTTTAAAAGTGGAATACTCACACTAATACTGCTACAATTAATAAAAAATTTAATTGGCCCTTTGTGATGTTCAGGAATTAGTATGTGTACTTTTTTCCATGTCAATTCCTGACACTATTATGAAAAAAACTGCATGAAAAATCTACTTACACTTTGAAAGGGAAATGAAGTGTCATATCTTCACCTGCTCATGTGTTGTGTCTGATGCCCTATGTGTGGAGATGCAAGCTCTGACTCCATGTTCAGAAGGCTGGTTTATTATATTATTACATATAATATTAAAATACTATATTAAAATTATACTAAAAGAATAGAATGCATAACAAAATCTTGTGACTGCTCACAGCCTCAACACAGGTGGCTGTGATTGGTCATCAAGTGAAAACAATCCACATGGAGCAATGGAAGATGCACCTGTTGCATTCCACAGCAGCAGATAGTTATTGTTCACATTTCTCTCCTGAGACTACTCAGCTCCTCAGGAGGGAAAAATCCTAGCAAAGGATTTTTCATAAAATATCATGGTTACATTCATGTTTTATTATGGTTTTGAATACTTAAATCTTTCATTGTTCTTTATCTACCAAATGACACGCTGCTGTCACTGCTGTCTAATAGGAACTTGTCTTTTCTAAATTACTTTTGAGTATTGAGATTTTAGAGTATAAATTACAGTTCTAGAAACAAGAGACATCCACTGATGATAAACAACTGTGAAACATGTAAAACGCACTAAAAACCTGGAAGTTCCAACCATTTTTTCCAAGTACAATAAGCATTACACATCTTACATTCTAATGTACTCTTTTCTGTGTTTCCACCTCTGTTCCATCCTTCCCTTAACTTGATGTGCCAAGTTCTTACACCACACACTCTTTGTAGTCAGAATTACATTTCCACCTAGCCTGGAACAGTGGGACCTCATGCTTAATTAGTAGTATCACCGATATTGAAGAGAGTGTATACACTGTATAGAGCCCCAGACAGTCCCAATGTTAACAAGAGGCACAACGTGTTAACAAGAGCATGACAGTGGCCACTATTACCTCGTTGAATAAACATGCATGCAAATCCCACCTGTAAATATAGGTTAAGTCTTTATATTGTTAAAAGGTTCTCCTTAAGTACATATCCAAATTCTGTGTGCATCTGCTTGACTAACAAAAACCTGTCCCTATGTTGTTACAAGAATTTTTAACAGAACAATTTTATTATGGAACTAAGTCAAACAGACCACAATAGCAGAACTATGGGATATAAGCCATTTTTAATTGAACGTTGATACTGGCAGCATACTTAACCCTCTTAGGTTTAGAAAAAAATGACAGATTTAGATTTTGCATTTAATAACAATTTCCCAGACACCCTTCTTTTGTAACCTTTTAATCTTTTGATTCCATCAGATTTTGAAGGGACAAACTACTAATAAATGCAGTTTTATTTCTATTTAATTTAAACACAGAAATAAGTAAGTAGGAATATAGTTACAGGAATTTCCCAGGAAAATATTTCTGTGGTTTAACTTCTAATCTGTTTTTGTTTTGGGATTAATGCAGATAGCATCAAAATGAGAAACAAGCTGCATATTCAGTTCAGGCATTCTAGTAAAACAGCACGCAGCCTGAAGAGTCAACAGGAAATAGTTTCAGTTTGGTGACTTCTTTTGAATTTTTGTATTTGAACATGAAACTTCTTCAGTATTACTCTTTCTAAATATTTCTATAGAATACCTGATGTCTAACAACATGAAACCGTATCAACACCACAAAAAACAATTCCAACCTTGTGGGAAAGTCCATAAATACTCAAAATTACTCATATCAATTAAATTATAAGGAATATTCATATGTGCAGCTAAAAACCTTTAGAGATTATTCTATATCATACATTTCTTATGACCACTGCATAAAGAAAAAATGATCAAAAATTATTTTGACGAATAAAGGAAAAATTATGAAAGATAACCAAAATGTTAATCTCTTAAATGCTGGATTTGGACTTTTCCTCTGTATTGGTTTCTGAAAAACAACTCAGAGAAAAGTAAAATATTTTTCCTACAGATACTACAGTAGATGATATGACTACTCTTAAAAATTACTGAAAAATAATTCTAATATGAAAAATATGCTTCAGTGTAAAGGCACAGAGAAACCCACTACATGCTGGTGGACACCAGAATCTGAATGCAGACAGTTTATATTTATCTTGGTGTCTGAGAATAATTAACATTTTGGAATCAAAATGAAGTCAGCGTTAATGGGGATGATATGCTGGGTGCAATATATTTCACCTGTGCTGTTGGAGTTCTACAGAGGAGAAAAAACAGAGAAAAAATAGTTGTCCCTGAAGTGCATGTGTGTGACTCACAATGTATGCAAGAGACAGACCTCTGAAGTGTGAACTTGCTGTTTATACCCAGCTTATAACATAAAAATAAGATGACTCTAATACTGTAAGAACAAGAGGCCAGATTAAATGAATGATTTTGGTTTTAATTGTCCCTTTAATTTCCTCAAGCTACAAATGAATAATTTGCATTTGCCTCTCTGTTTAGGTAGGTGTGTATTCATCTGAGCTCTTCCATCCAAAACATGCAGTAATACTCTCCAGGTACATAAATGCAAGCATTCAGTGCAATTTTCAATGTGGTTTTAACATACAAAGATTTTGGTGTCTCTGTCTCAGGTGCCTGACAACATAGCTGGAAATTATGGTGGTAACAGGGAATTATAAGGCTGAGTCTATTTCTAGAATTCCTTCATTCCCTCTACATTACCTGGCACATGGTATTTTTCCTTGAGGAGCTGTACTGCACTTTTCTTGCTCTCACCTCCACATGGAGGACCCTTGAAACCTATAATTTGGAAAACCCGAGGAAATAATGCTGCAAAAAAGGCTAATTGCATTTTTGCATTATTTGCAGAATTTCTTCAGGCTTAATATTTTCTCTTGTTTCAACAAGAGCATAAGTTATTCTTTAAATCAGTAATTGGTTTTAGATGCACTCCAGTCTATCAACTATAAGATATGGGTAGTTAGAAGTACAACCGGAGGAAAACAAAGGAAATAATCATCATAAAAGTCTTCAAAAGGCTGTTAAGTTAGCAATTTTTATTTAATAGCAGATTATAATCAATTAGTTTGACAACTTAAAAAAACCTGCTTTTATTTCAGGAGTATTCATTAGGACATACTGCTGATGCATATGGAAGTCTGCTGCGTATAAACTGTGAAGCTCAATGGGCTTTCTTTGCTATTGCAAGTCTTAAATTATATCATTTTCCTCACAGGTATTACCTGCCTTTATGAATTTACAAATTGCTATCATCTGACCTGTGCTAAATACAAGAATCTGAGCACTGAAAGGACATTTCACTTGATATATTCAACATCAGATCAAATTCCAGACAGTGTAATCCTCCCTCTGGAGTGCATACCCATGACTTGTTGGCATTGCCACAGCACCCATCACCAGCTCTTGAACAGAACAAATGTAATTTGTACTGGTTTTTCCATTAGCTGTACTCCACAGTAGTATCCAGATTTAAACTTTATATTCTACCTGCAGAATTTTACTACCATGGAGAGTCAAGTAGTGTAGTAAGAGGTATTGCAGCAGAGGAAGCCAGGCTGCTGTGCTTTGTGTAAAAGGACACTGAAAGGACACACAGAAAGTCTGCAACGCTTATGTAGAATTTTCTTCAAAACACATGCAAAAACACGTCAGGGAAAAGCAAAACTGGAAACTTGCTCCTTCCTATTCAGACAGATGAAGGTAATCTTACAGTCAGAAGAAGGTTACACATTTATTATCCCCTTCTTCTGCAAACCCAACAACAGTAAAAAAATCCCACAGATTACAGAGTGGGCAGAACACTGTTCTTCAATGCATCCAAAATGCTTTGAATTCACTTGTTTCATTTAAATATGTAGTAAGCATATACAGGATAGAATTTATTTTGTTTTCTAATCATTGTATGCAATGTTGGCTAGAACTTTCCAGCTCAAGTAAGAACGAAGAAGTAGTCAAATTTCCACACTCTCAGAGGAATTCTAAGGCTACTAGGAATGCTAGAGGAGCTCTTAAGTTACTAAGGTGTTAACCGAGTAGATAACAATATACGATGGAGGTATTATTAGGAGCTATAGATCAGCACTTGTTTATTTTATTATTTTTTCACATCTGCTGCTTGCTTTCTTACCACTGCTGTTCTTTTATTGTTGCAAGTGAACTCCTAAAGCTGTTTTTCACCTGCTTCTAGCTATTGGATTTTCTCTGGAAAGAAGGAAACCAACTTTGTTCAAGAGCAAGTGCCTCATCACAGAAAGGTTCTATTAACTACAACAACATCCACAGCACATTATATTTTTAACTGGTTTTCAGAAATACACGAAAAAAAGCTTCCCCAAAAAGTCACAAGGCTTTCTAGTCTGTTCTTGACTTTCACTGACCAGCTAAAGTCCATTTCAAAATGAAGATGACTCATGCTCCAGTTCCCTTATCAAAGAAATACTTTGACTGAAACTGCAATTTTCTGCTGACAGTGATGAGGACAGGAATACCATTGGCAAAGTTCTTTCCATTAAATTTAGGACATAGCTGGATTAACGGAACCATTCCTGCCCTCTTAGTTATCACTTGCTTTCCGCAAACATTCTTGCAACTTTAAAGCACTCTTTGTGATTACTAAAACAGGTTTTTCCTTACAAAAGAGGTTGGCACCTGTTCTCATCAGGGGACTTTGACAGCCCGAGTTCTAAACACATTTCTGCATTGTGTTTAGCAGAGGCCACTTTCAGCAGATGACACTCAAATTCACAGTAGAAAAGCTGATAGCTATACTAAACACCAATTTCCTAAATTTAGCCTTAAGTACACACTGTGCAGGAAATCGGATGTGTTTGGGCAGGAAATTTTGGGATGCCTCATTTAAGAAATGTGTTAAGAAAGAAATTTTACCACTATTACAGTCTTTTGTAAGTCCAAGGACACAGCAATACTCTGAAGTTTTCTTAGCAGTAAAGCAAATACTGCAAGTGAAATAGAATGGATCACTGACTTAATGTATACACTGTGAATTCATATATATATATATATATATACACTCCTTCCCTAAGCACAGTTCACTTGCTTCCTGAGGAAGCAGTGGAATATATGCAACATATTACAATAGTGGATTTAGCAGAACATTTTGAAGGCTACCTGATCAAGCAGATGGATGTGTAGCTTGGAGAGACAGTATTTAATTTAAAGCAGGCTCATACTCTTAGAATTGCAAGGGGACATTTTAGTAGACTCACACTATTTGGTGCTACTTCCACTGTCCTAGCTGAAAGCAAAAAAAGTCTTTGCACAGAAGTCACTGCCATAGGGCAAAAAATTTTTCAAGTAACCATGTTGATGCTGAACATGCACACAATGTAAAGACATTAACAACAGTATCTACATATAATTAGAAGAGTTAGCACTTCATGTATTGTTTGAATGGCATTTATTAACTGCTATATTAAGCTGTGAGATGATCCTGTGTCCTGCTGTGGCTTTTTACACGTGCATTACTGAATTCTATATGGAAACATATAAGGAATATGAATAGCCTTATTCAATATATTATTTTCAATACTTAGTAAATCCTATTGCTCTGAATGTGAACAATTGTCTTTTCCAAGAAATGCTTAATAATAGAAGTTTAAAACTGTCTTTTAGGAAAACAACTATATTGCACAGAGACCAAATGTAAATATGGTGTTAACAAAGGCAACTTCTAGAAGGAGGCAAGATGTGCAAATAGCAGTGGAGCCAAGCTGAGACTGCTCAATGTCTGTCTCCCTACAGCTGATACAGAGCTCCCACTCTCCCACCTGTCTCAAAACAGATATATCCATTTGGGAGGTATAATCCATAAACATAGACAACACCACTCCAACAGGAAAAGTGTCATAACAGACATATTAACGTTCTCAAAGGTACACTGGCCTACTTTAGTCTCAATAGCCAAGTCCTATTCCATTCCTACATTCTGTCAGACTGTAATATAAAAATTTTTAATTCTTGTTGACCTGAACAAGGTGGTGATAATGATGGAGGAAACAGGATGGCCAAACTATGCCTCCTAAAGTCAATAAAGAGTACAGTCAACCTTAGATCTTTTAAAGTAATGCATACCATTAGTTTGTTCTCACTCTATCCACAAATAATGCTGAACCATTTTTTAGTTAAAAAATCAATTTATCTGCTTTCTTAAGCTGTTTCATAAACAAGTTTCATGCACATCTACCTATTTTCTTATTAGAGCATATGTAATTCATAGAAAGGCCAATAGTGTATTTATGTTACAGACACTGAAACAGTGGAAATGTCAGAATTATTAGCTTAACTTTAAAATATCATTCAAAGATATTATATAAATTTTTGCCTGTCCTCTCATTGTCTTGACAGTTAATCTGCAGCAACACCCACTTCCTATCAGTTAATTTTACCAAAATATATATAAAAAAAAGAAGCCTCAGAATATGAAGAGGCTTAGAGGGAGATACTACTGGGAAAGGAGGCTGTATCTAATGATTAAGAACTGAAAATATACCAAATATAAGGAGCAAATGGAATCAGTGATGAAAACTGAACACTAGTTGCTTAGTATGGAAGTGCTGCACTGGTGCAGAGCAGGATATCCAAGAGTGTCACTTCATCACATAAGTCTGCTATAAAAAGTCAGCTTTCATTTTTTAATACAGTTGCACAGGTCAGCTTTGTCAGAGATAAATAAACTAATTTTTTTAGTCATGAATTCTGTGACTTTGAAACCAAAGGAAGCTTGCTGGGCATCAGCTTGTGTTGTAACTTCACAGAGTCTCAGGTAGTCCCCGAGCAGCAGGAGCTCAGTGCAGCTGGGCCAATGCACTATGCAGAGCACGCTCTGTCTCTGAGAGAAACTCTCCTGGCATCCAGAAAATAACCAACAGAGTTATCACTTTTATGAAGTGATGGGCAGAGAAAGACCTGTCCCTCAGCTTTCTCCTGAAATATAATTTGACCTAAAATTTAATAGTACAATCCTCTTAGAGTTGTGTCCTTACCTCAGAATATATATGTATTCTAAAAGGGGTAGATTATTATGTAACTGTATAAATACTACATATATTAATAGTTTAAGACAGAATTTATTCTGCAAGAGAAAACAAATTCTGACTCTGTGCTCACTAATTGTAAAGTTTCCCTTAAAACCATTGCAGTGGAACCAATTATTCCAAAACAAAATTAAGAGAACTGCCAATAATTCTACATATTCATTCAATTAAAAAATTACATTAAAAATTACTTTGACATATAAAAAAATTCTAGGATTAATTTAACATTTTCCTGTGTCCCAGAAGTATCACCATAACCAATATTTGCCATACTTTAGGCATAAAAATAATTAATAATTATGATTCTATAATATAGAATCTAATAAATGAATAATTTATTAGATTCTATATATAAGTGTAACTCACTCTTAGCAGACTAAGAACAATATTCTACTATTTAAATACTGAAAATGAAAAAATGGGGCTTTCAGGCCGTACATTGTACAATAACCTCATGCAGATTTGAGAGTGTTTTGATTTGGGAAGAGAAGTTACTGATTGTCTCTGGTCTTGGTGCCTATGTGTAAGTATCTGTCTGAAATTTCCCTTATTTTTTGCCTCCTTATCATCGTGAAAAGGACAAACTGGGACCATCAGGGAAAGAAAAACAAGGATCCTGTTCTAGGATCCTGGTCCTGCTTGAATTTTCCCCACCAAGCCCAGCCATTGTTCACAGGTGTGTTTGCCCACCCCATGGAACACTGCACTCAATGAAAAGAAAAGGGGCAACTTGCCCTCCTTCACCTGCATCGCTTCACAGCACTGGTTCTGGAACTTGCCCACCTCTCAACTTGGCTGGACTTTCTCTCTGGAATGAACTTTTGGTGGTCCCCACAAAAAAGACCCTCCATTTACTGTACATCAACCACCGTGACAGATGGACTGAGATGGGAGAAGCCTCTCCCTCAAGGGCTGAGACACAAGACGTTCCCTAAGCTCCCCTTTCCAAGGACTGAGACTGAAATCCCTATCACAGGGTGGAGGTATGTGTGCGTAGGGAGGCCAGCTGACCAAAGCGAGATGTTTGCCAATCACTGGACCAAGAAGACAATGGTTCTCGCCCACTGCTGAGAACATGGACTATTGTATCTGTTTTCCGTTCCTTCCTTCGCAGTTTTCAATAGTGAAAACCCCTGAGTTAGCTAGGGATTTTTGAGACCTACCCTGATGCAAGTACAACAGGCTTGGTCAACTGGACTTCGAAGGACTACGTTGTTCCATCTGGTAGCTATACACCCCCTTTCTTTTCCCCTCCTCTTTTTCCTTACTCTCTTTCCTTCACTCCCCCTCCCCCTAACACATTTTGCTGTGGTCATTTCAATAAAGGTACATTTGTTTTTGACTATCACTGTAACCCCCTTGTCGTGTTGGTTTTTTGGACCCTGAGATCAGTAAAATGAACCATCACAATACCCATTCGCAAGGATGGATCATGGCACCATGGAATGTCAACAGAAAAGCATAGTATTTAGTTGTAGGAAGCTTTCCTTAGACTTCCTCTTCCCTACAATTGCCAATTTCCAATTACATTTTTAATATAGGAGGCAGCATTTATAATTTGGCTGACACTACAATGCATCTATTCAAGTAAAGTTGCAAACTAGAAAAGTCTTAGCAGCTCATCTTGTACTAGAAAACACCGATAAACAGATGGGAACAAAAAAATTAACTCCTATATGGGAAAGGCCAACAGAAGAGTTTTATGATCGTATTAATTACAGACCTGAGTGTATGCATTAGGCAAGGAGACCATTTCATTATTTTACACAGGCATGCCCCAGAGAGTCTTCTTTTTCAATTTTATTTTCTAGAGAGAATTGGCATTTGGAGGAAAAAAGAAATCCAAACCTCTCAAAACCCTCTGTTCTAAGAATTAAGAATATAAAACATGTTAGAAACTGTCCATATCAGTGCACCATCACTGAAGAAGCATAAGGTCAAGTAAATGTATTATTCATTCACTATTATGAGCTATGTGCTCTAAATGTAAATTGCACTCTGTAATTATTTTTCACTTTTAAAGAGTATCATTCATAAAGCCAATTAAAATGAGGTGATTAAAATAATCAAAATTCCTGTACAACATCCCAGAGGGCAGCTGCAATGACATGATAAATTATACAACTTTAGCAATTCAAGAGTCTATACAGACTACAAAGAGGTCATCAACTCCACAGAGTGACAGAGTGTAATTCTGTCAAAGAGAAATCAAAGCAACTTGTTTGCTGATTTTTGTGGGGGAAGGGCTGGGAATACAAATGCTGTGATCACAGCCTGAGGTAGGGAAGCTATAAGTATGATCTTGTGGAAGACTCTCTCTCCCCCTGACCTGGAAAGCTACTTTAAACACCCGGCATAAGCAGTGTAAGTAAATTCCTTCCCCACTATTGCACTGAAACACTATCAGCATGAAGCATTGAGTGAATCCAACAAAAGCTTCACCACCAAAAGTGGAGATGCTCAAAGTTGCCTAGTGGCTGTAGAAATCAAACTTACATCACCTCGGCACCTAATTTTATCAGGTTTCACAAATAAAATTTCCCTTCTCAGCTCCAATGTCCTCGGCTCACCCATGGTCAGACTATGCCTTCAGGAACTTAGAATAAACACCTAGTCTAACAATATTTTTGTAAAACTGTTTTTTTTCCAGTGATAAAGACATTATGATCTTGCAAGGTTCTCACTGTTATCCCTTGGTTTCAGTTTATTCTTTTTTGCTTCTATTTTAACATAAGAATTTTTTTTAGACAAAATTGAAGGTTTCTTCTTAACTTCTATTATCCCAGGTGTCCACCTGGTGGGATACAAATTAGACATAGCTTTACTTTTCAAGGAAACATTAATTTGAAAGAGGGTTTTACAGTAAAACAACCTATTAAATAATTTTGCTTTTAAAAATGGGCTGAAGAGGAATATAGGAAAACAGAGATCCAATGTAGTTGCCATCATCTCAGTACAAATCAACACTATTTTCTTCCCTATGTATCCATCTACCTTCTCCCTATTCTCTTGGTAGGTCATATGCTCCCACAGGCAAAGTTTTGAGAATTACTCACAAATCATGGTTTTGAGTTTAGGGAGTTGGCAGTTTTCACTCTCCTAATAATTACAAGGTCTGTAATCTTCCAGATGCTGCTTAGAAAAAGCATGAAAACACCACACAGGATTAAGTGCTTATAGGAAAGGTTCTCTTAAGCCTCCAAAATTATAGGGTTACTCCTGAGAGGCTCTGCATTTCTGAGCTATATACTTTATGTCATCTTACTGCTTCTACAGCAGGCGTAGGTGTAAACACAGCTCTTGCCACTCCATTACTGTGCACCCCTTGTTCTCTTGGAAGAATGAAAAAGTGAATTACCAAAATTCCAGTGCAGCTTTTCATTTGAAATACTGCCAATGCTGAGGAAGCATGTGACATTTTACAGATGCTCCTGAGTTTCAGCTTCAGCTCAATCTGACATGTTGCCACCAGACCAGAATTGCTGAGAATAATACACCTGAAACTTTTCTTAGGTAACACTGGAAGGTCTACAAAGTAAAAAACACCAAAAAAACCCCCCTGTGTTATTTCTCAGCAGCAGTGGGATTCTTTAAGAACTCATATTTGATCTGAATGTAGTCTGAAAAGACTATAGCTATTTAAAAGCACAGGAACATGTTTGTGTATGAATAGCAATTACTTCTCAGAGTCCAACAACAGGACTGAAAAAAGTGTGTGTATAAAATACATTATTTTAGGGCTCAAAAGCAGAGAGAATGCTCTTTATAATTTCTTCTCTCCAACTCCTCCCCTTTTTATTTTGAGCAATAATGCCAAAAAACACCTGTTTTTCTCATTTTGAGGCAGAACACAGCCCTCTTACTTCATATCACAGGTACATTTCACATCAAAAGGCATTTTGTTTCTCACAGGGGTCAAGATGAAACTCCAAAAACCAACAATCACAAGAAAGCAACCCACAATTACACTGCATTAGGTTGTCATTTGCTTTCCAGACCCTTTGTAAAGCTCACACCAGCACACAGGTGGACCAGTTGGAGTCCTGGCAAAATACGCTTTTTCCTTCATTTGGGATGATATCCAGCTGATAGAAGTGAAGCTCTAACATACATCAAGACACATAAAAAAGAACAGTCATAATCATTCTCCTAATTATCTCTAATTGTGGTGCACTGACAAAATGAAATTCATTTCAGCAAAGAGCAGAGCCTACTGCTTTATAAATTAGGCACTGTTGTATTTTTTTATTTTTTCCTACAGAAATGCTTTATGAAGCTTGAAAGCCATTCTCCCCTCTGTGAACTCTAACACTGAAATTGCCCTGGACATTTGCAAGCTTTTCCTCATTTGAGGAAAAGCACATGCATGTGTTCCGCAGAAATAAAATAGAGCTTTAATTACTGCAACTGGTTGGTGTAAGCTACAGCGGAGTAATGACCAGGTGTTCTGGTCAGCTGTTCTACAGGGCAGTTTTGGAGGCTGTACTACAGTGGATTACAGGAGCAAGTTCCATTGGAGGGCAGCTTTCAGTTTCTCCTGGGTGGGAATCTGTACACAAACATGTATGCCCCAGTAGTTCTAGGGCCTCTGATAATATGTAGCAAAACGCATCTCAGCTTCTTAAAATAAAAATATTACAGTATATATTTTGCACTCTTTGAGAAAAAAATTTAAAAAGCATATTATGGTGTGAGCAAATTTGTAGTGCATGGGCAGGAGTAGATTACTTTTACTTTACTTAAAAGCCTTAAAAAAATTATAATCTTTTTCATTATTGAGAATTTCCATTGGTCATTTCACCCTAAAGTCTGAGTAAATTATCACTGTCAGTAAAGTCCTGCAATAGTACAGAAGTCATCACTGTAACTTCCATGTAAATATACTACAAAAATAGGTAAATTGGGATTCCATAGTAACAATCTTTGTGAAATCAATCTGAGACTGGTTTTACTATAAGAACACATAACATTACCTTAATTTTTTTAGGTACTAGATGATTTAGGATTTTTTTTAATTACAGCTTAATTCAATTATCTAATGGTTAACATCTTCATTTATTTATAATTAAGCAGAGACATTCCATAGACTTAAAGAAAAATGTTGTTTATCACATATAACAGCTACATTATATTTAACACAGTACGCTCTGTATAAATTCTATGCAAAAGCCCCTAAAGATTATTGCTGTAATTATCTTCATCATATTACATAACTTTTTGACACTGCATTGGTTTCCAATTACGCTGCTGAAGTACATTTGTCTGAAACATACGTCCAACTTTTCAGTTTGTGAGGGTTGTTCAGTACAATAATCTCCATCAGTTTAGTCAACCTCACAATCCCCACTGATCTCTTCACATAAAAGGTTTAAGGACTTGGAGCTTAGGATCCACCTCACTGTTAGCAGCAGAAGCTCATTCTTTTACTCTAGGTGAAACTAATCCCATCTCAGAACGTAAACAAAGAGTTTTACATTTCATACAACTAAACAAACATGCACAGAACAATGACAGAATACCAAAGCAAATCCATAAATAGCAGCCCCAGAGGGCTTCACTCAGATTTCAGCTGAATACATAAGGACTCTCACATTGCCAAACTGGCCTAGACCCACAAAAGCAGCATGACACAAATACAGGGCAAAGCTTAAGAGACCAGCCACAGCACTCTGGACTACACACAAGAAATAATAACTAGGAAGAAGGTGTGGATTCTGATAATAAAAGCACGATTTTCATTGGATAAACATGTGAGCAACATAACATTTATTCCCTCAGGGATCACACTGGCTGTAAGGTATCTCATTCTTGGACCTCCTTAACCTTGTTTCCTAAGCTCATGGTCCATCCACCAACTTTTACCTTTGTCTCCTGGTATTTTTCCATGTTAATGCACAAGAGGTTGGTAGCTTTTGATACACCAAATAGTTTGCCCTGAAGGCTACAACACGGTTGGAGCATTATGATGCACTCTTTGTTTTGTAACACCAGTGATAAATACCAAACACCCCCCCCAAAAAAAAAAGAAACAAAACAAAACCCAAAAAACCCAAACCACCCAAAACACCAAGCCAAACCAAAGGATTTCCAGATAGCTAGTCAGATTTTACAGAATTTTGTCACTGAAAGCTTTAAGCACTCACCCATACAGAATAACACCATACCATATCAGAAGGCTTCAGGCATCTGCCCATACAGAGTAATATCAAATCATTCCAGAAGGCTGCAGGCATCTGCCCTTCTTGCTCTTTAGCCCAACCTTTTACACCCCTCGTGTTGATGCATTGCACCTGGGTGCCCTCTGCTCCCTTTGGTGGTTGCTCAGTGCCCCTGGGCACTCCATGGCTCATTGCTGTCAGTGCTGCTCACCTGCCCTGCACAGCTGTACCCGTTGGGGGTGAGGCTTGGTGCCAGCCCCACTCCCAGTTACCACAAACTGTGTGTCTACATTCTTTGGGTTTTTTTAGCTTCTACAATCAAAGGAATACTGTGAGTTGAAAGGGTGTATTACACAGATTTCAGAGAGCTTTCCCAGACACAAGGCTTCTGGTAATAGGACTCACTAAAACTGCCTTTTAAATGTCTGAAAAACTCGATTTGTTACATTTGAAAATAAATCAGAATAGACATCCTGACCTGAAGTACAAACACTATCACAAACAAACAAAGGCAGAAAAAGCAGCACTAATTCAGGGAAGTGACCTTACAGGATGCCAGGGATGGTTCTCCTTGGACTCCTATAAGCCTGTAAGCTTTTAAACAGAGCTGATAGCTCTTTTACCAACAGGATAAGAACAAATTAAAAAGATTCTCATATATATACACAAAAGGCACAATCCACATGTAGAAAGGAAAGATGGGTCCAGTGGATTGCATGGTGAAAGTTTACGGTACTTTCTTTTCTAAAAAGGCACCAATATGGCCCAAAAGCTGAAATATACTACTTGTGAACAGATGAACATAGGGACTTCAGCTAAGAAAGACAACTTGATTCATCTTTTATCAGATTTAGCAGGCACTTATATATGTACAGGCTACAGTGTTTTTTCTGAACCACATTCAAGCCAAAGAGAAGATATGCAGATGGGAAAAACAGAGAAGGGCAAAAATGAAAGTGCTGAGGTGAGTTATTAAAAACTACCCCATATAATACAAAATACACAAACATTTTTCTAATATAAATATCTTTACTTTATTGGTCAATATTACACTATATTGCTCACTCTTTCACTCTTTACTATCATGCTAATATTTCAATTAAGTAACTTTTAAAGATATAGACTTATGACAACTTCCAATAAAAATAATTTTACTGCCATGTCATGGGAAAAATAATGGAGGGAATTGTATTATTTTTTCATCCTAACAGTAACACAAAAAGTCAGAAATTCAGCTCAATAAAACAATCTATAGGTTTACTTTCATTAGATGATAGAGTTGACTAATATTTTTACTAAATTTTGATGTCTTCAAACATAACTGATTTTTTATACCAAAGTACTAATTTACATACTGGAAAAATCAATGTATTTAACATTAGAAGGAGGGTACATGTGTATGCTCCTGCTAGTCCTATATTTTCCCATTTCCTCAAAAGATGACAATGAGATTGATCTATTCCTATTTAACTCACAGTCCTGATATTCACCCTGCATGTATTCTCATCTGAATCAAGACACAATAAATCGAGAACCAGAATTACGATGTGCAATTTTTAATTTCTAATCCAGTTATTTCTTGTTATTCATGGCAATTATGTTCCTGTTAGCCACTTAATTTTAGACATGCTTTACATGTAATTCCCTTTGGCCTACAGTGGACTTTCAGTTTAATTCTTGTGAAGGAAACGCAATTGGATTTATTCATGTAGTTCTACCATTCAAAAGAATCAAACACCTTAATTATATCAAAATTGCAAGGTCTGATCACTATACATGCAAGCCTGATACCCCTTGATCTACTCAGCTACTGGATTATATCCAGGTACATGACCTTGATGCTCTGAGACCTCTGTTTATACGCTGAAAACATAGTTCATCATATTTCAAAATCTGATCAATTAAACTTTTTGTATAGGAGTTTTTTTAATGAGCTGTTGATCATAAGCTATGGTGACCATAGACAGGACATGAGGGAGCATGAAGCTGTGTCAGGGGAGGTTTAGGTGACATATTAGGAAAAGATTTTTCACTCAGAGCATGATTGGGCCCTAGAAACTGCTCTCAGACACACAGTGTGACTATTGGGGTGTCCTGTGCAGGGTCAGGAGTTGGACTTCAATGATCCTAGTGGGTCTCTTCCAACTCAGGATAGTCTATGTATGATTCTGTGATTTTTTTAATCAGAGAATATAGCTCTCTAAAAAAATAATCTCATTATACTCACACAAAGGAAAAAGTCTTTGAATTTATCTTTTCCAGATTTTTAAAAAACTAATTATAGCCTAAAACATGTCAAAGACATTTTGGAGACAGTAATTGTATCAGCAATCTGCTCCAACAGCTTTGGAAATAGGCACATTATTGATATGCATGGGATTCAGTCCAGGTTTACCTATTTACAGTCAAATTTCCTCTCCTTTTTATTAACATGATTTTCAATAACTATCAGGTATTACAAGGTATCACTCCATGATGCCAGACTATCCCACATCATTGTGTCTCACTGCTTCTCTGTATTTTGACGCCTTTACCATCTCTCAAATGTGCCTTACAATTGTCTGGTCCCTAGATATTTGTCTCTCTTATTGCATTTCTAAAGCACAGGCTCTAGAGCCTAGTGTGTTTTCCCCAGCATCTATTGATACTGAGAGCAATATGAAACATATCTTCCAAGTCCATCCAGAGAATGAGAACATTTATTTGATAAGTCTTTGTGTACTTCAATCTCAAAACCATCTACAAAAATGCCTCCTCTTTCCAGAAAGTTGGAAAGTCACCTTAAGAATAAGACTGCTGTAGTTCTTGTTCTGTACTGGGTTTTGCCAATCTGTCTCATGTCCCCAAAAAAGGCATTATGGAGGAGCAAATTTTTTCAGACTTTTTCATTTGAGTTTTTCTAGGAAGAAAAGGAAAATAACTTGCCTCTTACTAAGAAGTCAAAAATGAAAGTAACATTCCTTGGCACTGTTTCCTAAGGAATTAGTCACAGCACAAAGGCAGTCTCTTTAAGTCAGATTAGTTTTGCATAAAACTTGAAAAGGAAAACAAGGTTATCAGTTTTAAATATGACACAAAATGGGGACCACATTTTATGAAATGGTTTCACAGACTTAAAGAATTGATGGAGTCCTTTTGACAGTCCTAATTACACAGGATTATTTATATCCCTGGCTTTACAGGCAGTTCATTAATAATAGCACTATGTTGTAACCACCCAAGTGCTACCTGAGTTTCAGAGGGAACACTCCTCTTGCTGGTCTTTCTGGAGCAGCACAACCCTGTCCTCAGCAACTCCCTCTCCCTATCTCTCATGCTGATGAACATTCTAGTTGCAGCAATGCTGCTAACTGCATCTCTGGTACCAGTACCTGGAGGAAAAAGATCTCAGGAAGGCCAATCACGAGTCATTTCTAAATGAAAACAGTGACATTTAAAGCAGTAGAGAAAGTCATGTAGACAATGACCCTTCTCCCTCCCCTTCACATCCACAATATAAACACATCAGAAGATTAAAGGATGGGAAAAGGGCATTTTAATCTCATTTTACTTCTGAAGAATAATGGAAAAGGAAGGTCAAGTAAATTGCCTGAGTCTGTATAAGAAGTTTGTAACAGTTTTTAAGGATCATAGCTCAGTGGCTCAATTTAACTGACTCAAGAAGCCAGTCAGTTTAAGTAAAACATGAAGTTCAACCCTTTACCTTAGATACATTTGACACAATCTCAGAAATACAGAGCAATGTACTGTCTGACATCCCTCAGTTTAGTTTGTGTGCATATTATGACTGAGACTAGCAGCAGCAGCCAGAATCTTTGTGTTCTTTAGTGTGTCAGAGTGGACACACATGACTTCAGATCTCAACAGTAAGTTTAGAGAAAGTAATCACCTTAAATGATAAATAAATCACCTTAAATAATTAGAGCCTGGTCCTGGTCCCAGCCCACTTTGAGGCCACTTTCAAGAAGCAGTAAAAGATATTTTTTTCAAACTATTGCAATAATGGCAGTTTCTGGGGGTGAACAGTGATATGGAAAGAGTAAATGAGGAAAATTCAGGTTTTGGACAGACAGCAAGACCTGCTCTTGCATGAGAAATTTGTATTTTCCATTAGGCTGCTGAAATGGAATAAAAAATCCAGAGTGGCTAAAAGCTCAAAAAAATGGCAAAAGCACTGGGCAGATTATCCATGGGTAGCTGGATGTTTCCAAGGTAACACAGCTATCTTGTCTTGTAGGACATTCTTCAGGTCTCACAATAAAAAAATAGTGTGAAAGGAAATCTCCAAAGCCAGAGTTCAATGGGATGTCATGCACAGCTCTGTAATTTGTCCAGCATGCAGAGGCTCTCTATTTCCTACTCCATGGAGCTTTCTTCCTGAAGGTCTTGCATATCAATAAAAGTGCATTCAGCAGAGGAGCACATGGCACTGCACATTTTTCTGAAATGTCTCCCCTGTTGTCTGCATGTCCCTTATTCAAACCATTGAACAATGCACATGAAGGGCAGAGAAGCTGCTGGTAACACAGACAGACCAGCCCATGCACATGAGAGAAGCACAAAAGTATCATAGTTTGTCTATAGCAGGTATCTGCTTCTAAAAGGAGAGGAGTCTAGAGTAGGGAGGAAAAGATGGGAAAGAGAGGAACAACTCTGCATCTGATGCATATTGCTTTCTTCTGGAAAAGGCTGTATTGTTAAAATTTAGAAAAGAAATACAACCAAAATTGCATTGTGATCTAAATTAAGAAAAATGGAAAAATGACTGAAAAGTGGGAATTCTTAAAAAAATAAAAAACAACAAAAAAACCCCAAAACCAAACAACAAAAAAACCCCACCAAAACCCAACTGGTTCTGTATTTCTAATCTAATACAAGAAAATGCTTTCTACCTAGAGAAAGGCTTTAAATATGTAATAACTTCAGTTCCTTCAAACCATTAGCTTTGTCTCAACAGTCTCATGGCTGCTGCACTCTAATTTAGCTGTAACTTCAGTGCCTGGCAATAAAACGTCCTGCTAAGCATATGGCACCACAATATTCCATGTCTAAAAAATTCTAACATTTATATGCCCTTTCATGCTGGGATAGAAAAAGGTTCATTGAATAAGTCTAAAGATAATATCCTTTCCAAAATATCTGTTCTCAGGACAGCATGTAAGGAGTGTAGAGGGAAAAAGTGGTAAGAGAAACAGAGAAAATTGGAGGTGATCTCTATAGGTTTGTACTATTCCATCAGCACAAACTTTATTAATAATGTAGCAAATACGTTTAGACCGAGAGGAACTGGTAGATTATTGTTTTGCCAAAAAAATTCAAAGTGCTCTCGCAGATTAAAGTGTTTATTTTTCTAATAGATTTTTTATTTTTTAATTCCTAGTCTTATAATATGCAATGAATTAGAATTTTCAGGCCTAAATTAAAATACATGAGAGTGATCAAAAGTGAGAATAAAATCTTTATTGATTATTCTGGGCAGTTTTGTTGCAGGCACTTTATTATGTGAAAAAACATGCTTGGAGCAGTGCCAGCAAACTTCCCACACAGATATTGGAAAGCTTTTTACTGTTTAAATAAAACTGCCTGTTCATACAATGTAGAATATAAAAGCCATCTACTGAAAAAAAATTTATACTGTTTCATCTATTTTCATCTACATTTTTAAAAACTGGTCCTGTCTCTAAAGGCAGGCATATTAGACCATGACTAAGACATAAAGTCTGTGTGCAATTCCAACTGTATATTTAATACAAAGAAAAAAACTTTCTGAATTCTACAGTTTAAGAAATATACTTTGAAAGCACACTAAAATGAGGAAGATATGGTACATAAACACAAATTGCACAAGATATTTGCAGACAGAGAAGGGAAAAATATTTGGTCTTTCTAGGTCATTCATCTAAAATACTTTTCATAAGTGCTGAAGGAAAGTGGACATAAGTTCTGAGAAGGAAAAAATAGCAAGAGAGATATTCAGAAACCTGAAAAATTTAATGGATTTCTTCTGTAGTCCTATATTGTTATTAATAGCATTAAAATAGAGATTGAGACCTTAGACTTAGGGTTTTTTTGGATTCAGGAGATACAAAAAGCCCATAGCCTATCGTTTAGTATTTTGGTTTGTATTTATAGCATACAAAACAACAAAACCCTCTCATTACTCCTGGATCACAAAGGCCCTCTAAGGAGAACCAATCTAACAGAAGAAGTATATTAAGACAAGTTTCAAAGAAGGGGAAAAACTGGTAGTTGAAATCACTGGAAGATATTTCTAATTCCTAAGAAATGTTGATAGAGGTTTGCAAATTCTTCATCTTGCTGTGTGTACTCTTCTTTACATAATGTTATTTCTGGCAGTACATATGAGTTTTATTTTTTGCTTCTTTTTCTGGACACACATACCCTTTGGCAGAGTGAAACTGCAAGTCAGAAGTAGCTAAAAAAGTCAATAAATCACACATCCATGCTGACTATTTTTTCTGCCTTTTTTTCTGACACTGTCCTGCATCTAGCCTCCCTCTTCCAACAAAAGAAAACTAGCTAATTTGCTTAGCAGTCTTTCCAGCACTTTTTAATTACCAGTAAGTTCCCAACAACACTGAAAATAAAGTACAGGCCATAGCAGCTTGTGTTATTGTGTTTATTGCTCCTCGGCAATGAACAGAAAGTTTATTATCCTTCCTATCTATCTTCTGGAGCTCTTCAAGAACCACTGAAAGCCAGCTGCAATTTTTCCATCTTGAGAGATAGGTATCAGAGATTTAATCTGATACTAAAAAAAAAAAATTAAAAAATTACCATAGCAAGTGCAAATAATGGCAAATAAATTCTAATACTTCCAATTATGTGTTTAGTATTGGAAAAATATCGGAAATAGAAGTTCTGCATAATTGTGGGGAAGTTAAAAAAACCACTATCTGTTTTTAATATCATACCTTTAATATTGCGAATCTCCAACAACTATAAACAGCAGGACAAAAGACTTTTTTTTAAGTAAATGCATGAGACAGAAATTAATTACAGAAAAATGTATTTGTGGACCTATGTAGCTATGGTCAATGCTGGACAAGGTACCTCATACATTTTCTAATTTAGATACAATAATGCCATCAAATTCCAGCATCTCTAAGACTGATAGAGTTAAATATTAAAGCCTTATAATTTTAAATCAGAAAGATAGTGACACAAAAATATAACATTTTTAAAATAAAAAGCTTTAACATTTTTAAACATTTTTAAAATAGTGATGCTTCAGAATTTTAATGTGTATTTGATTAAAATCCAACAACAAATAATTCATGGTATACTAAATCTTGGAATATATATTGATATTATTTCATATGAAATTTTATATTTAAAATATTCAGAAACAGTTGTACAGAATTGATCGTATATATTTCCACTAGTTTCCTATGGAGCAGTATTTTTTTTTGTACTGTATCATTTACACAGTGGCAAAGCTTTGGAGGCTCACAGACTTTGAAAACACTGACAATTTGTAAAAGACCTGTAAGCCTTTATCATTAATATTTCCTTTAAGACATGGAAAGGTTTCCTCAGCAGCTGTTTATTCGGAATACTTGCAATAGTGCTACCCTTACATTGTAAATGGTAAAACTCTCATTGTAATTATTACCACAGCAGGACTTCAAACAGAAATTTCCTCTGTACCCCACAAAGCTCAAAAATGTCAATTTTCAGGCTGTGAAGGAAACTTAAATTTCTTGAAGTATTTTAACCTTCTATCTCTTAAAAACCCGAGATGGTGCACAAAATTGCAGCTTTTCTTAAAGCAGGCAGAAGCAAGAAAGGAGAGGGATACAAAGAGAATTATATGCCTTCTTGTCACTGCTCTGAACAAAGAAAGACAAGCAATAGTTTATATGAAGCAAGCTTTAATTTCTGTTTAATTAGCAAGTTGAGAAGCATGGAGTTCCATCTGTTTTGCTAGGGGCTGCAATAAATACAGCTTTCTGGAATTGTTGGTCTACAAACAAATTCACTCATTCTACAGCAATACCCACCTAATGCCAAAGACTGTATTTTTACCTAGAAATAACCCCTGCACATCCTACTGTCTTATATGGGTCTCAGACAGTTTTTGCTTTAAGCAAGGGAAGTTTGGAGCCAGCTGATATAGATAAATTCCACACAAGCCCTTGAAAATGAGTTGCATTTTCTGCCCTCTGTAAGTCATCCTTGGCTAACAGACTGTGGCACCTTCTGCATCAAAGAGTAAAGCGGGAGATCCTAAAGAATTCTAGACCAAACAGCTCACTTCAAAAACAGGACTTTTTAAATATCTGAGATATTGAGAAAAGGTTCAAAATTAGATTTGCAGGAGGTTGTTTGTGGTTTTTTGGGGGTTTTTTGGGTGTTTTTTTGTTTGTTTGTTTGTTTTTATTAAAGTACTTGTAGGCTGGTATAAACCCAGACTTTGAAAATCTGGCGTCAGTACAGTTTTCTACTTTGTAAGAGACACTGATCCGTTCTTCTTCTCTTTCTGGACAGTAACTCCCTAACTTCTTTACTAGAAGTCCTTGGATCCTGCAGTTACACACACTTGGTTTCTTTAGAAAATAACAGTAATTGTTTCTCAGACCTGGTGAAATATTTCCAGACAGCTGCTTATCTAAATCCATTGCATTTGTTTGTTACAAACTGCCCAACTCCACTGTCCTAGAACCAAATCATGCAAAAGTTTAAGAACCTAGAAGATCCATACCTATGTTACTTCACTGTGCAGGTCATAGCATTTGTAAGCTGCTGTAGATCAGTACCATAACCATCACAGATGGTTCAAAATAGTGAAAAAAAGCTTCAGTTATCTGCTCTTTCTAGGTCTACTTGAGGGAAAGCTTACTTTTCAGACTTGGAGGACAAAAAGTAAGCTGCCTCTCAATCTGTTCTACCTGATATATACTACTAGTCGTATGTATTTTTAACTGTATTATTTAATTGTATTTTTATTCTATGGCTGCACTTGCAAAATTTACCATCTTCTTCAGTATGGAATCAAACAGCATGGCAGAAGAGAGAATACTGGGATGGGTTTTAACTTTCAGTACTGTATGGTGAAATCTAGAACTACTTTTATAATGAGGCTTTAAGATGAGAGGTAATGTTCATTTTCCATAACTAAACTGTTCCTTATAAATTGTTTGTTCAATACATTATTACTTGAAATCTGCACATATATATCTTCCTATCAATTTAGAAAAGAGAAAAATTACATTGAATTTCAGAAATATGTCTGATTTTCATTCTTATAAACTTGAGTGAATTTCTTTAACAAAGCAGAAGTCTTTGAATTTAGTATCTCTCAAGACTAAACAAGATGCACAAAAATTGAAGTTGTGCTGTAAAATGTCTTCTTCAAATTGACCCTTATAGAAGTTCTTTTTATCAAAAAAGGGACAATAAAGCAGTTATAGGGCTGACAATTTTAATACATGCAGTTTTTCAAGCATTCTGTACCATTATTTATTAAGTCAAGACTGATCTCTTGATATGTAAACTTTGACATAATAATTTTGTTTTGCTCTCTCAGTTCTTGACAGATAGGATTACATCAAAACTATTTTGAAAATTAAGCAGACATAAGTTTCCTTCAGCAATGTAAGTAAAGTAAACATATCATAGAGACAGTATTCAAATTTGAAAATGATCTTACTACAAATATAAATGAACAGTATTTTTAGATGTATTCATTAATGGAAGGTGGATATGAAAGCCAAAACTACATCTGTTATTCATTGGAAATGCCTGTCTCACTATGCTTATATGCACAACATTTAATATAAAAATCAGTGAATGGTATTTCAGTACAGAAGAGTAATTTTACCATGTTTATATCATGCTCTCTAAAATAACATTATGCAAGAAAGGATCATACAACCACACATCAAACCTTGCTAAAGGTTGCTAAATTTTCATAAAGTATAACCTATTCCTCCTTATA
This sequence comes from Passer montanus, assembly GCF_014805655.1. Lineage (NCBI taxonomy): Eukaryota > Metazoa > Chordata > Aves > Passeriformes > Passeridae > Passer > Passer montanus. The sequence continues at coordinate 6,956,295 of NW_024364270.1, forward strand.
TTTTCAATATGTAAAATACAAGCAAAGTTTAAAAACAAACCAAATAATTATTGTAAGTAAATCTTATTTGACCAAAAATCAGCACATAAAAAATTGAAGATAAGCATCCTCAGAAGCTCATATAATCTTTGAAACAAGTACTTTAACACTGGTTTATAACCTTTAACAGTTCACAAAAAAAGGGCTGGTGTATCTGTAAGCAGGTTTAGAAGTCTGGGTAGAGGTTCACAGTACAGATATGGAATACCAAGTGAGCTGAATGTTGCCCTGAAAATGAGGGTAAAACATTTACATTGGAAAGATGAGTGCTCAGAAGATCCCAAAACACTGAAAAAGGAAGGGAATCTGTATTTCCTTTGATCATTTATTCAAAATTATTTTTGAAAAGAGAAAAAAAAGAGCTCTACCTTCACATAGCAAAAAAGGTGTCATAGCTGTGCTCACCATTTATAAAATTTATGTAATTGAAATTATTTTAACTCTCACACATCATGCACAAAGACAGGTATGCACAATAAATAAAATAATAATGTCAACAACATGCCTGTTTAGTTTCTCATGGCTAGATAAACTCACTGCTGAATTTTCTGAAGAATCTCAAACCTTAGTTTATGTAAAATCTTCAGTGCCATAATTAAACCCTGTCAGGAAGTAATATAACACTGTTATTTGTAAGAAATTAGGTGGAATAAAATAATGGGTTTGACTCTCCATTCTTACACTGGTTTTCTGCAAATGTGAGGTGAAAATCATAGCTAACATGTCTGCTTTTCCCAAATATGCGGAATATATAGAATGAAAATGTTCTTATTATTTCTTCAGTAGATTATACGATCCAGTCATACCATACTGTACATTCAGCTGCTATCTGAATATATATTTTTGTCATGTTCTATGAGATTATAAAAGTACTGTAACTATATCAGAACTGTAAGTGGAATAACAGCAGACTAAATGGTGATAAAGCAGCTGCTACACAAAATGAGTGGGACTTAAATTTGAAAATATCCATATCCTTTTTTGTATGTGAGAGAAATGTAATCCAATTTGTGATTTGGATCTCCTGATGCTGCAGCTGCCATAGGAAAGCTTCCAGCATATTCTTCAACCAAACTACTCTGCACTTTAGCTTCTCAAGATAGAAATGAATGCTAATTGTCTTCATAAAATCCTCTCTTTAATAAAAACAATTCCTTTCTCAAAGTTCTTCCTTTTACAAGAACAGTGATCTTCAAAAGAGCTAACTTTAGCCCTTTACCCAATTGCAGAGATCTAGGAGATTTGCTACATTTTTGTTTGGGGAAGAGGCAATACCAGAAATTCTTTCATAGGTGTTGACTTGCCAAAAGCAAACACATTTGGTCTTGAATTATTGGTCAACACACCTCATTCCCTTGTTCTGGCTACCTTTGGGGGAAAAAATAAACAGACTAAATGCAATTTTCAAGAGTTACAGATGCTTAATTACACACTAATTCAAATTTCCTCTCAGTTGCTTAATTGCAGATTTAGACTTAGATACAGAGGCATTCTTGCTTTTCTAGTGAAAGCTGTGACCCAAAAAAAAAAATCATGACAGTATCTCCTTGTGCATCTGGCTCTTGGATTTTTACCTTACAGCTCTGAAATCCTTCTTCATTGATGGGTGGTCAGCTAATAGATTTTTTTCTTGAAACTCAAATCAAGTATTCAAAAGCAGTCTTCTGAATCTGGCATTCTCAGAATGAATCACAGAGAAGAAACATGCTAGCAAACCTATCAGCTACTACCATATGCTGACTTTTCCCAGCTTGTTTAAGGTCAGAAGTCTCCAAGAGGTAAAAGTCTTTAAATGAAGTTTGCTTCACTTAGATAATAAATGAGAATGATGACAAAGAATTGCCTGGACAGTCCATTGTTTTTTGGAGAAAAGGAAGGTAAGCTCTCCCTCAGATCAGATTTCTATACAGCCTTACCCAGTGATATTCTAAAAGCAGTAAAAAAACTGAGGAATAAAAAAGTTCTATTTATAGAGCTCCCAACTAGTCAGATAGCATGGAAACCAGATCCTTAAATATGCAAGCATCTCACATAAATCATATTCCTACCTACAGGAGTAGAGGTGTGATACAAGACCAGCACACAAGGCTGGACTCCTCCTGGACTCTATTCCAGTGACATACCAAGTGCTTCAGCTCTAGTTCCAGCCTGACATTAGAATTTCATTAGTTTATTATTTTACTCAGATGCCACAAGATAATCAGCCTTTGGCTGATTGTACCTATGCAGAGCCAGACTAGATTGCTATACCCTCAAATTTGTCTGGAAAAACACAAAATATTTTACGAATACTGTCAGTAATTAAATAATACTCAACACCATATTTAAGCGGTCTGTGACAGCTAATGACAGCTGCATAGCTGTAAGAGCTCATGCTTTGTCAGAGATATTTTTAAACTCTGGCTGCTGAAATCCCTCAAAATTACAAAAAACCCTTCCTACTCTTAAAAATTATTTCAGTGCTCCAAAGATTTCTGATGCCCTGCCATTTATAACAGATTCCAAAATGCCATTTTTTCATAGTCAAACAATATATGCACAAAAGCACAGATTCAAATTCATATATATATATACTTTCCCCTGTAAATATATATACTTGATGTATATATATTTACAAGGGAAAAAAATAATCCAGAGAAAAAGTGACTGCATAGGTACTGTGAGAAAGATTTCTCAAGTGAAACTTTCAAATTTTTCAGGATGAAGCTTTATCAAGACATTTCAAAATAAATTTCAAGAAAAATCAATCTTCTACAGTATCATCTCACAAACATGCTGAAGTAATGGCCTATTTCCTGTGGTTTACCACAAAGTACAAAATATGCATTATTTTTAAAAAGTCACAGCTCTCGAAGGCATAAATGGATTAATTCATCATTGACTAGAAACTGTTCCAAAACACTTTGGTTGAAGTGTCACAACCTCATTATGGCACCTCTTGAAAAAAAGCCCCAAACCAATCAAACAATTAAAATACATAAGTCTTGCAGTGAAGACAGAAAATATTTGAGAGCAGCAATGTTTCTCTATGCTACTAAGCCTAGTGACCATACAAACTGAGGTACAGGTGCACCTGCAAGCCCACTTCTCTAGAAGAGTATCTGACAGTTGATAGAATAGCAACTTTACTGATTTAATTTAATTTGACAAATTTTTTTTTTTCATAAACTGGATAGATAGCAAATCTGAAATCAGACTTTAGTCCTGTGAAGATACATGGAATCTTATAGTAAAGGACCTGGAGATGAATAGTCTGTCATAGAGATGGGAGATTTTTTTTTGTTTGTTTTTGTTTGGTTTTTTTTAGTATTAGGATCTTTATCAATTAAAACAAAGTTTTAGTAAAATAGATTATTTTTCTACAGAAATGGACAGATAACTCATCCATTTAATTTTTATTTTAAAAGTGATACATAAGAACATGGATTTTTCCATGAGCATTTTCTTTGAAGTTCTGAATTGCTTTTTCACCTGCTTAAAATACACTATGTATAATATTGCTCTAATAAATCCCTTCATGATCATTCTAGAGACAGAGTCATAGACCATGCTGGAGTCATGATGATTTAATTTAGTAATTCTGATTGACTGAAAGAGTTGAAACTGCTCTTTCTCCAGAAGGTTGTTTGAAGAGATAAATTCTTGGTACAGTCCACCAAACATAAATGCAAACAGGATCAGGAGCTGGTGTTAGAGGCTACAATGTACATAGGATTTCCCTCTTTATAAAGGAATGCAATGAGCTGATGCAAATTGCAGCAAAATATAGACTATTAGGGGGAATATATATTTTCCCTTTTTCTCTATTTTTAGTAATAACATGTAAAAATTCTTACAGATAAACATTGGATTTAAGTAGAAAATGCCTATATGAAGAGGGAAGAGCATTTAAAACTAGGGCATTTAATGCAATGAACTCTGCCACTGTCTGAAAAAAAAAAATTCTATTTTACAAAGATTAGAGATTGAATCTGACACTTATATATTACTGATAGTTTTGTGCTTCCAAAGGTATAAGCTTCCCTCTAAAAATCGCCTTTGAATGATAAAAAATTGCAAGCAATGGAAAGATAGTTGGTTTCAGAGATCTGTTATAAATGTCCTCACAAGCCAAAAGTGAGAAGTCTCAGGAGATTAACATACACACTACTGTCATCAGACGTACTGATGTGATTTATTTGAGGCACAAATGTTGATGTTAACAGCTTTACTTCAAGCAACAGATGTCTGTATATTAAGTGTAAGTTACTAATTTCATTGTTTTCCTGAGCACAGTTTAGCAGATACTTTGCTTTATGCTTCACTGTTCATCACAGTGCTAGCCAATCTATCCAAGGTTTCAGGCCAACAGAGGCCATATTATGTATCCAAACCTTAAGAGATCAGAATCACAGAATCAACTAGGTTGGAAAGACCTCTGTGATCATCAAGTACAACCCATTACCTTGTCAACTAGACCATGGCACTAAGTGCCACATCCAGTCCTTCCTTAAATGCCTTCAGAGATGGTGACTTGACCACCTCTCTCGACAGCCCATTCCAATCCTTTCCATGAGGAATTTCTTCTTAATGTCCAACCTAAACCTCCACTGGTGCAGGTTGTGTGCTCTTGTCCTGTAGCTGGTTGCCTGGGAGAAGAGACTGACCCCCACGTGGTTACAGCCTCCTTTCAGGGGGATGTAGAGAGATTGGGTCTCCCTGAGCCTTTTCTGCGGCTGAACATCCCCAGCTCACTCAGCCGCTCCTCACTGGGCTGTTGTTCCACACCCTTCACCAGCCTTGTTGCCCTTCTCTGGACGTGCTCCAGCATCTCAACATCCTTCCTAAACTGAGGAGTCCAGCACTGGATGTGGCACTCAAGGTGCAGCCTCAGCAGTGCTGAGTACCAGGGAACAATCACTGCCCTGGTCCTGCTGGCCACAATATTCCTGATACAGGCCAGGATGCCACTGGCCACCTGGGCACACTGCTGGCTCCTGCTCAGCTGCTGTTAATCAGTACCCCCAGGTCCCTTTCTGCCTGGCTGATGTCCAGCCACTCTGTCCCCAGCCCACAGTGCTGCATGGGATTGTTGTGGCCAAAGTACAGGCCACAGCACTCGGTCTTGCTGAACCTCATATCACTGGATTCATTCCATGGATCCAGCCTGGATGGCCACTGAGTCAATCTGGAACTCGTGTTCCCAACCACATGAAACTGAGGTTCAATTACTAACCATAAATATTTTCTGTGTCTACTACTAACATAAAAGTATGGCAAAGAAAAGGAGTTCCCATAACAACGCAAAAGAAATCTTCTTTGCTTTATCAAAACCATACATTAATAGCTTTTTATTTGCTTAGAAATATGAGATGCTAGTAATAATTTTCTCCACATAATATTTATTTTTCTAATAGAGTCATAAGAAAACAATAAAACACACTGCAAATAACATGTATGGAAGAGACTCATCTGAAGTGACTATGACATTAGATAGATCAACATAGAGGTACAGACAGGGGTTAGCTCAACATTGAGCAGCTTATGTTCCTGGAGTCCTTCAAAGAAAAATGCTCTCCTAGAACCTGAGACTGACAAATTCGGGACTGACAAATATTTGCCCTTACTCTGAAATGCTGTGTATCAGGTCCTGCCATTAGAGAAATCAAGAAATCAAAACACTACTGTTTTATTGTCTATCAGGCAACCTGAAGCAAAATCCCTATTGCCTCAACTCACTTGAGTTTGCATTGTGATTTCAGAGTGCCTGGGTACCTCCTGGATAAAATGAAAAAGATGACCTGTGAGAGTGAATCTGATCTTTTCCATCCCTTTGTGGATGTATAGCCTGAGGACATAATGACGTATTCCAAAACAACTTCCTTGTGGATGACACAGATACATGATCCTCCTCTTTTGCTCTACAGATGGACTTTTACCCTGCCACACTGTATACTAATGGAGATATAAACGTGAGAAATCCAGGTCAAGTACCTTCCATTACTGCTTGGTTAGGCTTAGAGCAACTGCATATCCCTACAGATAACCACACCCCCAAAGCATTTTCAGAGCCACTGACATCTCCTCACCGCCCTTCGCAAAGCTTTGCTCAGTGCCAACACTGTTGAGGCTGGTGGGGAAGACAAAGTCATTCCTCACACTGTGCCACCACAATGCATGCAGAATACTTCATCAAAAATATAAATAAAATTAATTTATACTTTGTTAGACCCATCAGTGGGAGTAACACATTTCACAGGAATAAGCACTCTTAGTCATGCAGAACTGTAAAATTCCTCCTAGTGTAAAAATAACACAGAACACTTAAGTTTCCATGAATCATTAATTTTAATTTTTCCAGTGAAAATACTAAATCCATATTCTTCTCATTAGTTTACATCTTTGAGTGAATCACAGTTCAACTGAATTATGCCAGCTGTCACTTTAAAACAATCCTAGCCTCATAGTCCTCCCTAAATGTTTTCTGCTAAGCATAACCGCTACTTGAATATTGAACTAGACAGGAATAGATGAGGCAAAATAAAATTTATTTACTAAAATCAGTACTAAGAAATTTAGGTTTAAAAATACTGTGATATATACTAACACTACTGCATTCAATCTGAAAATACAACCTATAAATAAAGGTAAAATAATTTACTTTAATGCTTGTATCACATTCATTTCCCACAAAAAGATATATCTATAGGAATAGTTCCTCATAAGTTCCTCAGCAAAAATTTTATTCACATCTCAAAGTATTCAAAAACCATTAAAATCACTGAAGCACTTTGTTGCTTGCCTTAAATTACAGGGGATAGTTCAACATGCCAAGTATTTTGTGTTTTCTGCCTTCACTTGCTTTCTTTTCCTGCTTTAAGACAAATCTAAGTAAAAGAAAAAATTTTCAGGTAGATCATTCACCTTTCAACATCATCAGCTGATACTATTGATAGTGAATAGATTATCAGGCAGGCAACAGATCCTCTTGCATTAGAAATTTCTAAACAATTTGAGGACAAAGGGCTTTATATAAAATAAAATTAATACTGTTCTAGGATAGTAGTGTCCCCTACTTGGTCCAATGTGTAGCAAATGGAGAAGGCGGCGGCAGTATGATCTAGATCTGAGACAACAACTGGGAATATATTTGAAATGTACAATGAAATCAGCTGATTACTTCCACTCTCCTCTCAGACAGGTATGGGGAAGTTTCATCAGTGCTGCATAGCAAGATTGGTAATATTCATCAAGGGAAAAACCTTGTCATTTCTAACAGATTATCATCACAATTTATACAGGATGTTGAGAATATGCCTCCACAGAGAAACAGTCTGTGCTCCCTCAGAACAGGCTATGCCTATATTGTTCTGATTTTCCCTACAAAGAAAGTGTATTATTTGAAACTCTGTACAGCTGTATTCAGTTGGACCAACCAATATCAAACCAACACACACTAATGTGTAATAATCCTTAGTATCCTTAATAGTCTGGAAAGCACCAGTATATTTCTTTATTTTCCATGCAAATTATGGTAAAATAATCCAACACTGAAAGCTCTTCTGAAATTGAGGCAGAAACGTGGTTTCTAGCTATGATTCAGAAACTGTACCATGATCCTATTTCTGGAATAGGAGGAAAGCACTCCTATTGCTATTCCTCCTACTGGCCCCCTGCTTTTATTGATCACATCCACTCAGCTGCAAAAGAAATAGCAGCTCTGGTTTAGCTTCTCTGCTTCTGAAGGAAAAAGAAAAGGTACTTTCTGACTTTATCTCATTACATTGCAAAGTAGAAGTGGCCACATTCTATATGACAGGAATTCCACATAGGAAAGTTGCATTGACTGCTCTGCTTGGTTACTGTTTAGTTTCAACAAATAAAATAGTGGTATTATGAAGAAAAAATATGCTTTTATGAAAAGCAAAAGCTACATAAATATTTACTTGAGACAAAGACTTTAAGCTCTATCTTTCTATTTTGGTGTATCTATGTATTTAAAGATCCTGTATTCTTCACTTACTGTAATTATTGTATTTTTTGAGCAAGCAACATTGCAAAGTCTCTACAACTGAAAAATAGTACAAAGAGTTCTGTGCTCTATTACTTTTTAAATTGATTTAGAGGTTTTTTTGAAAGCATGTGTGTATGTATGTGCATACAGTGAGTTTCGACTTTTGGCAAGAAGGATTAATTTTCCTGATGTCTACTACTGAATTCATGCTAATTAGGTTTATCTTAGAACCATAATAGTTCTAAGTTTTTCCTTGTGTTTTTTCCTAGAGGAGGATGCAGATGTTACCTATAGACCAAAACAGCCAGTTAATACTCAGTAAAGTCACCCTTCCCAGTTCACTGCATGCAGAGCAGATTCATAAAAACTATCAGACCATTTTATTGACTGGCTAGAAAAACAAACTATGAAAAATATCGGGCCATGGAGCACTATTGATTTTTAAGCGGGAGGAGGGTAAATGCTGGGGCAGCCCCACAGCTGGGGCAGCTCTCATCCCAATTCCAGTAAAACTCAGAAGCCAACCAGAAAGCAAGTACCTTTTCAGAGATGGTCTGTGTGGCATAAGTGTGAACTATGGTGTGGACTATGGTTAAAACTGTCTTTATGAGCTCTGATGGCCACAAAATACAGTTCTCTGACACAACAGAATTATGCAAAAAGAAAAAACCCTACTCTTGTGCAAAAAAAAAAAAAAATTCTCTAGATACCCAAGGCACAGTAAATACTTTACAGTAACACATTTTTAACGTGTTTTAGCAGAACACTTCAACAATGTTCTTATTTTCCTGTCAGACTGAATAATTCTGTTCCACTTTTGGACTCCAAGTGCCATATTCTCACTAACTTAGGAAAATTATTAAACTTATTAATTGTCAATATAGCTGAATTGATTAACAAATGCTCACATTCTCCATTCTAGAAACAATTCTACCAGATTAAAATTATTTTAAGTTTATTAGGCATAGCATGTTTTACAGTATAAAATTTTCAAATATTTCTCCTTCAAAATTTTATAGCTGTGTACAGAGAATAATATTAATTTTTTTTATTACTGTCAGAATAATACTGCATTATCAGGTCTGTATTTGAGCAGAAATGCTCTAAGTTTGTTCTCACCAAACTTCCAACAAAAATACATATCACAGAATAAAAGAAAATAATAGTAAATAATACTGACCTTGAATGTGAGGCCATTTGTCACTTATTTCTGAATAAAAGAGCCTGTAAGCATATTTCTCACAATACTCTTCTGAAATCCTTAAATTCCAAAATTATATAAAACCCACTTATACAGCTATAAATATTTCCAAAGTATTTGCAATGCAAATCACTTTATTATTGTCTCCTGCCTTTGACACTGCCTATATTTTTTAAAGACTACACAGTAAAGCACTGGTCCAGCATTACTATTTTCTGCCACTGTTAACGTGTCAGAAGTCTTTAAAAACTACTTCACTGTCAGCCTTTCTGCCACTGTTATTTATATTCACTAACACAGGTTTCAAAGCTTCTGAGTGCCACAGCAAGCTCTATGATGTGCACCACCACGTCTGCCACACCAACCCAGGTACTCAGTGGGTCCTGTTCTAGCTGGCCTTTCAGTGATGCTCACCATCATTACTGGCACAAGTCACCAACTGGCTTGAGCTTGCAGCTTTCACAAAGATCATGCCTCTAGAACTTCTACGTGATGTTTCTGAAAAAAAACAAAACGCACTGTGCCAGTGCCATAAATAAGAACAGAAAAATCTTTATTTAGGCAAAACTAAGGGAGAAATCTCACGCCTGGCAGAGGGTGGCTGGAAGGAGCTGCCCACATGCTCAGCCAGCTGAAGCTCAAGGTAAGATCAGATTCCACAGTTCTCCCATGGACAAGGTGACACAGGCCTGAAAGTATATACAATTTTTTGGCTCTCTTCTGCATGTGGCATATTTTCTACTTGTGCAAGTAAGTCTGCATAGAGTAGGAACAGAGTCAACCAATTTCACAAGAATTTTGTTGTGGTGTGAATGGTGAGATACAAGGTGACTAATAACACATCTCCATCACCTGGAATATATGGGGGTTTTTTTCATAGCACTGGGTTATTTCTGCAAAGAAACTTAAAAGGTGTTTTCTTTAATACTAAATTATGTTGCACTGAAATATGTGAAGCAACAAAATAGTTGAAAAGTTATGGCCTACTAAGCAAGTGTAGCATGGCATACCTACTACTTATTAGCATACATAACTGTATGCTAATAAGTACAATTACAAATTCTAACAACATACTTTCTCTTACAGAAGTGGCTTTTTGTTTTATATACTATTTTCATATAAGATATATGAAAGAACTAAACAGTATTACTAAATTACTAAACAGTAATAAACAGTATAAAACCGAAGTTCTGGGTAGGTATACAGATAATTTAAATTTCTACTCTAGATATTAACAGGATAACTAATGAGTATATCTAGAATTTCTTAGAGAATTTGGGGGGGTTTTCACAGAGCTCAAAGCACATTGTGTACCAAAGAGTAACATTTTTGCTTGCATTCTGTTAAATCACTGTCTCTTAGTAACTTTATCTGCTAAGAAGTAACAGCCAGCAGAAATCCCTATCGTGGAGATAGATATGTTTTATGTATAGAAACGTTTCCCAGTTTCCCAGTAACCCAGTTTCACACTTTTGATCAGCAATGCACTTTTACAACATTTCATAATATATTTACAATTTTATGTCACATGAATATTTTAGGATTTCTCTGCAGGTTTTTTTAGAAGATAATTTTATTTCTTTATGGACCTTCTGATTGTCAGAAAACTTTAAAAAATTGCTTTAATCTCCTCGGTTTTCAGAAAAGACCAGCCCTCACTTTACAACTTAGCAAAAAGGAGTACACTCTAGTTGTCCTAGGAGTGCATTTATAAAACACACACCTCATCTGAGTATAAAATGGGCTTGTATTGCTTCCAGGTCTTTAAAAGTTTTTGGTTAACATTTATGGAAACTTTCTTATGACAAAGTGCTGACTTAAAAGCCAAAGATTCAGCTGGAACCATCACACCATGCACTGCAGGCGTTTGAGGATGTTTTTTCCCTCTCTACTGCACATGCCTAGTTCCTAAGTAGGAACCTACTGGCAACTCCTTTTACTTTCCATTTAGGTCTGTGCTTAGCTCTGGGCTTTAGATGTGTGCTTAGCTTAATAACTGAAATTTGTATGAGAAATACTGTTCATAGACACTGAATGAGAAAATAGTCTTTTTTAATTTGAACTCTGTTGAAATCAACATTATGTGAAATGTGAAGATACTTTGAATGTTCAGAAGTTGTGCTTGTTAGTATTCACGTCTTACTGTATACAACCAATTCAAGAAACAAAAAAAAATTATTTGATATGACAAAGACCAACATAAAGTTAAGCTGCTTTCAAATGACCAAAGCAGTATTAAACAACCTTCAGAAGCAAAATCTGAAAGCTGAAATTTTAAAATTAAGTTCCTTTGTGCTACGTTTTCATAAATAAAGGAACAACCCTCATGGCCCCAATAAAAACAGACTGAATAAAAACATTTTTTCAGTGAATTAATGTTCCCAATTTCACAAGCAATAATCAGGTTAAAAACTATCTCTTTTCTAAGCCACACTTTTCCACCTGCATCATTATTAAATGCAAATAACCATTAAATACAACAAAATACATGATCAAGCAGAGAGCAAGGCAATGTTACTACCTTAATTTTGCTGTTTGCAATGTTCATATCAGAGATGCTCACTGTGGGATGACTGGGAAGCTAATTTATCCACCTCAAGTAGCAGAAACACTATATTTTTATTAAGCTTGAATACAAAAATAAGAAAATCACTGCTTTCTTTTATACAGCTGCAGACGTCTGTCAAGATCGGCACACAAAAATTGAGATGAAACAGAGATATTGAAATACAAAGCACTAGATTTTGGTATTGCCCTGGTTATTATAAAGTTAAATCTTGTTCATAACATCATTACAACTCCTTTTCAGAAAACACATTACTTCTTTATATAAGCCCTTCTCATATATTTTGTTTTGTATATTAATTGCTTAATAAAGTATAGTCTAAGGATCAAAGCTTAAGCTTCTTTGCATTATAGCAGGTGGTTCAGAAAATACACTGAACTCAATCATATTTTGAACATTTGCAGAGTTTCAGGACAAATTTCCCAAGCAGAACCATGGTACTAGGAATATCATAGCTTCTAGATAGTCACAGATATTGATGTAATTAGGGACAGACACTGAAGCATCAAGAATCTTCAGATAGCTAGTCTTTCAGACAGTAACTCTGATTATTTCTAGCCCAAGTTCTTGGTTAGATGCATCCCTGTATGGGCCAGTCTGATTCCTTGGCCACTAGAATTCAACTTGGTCTTGTTTCCTGAGAGCATCAGTGAAATGCTGATAATAAAGTTACAACTTGAACACCTGCTTTTTCCTTCTTTCAGTACCATTTTTGCTGCTGAAAGAATTAATAGTTTGTGTTATTGAATCAACATACAATTAACTGTTTAATCATTACATCAATGTACAATGAAATCAGTAGCTTAATCACTCATTGCCATCCATCAATCCGTGTTCAGGGCCTCATCTCACAATTTTTGTATTTGTTCAGTTTTGAACATGCTAAACATTGCTTTCACTAAGATTATTTTCACATATTTAGTACAGTGTACATATTTCAAATTAAGAACCATTAACTTTTCCCAAAACATTGAAAGGTATTTAAATAAAAGAGATTCTCTGTCTCAAAGAGATTCAATCTAACATATAGAAACAATAAAATTGGTAGGAAAGCAAAGGTGAAAGTACTCTAAAACAGATCAAAGTAAGTAACAAGAATAATATAAAGTCTTTCTCAGCAATTATTACATTTGTTAGCAAAGACTGAAGTAACTCAAGAAGGAAAGAGAAGGCAGTGCAGACATGGTGATCTAAAGCTACAAGACAAGGAACAATGAAGCTAAGGCAAGAACTGCAAAGTTGCTTCCCATCTCTTTATATCACACATAGATAAATAAATAAATGGGGAAAATATTTGAAAAGGACATCACAGGACAATACAGACTCTCTTTGGTAGATTTTTTTTTATTTTATTTTTTTTTTTACTTTTCAGGGATTCTTTTAGCACCAACAACACCAAGCTGTTCTAGAACACAAACACATACTGTCCAGAATTAACAGCTTTACATTCCAGGGTCAACAAGGCTCTACATTGTTCATTAAAGTATCCAGGATGCAACTGGAAATTTAGTTCTACTTTCCCTTTATTTAGTGATCCCTTACCTCGAAAATCTGCCAAATAAATAATTTTGAAAATAGATTTTTTTGCATGGGGATTATATCTACAGTAATCACAGGGATTGCTAGTAGCAATAATACATATTGTCAAAAATATATATACTTTAGTTCTTACTTCCATAAAGTATCACAAAATAAGATATTCAGTTTGGTATCACAACCAAGCATCCTAATTTTTGTGACTTTTCAACTTGACATACTCAGAAAGAATACCTGACGTCAGGAACTGTGTTTAAGAGCACAGCTACAGGAGGCTGTACAGAATATTTAGATGTCAATGTGTGAAAAAAGTAGTCATGCTGTAGAGGAACAGGCCTGGGGCACTCATGTCTCTGAATCACTGCCAGGATCAGCAGATCGTCACTGTTAGGAGGAGGCCATTCTTTCTGCACAGCCCTCAACTACCATTTGACACCACTGTAAGAAGGGCAAGACAGTACAATTAAAAACAATGGATTAAAAAGGACACAAGAATGAAATGCAGTTATTGGACCTAAAGAATGCTGTACCTGGATTTTGTAATAAAAGTTTGCTATTCATTTTATAATCAACTTTACGATCATCTTTGCTTCAGATTGTTTGTTCTGGTCATATACACAGGGTTTATTACATATTAAAGAATCCCTCTACAACAGCATAACTAATGAAAAACACAATATCCTTCCTTTTCCTGCTAGGCAATCAGGAAAAGGAAGGATATTTAAATCCTAACTGTGTCAGAGGCTGAGCTGAAAAAGCTGTTGCCACTTTAAGTTAGTGGAGTGTTTGATTTGCCCTGCAGGGCCAAAATGCTCTAGGGACCATCTGGGGCAGGGGTGTGTGTGAGGGTTTTTTTATTCTTGTTTAATCTTAGCGTAGGATTACACAGTTTCTCGAAGCCAAGGTACTGAAGATTACTTATAATGAACTGCTACTGGAAGATGGTTGTGATTAGATTGGTTTACAATTAAGATACAGAGCATATAATACATTTTTACCTTTAGTTAAGCACACAACCTTATTTACCTGAATGAGGCTTAAAATTGAGACCCTTAATAATCTTAGCAAGAGATTCTGCTGTTCTATCAATTACATATGTATTACTATTCACAGGAATCAAATTAAGCATCAGCTAGCATGAAATTACATTCAGGATTTATATTTAAAAAATCCATACAGGTACAACATACAAAGTTTTTGAAATCTATTTTGTATAACATGACTTTGGAATTTCTGGTAATTTCAACAGAGTGCTTATTTGAACTAAACAGAAAGACAGTGTGGGTCCATGTAAGGAACTATAAGTCTAATTAATTGCTAGATGATAGTATTATTGGAAAAAAAAACAATAGCAAAATCATAATGAATGCAATTTTATGTTAGAATAGGAGCAATTACATGCTGATTTTTTTAAGGCAGCAAACTTACTGTGATGATATTGACTTCTTACATTTTTTTCTCCTACATATACAAAACTAATGAATACATAAGCCTCTTAAAATATTAGCTACTCTTATTCAAAGTTTACCTATCATTTAAAATCCTTTCAGTGTTATTAAAGTTCACTTACCTGAAAAGTATAAAACCGGGTCCCATTAGGAGGATGCACTTTAGGAGAGGCAGAGACAGTGTTCATATCCGAGAATATCATTTCTGGTCACACACAATACAATCCACAGAGAGCTACAGATGCAGAGCAGAGAGCTAAGCTCGGAGACAAATCCTTTTATACATTTAGGGAGGCAATTGGACAAAATTCTGTCTGCCCCATCCGTTCAGACGTACAGGGACAGTGCTTTGAATTCCTCACTCCTGCATCTGTGAGCTAAACTGTAAGGTCACTGCTCCCTGACCTCCAGCTCAGCTAGCCCGTTGTAATATGCATGATGAATAAAAATTAGAAATGCCAAAGAAAAGAGAGCCAGAACCTACAGTACGTGGAGCTTGTGCAGAATCTGGCAATGCTTTGGACCTGCCCATCTGTTCTCAGTGATAATCACCTCCCTCCACCACAGCCTTGCAAAGTGATTATGCTAAGCATCCCAGTTAACCAATAAAACACAGTTTCATTTCAAGCAAGCGTGCACAGTGAAAAACAGAGGACCTCTTCTGACTAACCTGAAGCATGCCTCGTGTTCAGTTTATAGCTGTATTTGATAACAACGATAATTTTATCATTTCAGCTGCTGACAGCTATGTTAACACATACAACCTGCTTTAAATAACACAAAGGTGGCTTTTTTGTCCTTTTAACAGAATTGCTTAGAAAAAAAAAGTAAATTGTGTATTGCTCTCCAAATTAGTATTTTCTACATTTCTTAATTTTTGGTGCTACTACTGGGGAGAAATACATATTTGTGAGACTGTTTACAGAGCTATAGTCAGTTTAAATATAATACACATTATAAGCTTCTCTTCTGCTATTTTTTTTCTAATTATTTTTTTCTCATCTTCAGTCTGAATCTCTCTTGAAGAAAGGTTTACCTAACATTGTTAAGTATAAGTTTGGAATTTTATTCTGAGCCTTACTGTGCTTAGCAAAGCTATAGACCGACAGCTTAATTCATTAGCTATATACAAGATGTTTTAAAGAAGTTATTTTTTAAAGCGGATAATACTCGTGAACACCTGCACTGAACATTCAAAAATCATTCATCAGATCTTTTCTTCAAACACAGATCATTTGAACTACATGAAGATGATGAAGAAAGTAATATTCTAAGAACTTGGCATCTTTCAGCAAAAAAAAAAAAAGTGTGCAATTTACAAAAATTGAAAAGTAGGGTTACAGAAAAGAGTAAAATTGTAAAGTGGTTGCAAAACAAATTTTACATGCTCTGTCAAGCACTTTGTATTTTATTCACAAAGTTTAAAAGAGACAGAAAAAACACTTAGAAAATGGTACTTTCAAAAGGAACTTGTCAAAATTCTAAAAGCCTTGTGAGTTGCCAGGTTGCCTATGTTTTTTATTCTGTTTTATCCTAGTGCTTTTAGCAATAGAAAATAATGTAGCTTCTAAAGTAAAATGACTGTGAAAGGAGTTGGAAAAGATGCAGAGATGTCTGTTTAAATGTGTCAGAGTAGCGCAGACTACAATAATATTTTGTAAGCCAAAAAAAAAAAATCTTCTCAGATCTTATTCATACCTATTCATAAAAATTTCTTATAATTACTGTGTTATGGCTTCTATAACATTTACAGAATCAAGGCAAAACTACTGTCTGGAACATTTTCTTAAGACCTAGATTTCAGATTACAGTGTATTCTTCCCTCTTTGATTCCTCTTCCAGAAAATCTAGATGGTTGTATTAGCAAAGAGGCCCCTCAGCTGGTCAAATGAAAGATACCAGTTTGTTTATAATCTGAGTAGAGAATATTTTATTATGAGCTGATACTTTCTTCTTTATAATATGCCTACCAAACATGTGTTATTTCTCCACAGTGCAATGAATAAAGTTTAATTTATGGACATTTAAAATAGTTTGCCCTGGAAAAAGAAAGAAGTTTACCTCGGTTTCCTCATAATAATTCCTTCAAATGCATAATTTGAAGAATTCATGTGCAAAATCCCATACACATTCCTCCAACAGACAAGTACTTTCACCACTCAGTAATTGCATCTATTAGCTTGAACTTCTCTTCCTTCAACTTTTGGAACTTTTAATCCTTGTTTCTACCAGGCATATAGAAAACTCAGTTCATTTTCTCATACTGGCATGTGCTAAATCTTAAGGTAGTTAATTCACAGTTAAATACTTTAGTCACAGTTACAATAATGCCTTTCATGATCATAACACTACTGCTGTATTTATACTTGCTAGTTCCCTATTTGTTCCTCTAGGACTGCATATCTTTTTTTAGCTGTAGCCTTCCACTGGGAGCCCTTACTGGGATCACTGTTCACCATGTCTTGGCTGCCTGCTACTTGAAAAATGCTTTTCAAAATACTGTTCCTTGTCTTTTATCTGTTGTTTTGGCTTTCCTTCCTAGGTAAAGAAATTTGTAGATAAAAAACCTGCCACCAATGCCACCACAAAAAAAAAAAAAGGCAACAGCCCCCCATGCCAATAAACATATTTCCTTATCTAATCAGTATAAATCTGGAGAGAAGGCATAGCAGTTGTTGTAACTCTCCACTAACTTCCACCTCATGAGGAAAGGTAAAGACTATGAATTTTCTTCTATCTAACTACAATACAGACATTTTTGTAGCATCCTCATGGAATCAGAATGTCATTTTGGTGTAACTGTCAAAATAGATTGAGAATGTTTGTTTACAGCAGGTTTTTTTCTGAAAAATATGAAACTAGCGTCCTGTCAGGAAGCGGTTAGAGCACAAGTGAATTCGGTAAAGCATGAACTGATGCATGGCAGAATGAGTGTTCACAATTACAGAAAGAGTCACATTTCAGAAAAGCCAGCAGCCCCAAAGCTGGGATTCAGCAATCTCCTCAGAACAAGGAGCTGGAACCAGGTCTCCCATGTCTAATAGAATGCAATAATGACTAAGGAGGGTATCAACCAACATGAACTAAAAAAGAGCAGAAAATGGAACTGAAAGAAAATGAAGACACACAGCAAGACAAACAGAGAAAGACACCTAGAGACCATGACTACAGTTCAGTGGTAGAAGTATTTACAAAGGATGCAATCCCCATTAAAATATTTGCTCCCATAAATCTTCCAACTAATGGTTTAATTATTCCTTAAACTGAGACTTGCAGTGTAGGAAAAAAAAATCTTCTGCATGAAAAAAAGTTACACATGCTTAAAAGTATGAGATACGGCAATGCTTCTGAGATGTCTTTAGTTTCAGTTAGTTTTGAATGTATGAGTTATCAAGCACTGAAACTGTATCATATGAATTATTTTGGACTATACATTTTGGTTAGACATTACACTCCAAAATTTTCAATGCGATTATTTAATTTTTAAGTGTGTTTTTTTATGCGTAGCCTACGATTTTTGATAGTACGTACAAAACGCATAATCTGTTATATATATATATAAAACCCCCAGTAAGTTACACATCCAAAAGGAAGGCATATACATGTATATATCAGATGACTATGTAAAGTACTTTGAAAATTCAGGGACACTAATACAAACCCTTCTATTTCTGACCGCAGAGACAAGATGCACTTTTTAAAATTGATGAACACACTCAGCTTTTTAATATGGTAGTGCTTGTGATATATAGTTTCTCTTCAGACTATGTAGTGCAATATAAAGCAGATGTTTTGAGTTAAGATTTAAATCACCAGCTCTTATTGAATTAGGCAAGTAATTATCCAGAAACAAGGACTTTATATCACATATTATTCTCATTTCTGTCTCTCTCAGGGAAAGCCATGTTAAAGAAACATGTCTTCCTCCAGGAGCAGGAGTGTGTGATTTTCAGAACATTGGAGAGCTTTCACATTAAACCACTAGACCTTCTACTTCACAGATTCAGAGAAACCCTAATCTTCCAATACTGACAACACTGTACTTGAATTGATGATTCTGTGTTACCTTCTGTTGTAGACATTAAAATAGAGGGAGTATCAGATGACATGTTACTCATCTGGCTTAAAAGATCCTGATTTTGCTTTAAACTGAAAAATGTTTAGAAAGTCCTGTTTTTCCAACAATTAGTGGCTGGAAATGGTGTTAAACCCTTACCACAGTTCAGAATAAAATATATTCAATTGCATATCAAATTTTAATGATTATCTTCATGAAGTCATACATGAAATCTAATTGGTTTTTATATCCAAATATATTTACAGCTCCTTTCACCTTATTTAATGAAGTTTTATGCCAAAAATATTTCTTTTTTCTCCCCCCATCAACAAAGCATTAAAGAATGTATAAAACCCACACACATGAAGTTTCAGAAACTAACAATTTCCAGCTATTATAGCTCCCAGAAAGCAAAGTGGGAGAATTAAAGACAACAAAACAGAACAAGGAAATTCTTGCTCCCTTTCAGGCTTCTAGTACTAACAGAAAACCCTTACAGAATTTAAAACTGGTAGGAAAAGATCAGCTTATCTTATTGGTAAATAAAGCCTCTTTTTCATCTTGTCTCTGTACTTAAGAGCAATTTATCAACATTTCCATCATTGGTCTTTGCTGTTTCTGAGTATGCAAATACCAACTTGTACCAGGAATTGTGTCACAAGAACAAGTGCTGGTACCAACCCGTATGGGCTCATAGTATGAACCTATCAGCCCTGTTTTAACTCTGAACATAAGGATTTGTGCAACCCTTGATGACAAGTATGCTGCAGGAAAAACATATCTTCTGTTAGAAGTAAAAACTATATGTTAGAAATACTAAAGGATAAAATGCATCCCAGCAGGTTTATTCTGTATGATGGCTTCCCTTTCAAGCATGAGAACAATGACAAAACTTTCACAGGAACTGCAAGTATGAATATAATTAATTTTTAAAGTAGTCCCACTTTGTTGCATATGGTGAAATGTTTTACCATGTATTGTATTTACTTTGAAAAAAAGAGAGTCAACATCAACAAATCAACTTTAAACCCTTATAACCATTTTTCCTTTAAATGGCAAACTTGAGAATTCATTTAACTAACAGTAAATCTCTCTATGCTATGAAAGGTCAAAATTAAAATTGCTCATTCAACATCCAAGCGAGTTTATGAATGCAGTTGTTCATTCAGAATAGATTTTGTATAACCTATCAAGTATGCAGTCCATAATCAACAAATATGGAAGGCAACCATGATGACACTAAGTTGAAAAGTTACTATTTGATTGCTTGTGCAGGAGCAAAATTTCCCTTTATTTTGTATTCTAGACAAGCAAATTTTGATCACAGCTAGGACTCCTGTAGAGCACTGCCCTATAATAATCTGCTCATCAAAGGTGTAAGAATTAATTCTTCCACTCTGAAAACTTAACAATTAAATAGTTCTATATCTGACTCCCTTTCCACATGGTTCAACAAAGCCAGGGTGGAATATTCAAAGCATCATTCCATTTTTCTTGAAACAATTCAAGTTCCCAGCACTGGATCTGTGCTTCCTCTGTATAACTCAACTATCAGTAAATGAAGATTGTACTTGAGGCTTATTAGGTAATTGAAATGAACCTGATATAAACACTGGTTTTATCTATTTTTAAGTTATGTGTTGAGGACAGTTACTGACTGAGTGAATCTAAAATGGAAATAGAATGAAAACTCAATATTTGTATATAGAGAAGTATACTGGACTTTAGGCATAATGTGAGAGTTGAAGGAGGATAGGATGGCAGAGTTGTACAAAAGTAATAAACCAAGCCATAAAAAATTGAGAGATTTATCTCTGAAAGTTAATACCTGATTTGAAAAGATATTTTCTTTTCTCCACAACTCTTGGGTTTCAACTGCCAATAGCACAGATATTAAGCTATATTTGCTATATATAATGGTCCTCTGCCACTCACTTTTGATGCCAGAACTACATTTCTGTTTTCTGACATTGCTAGAGATTTCATGACAAAGACTAGATGGTCCATGGAATCAAAGACAATTTTTTATGTAGGAGCAAAAAAGTGACTGCCTTTGTGAACGTTTTTAACATTTCGGTCAAATTTAACATTAAGTCTTGATGAATCAAGATCAAAACCTCCAAAGTAACGTGATCCCAGACAGTAGCAAGACATAATGTAAACAGTCAGCTTGTTATTTCGATATGTGTCATATCACTTAAGTGTCAGTTTTGCTATTTATGTTTTAAGTTGATTATATTGCAACATTACACACTGTGGTATCACAGCACTTGGCAAAATACAAGTAGTTTCTTATCAGTAAGTGTAGAATCTAAATCATGTACATTACTGCAAAGGATCACAGTACATTAAGGATGAGTGAAATTAAGAAAGAACATAAGATGATAATCATTGCCTATGTATCATCAGCAGCAGAGTGGCTTTTTCTTTTTAAGTGAACATCTTACATTATGTGTCTCATCCTGAGGATAAAAATAGGATGAAAGACTATGAGGGAAAAACAGAAGATACACGTTTGAGATAATGTGTTCAGACACTACAACTTACTGTGAATAGATATCCTCTCTAACCTATTATTCCTTCAGAAAATACTTTTTCTTCCTAACATTATTATTTTAGTAATTTTCATTCTAATAATTTATTTTATACAGAAATTGTTCTGCAATCTTTACATAGAGATGTATTCTGTTCTGGAAGTATAAAAAGTGTTCAGAGAGTAAACTACTAATGAAAATGAGTAACAGAGTTTTATCTAGAAGATAAAGGATGTCAGAAAAGCTTGTGCCAAGGCAATTGTCTTTGTTATTTATTTCTATTTCTGCTCCATCTGGAAAGTACCTTTTGTCATAATGAGTGATGCAAGTTGCTAAACTGGTCCTTTGAGAAAGCTTTTGATTCATTTCTGTAAATTCTAAAATTCATGACTGATTAGTCCCATACTTTTCATGGGAACTGGAAATACTCTCTTGAGTAAGGATTGTGGACATCAGCAGGCCTTTGCAAAAGGAGGTCTGTTTGTTTTACTTTCTTAATTAAAATTTCATAATTTCTCTATAATGTCAGTGAATATATTTCTGAATGAAATGAACACAAACTTGAAAATTAAGAATAACTAAAATAAACCCATAAACTACATAATCATGCCTTCTTTCACATTGTGAAAAAACTGAAATATTACTGATGATTTAATGAAATTCTGTTAAGTAGATTTACCCTGGCAGCTTTCCTGTCCTGAAGGTAAAAGAGCAACAATCCTGAAAGGCATCACAACCCTTGGAATTGGAATCTGCTGAAGAACTGTTAATATTGACAGTCATACCCCCAAAAGCAGTAACTAATTTAATCAATGACATCTCTTATCCAATTTTCAAGGATGCTCAGCTCTGAATAGCCTCTCTTAAGTCATATCAGCCCTGCTGATGCCATTTTGAGCATTTAGGTCTCACTGCTGCACACTTAAGAGGCAAAGCACTTGGAGTGACTGAGTAAGCTTGAAAATGTCAGACCTGTTGCTCCAACTTTATTCACAAAATGTAGACTCCTAAAGACAATGCAAAATTCCCTTTTATAGCTAGATACAAGCAACAAAACCTTTTCTTGCCTTTTTTTTAAGTACATGGCACAAATCAGTAATAACATATGAGCTTGAGAAGACCTCAAGACTTTGCTATGGTGCACATTTCTTCATTGTCATAGATATGGCCTTGTAAGTGATCATGGTAGAAAGTAGAGTCTCTTCTAATAACGTGTCCTATCTGTGCTTGTCCTTAACCACTTGATGCAATTTTCCCTTCTAAAATGCAGTGGCAGTGTTTGTGTACTGATACTCTCTAAAATCATCTTTCCAGCAGAGAAAAGATTGGAGACTATAAAACAAAACAGTCAATACCATCCTGAGGGCAAATGGCTGCTCCAGATCTTGAGTCAGCACACTTTCATTTCCCCTTAAAAACTATTATAAAAATATAGAATGATCCAGAAACTGCATAGTGATATGAAGTAGGAAACATTGCATTTTTCTGTGCAACAAAATCAAGATATACAAATACAGCTGAAAGATAGTTTCCCGGTGCTAGAAAATATGAATCCCATTGACCTAAATATTTTTTGGGTTTTATTTTTTATTTTGTTCGTAATTCAGACTTGGGCAATTACAGAATATGCTATGCTGATTAATGCTGGGTTATTGTTTATTTTCAGTAACCCTATTTACCTTCCTGGAAATTCTAAAAGTCAATAGACAACAGTATAAAACCATAATTATTCCAATCTTTAGGCTGAATGTTTTCAAAACTTGCTAAATCCCAAAAAAAGGACTTTCTAAGTCTTAATCTTCATAATAGTCACCTTTCTGTTTTATTAAACATGCTTTGGGAAAAAAAAAAAAAGGTAGGATAGGATATTAAATATTTCTAGAACACAGGAAAAGTAAATTATCTATTTCCTTTCCGCATTCAGTCAGGACGACTTCAAAATTTATCATGCAAGTGACTAAGCAGCATTATTCACGATTCATCTTGCCATGCATCTAAAAAGTGCCGTAAATTTATAAGCAGTGGAATGTATATGTTGTTAACATTCTTATAGCTTAACCTGTATCTTAAGGTAGAAAACTGAGATGAAGATAGATTGATAATCAACAAACATTTGTGCCAATATTAAATGAAGATAGAACTGTTATTATTAAGGATCACAGTCTAAAAACCTACTGTTGGACAGGAAAAATAGCTACTTGACAAAAGCATAAAAATGCAGTGAAACCTAAATTAAACACTGTGATACTGAAAGAGTACTGCTCTCATCTAACAGGACCTTGTCCCTTCTATATGGGAGCAGATGACTATTGCCTGGTATTCTGCACTCACAGCTCATTTTGAAAATGCTTGAAGTTTAGTGGTATGACTATAAAGTTTCTAGATCAAAAGAAGGAAATTATTCATGGACAGAGAATCTCAGGTGGAATGAGAGGAGATGGAAAACTGGGAATTATGTGGCTGCTATTGAGCAAGGACACATTGAAATCTCATTGCCAAAAGAAGGTAGCTTTTGCATTTCTTTCTTTCATAGAAGCAAGGGCAGAAGTGAACCTTGGCATCTTCTGCTGGGCTTTATTTGCAGTGGAAGAGACCATGTCTCTTGTGTGTTACCACAGGCTCCCTTTAGAGTCAATAAAGACAGGCACTTTCAAGGGGCACTGTTTCTGACCTATTTTAGATGTCTATTTTAGTTTGAGATGAATCACACTACAGAGGTGGGAGGCAGTAAAGACAAAAATGCCTACGCTCTAGATATCTGAAGTTAGGTGCAGTGAAACCTACCCTGGGAGCTTGAACTGAATGTTAAAGAAGTTATCAAAACATGACAAGAAGATATTATAATCAATGACAAAACCCCCACCACTGATTAAGTACACCCAAGGGAAAATTACTATCAGAAATAATTTTTCTATAACTATGTGAAGCAAAACTAAAACCACACAAACCCTGAAAATGGCTTTTCCTACTTTCCTGAAACAAATTATGTGAAAAGCAACATCTGCAGCAACAAATTCACAGTCACATCCAGATTAAGTCTGCTGCTGTAATCACTCAGAAGATTAACATCCCAGACTAAGATACAAAAGTCTGTGGAGCACAGCAAAATTAACTGCAAAATTATTTATGTTTTATTACAGGATATAGTGTGACACAAACAAGTTAAATCACATCTACAATGTTAAATAATAAAGCCACTTCAGGCCAGGCAGTTCCAAATTCCTAGTAATATAGCTGTGCTTATTTCACATTCACTGCAACATGAACAGGTTTCTTATGAACATTAAACAGATATTACAGAAATTTATTAAAATTCAAAGCTCATAATTTTTTTAGAACTTCACAGAGTTTCATATATAATATTTCATGCAATTTCATACAGCAGCTTTAAATTTTGATTAGTGCCAAGTAGTGATAATGTTAATTAGTATGTTCTTAAAGTGGCGCAGAAAATCTTTAAAAAACTGCATAGCGCTATATAGTGAACTTAAAATATATACAAAATGTATGCATCTGTAGTAAATTGCATAGTAAAACCATATTTGTCATGTGTAGAAAATTCTCATAACATTAGTGCACTAAGAATTTTCTTTTGAAGAAAAAAAAGGTACCAAAAAGGAGCCAACTACAGGTTTAACCTGCATTGTTCATATAAAGATTTAGTCCTTTCCTAAGTCTGGTGTAGGACATATTCTCAGTAATACCTTATGGGAAAGACAGCCATAGGAAAAATTATACATCATCTTTCATCTTCACCCACTGGCCTCTCTTCTCTGAAGAAAATAAATGGATAAACTTTTAGTGTAGCTCCTCTACAGAAGGTACATTTAACACAAATACATCCTGGTTTCCTTCATCTTTAATTAAAGAGTGCTAGTCTTGACAGCCTCTCTTCACTTAAAAATTCCTTCTTAGCCCTGATAATTTTCACTATCTATGTCTACATCTCCAGATAGTAGCTTACCATGATGGAATATATCTTGTTCCTTCCCTGCACAGACAGATGGAAATCAAAAGGAAACATTTTATCTTACTCCTACTCCCATCCATTTACCAAGACTCCTAACCGTCTAGCCGGCGCATGGAAAGCGGCACTGGAATTGCAGTTAAGTGTGGTTTCCTAAGATTGAACAACATTGCACCTCAGAATAAACAGGTGGCATATACGGCAAAATGGACCAGCACAAATACAATTCTAACTCAAAGTTTTCAGACACTGACCAAGAAAGATATTTCATTAAATGGCAGAATAGTTTTCAATATTTGCACAGTCTGTTTAAGTGAAAAGATTGAGATGACCATGGACGTGGTTTGACAAGCAAGATAGAACAGTTGGGAAAATAAATTGCAGATGAGTCAGCAATTAAAATAAAACTTGTGAATTTATTTTTAAAAAATTTCTGATGACTCATTTGCAATTAGCTCCCCATAAGCTTCCATTGTATACACTCCGCCTTGTAATAAGTGAACAGATGAACTTTGGTTTATGTGCAAATTAACCAAGATACTTTATTGCTTCATGTGTCTTTGAACTGTTCACATATTAAAATAATTAGTGAACTCTTAATTTGCTTTACAAGAACCTTCAAAAATTTTTCCTAATTTCTGAAATTTTATTTTTGTACTTAATGCATTTGAAAGGTAATATAGTAAAAGGTTATTAGAACAAAATGAAGAAAACATTAATAGAACAAGAAGTTCACTTTGCAACACTGAGTGCTACACTTAAATTTAAAATGACACATTTGATCAAGTTCCATAGTTAAAAACCATCCCTTTTCATGAGGGCTAAAAATTAGGTTTCATATTACCAGCAACTTAAAACAGACACAAAACTCTTTCCTGGATACCCTTTCAAATAACTCTTTATTAGCTCAGTTGTTTATTGCTTTAGTTTAGACAAAGATCGTCCTTCCAAGCAATTCCATCCCATACATTACTGTGTTTCACTGTTACTGCCCATTTCTAGAGTTGCAATTAATGGAGCAAAAAAGAGGCAGGCATAATGTGTCAAAGCTAAAACAGAGGAGGTAACAGAGTTGGCATGGAGGCTGTGACATCATTAGAGGGAAATGGAAAGCTATATTTATAGGAGTAAATTAAATGTGCTTGGGAAAGTTCCCAATTGTTGTGGCCAACTGGCACAGTAGAGTACACAAATATGTTAGTCAACACTGAAGTGTCCAAAGAGCCTGCATGCAAACTGCTTATTGGGAATGGTCCCTGCAACAGTCCTATTCCCACACCATGATTAGTAATTGCCTGGAAAAAGTATAAATTAGTGTGAATGAAAAGTGTGCCAGAGTCTGGGCCAACAGATTACTACAGATGATTATGTTTGACCATCCAGGAACATTTCCCAGTACTATCTGATTTACTTGCATATAAACATGCTAAGCCTTTCCAGAAGGTTTAAAGTTATGGAACACAGTAAAAGATTTTATGCATTTCCAGTCTTGCTGTTGAAAATCATTTGGTGTTTAGGGAAATTAGAGATAGGATATGAATGATCAATACCAACCATTTCTAAAACTTCCGTCAAGATAAATCAGACTGGACACAGCATCATAGTTGCATTTTTGGCTGAAGAATGCAACACTGTATTTGGGAAGAGAATGCAGATTCGTACCATAGATAATGGTTTCATTTCACTCAGTTATCTGTATCTGTTGAAGGCCACTGCCTTTTGTCCTGCTGTTTGCCCAGGAGAAGGGCCCAACCCTGCCTAGCTACAACGACCTTTCAGGTAGTTGGAGAGAGGGAGAAAGTCACTCCTGAGCCAGGTTAAACCACCCCACCTCCCTCAGCCACTTCCCATAAATCTTGTGCTTCAGACTCTTCACCAGCTCTGTTGTTAGTCATTCTCTCAACACACTCAGCCCCTCAACGTCATTCTTTAGTGTGGAGCCCAAAACCACACAGAATTCATGGTCCAGCCTCTCCAAGGTAGGGTACAGGGGGATGAGTCACATTCAGCTGTTGACAATCAGCACCCTCAGCTACTTTATCCCTGGACCACTTCCCAGCCACTCTACTCGAGCCTGCAGCACTGCCTGGGGCTGCTGTGACCGAAGGGCAGGACCCAGCACTTAGCTTGTTGAAACTCATGCAACTGGCCTTGACCCATCCATACAGACTGTCCTTTTATTTTATTCTAAGCATTAAAACTGTGTGGTGTGGCTGTGCTTCTTATCTTATGGAAATAGAAAGAGGTAGTTGCACAGCACTTTTGGGTTGGCTTGTTTTTTTTGATTTGTCAGGTCAGCTCATAGTGATAATTTTCTAGATTAATGTATTTTGAGTCTTATTTCACAGTTCCTAAAACATACCACAATGAACTACTCTGGATGATGACTCTTTGTGACCTGAAACCTTTTCTCCATAAAGTAATTTAAAATTATTGGCATTTTGATATTGCTCTTTAAACAAGAAAGTACTGTATTTCTTAGGATTTGGTCTTAAAAATAACTTAAGGTTGCTAACACTCATACAGAAAAATCTGTAGCTCTATATTGCAATGGCATCCCAGTGATTCAGTCTCTTTTCTTCTGTGCAACTTGAGATGAGATTTTTACTTACTTGTAGTCTTACTTTTTATCATATATCAGTAATTCAGACTGACATTGGCAAATTGTGGCCAAAATGACTAATTTTACATCCAGCGTGATATTACATGATCAAAGAAATGTTGTCATTCTTACTGGGAATTCCTGACACCTGTAAACCTTACATGGTCTCAAGTGTTAAGAATGAAGACCATGTGTCAAGACCAGCTCTTATTATCTGTTAAGATTTACAGTTATGACCTGATCAAAACATACAAGTAGTCTACAGCAGAGGCAGCATGGCATGCTCCAGAGAAGCAACCAACTGCTATTGACAGAATGCAGGACTTTTCTCTCATTCTGCTCCCTTGCCACACTTCAGTATCTTAACAGTTGTAATCAGTGGCACAGCAGAGTTCAAAAGACAATCACCTTCAGGAAGTGTTCCTGATGTAATTACCAAAATACAGATCATACTCAATCTTGCAGACAGAAGTACTGCATAAAACTGTAGGTGCCTCTACTTGAAAAAACTGAGATTTTATAAACTTGATTTATTTTTTTCAGTCTGCTTGTTTCACAAATTATTTCACCCTTCAGCAATACGCAGCTACAAGCAGCTGACTCTGGAGAAGCAATTTTTAATTAAAACCTGTTTCTCCCCCTTTGTGCTTCAGTTAATGACTGCCAGAAGGTGTTGCTAACCACAGGCCCTTTTCAATACATTCTGAGCATACTCATATCCTATCACCTTCTATGGAAAAGATGGGTACTCAGCATTTGTGGTAAGTGGGAGGACATGGATATTTCTCTGGCAGCTGAGCTGTGCTAAATGAAAAGTCTCCACTAAGTCTTTATTTTTTAATTAGTTGTTCATTAAAAGAAATTACTTCCAGTAGCGAATAAAACTGTCCTAAAATCTAGAAGAATGGAAATTACTCTGTCAGTTATAAAAGTAAATAATTATTGACAGAACGTTCATGATTTAACAATTTCAGTGTTTCCTAGATCAAGTCTTAAAGGGGTAATATTTATGCTTTCGTGATAATTTACTTGATGAATGTTTAGCGATGTATTTCCGAAGCTAGGGCTAGGATCTTGTGGCTAAATTGAGAGCACTGAATGTTTTTCCTCATTCATTCCTTTAAGAAAAGAGTGATTAATTACAATGCTTATTAAATGCTGAAGTCAAAAATACACCAGACCTTTTCTATTGTAACAGTTAACATAAATGTTTCTGCTCTATGGATTTGGTAGGCTGTACAACAAAGATGTTTTGGTTTAGGCATTGATAAAAGGGTTGATTAGGGGTTTATCTTGTTTACTGGCTTGTTTCTCTTTATATTGGCTTCTTCAGCAATTTGGTAAGCTAGTTTTATAAAAACTATTAAGAAAATGTTGCTTTCATTAAAGTCTAGTGTTGGCTCAGATCTTTCAATGTTTTACTGTGAAGATGGCAGAACATAGAAGGTGTGTCTAAGGCTATTCAGTTGTGTTCCTATCCACAGAAGAGTTCAAAATGGTACAGCTCTGTGCAGCCCTTTCTGCTCTATTGACTGTGATGCATCAGCGCTGGAAACACACACACAGAGAAGAAAATACTTTTACTTCTTTCCTCCAGCTGATAGAGAAAACACCACTTACCTAGAACCTGAAACAAACACACACACTGCAACTTTGAAATACATCCCCTAATAACTTACAATAACCAACTATACTATTTCAAACAAATGTTATTCCATATGAGTAGGTTTCAGAACTGCTCCAAAACAAAGGCTGCCTGGCGGAACAGTGCTTCTGCTGACAGAATGTTTACTGCAGAGATATTGCAAAGATGATGTTAGGGGGAAAATGGCTTAGATTGGAAGATAAGGAACTCTCTCCCTGAAACTAAGCTACATAAATAAAATGACGAGGTAACAACAGTGAACTGTTTACATAACTGACATCAAAAAAATACTTAATCTACCATCCAAGTGAGGACTTAACCCTCTTGAATTGTGTTTTCCCTGTAATTCAGCATACAGGCATCTTAATGTACATGTAAGTGTTCAAAAGAATCGTCTAGCCCAATGAATACAAAGAAGCTTTAGATTTTTCTATTTCAGCTAGTAAAAAGCTGGAGCTAGTCTTTTTCTCTGCTATCTAATCAGCAGAGGGAGGGTTCTGTGAGCAGCACGTGAGTGCAACAGCACTGTGTGAAGTGAGAAAGGTTCATGGCAAAACCCAGAATGCTTTTTGACTTCCTACTGGAAGAGACTTTAAATATTTAAATATCACTTTTTCCACTGTGTCTTGCACTGGGTTCCTGTCAATTAAGACATTTTAAAAATCAGCCTTCTATGATGACTATAAAGTTCTAAGAAAACAAAGTTTAATCTTCAGAAAGATGAGGGTGTTTCTTCAGGAAGAAAGACAGGAAAACAAAGCCAGAAACAAGCAAATAGGAAGATACTTCAAAGGAATTCACCTTATGTAGAAGACGTAGCATTCTCACTGAATTGTGGTTGCTTCTAAAACAAAACCAATTATCCCCATATGACTTGCAGTCGCAAATACAAAGAGGACAAATGTGGGTATCAAACTATTCATGCCAAAATAACTTGTGAATCATCCTACCAAAGGTCACATCAGAGTTGCATACTGGCTTTTAAATAGAGGCTTTAGAAAAATGCTTAGGAAAGCTGCTGATATACTTACAAAGAAGAAAACAACACCTGACCTCTACGGTTTAAGAAATTATTTAAAAATATTTATCAACTAACAGGTGACTTATGTCCAAAAGTATAGGTTCAATTCCACACTAATCTCTGCCAAGTATCATGGTTCCCCACATACCATGAACAGGCATAGCATGCTCTGTATCTGAGCTTGGAAAGGGGCCCCTCAGTCACTAAGTAGGCTTTCCTTTAAGCATGTGCATATCCTATTTGAAACATAAGGGCCCACTTTCTAATCTCTGCCAAGCAGTGAGCACACACCTACCAACATTCACCAACCCACGGGAACATGATGGTTTCCCAGAGGTACAGTGATGTATGTCCCATACTCAACAAGCACTCAGGCACTGCATCTGTAGAGAACAGCCAAGCTGACACAGATGCTTTAGAGGCCTATTTCCATTTTAATGCACATGGAAGGGAAGATTTATGTGCACAGCTCATTTTGCGCCTAGCCAGAGTCACTCGCTAAATGACACGAGAAGAACAGGCGAACCGTGATGCCTGCCATGAGCGCGGAGCATCCCTCGCCCAGCCGCGGGCACGGGCAGCGCTGGGGCTGGAGGGGAGTGCCTGCCCGTCACCTGCTGTCCCTGCCTGCCGCCCGCCACCGCCGGGCATGCCCTCCATGGCAGGGGAACAGGGGCTTGGCACAGCTGGAGACAGGCAGTAACTCTGGGGAGACGCTTTCGCTGCAACAAGGACAATGCTGGCAAAAATGATGTCTCCCCTGGCTGCCTCTCTGCGTCACAGGACTTGCTTCTGGGAAAAGGAATCCCACCCATGGGAGATGGGTGCTTGCTGTACAATGCCTGATCCAGAACTGGTGGTGCAGAGTAAAGAGAACCAGGAAGGAGTTTGGAATATGTCACACTGAGTTGCTAGCATGTCAGCATGTCAGCTTTATATTAAAAAACCCTAAAACTATTGAAAATATTCAATATTAATTTTTTAATTCAGACTATTAAACTATTAAAGTTTTGTTTTGGTCAGTGGTCCATTACTGTTTCATGATTACTCTGAGGCAATAAATATAAATTACATAGAAAATCCAACTTTACTGTAAGCTGTATCTTAATTTCTTCCTGTCAGAAAAGACATGACAAAGTTTAACTAATTCACATGTATAGTCCTTCTATAGCTAAAGAAAATAGATATAATTTTAGAAACCCTTTGTGTTATGTATTGCTTAAAATTAGTGATAAACCGTTCTAATGGAAGCTGAAGGCAATTACAGAGGAAGTAAATCAGGGGCCCTTTGAAGTGTTAATATGGCTATTAACAAAATTAAATAAATTTATTGCCTCATTCAAGAGAAAATGCAGTAAGGTAAACTGTTAAGTATTTTTAATACATGCATAAAATGTTTCATCTGGAAAAATACGTGACATAATTTTGAATTGCCATTTTTTTAGTTTCTGGTTTTTTTTCAAGTTCAGCAAAACAGCCAGACATTAACTCATGAAAAGTCTCTAGAGGTCCAGTCTTGCAAAAATATTTGCACTTAAACAACTTCAGATAAAATTTTAAGATGAGCCTTCAAAATCACTGATAGATAGGAATACCAAGTACTTGTCATGAAATTTTTTTCACTTTGTTTTTAGACTACTGAATTCAATAAAATATTAAGTATATTGTCTTACTGAACTGAACTTTAACGCTCACAAGTCAGACAAGTATTCATATCACTTGTGAAAAATTTGCACAGAACTGTGTGTCCTTCTGTTTCATGCAAGAACTGTACAAAAGACAGTGATGTCTGTTCTCCAGAGGCATTGTTGTGTACATGACATTTGTAAAAACACTGCTACAAAGTGCAATAGGCTGAAATTTTATCTGAATTGTCACTGTATTAGGGTATAGGAAGTATGTTTTAGAATTTTCTAGCACTTTGCAGGAGAAGTCAGCACTAACATTTTCTGCTGAATTTATTAATGTGAAATTCATCAATCACAGAGTATCAAAATATGCAAATTCTGCCATTTGTTACCAACATTCTTGATTCATGACATACAAAATTATGCACTGGTGATCTGGGAGAACATGTTTTCTCCTTCTCTGCAGGTGGGTGGCAAAATGGAAAGAGAAGCAAGCGCATGACAAGGAAAGCAAACTCTGGTGGGAGTCACCTCTTTTCTTGAGTCATGGGACCACACAGAGCACCAGCAGGTCAACACAGGCAGGGGATCTGTCACAGCACCCCACCAGACCAAATGGAACCAAAAAACCTGCAGCAACCACACAGAAACCCCAAAGTCCCCAGTCAAGAATTATTAAAAAAATTTGAAGGAATATGATCTCTGAAATTGGGAAATTTGTGGCAGGTGCAGAGTTTCTCTAGACTTCTGCACCAGAAATAATCAGCTTACATATAACACCTGTACAGATGTGCTGTATTCTACACATATGATTCAACCTCTCAAATGCCCACCTGCAAACACAGCTTGCCTGTAGGAGTGGAGTCAAGGAAAAGGACTTGTGAGCATGACTGAAAAGCCAATGGATCTCAGAAGTTACTGTGGTTTTTAAAAATCAGGCAAAAATTTCTCTTTATCAAAGCAACGCTGATAAACTGAAGATTACTGACTTAGGGTTTTAAGAAGTAGAAGCAGTAGGCAGCAGCACCAGTGACTATGTTTGCTGTGACAAATCTACAGAAATTTATCAAAGATAACACATAGTACAGCAGGGAAATTAGGCTTTCTTGGGCACACAAAGACTATGACTTAAATTTAAGTAGTTGATGGCTGCATTCTTTTGGTTCACCAGATTACCGGCAACACCTTAACATTCACCTCAGCAAACCACGATGGGAAGCTTCACCCTGCTTTTGGCAAGGAAACATCTCCTTATGAACATTTGTAAAATTAGGTGCTTTGTATAGAATGTTTAAACACAGCTTTCCTGTGTTTAAACATTTTCCTGTGTCAGCTTGCATGTTTTAGTGACCTCTTTGGATGAGTATCAATCCTGACATTACATAACACAGGACCAAATTCTTAAAATTATTTTGATACCCATAATAAAAGATAACTACTCCTGGTAGGAATACACATCCCACAGACTTTTAGAGTTTTGAGTAACTCTACAAAGCTAGGATCATTAAAATCTGAATATTATGCTTTAATAGCAGTATATATAAAAAGAGAAAACACAATAAAACAAAACTTCAAGCAGCGTTCTAAATAAGAAGTAATTAAGCATAGGAGAAAAAGCGCTCAGACAAAACAAACATAAAATTACACCACCTTCCTTACGACTCCAGTAAAGCTGTGGCTCTTAGATCCCAGGCAGATGTATTACTATGTGTGATTTCAGAAGGAGGCACCCATCACACATACTAAAAGAGGAAAAGCTGTTCCTAACACTAAGAAACTTTTCACACATCTTAAACATGAACAGACGTTGACTAAAGGCAATGACTTTCCCAAACTAGACAAAGTAGTATGTGTACATATTTGTAGTATTCTGCCTTTTTCACAAACAGAGATCCTCTGTTGCACATTGCAATTTGTAGGCTCCAATATTAGCTCTAACTACTAATCAAAATAATTTGCACTGCTGCACTGGATTCTGATTCCCGGTGGCTGAGATTAAAATATATCTTTGTTTCTGTCCAAACATGAGGTGACCCAGACCAAGAGTAGGCCTATCTCTATTAGAGAGGTGACAATATCTGAAGCTGCTGCATGCATTTGTTTCAGAACATCACTGCATAGCTTTTTGTGCAACATTAAGAGAGAAAACATGCTTCTCAAAACCGCAAAGCAGCAACAGCTAAATAGGGAAAGGCAACAAATGCCAATTCCGCTAGAATAGTCATTCAAAGCCACAGAATTCAGAATAAGCAAAGCCTATTTCTGGGAGTTTTCACTTCCAGCACTCAGTAAATTTCAAATTAAAGAATGGCCATTTACCTTCATGCAAAGAACATTTAGCATTGCCAGATAAAATAAATTTTTAAAAAATACTGAAAGAAAGAATCAGAGCTTACCCAAGTGCTAATTTCTATCTTTACTTTCAAGTTTTAAAACAGAACAATATCCCTGCAAATAAAGTGCCACCAACAAAAAGGTAATTTCTATTGTAAATGGATACTCAAACCATCATTCAGCATTTCTTGTCTTTTCTGGGGAAGTAAGTATGTGTAAGCATGGTTAAAGGGCATACCAGACTGTTAGATGTCCAGTCTTCTCTTCTTACCAGCACTTGTAATCTTCTGTTACATTTGGTCAAAAGGTCTCCCTTGCTGACCTTTCAGATGAGACTGTAATACACAGTGTGCACTTGTTTTGATCTGGAGCATTCACTGGAGCTAAAACTTTAGGACTTTAATACATGCTTTTAGCCTAAATACACAGACATTAGCAGAGCACAGACAAAATCCACTTACCAGGATAGGAACAAAGGTACCACTGTGATCTGTCATTGCAGCCTGCCTTCAGCAATAGTAAGAACAAGCTACTTTCTACAAAGAAAACTACAGTTTAAAGTGTTTCAGGAAGCCATCAGAAACAGTCTGACTCCTTCAAAAGCCTAAAGGCAACCTTTCTTTTTTTTCTTTTTAAAGTGTGATTCACATATCAAAGCATGTGTTTCAGTCTGATTCAGTGCTTACTTTAAACACACACCATTTGACATGAAAGAATAGTGTCGATCATTGGCTATATAGGATGGCTGGGACATTTAATGGGAATATAAAATTTATTTTCATGGTTATGAAGTTCACTCTGGTAATACAAAGTATTCCTAGGTACTTTGGTAAATCATCAAGCTATCCATTTTGAACAGCATTTACCTCCCCCCAAAAACCCCAAAAAGTTATTGTGAAGATTTGTATGTTGGAAAGAGACAAAAATATAAATCTGTTCACATACTCATTGAATCATCTTTTGGAAATTGTTCTTCACATACATATCCACATAAATGAAATATGCATCTCTATTATATATAGCATTTATGCACATATACATATATATATAAAATGTTAAAATGGTATCAGTTCAACAGAGTGTTTGTCATAGGGCAATCTCTCCTGCTGTTAAGTGAAGACAAAAGAAATCTTGTATTTAGTTTCTAAGCAAGAAGCATTTTTGCTCCTATACAAAGGTTTTATTTCTGGTACACTAAATGCTCGAAGTCAGTGTGGTGCAGCTGCCTGATGGATGTTGGTATTCTTGCTGGGACAGTTGTGCACTCTTGATCATGGACATGCAATACCAGGCCTGATTTCAATAGCTACTCTATGTTGTTCAGAGCCATAGCAACTACCCTGAAGGGTCTGAGCATGCCACATACATTTGAAAACAAAGTACAGTAAAGAAAGTGAATTTTTAGTACTGATTTATTTTGATTTTATGTAAACTAGTGATACCTTGAGTAAACTGATCCATTTACATAATTTATCACCTCATTTCCATTTAATGAAGCAGTTATATCTGACATTTTTATTACTTAAATTTGACATTTATGGCTTAATGACTCTGGAAGACAAAGAATGGAACAGAGCTGGTACAGAAAAATACACAAAAATATCAAACATAACAGAAGATCTACAAAAACTGCAATTCCCCTACACCATAATAACATCTATTATAGAAGTGACCACTGTACAACAAATGCACTATAGGCTTCAATCCAGTCTGTAACAGCTCTCTGTACTGCAAAGGACAGTTCTGTGTCTTCCCTTTAAAAACCACAGCTTTGGTCTGGTGAACAATTACATAAAATTCAATAGTTAAACTTACAGTCTAAAAGAGTTTCTGGAGGAATAATAAACCTCAGGAATTAGCCTCAAATCTAGTTTTGTCACTTTGTCATTCTGGAGTTTGTAGAGAAGTGTATGTATGTATCACCTTACTTAATCTCTTAATCTTATCATCTATCTACTTCCATAAACTTTGAAGTTAATTTTATGCCTCCAAATCAGTTCTCATGAATTCTTATGATATTATAAAATTATTTTTTTTTTCTCATTTCTTTAATTCACAGCAGTAAAACTATAGACTACAACTGCTGAAATATGCAGTGCCCAAGCAGAACTGTGCGGCTTTCAACAGGATTTTGGCCGTTCTGCACAGTGGAACACATATTTCCACAAGATGGTGCTCTTTCTTAAAAAATCCAACTTTATTGCGCCTAATGAGAAAATTCCAAGAAACTGTTAGGTTCCACTCCATTTTACCTGTGCAAACATTTTCAATGATACGATGCCAAAGCCTGCATGAGAAAATGTTTTGACTATTAAACAATGAAAAAAAAACCACCCAAAAGGAACCAATTTGCTTGGGATGTAAACACTGTAGTCTCTGGCCAGTGACCTCCTGCCAGTCCAGCCAAGGTCACATAAAAGGTGTTTTGTGCCTTGTTTCCCAAGATGATGTTCATCTTGGCAAAGTTCTGGGAAGCCAAGGGAGCCCGACAGCAGTACTGCAGCAGTGGGTGTCAGGGTGCTGGGTGTGTGGAGCTGCTGCTGCCTGATCCAGGAGGAGCCACAGCTCCAGAGCTCTGGTGAATTTTGGGGAGCTTCACGCCACCCCTTTCATGAGCTACAAGGGTTGCCTACAGAACTGTGTGATGGAAACAGAACTCCTGGTTTCAGAGTGCCAGACTGGGTGTGGGAAGCCTGGAGTTAACTCCCTCTGCTCTCTTTAAACCCATCACTGAGGAGCCGGCTCAGATGGGCTCCAGACAGATTTAGACACACTCTTCGAGTCCGTAAAAGCTGCAATTTGCTCCATATAAAACCTTCACTGCCAGCAATAGAGTCATTCCCAGAGTTGAGAAATTCTACAGGGTAAGCAGAAGTGTCAAACCCAGGTTTTTGATCTCTCTTCATTTTATTTCCTCACTTGGGAAATATAAGACAATTACATGTCAGAGTCCTGTGGGAATGAGGTTAGCACAAGTCCAATAAAATTGTGTGTTGTTTATAGGGACAGATAAATAACAAAACCATACATAGTAAAATATTAATAGACTGGTAATATTCTGCTTTTGATGAAAAGCAGAGGCTTTGGTGGGAATTGTGCAAACCTCTCTGAAATCTGAACCTCTGGTGCAACGAGGGATATGTCATATTTATTGATCTTAGAAAATTTTCATTAACTTGACAACATTTGCAGATGTTGACATTTGTTTTTCTTTAAAAATTTTTCACTTGTGACCTGAACTGCTCTCAGTCATATGAAAAATTCTTTTATCAACAAATAAACTTGAACTGTAATTTGTAACAGACACTGTAGCAATCATATCTTCACAGCCGAAAGTCTTCATTTTGCTAAAGTGCTATGAAAATGCAGGCTAAACAAAAAATAATATTGCATGACATTGGAAGTAGGTACTGGACAGAATTAAAAGGTCAATGACTAAAATGAGTGACAATTAGAAGTAGGTAGTGGGGAAGCTAGAGATAAGGGAGATAAAGGCACTCCAATGAGCAATTTCTATTTAAAAACACTCTTGTCCCTCATCCACCTTCCCACAGGTAATCACCTTTCCTTGCTGACACACAACTTCTCCCCTTGAGCTGGCAGGAAGGGTTCAGCACAGGACCACCTCCTTCTCCCAGAGCTTACAAGCAGTTACAAGGACAGAGATTGGGCGTCAGAAGTCCAGAGACCAAAGCCTTCCCCTTCTACTACTGCCAAGAATCACCTACAGTTGGCATCATGGCGTCACCAGTGCCAGGAGCAGCAGGAATGTGTGCAGCCTGCTAAAAAAAAAAAAAAACCCACAACAAAAAAAATCCCAAAAAATAAAAAAAAGCAGAGTTGCCACCTGAAAAAACAGCTCCCTGGAACCAGATTTGTACCATTCTCTTTGGTCTCCTCATAAAAAGTAAATTGAAAGAGATTCATTTCCATACCTGAGCTAAGTAACCAAAACCAAAAATAAAACAGAAGAAAGCCTCTTTCCTTGGATTTTGCATTGTGATGTTTGTAATTTGCATCAGCTAACAGAAAATGCACAATCTGATCTTTACATCAGTGGACACAGCCTAAGGAGAAACACACATTAATTTTGCAGGAAACTACTCCAGGATAATCTCTCCTTTGTGCACTTTTTTTTACCTGTCCCCTCTACCTGCAAAGAAAGTACCCAAGAGATGCCAGCATGTGAAAGGATTATCACCTGTGACAGCCTTACAAATGCCCACTTGAACACAAAGCACAGCCAGTACCTCCATGCCCTCAGGAAAGCACTTTAGCCCCAAGCATGTGCCAGCTCCCAAGAGCTGTGATCTGCCTCCGATGCCACAGGTGCTGCTATCGGCAATCTCACTCTCCCTCCTGCAAGTGAGGGAATTTGCTTTAGGTGGCTCAGCCTTTCTGAAATAGGATGTCAGGTAAGCTTGCTACAACATCCTTTACTGATCAATAATGCTCAGTAATGAGTTGCAGTGACTTAAATTTCAGATAACTTAAAGTCTTCATACGTTCTAAGGGGGCTGGGTCAGCGAAAAGAATGTAGTAATTACAGCGAAGAGAACACAGTAATTATTTGAAGTCACAGCACTGATGTGGGCCAGGAAGGCCAAAGAAGTTTTCTGAATTGCTGTAAATGTCTCAATAATTAATGCTGCATGTGTCTGGTTTCCTTTAGCTCTCAATTCCAGTATCAAGAGAGCTCAATTGGCAGACTTCTAACACTATAGCCATAGAATACAAAATACCTGGGGAGAGAAATGGGGGTTCACATCCCCTCCAGCCCCATCAACTTGATACTGTGCAAATCCTGCAGGTCTCTCTAGCTGCTTCACCCTGGGTTCCAGATTCACCAATATAGAAATCATAAAACCCTTTTGTAAACTTGACTGCTGCCAGCTCAATGAGACCATGTCACAGGAATCAGGAATTGCAGTCAAGTTGAAGCCTCATACTGAGGGGCCACCCTCACCACAAGATCTAAGCTTTCTCCTGTTCACAAGAGAGCTCTCTCCAAGATCATCTATAGATGTTCAGCATCTCAATGCACACTGAGATTGCAATTCCAATTAATTCTGATTCAGTAGTAGGTATAATCAATAAAATGGGAATCCCCCAATGGACAAGTTAATAAATCTTCTAAGTAAGAATTCAAAGTTACAGTCTGAGATGGAGAGATTCAGACTTAATATTGAGTCCCCTGTCTTCACGTACCCAAGTTACTGTTGTCTGCAAATTTACTAAGGGTGCATTCAATCCCCTCATCCTGATCACCAATAAAGATATTAAACAGGACTGGCCCCAGTACTGAGCCTGGGGCAACACCACTTGTGATATGTATATAGAAGCACAGTGGAGCTGTTTTGCACTACTGAAATACAAATATTACTCCCAGAAATAATAATTAGCTGTCACGTCCTGCCTTAATCTATGACAGTTTATACAGTTCAATTTTCCTAGTATGCCGGTAACCAGTCTTCCGCTAAGATTATGATTGCTGATGTCTGAGAAATATCTTTATTGATAAGCAAAAACTTGAAGCAGGAATTCTATTTTATAGACAGGTTTGGGGTAATTTTTCAATTTAAATTAAATATATTAGCAATAAGGTAGCTTTACACAAGCACACAGGAGCTTTTTTGCAACTCAATAAATTCAGGCAACCATATTCTATGAAATCAAGTTAAATGCATTTCTCTTGAAATGTACTATCAATAAAAAATACCAGTAGTGGAAATTGCTTTGTCTTGAATAGATGCTAAGTTTTAAATGCAATTTCTTTTAGGATGGATCACAGAATCTCCCAATATGATTATAATTTTAGTTTTCCTCTATGAATGTGGTTTGGCTCAGTCAGAAAAATGATCTGGCAATGTGTTAAAACAGTCTTTCTGCAACTTTGCTGCAGATATGCAGCAGCAGTTGTTTTTATGAAGCAAATAGGGATTTATGGCAATCTTTTAAAGGAAATCACTGAAAAGGTTTTGAGAGAAACTCTTGTCTCATTTATTTAGTTTCAGTACAACACTACTGTCTGTACCCTGATTATGCTATGCTTTAGGCACATACAAGCAGAATATGTATCATCATTTAGACAGGATAGAGAGGGAAACAGAATAAACATCAACCAGATATGGTCTCCCATCCTTGTTTTCTTGCTTTTCCACATGTAGGCACAGCAAGAGGAAAAGAATAAAACTCCCAGCTCCTAATGTTCAGAGATTTGTCAATGGCTGTTTGCTGTGGCTCACACACAGAGCGAAGCAGCAGAGGAGACAACTGCAGAGAGCAAGTCAGGAGTGTGCAGCCTCAGAGAGCAAAGCC
Source organism: Passer montanus (assembly GCF_014805655.1). Lineage (NCBI taxonomy): Eukaryota > Metazoa > Chordata > Aves > Passeriformes > Passeridae > Passer > Passer montanus. The sequence continues at coordinate 6,997,184 of NW_024364270.1, forward strand.
ACAGGGACAGAACAGTCTCTTAAGCAGCTGGGGAGAAGAGGCAACCAATTAAACAGGGAGCAAAGTGAGAAGCAGGAAGCTCCATGCTAGCAAAAACCATTATGTTTTCTCTTGTATTTTTGAAGAACAGTGGAAAACAAACAAGTGGGTTTTTTATTTGCAGAAACAGAATATTCTGAAACTGGTGATAAAAAAGGTTTGCATTTTGTGGTACAAACTACATTCTTGAAATCAAATGCAGGCCCATATTTAAAACTAAGGTTCTAATTGTATATATTGTTTTCTGTAGCCTTGAAAAACAAGCAAGCAAGTAAAAAAAGGAAGCTATTTTTCTACTGCTGAAAGTAAAACTTCCACGAACCATTTGCCTTCATTCATACATCTCACTTTAATTCCTCTCAGTCTGGAATTGTATATTACAAGGAAAAAGTAACCAGGTAATTGGAAAATCTACTCCTCTAAAGCTGGCACAGTGCATGTGGATTGCTGTGTGTCATGATGCACAGGACAATTTCAACCCTTAAACATCACTTGGGATGCTGGTTTGAATATGGTGCAGTGAGAAGTTATACTGGTCCTCATCATGATGGCTGGTTAGAAGATCAGTGTGACACAGAGCTGGATCTTTTGAAGTCTCAGACTACTTGTATCAACTTTATCCTGTGAGCTCTTGTGAACAGCTCTTATAGGCAAAGGCCAGAGAAGACAAGGGAAATCCTCCAATTACCACACAGGGAAAATGATAAAACATCTCCTGTGACTTTGGGGTGGCCATTGCTCTGGAAGAGATAGTGAAAGGTACAGCTTATGTCTCTACAAAGCCCTAGCTGTGTTTAGTCAACAATTCCTAATAATTCTTTCCAAGTCTCTGCCTAATTGAGGACTTATTTGATGATGGGAAAGAAAAGTTTATCAAAATTTGGGGTCCAAACAGCTATGATTACTAATAAAAATTACTGCAGCAGTGTGAGTATTACTAAATGAGCAACTATTCACTCACTACATCTCTACTGCTGTTTTTTAAATCTGTCAAAAGTGGCTTTTTCAGTATTTATTTAGTGTTTGGGGGTTCTAATTATTTTATTAACAACTCCTGGTTGTTCTTTTTCCAGAAATGTAAGCATATTCTCATCTGACATCCCTGGTCCCTTAACTGGACTAATTTACATCTTTACATAACATAAAGCAATTTCTGATGTCATCATTCACAATTATAATTACAAAATTCACTTTTTATAACTAATAAAATTCCTCTTATCTCTGAACATTCCTGTTAATAATCTATTAAAAGCAAGAATGGCCTTGGAAATGTATTTATCTTCTCCAGAAAAAAATCACGGAGAAGTAATTTCAGCACTACTTTCAGATTTAAAAGCCACATATTCAAAGTGGACATATTATGCAAAGATTTGAGTGTGCTTGTTATGAGCTGCTAGCAGCATGTAGCAGTTTCTTTTACAGGATTTTTGGATATCTGCCAGTGGTAGTCACAACAGATGCCTTTAGAAAGTTATGTGTTTTCATTTTGTTCCTATTGTACTATAGAATTGCAACAATATCCTATAAAACTGTGACATTTATATGGTAGATTCTTCACTTAATAAAGGAAATATTACAGGACTAATATCTAAAATGAGATACTGGGAAAGCAGTATGTATTATGTATTTCTCTCATTATGTATTTCTCAAAATGTGATGACTAGAAATGAGGGTATTCTCACAAGATATGACCAAAAGGGAAAAGATTAGAGGATTGCCAAAGGACCTCCATTAGAGTCAGGTATAGACTTCAAAGCATAGCTCTTCAAACTTAGCCAGAGAGGCAGGCAAAGACATCTCAGATTCCCTTTTGTATCACAGGCAAGGTCCTCACAGCTGAAGTGCCTCAGAGCTCTGCCCTGCTTCTGTCTCCTCTATCATCTTCTCCTGTTCATCATCTCTTCTCTAGCACTGTTTCATTTTGGTTTTATTTTTTAATTGAGAAGCAGCTTTATGCCAAAAGTTTGGGAAATTATGTCTTTACGAAGTCAAGCCTGGACAACTTTGAAAATGTACATGAAATTCAAGTAATCATTTGATTTATTTTAGTTAAGAGGAAAAAAGGCAAAATCTCAAGACTTTGGAGACACACATTTGCTTCGCTCTTGATCTGGCCCAGTAGCGTATACATGTGAGACTAATTACGATGCAAGAACATCTCTGTGTTTAGAAATCCAGTGACATACCACAAAATTTGACATATTCAATCTGAGTCTCTAAAATGAAGTGGTTTCAGCCAGTTCAGCAAAACAGAGGAGCTCTATGGGCAGATCTCTGCAGCTGATCTTCCCTGTCCCTTTATTAGTCTTACTTGTAAACAATGTCCTGATTATGTGATTTTGGAGCATGGGGCATCTCCCCTTCCTCCCTTATTCCACAAGATTTATCTGCTAAATCTGAGAATCAATCAGAATGGATGATTGGTTTAGTTTTGCCTACTCATGTGACATGAGGAAATGAGATTTAATATCAGCAGAGAGAGCCTTGGCAAGACAGAGAGCAGCACTCTTACTTTACAGTCCCTCCTAACTGGTGCAAAATCATGTCACTTGTCTATTCAGGCAGTCAGCTTACTCAACAGAACACCAGCCTGCAGAGAGCTTTCCAAATTTAGCTAAGAGATAAACAGCAAGGAAAAGATATGCTGAAAATGGGATGCACATAATAAAATAGCAATCAAAAATGCATCACATGGGGATTCACCTTATAACGTTTACCACTTCTAGCACAGAAGGCAAAAGGCAACAGAAGTAGCAGGGATGGTAGCAGGAAGACCATAGACCACTTCCTCCCTCCAAGTTTTTATTTAACCTACATTTTTTAAGATGCTTTTGTCTGTGTTGCTACTTGCTGATACCCACAGCATGATTCTCCTAATGCCCCACTTCACAGAGCTACTGAATACCAACAAAAAGTTGTTTCACTTGGTAGGAGAGTTTTCAGAACAACTAATACTTGACCTTTACTGCAGAGAGCTTCTTTTGCCACAGATCACATAGTTTTGATTTTCAGTACCAGCAGCCTGACCTGAAAGAACTTCCTGAGACTAAATCACTAAATTTTATCAGATCCATCACATACCCAGTGAATCCAGGAGTGATTAAGCCTGACAGTCATAAATGCTGCAGAAGCCTGACTGATTTTCATGTGATACAAGCAATAGTTCCTTTACTATCTACAAATATAATTATTATGAATAGTGATTAATTTCACACTGCACCAGGTAAACCTGCACCAGGTAACTTCAGATTTTTATACAAAGTTTTGACATTCTGTTAACTACTTTTAATTCAAAGGGAGTTGCCCTTGAATTCAAGTTTCTGTTATGTTAATCCTATTAAATTTCTTTAAGAATACATTTAAATCAAGGTTGACTATATATGTAAATATATATATATTTATATAGTTGTATGGGTTTGACATATACCACTCTGATTTTTAGGATTATGAATTTTTATTATTATAAAAATTAATCCTCTTATAGGATTTTTTACTTCCTCATGTAAACATTTTTTAATTTGTCTGATCAGCGACTTCTTTCACCATTTTGTTTCCCAATATCCAGCTGCCTCATGTGACTAGACATAAGACCTTTGGAGATCAACCATGATTAACTCTCTGGTTTAATGGCTAGACATGAAAAAAGTGTCAGGAGCTTTTGTAAGAAACTTGGAGGCATCTGGTCACTGGGGTAGAATCCAAAACCCTGTAATAAGGCACCAAAGGCTTCACAGAGCGCACAGGAAATTAGGTATCTTAGAATAGCAACCCTAAATACAGACCTGCTGACTGGGAAGTTGTAAGATCTGTAAAATGACTCTCTCCTTCCTAGTATTAATAACATGAGTGTAAGGCAAAGCATAAGTGACCCTTATTATAATGCTACCACTGAAAGGATTAAATCTAGGAAGCAAATAATAGGGGATTATTCATAGTCCCTAAACATAACATAACATTTATCCAGATAATATTCCTACTTAATATCCAGATAATATTCCTTCCTCTACAGTTCTTCCTCTGCAGACTGACCTCCAAACTATGTAATTTAAATTAATTATATGCTTAAAGGGGGTGGCCTGAAGTCGTAGGACAGATAAACCTACAGAAAGTTCTGATGAAACTGGGAACTCTTTTGCACACCATCAATTATAAGATCAGCAGAGGGAGACAACAACTCTCCCTTAGTTCTTCAAAGGAGGATGCTTCATTTCCTATGGTCTATAATAACAATTCTCTGGGTGAAAAGACCATCACTGCTAATGTACTGAGACATCAGCAGTGCACATTCATGAATTTTATTAAGAAAGATTTGGTTTAATGTTTTGAGCACAACTGTTCAAGCTTCTTTGGAGGCTGTCTATTATTTCTGGGATATGACAAGAGAAAGCAGACAAAAGTGTATTTTATAAAGTCCTTCTAAACTGCTCTAAGAGTATTCAAACCCCTGTATGTACCTTCAAGCTTGACAAGTGGTTTTGAAGCAGCTCTAAAAAACCACTAGGGAAATTGTTTATATAACTCTGAATTGGTTTTGATTCTCTGACAGTTTGCTGTTTTATGGAGGTATATTGTGATGCATTCCAAGGACTCAGCATTTCCTAGTCCTTTCTTTCCATTATTGGAAGGCAGATCCCTCAAGAATGTTTAGGTGTATCTGAAGTACACGGAAAAATACACTATAACAATGATAATACTCAAAGATTGTCTCCTCCAGGCTCAAGAGCAATACATCCCTGCAAAATGGATCACAGGGAAGAACACCAGGAGACCTGGAGCTGCTGGAAAAACTTAACCAGGAACAGATAGCTTACAGAGGGTGAAAGCAGGGGAAGGTATCCCGGAAGGAATACAGAAAAATTCTTTAAACAGCCAGAGAGCTGCTTAGGAAAGCTAAAGCACCAGCTGAAGCAAATCTGGCCAAGAACATCGAGGGTAATACAAAAAGATTCTTCAGGTACATCTTAGGCTACATCCTGTTGAAAAATTCCAGAAGAGGCCACTAAGTTCAACACAGAGCTGGGACACCTCTGTTATGAAGACAGGCTGAAAGAGCCGGTTCACCCTTGGGAAGAGAAGGCTCTGGGAGGCCTCATAACAGCCTTGCAGTACCTAATGGGACCTGGAAAAGAGCTGGAGTGGGACTTTTCACACAGGTATTTAGTGACAGGACAAAGGGAAATGGCCTTAAGTTGACGGAGTGTGAGTTTGTTTAGATCAGGTATTAGGAAGAAATTCTTTACTGTGACAGTGAGAAAATTGCAACAGGTTGCCCAGAGCAGTAATGATCTCCCTATTCCTGGAAGTGTTTAAAAACAGGCTGGATGGGGCTCTGAGTAACCTCAAGTCCAGTGGAAGGCTCCCTCCCCATGTCAAGTGGGGTAGACTAGATGGTCTTTAGGATCCCTTCCCACCCAATATGAATTAAAGTCATGTCTTGTGGTAAAAACACACAGAAGGTTGTGAATCAGAGCTCACAGTTGAAGAAGACAGCCTTAAATTCCAGGCAAATGCCTATTCTGCATGAGAGCTCCTGCCAAGGCTCCTGCTGATGCTAGGACTTGCAAAATACAAGGGTCTAGAAGCAAGGCAAGATGAACCTTGCCACACAAGCCCTGTGAGAACTTGGGGCACTTGGTTTGAGGAAGGCTAGTCCAGTGTTTTTCTATGTGATTTCAGTGGCCCAAGCAGCAGATGCTGGACCTGTCCAGCTGCCCCATCCCAGCTGGCTGGTCTCTCCACAATTTTGCTGGATTCCAGCTCACCCTTGTTCTGCCTGAGAGGTTCTTGCACTTGTGTTTGCAGAGTAACACAGCTTCCATGTGGACAGGGTGCTGAGGGCCCCACCAACAGCTGCTGGCAGACTAGTAGCAAGGTCATTAATTTAGGTGACACAGTTACAGAGCCAAGCCAAGAAGAACCAGTACCCCAAATTTCCTATTCTAACTTTTAGACTACTAAACAAGAGCACATCATCTCAGAAGATAAGTATGTCCTGAATAATTCTCAGAAGCACTGAGTCACAAGTGTGCACAGAAATATCTGAGTTGTTAACATTTCCTACCAGCTGCCTTCAGACTTCCAGGTCAGCATGCAGATGTGTACTGAACCACTTCACAGAGCAAGACGACTTGTGAAACTAATCTCGAGACTTTGGCTCTTGGCTTAAGCACTCTAGACTGCCCACCTGAAGATACATTAAAATATGTAGGCATACATACATAGCTCATATTGAGAATTGGGACAATTTCAATAAAAAAGTGCACTGGATTATATCCAGAACAGAACAAATGACCAATCATAAGGTAAATGTGAGGAACTTTAAGCAGAAACCTCGGTGATGTTGGCCCTTTTTCTGTTGATTCTAGATTAGTAGCAACTTCAGCTCAATTTTCAGTGCAGGAGCAAGAGTGGAGAGGAAGAAACACAACAAATTGTCAGTCTACCAGGACTGACACTGTTCAAAATATGACCAGTAGTAGTCCATAACTGAAACCAATGTTTATTTAGAACAACATATGCCTAAAACTACTCTTGAGCTGTTCACACTTTTTTTTACATGGACTGAGGCGGGCCTCAACTTGCTTTCACCATCAATAAATCAGACTAATGTGCTTGTGAAAAAATCAGCTATGAAGTATCAGCAGAATTTTCAAAGTTCAGATTTACCCATGCCCTTACTAGTTCAAAAACAGAGTGGAAGATTATATATACATATATATGAAATATACTCTATAAATAGGCACTGCTAAAATTTTTACACTAGAGGGCACCTTGCTTATTCTCTTATATTTCGTTGAATTAGTTCATTGTAACCTGTATGGAGTTCTCTGCAGTATTTGAAATCCAGAAGCTTTTAACGTGTCGGCTGGTTTTGGGTTTTTTCAACAAGTACATGAATATAAGTATCAATTTCAGGCAATACCTATTCAAGATAACCTTGAAGATCTTAAATTGTAGGGGGAAAAAATTTAGACAATGCCCAGTTTAAATCCTTCTAATGACTTTCAGAGCACTGAAGCCATTGAAACTGAACCACAGCTTTAACTATTTTTGCTTATATTGCTGTGCTAGTATACACTGGCTAAAAATAAAATACACATGATAGCTTCTGAAGTATTTTGTAATTGAAAATTTTAATCGCTATTTAATATAACCTAAAAAAGCTTAGCTTATAATTTGCAGAGTACAGTGGCCATGAGGCTCAGATCATCTGACTCCTGTTGCTCTGATGAGAGAAGACCAACATTGACACACATATATAAGATACTTTACTATCTCCTGAAAATAGATATGTGTGTTGCTGCCTATAAATAAGTATTCAAACAATGAGCAAGTCATAGCAGTCCCATTACTACATTTTATATGCTCCTTTTTTAGGCACCAGATATAAACAAGGCAAGTATTTAGGTCAGAGAAATTAAAACCCTGTATCTATGCTCACACATTTCTTGAATGAGAATTATTTTAAGACAACCTGCCCCCATGTGATACTTTGTACAGTAAGTGGCCTTCTTGAAAAATCTGAGGTCTGTGCATTGACCAATGTTGCCCAGGTTTCAGCCTCAGGGGACTGAATATATGGAGTAGAAATCAACAGAGAAGCCTAATACAACAGAGACCACACCACATTCTCCCCTTGGAGTGGTAGGTTCCACCCTTTAAAACACTAAAATTACACTGTTTTTTCTCAGAGTTCATAGGAGATAAAACTAAAAATTCTTTATTGCCTCATTTCCACCCTATTAGTCCATTCCCTCCCTTCCCCTGCTATTGTGCAGATATCTGAGGATGAGTATATACCTGAGGAGCTAACAATGGAATCCTACCAAAGAAAGGACTAACTTCACTAAAAGTGAAGACTTTCAGGGTTATGCAGTCTTCCACTGAAAGCCATTGTTGCCTGGCATACATGCCCTACGGCAAGGTTTTGACCTAGTTGAGAACAGGCATTATGCCATCCAAACAGATGGGCAAAAGCGTAGACAGTCAGGAGACCATGTTTGTACATCAAGCATGGATGATGAGGGCATGATTCTCAGCTGAGAACATTTAAATAATTGTTCATTCGGAGCTTATGCTCCTGTCACAGAAAGTAATGTGTCACCATTAATCAAGCTTGGAGTTTAGTGCCCTTTAGGAAAGGCATTGCAATGTAAGGTGGATATTATCACGTAGAAAGGATTTTGGGACTGATAGGTCTGGAGCACAATTATGAAAACATTTGACTTTTAGTCCCACCTCTGTTACTAACTTCATAAATGACCTTGAGCAAAATCAGCTGCATTCTGTGTAGCTGCTTCTTTTGTTTTATCATCATCAACTTACATACTGTAAGAGCAACATTATATGAGCAAATTAACATGTGCAAAACAGCTACAACAGAAATGAATACACATCCCTATAGCTGCTTTATCCTGTGACCTCCTTATGTGAAATTTTGGTACAACAGGTACAATTCTCCATTTGCTGACATGACAAATTTCTTATGGCTAGACTATTGTTAGCTTGAATATCAGGTGGATTTATTTTTTGAAGATTAAACAGTTAATTTGTAAGCAGAAGTGGACAGAATTGCAAATGCTTCCACTTTGTAATTTGCAATTTCACATGCTTCAAAGATTTTCAACACAATCAGTATGTGAAATAAAGATGAGTGAGTATAACAAATTATTCCAGACTAATGCCAACATTAATAACAGTCACTATTTATACATTAATTGGTACTAAAACTGTTTCAGATGACCAAATAGAAAAGACATGTGTTATGTACATATTTTTGCAAACTAGATACATATTAAGCAGGATATTTAAAAAGTTAGGTACTATATAGAAACAACTAGATATAATAAAATTGCTCATGGCAAATGTCAACTTTTAGAAACAATGCCTGAGTTATTAGGATATAAAGTCCAAATTTACTTAACCATGCTTGTAAACCAAATAATTAATAAGTCAAGGCTACCTACAGAGTAAGACCTAAGCCTGAATCTCAAAAACAATATCTAATGATACAGGACTGAGAACCTTTTGCTATGTGACTTTCATAAAGTAGTTTGTTAGCAATGTCTGAAAGTTAAATCTACTGAGTTCATGAGTCTTAGTAGCTTGAATGGGACTATTTACATTGTGTCATGTCTTGCAGAGTTATTAACATATTTTAGCACACTTACAAGCAATCAATTTTTTTAAGAACTACTCATTCTATAATTTTTTTCCTGCCAATTAGATGCTGATTGAATGGATATTATCCAAATCTACTGCAAGTTGTTCTGAAATACATTTAAACTGTACTGTGATAAAGTCAATTCCCAAAAGCATTTATCAGAAAAACTACAATATCTTAAATTAATTATCATAGTAATTAATTAACCTGTTCAAATAAACTGTCAGCTAGTAGTTAGGTTTCTAGAAAATATACAGTCTCACTATAAGTGCTGTAGGATATTTTAAAAGAAATGTTCCATAAACTCTAAGACTAATTCTAGGAAATCTTCGCAACGTATTTGCCAACTGATAGCATTGTAGCATTTTCAACATTTAGTCAAGCTTAACTCATTTCAGGGAAAGGAGTCATCCTTCAAATATATGACATGTATTTATTATCCAATTCACAAAGGTTCCAGTGCAACAAAGCAGCAATGAGCCTTTATGATGATTAAAATGTCAAAAGAAAATCTAATCAGTCATACTGTGAATTTCCCCCACATAACAACCATGGCTGCTGTACTATTATATTTCACTGTTGATGACAGAGCAGGTCCAATATGGAGGGCATGCCATGATCTTTTCTGTGTAATATATAGTCAGGAGTCATTCTGAGGGCATCATTAAAAGCCAGGTACACAGGGAGAAGCAGAGCTGCAACAATTGGATCTCTCAGATCACTCAGTTGTAGCACAAATAGGAATGTTGCCTTGCAAACAATGCAAGCTATTAAGGCAGCAAATTATTCCTATCTCAAATCACCTTCAGCAATGGATGACATCTTTCTCAGAGTGTTGCTGTAAGCACATTTCCTGTTGAATGAGTTGTTCTTTTTGTCACTCTCTCCCTGAGGCACAAAATGCCCCTCTGCATTTCCTTAAGGCCTGTGCTTCTTGCAGCTTGGGTCTGTGTCCTACAGGCACAGCCTTGCTTTATCTTTATACCTATGTGCAATTAAGCAGTATGAACACAAATACAACTGAATTTTCCTGAGAAGATCAGTCACAAAAATACAATTTTGTATCAGAAAGTAGCACAGAAACAATGTGACTCCTTTGCAAAAAGAAAAGCAAGAGCCACGAGCGTGTAATGGATGTGCTCAAAATTTCTTTGAGTTGAGCATATTTTATCTTTTGATTATTATTTCTAACATTGAAACATTGCCTTATTATGTACTTAAGTATTGCAATTACTTTAATAATGACAGGCGGCTTCAAGCTGTTCCTAAACTTCATAAATAGTATTAAATTGTTTTTAATAAATTATGTGTCTCTGTGAGTACTGTATAAATTTCCTTTATAAGTATGTATTTATAAACATACTCAGATTCAGCAAGATCATATATGAGTTTCATTTCTGTTCAAAGAGAAATACCCAGCTCCCACTGGGGAGTGGGATAACTGGAAAAGTAGAAATTATTGAGACTGCTTTTCATGCATAACATATACAGTATTTACATTCCTTTGTAAATACACATTAAAATTAATTGATTTTATTTTTAAGAGAAATGTCAGTCAAATCACTAGCTTGAAGCAAGCATGTTACTTATCAGGCATTGTTAAAACCTTCAGAGGAAGAATGGCTTTAGCTCATCAAGTTTGAGAAAAATCTCTAAGAAATGAAATAACACCATAATAATAAAGCCATAATTATATTTTTAAAATTCAGAATCATAGCTGAAGAACATTAAATCAATCTTCCATGTTAACTGAAGAAAGCAGGAAGTTCCAGCACACCCCAAAAAACTGCAAACGGTTCCTCCACTAACATCTTCTCTGGGGCCAATACACTACACTGCCTTAGAGATTTTTCTAAAAATGCCAACACATGGCTGTTGCTGACAGGAGCTGACATCCCAGACTCACTGCAGGAATTATTATAGTCTATGTCCTCAGAGGATCTCCCACAATGAACATCTCACACTGCCCTCTTGCATTCAGTTCAGGACTGAACTGTTTCACTGTGTTTCACTGAGAAAGCACAGTGTTCCCAATATATGGAATATTTTATTCCAGGCTGATTAATAACTTAAATATTTCCACTCCAAATACTGTGCATGACTTAGTTGAGATGCCATGGTGCATGTAATTGGCCTGGGATGATGACAGGAAAGTATTATGAGTTACAGAAGAATTCCAAAATATGGAGAGCCAAGGCAAACCTCAAGATCCTCCTAACTTTAAAGTTTCCTATATGAAACATTAAACTTGGTTGTTAATTCTACATGTTCATACACATACATTCACTATTTTAATCTTCTTGTCTACTATATATTTAAAGTAAACAATCCTACCACTTTTGGGTGCAGTTGTTTATTCTTAATTATTTTCTGATGAAAGCTTTATCCAACATGGTTGTAAAAACTACTTTTCTTTTAGTGAGATAATAACTTCTGGTGTTAAACTTTTAAATAAAATCAACTCTGACTTCTTGTTAATATATGAAATCATATCTTCACCAAAGACTCTGTAAAATGAACACCTCTTTCTCCTCTAATGTATCCAAATACCATGCCCTAAGACAGACTAAGATATGTAATCGTTTAAAAAAGTTCTTTTTGGAACTCAACTATTTCACTACAAAAGAAGATTCCAAGTTCAAATGATAGGCTGCTTTCTGTCTGGAGCTTATAGTCCTTAACTGTCTTCTCTGGTATCTACACTTGGATTCCTCTAAGAAGGGAAAACATTTGTTACATATGGTGAAGATTTACACAATGAAGTTTTAAAAATGCAGGACAGGGGACAGAACCCACTTACACATCTTACATTGTTCTTGGACACTATCAACATGAAAGAAATGTGTAATAAGTTCCTATGTATAGCTAATGCCTTCAAAGGGCATCTCATTTTTCACTTGATTTCTGCTGTGCCCAAAGTCCTGAAACATTGGTTGCATCACCTAACCTGGAAATTTGGAAACATTCAAGATCAGATTTGCTGGGGCTCCAAGCAACCCAAACCAGCTGAGGATATCTCTGCTCACTAGGAATTGGACTAGGTGATCTTGAACTGCTTTATGATTCTAGGATCATTCTGAATACTATACATGGAATAATTTAGCTGTATTGTCATGACCAAATATGGTAACGTACAGCATTCAAATCTTCAAAGAACCACAGAATAACAATCAAAAAGGCAAGGCTCAACAATTTCCCCTGCCAATTGACCTCAAACAGCTACAGTGATGAGGGACTTCTCTCTGGACAACCTGCTCCAGTGTCTTACCACCCTCACCATAAAAGAATTATTTCATTTATTCAATCTAAATCTACCCTCTTACTATTCAAAACCACTCTCCCTTGTCCTGTCATTACAGGCTAGGTAAAAAGTCTCCACCTTTCTTATAATATTTGATTATATATTGAAAGACTGCAAGAGGATCTCCCTGGAGCTTTCTTCAGGGCTCAAAATCCCTACTTCTCCAAGTAATCTATGAGGTTATTCAGTTTTTTGGCCCTCTTCAGTTCTTATACAGATCATATATCCCTCTCTTTGGGCTTTTTGGATACTACTGGAGGGAGGAACATAAACGATACTTCAGCTTCTTTGTGCCTTACATTTCTCATGATTAGTACCAACACAGTGATTGCTGTGGGTTTTTGAGATGTATACAGGTTTAGTTTTGTAATTCATATTTCTCCCCTTAGACTGATAAGAAGAAATGAGAAATCATCCATAAACCTGCAAAAAGTTCAACATTTTTGGGTGTTCCTTTCACAGGGACAGGCCACTCATCTGTTATTTGCAGGTGACTTAATTCTTCCATAGAGTCCCTTGGGAGTGATGCAATCAGAGCAACTTTCCACATTCCTGTCCTATTGACATCTTATCCAGAAAATAATTTCTCCATTACATTCTCTCTCCTTTCATATGTCTCCATCCTATTTATCTTTCCCTTCTGCTTGATACAAAAGCATTTGGCTGTAAACGGACCTCCTAAAATTTTAACATGCATTTCTGTATTGAAGCCATACCCAGTCTCCATAAAAATAACAATACAAAAAAACCCACGAGGGGGGAATTAATCTGCAACAGAATGTCAGATGATTGAATCAGTGGTGCAAGGATAATCAGGAAAAATGGGAGAATTTGACAAGGCAGAAATTACTATTATCCCTTTGGACATGGGTTCACATAAGGGAATAGACTGATGAGCCCAGAGCATCTCATCAGCTTCTTGTGTTAGCACCACAGTGAAAAATCCATTGTTCCTCTTTGGCTGCAGAATGTTTTCTTTGCATACCCTCCTCTAGTTGGCTAGTCAGAAATACATCCTAGTACTTTTCAAGACTCTTTTTAGAGTGAACATCCAGTAGTTATACTCTGTCCACCTCTGAGGGAAACTCCAGGTAGCAGTAACAGCAGTACCACCAGTAAAATTTAAAATAACCTTAGTAGTCCCTTGAACTTCTGGCAGATTTAACTGGCAACTCATGGACTTCATGTAGTTTCAGAATGCTGTGATTATTTGGGAGAAATGATTTCACATCAAGCTTAAAAGAAAGCTATACCAATATATTGCCACTAATCTTTTTCCTCCAGCAAATGCCCAAGTTAATTTTTGTTTTTCAAAAGACAGCTGTGATTCCTAGGAAGCTTAGTTTATAGGTAACTCTACCACTCAATGCACAGTGGGCACAGATGGTCCCAAGAGAGAGGACTTTTCTATCCCATCACAATGCCCATTAGTACAGCAGAATATTTATAAAACTACGTAGATGCCTGAGTTACACACATCCATACGTATTACAGCAGTCAGTGAAAATTATTTTTTTCCAGACAACTCTGCCTAAATTTGACATTGGTATATTAATTGTTAATAAGACGAAGAAAATTGATGAAGACCTTAGAAATTGCAGAGCTAAACCAACTGTGTTGCATTACTTGTCAACACAGAAGGGATATTTTATTCATCTTTATGCAGTATGGCAAAATTAAAGATGGTATTCTTACTTCTATGCTTCTTAAAATGCAAATTCAAGTAAGTTTTTACGCTTTTGGGGAAAGACATGGTTTGATCATTCTTGTATTCTTATTAAGTCATTCTTATTAAGTTAGCACCTGCTTTTCATCTATCCTGATACTTACTACAAATACTGTATTAATAATAGATATAATTGAGGCAATGAACAAGCAGTTAACTGCTAGTGGATTTTAAGACATGCTGTAGCTGGCATAACATCTCTCATGAACTCATTGCTTGCATTTCATCACTGCTTCCTACTTACAGACACAAAAGAGGAGTGAGAGAGGACAAAATTTTCTCTGACAGTCTTTTTCACTGAATGCTTAAATCATAAAATATTTGGAGATAAAGTCATTCTTGTTTTCACTCACACCTGTCACATCTTTGCAGCTTCCACAGAAACATGGTTTCCTCAGATAGTCTTTATGAGAAGGGCAAAAAGATTAAATGTAAGTATGCTTAAAATTAACAATACATGCCAAAGTTTGCAGGCGGTCTCCCAGTGCAGCCTCATGCCAGTGGAATGACAACCTCTTGGAGCTGCCATGGGTTTGGAAGTTTCAAATTCATTAGCCCTGTTCACAATTTTCAGGTTTTACCAACAGACTTGAGCTACTGGCCAAACATAAATCCCAACTTCATCATTCCTGTAAATTTATCCTTAACTGGACTTTGTAGGAATGAATTTGAATTACCTGAACTTTGCCTGAATCAGGGGAATTGAAAGCAAGACCTGAGTTTTGCGACCACCTACAAACAGCAATCATCTCCATCAGGTTACCTGGTAGGGAGTATCTGGTTTTCCTAGTAGGCTTTTATGAATTTTGTGCATGTGCGTATATATACGCACACACAAGGTTTATATTTATATTTTATTTTTAATGCTTTACTTTTATTTTTCAAGCGTTTTGAATAAAATACTGTATCTCACTTATTGGACCCTAATTTTGTTATGTTTTGGAAACAGGTGGCTTTCAAGAAGAGGATCATAAACTCAGTTTGAGTAGAAGCTGCTTAACCGAACTTTCGTCAAAATAACTTCTGAAAACCCTGTAAATGTGTATCATTATCTCTAACTATGCCATAACCAATGCGATATCTTTCTCTGCCCAGAAAATGCTCCAGATTTTTTTTTATTTACTTGAATGATATATTTCAGAGGGTCAAAAAATCCCAGCCGTGAAGAGACCATGTAATATTTAGATATCAAGTCAAAGAAAGAAACAACACCTTTTTTTCTAAAATAAATTATGTCAGAAAGTACTAACATAGATACAAATTTCTATTTAAAAACTAGGCTTAAAAGCTTTTCAGTGCACAGAAGAGGTTTTCTGGAGTTTAACTTATGTATGAATTGGACTGATTTTAAAATTCTATCCTTTTACAATAGCAATTTCCTCTATGGCTAGTCACTGACTGCAGGTAAGCCTAGACTAACACATTTTTTTCTAATCCAGAAAAGTTAATTGGATGGAAGCCCAGAATCTTGAATAAGGCTGGCAGAATTTTTGAGATGTTGTGTTAAACCTTTTGTACAGTTGGTGACACTGCTTTTGAACCAACAAAAATATTGTCAAAAAAATTAGGGGTCCAATTTCCTCCTAAATAATTGTCTGTGAAATTATGTTTCCCTCCTTGAGGATAAATAACATCCTATCATCATAACAACATAATTTTTAAAATTCCACTTTTAAAATTCCACTTTGTTAGCTTTTATGCAGAAGTTTATTTGTTTACAACAAAATAAACTCTTTGCCCTTTGACAAAAACCACAAAAATTAATTCTTCAAATAAACGCCAGATAGTTCAGATGGAAGAGTAAAGGCGTTTGTGTATTTTTGTCACAATCTTTAGAACATCACTCTTTTAAGGAACTAAGCACTACATTTGGAAAAACAGACAAAAAGTCTCTATTTTCAGAACTTCAACTGCAGCATATTACTCATTTCTTCATAATTTATCATACCCACTTGAACAACCACAAAAATTAATTCTCCAAATAAATGCCAGATAGTTCACATGGAAGAGTAAGGGCGTTTGTTTGGATATGCAAAATGTGTATTTTTGTCACAATCTCTAGAACATCACTCTTTTAAGGAACTAAGCACTACATTTGGAAAAACAGACAAAAAGTCTCTATTTTCAGAACTTCAACTGCAGCATATTACTCGTTTCTTCATAATTTATCATACCCACTTGAAACAGTGAGAGAGACATATTGCTCCCCATTATCATCTCCTAAACTGGAGGAAAGCTGTAGTAACAACTGAGAAAATGCTGCCTGTAACTATCTCTTTAAGTACCCCCAAGTCTTGCTAAAAGTAAACAACAGAGATTTGAAAGGCAACAATTTTGGTAATTTACTACCACAGTAAAAGTAGAAAATACAGACATAGAAAATGAAGAGTAAAAATAGGTAAGACATCAATTTTGACTTTGTCTTAATTTTGTTCTCTTAAGAAGTTATTTTCTACAACTTAACTGAATTAGTGACCAAAAAATTTAGAAGCAACTCCCTTGAATATGCAGTGGGAAAACAGATAAGCTTTGTCTCACTACTGTGCACTATGGATACCATGGATCACATAAAAAATTGCAGTATTTTACAGTCTTTATGCCAATATAATACTGTATCCTCTTTAAAAGAAACAGAGGAGCCTAAACCATGCTGTGAAATAAATTGAATTCTCAATAACATAAACGGCACTTGGAAGGTTTGAGAGCACAAGAGGATGAGGAAATGCCTTAGAGCCATCTTGTTTTATTTGCCTGCCTTGAAAGCCTGTAACGGAAAATTATCCTCCCATTAGAATGAACTTGCTGGTTCACATGCCCCTTAGTACCTTTCCCCTTGACTTGTGGCTGTACTAGTTCCTTCCTCTGTTCCTTGACTTAATTTTAAATGAGCCAACAGTCCATATGAATATGGCTGTGGGAGGGCCAGTCAGTTTGAAGGGAGAGATGACATTCTCCACTGTGAGGAGATCTGGGACTGCACACTGCTCATCTCACTGGCTGTGTCCTGTAACAGAAACATCTGCTTGAAAGCTGTTCCCTCCCCTACTTGCTCATACAAGCAGGATTCAAGAAGGAATACAGACTGCTCCACCTCAAGCAATGTGTCTGTTCCAAGGCACACCAAGCCAGACACTGGATTTCCAAACCATCCTCTGGGAGAGGTCATGACTCCTACCCCCAGTACAGGGCTCTTGCTTGCGCTCACTGACTGCTGCAATTCGGTGTCCTGATGCAGGCACTAGAATAATCCTTTCTCCAAAGGACAATGACATCCAGGCCAGCAGCTTACAGTTCAGTTCCTTTGCCTGGAATCACAGTGCATGAACTCTCCACCAGCTGGGATTGTTCCAGCTTGCACAGGGTGAGCAAGCTCCAATCTGCTCTCAGAAGGGCTCGTCTTCTGAAGGCTTAACTCATTTTCCTTCACCTCCACAGAGAAAAAACAGACTATGAAAACATGTGATCTTAAAGTATGTTGATTAGGACAATTTTAAAAAGGTAGTAGCAACATGAACAGCAGTTCAACTTTTTCCAGTCCTCAACTTCAGCCTAATGTTTGGCATTTTTTTTGTGAGACATGTCAGGCTTTTTTACTATATACTAGATAAGAACACTACATCTCAATTGAAAGCATTTGTAAGATGAGAGGAAATACATTTTTGTGACCATGTTTGCTTTCACCACAAAAAGCATATTAAGAATCGTACTTTCACAATTAATTTTTGAATTCAAAATGTAGCTAAGTGCTATAAAGCTGTTACTGGCTTTCCTTCCAATTTAATTTATGTAAATTGTTCCTTGGGTTCCACTCTCTCATTTCAGAAATCAAGCCATAATCAAGAATATCTCAGCTATTCCCCTATTCTTTATGTGGATTAAGAGGATAATAACAAAGATATTGATGTAAATAAAGAATGATCCTTTAAATGCAACAGATCTTGTCCCTGATATAATGCAAAATATTGCAGCCTAGACCTCAGACCTTGTAGAACCACAGGAAGCCTTACCCAAATATTCAGGGATGGACTTTCTTATATCTCTTTTAAACCAACTGAAATATTTTTTAGTGGAAAACACTAGTGTGCACCAACTTCAGTTCCACCTCTCAAATGTGTGTACAGTGTGCTGATGTCACCTTTGTAACAGAGCACAATAAAAATGCAGTGTAGCAGAAGTTATTACTACCAAAAAATGCAGTTGTCCTTCAGTGTCAATAAAGGTTTATGTACTCTGTACAGGTCAAGATTCCACAGATATTCAGATACAACCTGCATTCAAAGCATTATACATTGTTCATCTACTGGAATTCCTGAAAACAGCTGTTACAGAGAGGAATGTACTACATAGAGTAGGCTGTAAAACTTCTGATTGCAACAAATTGCTCCTAATTAAGTTAATTAGCAGCTCAAGCCTCATCTTGTGCTTTCTTTCCTGCTAAAACAATGCACATTTGCCCTGCCCAGCTTTATTTCACACTGGTGTGAGAGGAGCTCCAGGTGTACTTGTCCAGAATAATGAGCGCCAATCAGAAAGGACATGCCAGTCCAGTTGGTTTCATTAAGACCACATGAGAAGCTTTAAAATTAACTCCTCCAAAATACCAACTATAGTTAGCTCCCCAATTTGATATCTTAACTCCAGAAGCATTAATTAGCCTTACCACACATTTGCATTCTAATGAGATATATAGTGAGTACACATTTTTTCAAAATGGCAACATAACAAAATTGAAGTTGGAATCACAGATAACATTTTTTCTTGTAAGTATGCCCATTAAATCAAGGACAGAAATAGTAATTCTCAAAAAAAACCTGCCGATTTCTAATCAGCATTAGCCCCAAATAGTCTTAAACTATAATTTTTTTTTTCCCCTGAAACATTCTTCTTTTTTTGGATCAAGTATCAAAATTTGAATTTTTGGATGAAAATTCTTACAGATTAGTTTCAAAATACTTTTAAACATCCTCTCATCCACGATTTCACCATGTGGAAACAAAATGGAAATTCGACATTTATTAAGCTCTAGTGGATGATGCTTTAGAGTTTATGTATCAATGTATTAGGTACATGAATTTTGGGAACATTATATACCTTCTAGCTGTCACAAAAAACCAATTTTCACAATTAATACCCCGATGGATTCCACTTTTGCTTTGTTTTCTAACAGTACTAGACAGCATTTTTGCATTAATTAAAACATTCAGACACACAAATGCTGAAATGTAATGCAAACGAAAGACTGGCATATCAGAACTATAATCCTTAATTATTTTTTATAATATTTCTTACAAAAAAACCAAAGCCTTACTGACAAATATTTATCAGTACCATCCAACAACTTCTTTCACTTATGTAAGACAAGTATGTATCACAAAAAAAGCAGGCACTTAATGCAAATGGTTTTACATTAGCTTATTTATGTTATCAGTATGAACTCTGTTTTTCAGTTTAGCCACTTACACATGCATTTTTAATACTAAGCATGCATACTGGGACTACTAGTGTCTTATTACAATGTTTATACTTGAAATTTGATCTCTCAAAATTACAAGGTAAAATTTCATATCCCACAGGAATGGATAATTGAGAAGAGTTGTGGACATGCTAAGATTTTTTGGAGGGGAAAAAGGAAAAAAACCCAATTTTCTAAGCACAAGGCAAAAAATAGCTTGTCTGAATAGAAAAACTCCGAAAGCTATTTCAAGATAATTGAGAAGAGTTGTAGACATGCTAAGATTTTTTGGAGGGGAAAAGGAAAAAACCCCAATTTTCTAAGCGCAAGGCAAAAAATAGCTTGTCTGAATAGAAAAACTCCGAAAGCTATTTCAATGTTTTTACACCAGACAAAGAATCCTGCTAAAATGAAACACAAGGGGAGGCCATTTGTAATATTGATTTGATATGACATTCACAGGAAACCCCAAAAGAAACTAGAAAAAAAAAAACCAGGGTTCATAACTATTTTAATAATCCTTGAAATTCAGCCATTATAATACCATGCTACAGGACCTTCTTCAAAGGACAAAAGAAACATGGCCACAGCTATAGCTCACGTAAATATGCATGATTTAGTAAGGTCCTAGATATTAATGGTTTTCAGGGTAGCTATGTTATGTTAATAAACAAATACTACTGGAAGCAGAACTTTAAACAGAAAGTCTGGAAACAAAACCAAAACATTACCAGCAATGAAATCTTACCCTTGAGCACACTGTCTTGGCAAGCCCTCGATAAAGGGAGAGCAATGCTGTTTTGGCACAGCCACACATTTCACCTAGCCTGCTAGGAAGAAAAATTGATCTTTAGAAGGAACCTCTCCACCTACACTACAGGAATCATTTCCTTCTACTCCATGGGGGTAGATATGAAGGAAAGCTGCAGTTCACTGCTAGCAGTTCCTGCCTAATCATTTGTGATGGAAACCCAGCAATCCTGCTGTGGTTATCCCGGGGCAGTGACTCACAGCATCGCAGGAGCAGCTGCTGAAAACAAAACATTGAAAAGAGATGTATCTAAATCACAGTACACGGGTACCATCCTACAGCTGAACTGTGCCATCATGGCACTCGTTCTGGGTGTTTCACACAATCCACAGAAATTCTTGACCAGTACATTGGCTGGACTTAACATACTTATAAGCAAGCTCTAAAACCCTGGAGCTGTCAATACCTTCAAGAGATCTGAACTATTGAAGATTATGTTCTTCTTTCAGTGAAGGGACTTCCCAACTACAACCAAGACAGGTTGGAGAAGAAAAATAGAAGTTCCTGGTAACTGCCACAGAAGGACCCAGTTATCTTTCCCAAAGGATCACCTTAGCACTCAGGCAGCAGAGAAACTAGAGAGGTTCTCCTGCCTGTAGCTTCTGGCACAGTGTAATTACAAATGACCAAGAGTTTGATGGTAATCTCCCTGGGAAATGAGGAAATCAGGATTTTCCAGTAAAGGACTGTCCATTCAACCAGGAGAACTTTCCATCAAGCACCAAAAATTACTTTACCCAAAATAAATAATAAATATATAATCCAACATTGGACAAACCCTGCACAGGAGAACAATGGTGAGGTCACAGTCACAAGGCAACTTGAAAAGGCAGATGGAGAATGGACTGTAACACTGAGATTTGGTAAAGTCATTTAAAGTGACTCAGTGTTTCACATGCATCCATCCCATTTCAGCCTACTTACTCTTCATCCATATTATATGAAAATACTTGTGAATAATCTAATATCTGTACAACATTTACATTGTACAACAACTGAAATCAGAGGCATCACAGTGCTTACCTTAGGCAGAAATTTCCAAGAAAAGGTTGCTTTTAATAAAACTGCCTTTCATTACAAAACTACTCTTTTAAAGCAACAATTAGTGCGTGGATGTAGGTTTTCAGTTATCCTAAGTGTCTTCTAAAAACCCAACCATTTCTTCTGTTTTAACCATCAGAGTAACTAAATGTTGGCCACTGCCAAATCAGTCTTTATTAGTCTTCACTCACAACGTGGTTTGGAGATATAAAGCATTTTTAGTCTTATGTATTTAGAGTGAACCCTGGCAGCACCTGATACACAGGAATCTGAAGCTTTTTCCTTTATTTTTTTTTCAAATTATTCTATAAAATTTGTTGACCCATGTATTTTAAAAGTAATATTCAACCATCTCTAAATATTAATAAGCTGTATTTTCTTCTAGTCATGAACATGTTTATATTAAGGAGGCATAATGAATTAAAAAAACAGGCATTTCAAAGTTTTCTGTAAATTTCTTTAAAAAATAAAAAGGGACCAAGCTAGATTTTGTCCAGGCACACACCAGTATTTCAGTCATGCAATTTTAAATACTGAAGGAAAGTATGCACAATACAACATACTGTGTACAACCACAGTCTGTATTCTCTTCAGCCAAGAAGGACTTGGAGGAAATTATGTCATGTCAAACTGACCCTTGTTGACCACCAGTTCAGTAAGTTACACCCTCCAGATCATAAATTCTTGATAAATAGTTTATCACAACAGACTGTACAACCACAATCTGTAGTCTCTTCAGCCAAGAAGGACTTGGAGGAAATTATGTCATGTCAAACTGACCCTTGTTGACCACCAGTTCAGTAAGTTACACCCTCCAGATCATAAATTCTTGATAAATAGTTTATCCATACAGGCATGCTTTTCTGTCTTGGCAAAACATGACAGAAGTTACATCAAGTAAGCCTCTCATTTTAGTAGCATCTTTAATGGTATTTTATGTATCTACTAAAAGACAATGAGGGACTGAAGTGAGAGGATCTATGTTATGAATTAACAGTAAATACTACATCCTTCAGATACTGCACAGAGTATCTGTTAATAATGATCCTTCCGTTCAATGACCAATTGATTCTCTATTCAAGACCATTTACAAAAAAGGTTCACAGATATTTAGAAATAGAACAAAATCACAGTCAGTATTTTGGTGTTTTGCTTCAAGGAAGGACTGCAACTAAAGTGGAATAGGTTAAGGAAACTATGACTAGGGCTATATCACTAAGCTGTGAGAAAAACTTTCTTCCCCACACCATTCTGCTTCAGATGAGTACAGATTTGTTTATTCCAGATTTTCCTTTTAAATAAAATACCTACAAGATCTGATATGTAATTGTCACTATGTGGCTTTTAGTAAATGTTCATTGTTATTAACAGATATAAATGTACTGAAGAATTGAAAAGATTATACTATCTTGCTGTCAAGCTACATGAACTGTTTTTATTACAAAGGACAGTATTAATTTAAATATTCCAATAAGAGAAGAAATCAGTATATCTCACAAGGCACACAAAGAATAAACATCTGTTTCTGACAGCTGTTCTTTTGCTAATGATTCTTTTATTCTCCTTCTATGCTTAAGTCCCAATATGCATGGAGAGTTTTGTTTGATTATTCATGGTTGTTTGCCTTTCTAATATAAAGTCCTTTTTCAGTGGGTATGAACATATATGATGAGATATTTGAGCACACTATACCTATCCAATTTTTATTACTCACATGTTTGGACAAGTCAGACTGGAGGCAATCTATACTGACTTGATGTAAAAAACCCAAAGAAATCTGAAAAAAATTACAAAATGCAGATGAGTGATAATTCACATACTGTAATTATTTACACTCTAAGCCTGAAGTTAGAGATTTTTTCCTTTTTTTTTTTTAATATTTTTTAACTGTTTGCAAGCAAAACACACAAATCTAGGTATTGTCTTTTTTAAGACACAATTTCATAACTGCTCCTTAGAATGTATCTGAACTTTCTTTCTTCTGGACAATGGAACACCAATGAGGAAGTTTCCAGAATATTCACACAATCACAGAATAAGCTGAGTCAGAAGGACCCAAAAGGATCAAGTCCAACTCCTGCCCCCTGCACAGCACCATTCCAAAGTCACACCATGTGCCTGAGAGCATTGTCCACACACTTCTTGAGCTCTGTCAGGCTTGGTGCTGTGACCACTGCCCTGGGGAGCCTGTTCCAACAACCTCTGGACAAAAAAGCTTTTCCAGTTATCCAACCTAAACTTCCCTGGCACAACTTCAGGCCATTCCATCAGGTCCTATCACTGGGCACTACAGAGAAGAGATTAGTGCCTGCCCCTCCTCTTCCTCTCACGAACTGCAGTGAGGTCTCCCCTCAGCCTCCTCCGGGCTGAAAAGACCATTTGTGGAGATCCAATTAAGCAGCAGATCCCACACAGTTTCAGTCAGCTAGGAGTTTATCATTATCACAGTCATGGTTCTCCAGTTCAGAGCACTGAGACCCCCTTGGCTGAACATCTGTCTTGAAGAGAGGGGCAAGGAATGCATTAAACACCTCTGCCTTGTCCCCATCCCTGCTTATAAGGTAACCATCCACATCCTGTAAGTGGATGGGGTTATTTTTACACTGTCTATTGCCATTAATGTAATTGAAAAAACCCTCTTTTTATTGTCCCCCACAGTCATGGCTATTTTCAATTCCCATTGAGCTTTGAGGACAACAATTTTCTCCCTACAGCAGCAAAGCAGCATCTCTGTATTCTTATCATGTCACTGCAATATTTTTTGTGTTGGACCCTTTCCTTTATTCAAATGAACAGCAGTAGAAGTGAGAAGTTTGGTAAATATATAAATTTTTAGGTTTGAAAGGATTTGGATAAATTAAGGTATTATCAATGAGAATGGAAAGAAAAATCTAGAGCATTTACTTCCCAGCCTCAGATCTGCACCGCGAGCAACACAAGCCCTCACTGGAGACAGCTGGTACCAGTATGGGCTCCAGGAATACAAGGCAATCTCACTGTATGGTACTGGTACTGTTTCTGAAAGGCTGAGGGAGGTGAGAGCCAAGGTCATTGCATGTTCCTAAGTTTGTGCTGCTGGAGTGCTCATAATGGCTTTTGGCACATCGAAGGTACAGCAGGAAATGCCAGACTCCCCTAGGTAGCATGGCCGTCATGAGCGGATGTGCAAGAGCTTGCAACTCCATTTTTCCTGCTCCTGATGCACTTCCCTACATTAGTATCAAAGCTGCAAAGGCAAAATAATATTCCACTAAGCACTCTCTGTGGTCAAAAGCTTTTTACAAGTCTAAAGGACAGAGTAAAGATAAGCGTGGAACTAAAAATAACAGAAACAAAATGAGGCCTTAATTCACATATTTGGCCAAATGGCAGAAATGCTAATTACAAAGTTCTCCAATAGACTGTAATCTGTGCTCATTCAATCTGGCTGCTCTTGCCAGGGCATCTCAGAAGTGTGACAGGTTGCTAAAAGAGATCTTGGATCAGACCCTAAAACAGAACATTCAACATGCAATACAAAGAAACTTTGTATCAAATATGACATCTAGATCTCAGTAAATTTCATCACTACCTGGACCAGAATTTGGAACAGTTTGGCTTTAAAAAGCTGCCTGATATTTAACTCGGAATACAGAAGAAACAGATAAATAAACATTACAGGCTGCTGGATGTTGTTTCTTGCACTGCTTAATCATGTATTTCTCACAACCATACAACAGCACCATAAACTGGTTTATGAATAGAAATTCTTCTTCCTTCTGTAGAAATGAACACTGATATCTGCAACTAAAAAAAAAAAAACAAAACCATCCTAGCTTATGGATTGTACTCACATAGACTTTTCCTTCACTTTAAACTCTAATTTAAGGATATATCAGATACAATCATACATTTACATCAGGGTGGAGAACAAGGAACTTACTTCCAGGTTTGCTTTGAGTTCTCTGTCAAGAAGAAACTATTATGTTCAAATTTCCCTTCCTGTTCTGAGTCACTGTGAGAAGGTATCAGGAAACAAAAGATGGAAGGAACCCTTCACCTTTTGAAGGTTAAAAATTATTCTGCTATCAAAGTAGAAAAAAATAGTCATGCCCAGAATCAGAATAAACATTTCTTCTTGAAACTCCCTAAGCATTTCTTGTACACACAGCAACAGTTTTTAGTTAAGCCTTCCCACCCACAGTCACTCTTGAAATAATTGGTGAGAAGTGTCTTAAACTCATAGTGAAATTTTCCACCAGTAAATAAAGTTTCAACCTGATAACACCAGATATTAAGATGCAGATTAAATGTAACAGAAAACAAATATGTAAAATGACATGCAGCAACATAAGAGACTATGTATGTAACCAGAAGCAAAAAAAACTGAAGCAATGAACCTCCCTCATAATGAGTTTCATCTGAAAATTATTTTTCAATTTTGAAAGGAATTCTCCACTAATTTCCACAATTTTACTACTTCCCTTCAAATCTATTAATTTAATTATGTTTTGTTGCTATAAGAGTAAAAATTTATGCAAGTGTCGATACAGAAACATGTAAACTACTGTTGTAACCAATGTTGTCTTTGCTAATCAACACTGCCAAGCTGAATTCCTCTTGCTACCTTGACCTACTGCTCCAATCTAATAGTACATCTTGGTTGAAGAAATCATCTCCATGTTCACTGCAAAGCATAATTTATCAGTAGTACCCCTAAATTTGGAATACAGCAAACATGAATTTTTAAGAAAACCTCACATGCCACAATGAATTAACATTACTAAGGATGGGTTTTAAAACACTTTAAATGTATTTTCTTTTTATATTTTTTAATTAAAAACTCATAATTTTACTGTATGTCATACTATGAGCTGGATTCCCTATTGAAGTGTCTTTGTGAGCAAACTCCAACAGCTGTGCAAATATCAGCCACAAGGTAGAGGCATGATGCCAAATAGAAAGCCACCAAATAGGTGAAAACATATTTTCACTATTTTACTTACCAGAAAATTTTAAGTACACACATGAACAGTACCATCTCAATTGTTCAAAGCGACTGTTTAGACTTGAGAAGAGAAGGCTCTGGGGGCTCTTACCAATGTGTAAATATACTGAAGGAGAATGTGAAAAGGAGATGGAACCAGACTGCTCTCTGCAATGCACACTCAGTGGACAAGGGACACAAGGTGGAATACAAAATATTCTGTAAAAGGGTAAAAAAAAAAAAAGTTTTTTTCTATTGCCATCATGATCAAACTGGAACAATTTGTTGGGAGCAGTTAAGGAGTGTCTGACCCTGATATTCAAAACTCAACTGGACACAGCCCTGAGTAACCCAGAGTGACTGCAGTATATGGTCAGAGGTCCCTTTATCTTCGACCATTCCACACTTTTTGATATCAAGTAAAAACTGAATCTTTTTTTACCCTAATCAGTCCTTAATTTTAGGAAAAAGAAAAATAATTTCTATGACTCAAACATAGGTAATCACAAAATTTTCAATGGGAGTTCAAAAAATTCAGCCTTCAAAAATCAACTACCAAATCTTAGAGAAAAGAAAAATTCATTGCTTTTATAGATGCTGTGGTTTTCTAAAACCCTTTTTGTAGTGAAACAGATGCACTATAAGGAAATAAAGAAAATTTTACACTGAAGTGAATAAAATTCACCTTCAAATGTTATGTTCTACTCTAAATATGAACGAATTACTGAAGCATAGCCATTTCATTTATCAGTGGGAGGAATACACCAATTCACATGAAATACTCCAACCATAGAGGAGCTGACAACTGACAAAATTGCCATTCTATTTTCCCATAAAGTGAAACAATTTACAATGCTGAATAGCTCATCACGGGAAAGGATGAATATATAAAACCACTTCTAGGTCTGCTACTGGTGGACAAATCAGCAACAGCATAGAAAAATTTTAGAGTCATGTTTCAGTGTTGCAGCTGTGACTATCCCAAAAATTGAAATCTTCCTGAACTGTCTCTCAGTAACAGGCTGCTTGCTGGCTTTTCCCCCCTTTCTTTTTAAATTAGATGGGCATATGTAGGACATTAGAATGGTGCAGCCATTCCAAATGCTTCCCCCTTACAAGCTGCTGAAGTGACTTCAACAATCCTTATGTATTTTAGATGGTCTTAAAAGAAATCCTCAGGATTTTTCCTGCCTAGTCATTAGTCTATTCCACATGGAAAATTTTATGTCTAACACATTAAGAAGAAAAGAATCACATCAGTCTCTTCAAGTCCAAACATATGGTCAGGCAAAACTGACAATAACATCAAAATATTCTTAAAATGTAAAAATATGCATATATATGCATATATATTACAAATATGCATTCCCCTGACTAAATGCAAGAGGCTGATTTATCTGCAAAACTGATGCACTTGGAAATGTCAATTAAAACCCAAGAAATATAGAAATCACTCGCCCCATAAGACATAGTTTTAAAAAGTGGCATTGTGAAACATTTTCCAAGGAAGAAACTTGGTTACATTTACACAAAATATTTATGAGCAAGACAGTCTTAAGCCTCCCTCTTTTTTTCCCCTGCCCAAACTTAAAATTTCTATATTTCAGAGTTCATTAGTAATGAACTCCTCATACCACAAAAATGAACTGACAGGACTAGCACTATCTACTGATACACTTCCATTTTGTGTGGCATTTGACATGGCTTGCCTTTGCTTTAGTGCCTTCCTGTGCCCAGTGGATTGAGAGGACCCTACAGGAATTTTAAAAAAATTCCATCATAAATGAAATGGAGAAGAAACATGTACGTGGCTTTTGGAGCAGTAGAGTGCTACTCAAATTCCCTGTCTAAAATGAAGCAGTTCCCAAACTCCCATTTACATAAAATGTCACAGAAAAAAATAGCTAACATAATTTTATAGAAATTATTAACTCTATACAACAAGAAATCATCTTTTAATAGTGTTTCCAGAAAACTACAACTAAAGAAAAATGATGCAAATTAGGAAAGTTAATTTCAAATAAGGAGTGGAATACTTAAGCTAATTTCAAATAAAAGTAGATTCCTAATGAGAATTCTTAAATGGGGCACAGAAGAACCAAAGGACATACACACTTTCAGATTCCCAACTTATATCTTATTTCCCAACCACCACAATTAGGGGATAAATGTTAGAACACATCTACTGAAAAGAAAACAACTTGGAGAAGAAAAAGGAGTTACTTAAAGCCAATACATTGCCATTGACTCACTGGAAAATATGAGAAAGAGGGGTAACACCTGAGACTGAAGCATTTAAAACTGAGTTAGTTGATCCAGAAAATTTTAATTGACAAGTATTATTTTGAATTATAAAAGGAAAGCATAATGTAAGTTTAATTTCTATGAAAAAAGCAAGTGAAAACAAATACAAAACATCTTTTTGTAACTAGGAAAAAGTCTTAAGTGTCTTCCACTCTTTAGTTAACCTCCACTGTAGACACAAAGGTTCAGGCTTATTTTCCAGTGCTTTATGAAATCCTGTTTTATACTATAAACAGTATCTCTTTCTAACATAAGATACAGAACAATTCAAATAGGGAAGAGGGGTTAAAAAAAGGAGAGAAAGTCACATCTGATAAAATTATGGATCTAGTGAGCACTGATAAGATAAAAGGGATCAATGCAGTTTCCATTTCTTAATTAAATGCATTCCTTGAAAAATAAAGATATAAATGAGGAATTTTTGCATAACTGTAGTGTGTGACTGCAGAGGGAGACAGTTTTTTCTTTTAAAATCCACATTGGCAGCACTGAAATCAGCACAAGCCAGAGGAGTGGCACATCTTGCTCTCATATTTGTACAATCATCCCTCACATCCCATTTTGAAAGCAGGACACTGGACCAAACCGAATTCCTACCTGTGAGCCAGGAAGCATCTAGGCCACTGGGATGTCCACCTCTGGGTCTGTCAGTACAACTTACAGTCAGGGAGGGGTAAGGTAAGAACAATGCAAAGCCATGATATGGCTCTATTAATCACTCCATCTGCAGTGCAGTTTGCACTTTTTTTATCTTAGGGTAGCCAGGAAGCTCCACTACCCATTCTGCACTTTCACTGTTAATCTACACTCTTAAGACTAAAAGGATCAACACATTAGTTCAGAGTTAGTGTGACTAGACTGGAATGGACTGCAGGGTCAGAGATTCTCTCAATGGCATTAGAAACACAGATAAAGCTTCTCACAGTCCAAATATATTTCTAATTCACCAGGAGGGAAGTATAGTAATGAAGCATGAAATAGTTCTTGATTAAATGAAATCAAATCTGAACAGTGAAGAGTAGGAGGCACTGTACTAGACAGCCTCTTCTGATCACCACCAGGACTTCCTGCCTCCTTAAGACTGCATTTCTAAGGTCTGGTTCTATTAGCACCATACTAATACTGCTCCTATGATTAAAACACATCATTTTTTTTCAGATCAAAGAGATAAGTTCACAACAATTTATCTCCATTATTTGTTTGGTAGTTCTGATCTACATCTTAGTTTCCAATTGTAGTTAACTTTGTTTTGACTTTCACACACAACATTCTCTACTAAGAGCATTCTCTCACCAAACTGTGCATGGTTGGCATGTAAACATGGGAGGGAGAGCTAGGATATGTATGGAATACATAGGCAGTTATAAGCTGTATCCTTCTTACAGGGCTTGGTGAGTAAGATAACAAGTGTCCTTAGTCTCTGAAGCCTTCATGATCTGCTTTTCTGCATGTCAGCATACATCACTCCTTAAAATTTTTACACAGAAAATTAGTTTTCAACGGTCATTGCACCTTCAAGACAAAACCAGTTAGCAATAGGAAGAAATACTAAACAGAGCAACAACATGAATGACAATCTGTGATACAGTTGGAATGTGTTAAAGAATGTGGTAGGAAGCAAGGAAACTCATGCACCTGAGAGAAACTGCTCAGCACCGAGTACCACGAACTTGCATATTGCAAAGCATTTCCCATGTAGCTTTCTGCTTCCAGCCAGCATAGCACAACTTGAATATGATTAAATATTTAGTATTTTTGCTACATAAGACTTCCGAATCTATGCAAATATGTCAAAATGTATTAATTTCAGAAGGTAACAAAACAACCATGTTGTAATTTGTGTCATTTCAGTATTGCAAGGAAGCTGGAACTCTTGTGCAATAATCCCAGTTGCTTCAACAAAAAAAAAAAATGAACTTCTGTGTCATCTGTTTAGACAAGTTCATGCCATGATAATCTAGGTTTCACTGTTGACAGATAGATGTAGTGCTTCTAAACTACAGTGAAAACCAAGCTATATTTAAATGTGCAGGGAGAAGGGAAATAGAACACTCTATATCTCATGCCAAACAGAATGATAATCAGAACTATTTCAGTATTAGAGAAATAAAATTAAGCTGCACTCCAGTGTCTAAAAACTTACCAAAACTAGCATGCCTTAGGGAATCAAAACTATCCCTCAGTAACATATACTGCCACCCATTCCATCTTTAATAAGGTGAACTGGTGGGGTTGCACCTGAAATCCTGTGTCCAGTTCTGGGCCCCCCACAACAAAAGAGACATGGAGGTGCTGGAATGTGTCCAGAGAAGGGCAAAGAGTGGGTGAAGGCTGTGGAACACAAGTTCTATGAGACGAAGCTGAGGGAGCTGCGGATGTTTAGGCTGGAGAAGAGGAGGCTCAGGGGGAGACCTTATCACTCTGTACAGCTCCCTGAAAGGAGGCTGTAGCCAGGTGGGTGTTGGTCTCCTCCCCCAAGTAACCACCACTAGGAAAAAAAAAAGGAAATGACCTCAAGTTATGCCATTGGGAGGTTTAGGCTGGATATTAAAAAAAAAAAATCTTCACCAAAAGGGCTGTCAAGCACTTGAAGAGGCTGTCCAGGGAAGCAGTCAAGCCACCATCCCTGGAGGTACTTAAAAGTCACATAGATGTGGCACTTAGGGACATGGCTAGTGGTGGAGTTGGCAGTGCTGGGTTAGCAGTTGGACTGCATGACCTAAAAAGTCTTTTCTAATCCAAATGATTCTATAACTTAATGATTCAATATTCTATCTTTATCCAGTGGGTTTAGTAGTTAAAACTCTTTTTTTTAGTTGTTGAGAATGTATTACCTATCTCTCAAAAAAAAAAAAATTTAAGTCTTTTAAGTTCAGACCAAAAGTATCAGACTAACAATGACCAATTTCATTTGCTTTTATTAAACTGAAGCTTTGATTTAATGTTGACAGCCATGGCACACACAGCACAGCCTGCCGACCATTCTTCTTTCCTGCAGCCAAAGATTTTCCTATGGAAACAAGTCTGTTGTGCTAGTAGGAATGAGCCTACGACTAAAATACTGCTGTATTTGAGGAAGAACACAGTGTACATTTCCTGATCCAAGTGAAAAAATAGTCAAGCACTTGAAGAGGCTGTCCAGGGAAGCAGTCAAGTCACCTGATCCAGAAGGTGGTACTTAAAAGTCACATAGATGTGGCACTTAGGGACATGGCTAGTGGTGGAGTTGGCAGTGCTGGGTTAGCAGTTGGACTGCATGACCTAAAAAGTCTTTTCCAATCCAAATGATTCTATAACTTAAAGATTCAATATTCTATCTTTATCCAGTGGGTTTAGTAATTAAAACTCTTTTTTTTAGTTGAGAATGTATTACCTATCTCTCAAAAAAAAAAAAAATTTAAGTCTTTTAAGTTCAGACCAAAAGTATCAGACTAACAATGACCAATTTCATTTGCTTTTATTAAACTGAAGCTTTGATTTAATGTTGACAGCCATGGCACACACAGCACAGCCTGCCGACCATTCTTCTTTCCTGCAGCCAAAGATTTTCCTATGGAAACAAGTCTGTTGTGCTAGTAGGAATGAGCCTACGACTAAAATACTGCTGTATTTGAGGAAGAACACAGTGTACATTTCCTGATCCAAGTGAAAAAATATGACAAAACCAGACTGTATTAAATATGTTCACAGCTAAACAGCTGTGACCACAGTAATTCTCATCAAGGACATATTTTATGACATTGGTGTGCATGCAGGTAACACAAATATACAAGATCCTTGAAAAAAATCCTCACATAGTTAAAGAACAAACAACAGAAAACAAGAGGATCCAGACTAGTAAAAAGCCTCTGGCAAAATGCTACTTGTTTTGATTTTGAACACTATTGAGTGTTCTCAATTTATAAAAGATTAGCTATGCTAGAAAGGCTACCTCAAAGGATCTGAGGAACAAATTACCATACCTGTAAGTCCAATATGGGTTTTTTGTAATTTCTTTTTTATATTATCTTTTTAAAGTAAGAAAGGCAGACAGTTGGAGACAAAACAGTTCACTTTCTTAATCTTAGTAATTCTGTGGCTAGTATATCACTAAAACAAGAATAGTTCAGCAAACTAGACATCCCATTGCTTTAATGTAATACACAACAGGGAAAGAATGAAGGAGTTTGTCACTGAAACAGACAATTTGCATTCTCCTGATCACAGACACCTGACATTTTCTGCAGTTCTGCAAATGCACCTAATCTGTGCATTAAGAGAAAGGGGGAAAAAAAATCATCCTTTCAAAGAAAGAGGGAGGAAGAGGGAGGGAAGGGGGTGGGGATAGTGTTAATTACCTAGAGGCTGGCTGGGCACTGGGACAAGCCTATCAGGGAAGTAGTCACAGCATCCAGCCTGACAGACTTTAAGAAACACTTGGACAATGCTCTCAGGCACACAGTGGGACTCTTGGGGTGTGACTCCTGTGCAGGGCCAGAAGCAGGACTTGATCTTTGGGGGGACCCTTCCAATTCAGCTTATTTTATGATTCTGAGAAAAGCTGGTTTGTTGTGGTCATTCTCTGGTGGTGGGTGCATGCCTCCTCTGTCCTACAGTTTCACCACAACACACGAAAACCTCTCCTGCTCCCCTTCAGCTGGAAATGCAAACCTGGCCTCAACAGAGCACCTGCTGCTTTTGCAGATGGACAATTCCTTGAGTCATTAACCCTTAACATTTCAGCCTCTCACAGCATCCCATCTTTCCATTATGAACTAAAGAAAAACTAACAGTGGTTTACTTTTTTTTAGTAGAAATACCATTCTAACTTCACCACTTAAAAGTTTTGTATAGCTATGGCCTTATCAGTAAGAAAAACACTTCTCAGAAAACAATGACAAAAGCTCATTCTGGTGGAACATTCAACTGAATGCAAATTTCAACAGCAAACAGATAAAATAAAATGTAACAAAATTATCAGAATTAAAGTTCAGAGTTCTTGGTCTGCATACCATATTAATCATGTTTCTTACATTAATTGATATACTAATATTAGATTATTTTAAGAGTAAGTTCAAACAATAATCTCTAGTGATCTCAAACATAAATAGCAGCTTAAACCAAAATTTTTTTCCCTGCCATTTGTACTGTGCATTTACTATATCAACACACAAAGCAGTTACTTCACATAAAGTGCTTATCAAAATAAAGTTAACTAGTGGCATTGCATAACTTAATGATGAAACAAAATACAATTAACAACTTCAGAAAGCATAGCATACATTTAAAGAGACAACAGCAGAATACTGTAGAATCTTCCTCAGCTCCACAAGGGCATCTGAGTGCTCACTGAATTATTTCCAGCAAAACACATACTGAATATAGAGCAATTTTTTTAAGAACTTTAAACTATGCATCAGTGTGCAAAATCCCCAGTATTTTATTCTTTACAGAAATGGAATCTTAGTATTTTAATTACATGTTAATGCTAACTTCTTCATTTTATATTAAAGATTTCTTTAAAATAGGAAAAAAGGTGATACTAGAAAAAAAAAACAAAAACAGCCACATATATTTCTACAGGCTATTGGTAGAAGACAGCTGCCACTGCTTGACTAAAACAAGGCACAACTTAAATATATTATGTCCAGACTTACAAGAATTAAAGAAATGCATATGATCTTCTTGAAGAAATGAAAAATTAAAGGAGAGAATAAGAGGTTTGGAAAGCAATAGAAATTCAAGAGTGCACACATCTCTGGAGTGTTATTAGAGGCAAAGCTGACAAAAGCTCTACAACAGAACAGAAAAAGAAAACAGTCCCATCCTGACACCACTTTTCTTTTTCTAATTAAATCACTTTCATGTGTAGAAGAAAGTAATATACTTCTGATTTTACTGCCACCAGTACATAGCATGGTATCGGTATTATACATGTTTTAGACCAACACAATGGAGGGAGATCACCCTACAGAAACTACTCTGACTAGTGGTTCTGAACAGAAACAACACTTCAAGATTTTGAATCATAAGCTTAACATAAACTATAGGAAGACATTGGTATGATCAATAAATCATACAAAAAGGGAGTTGAAATTTAGTTATAGGTAATTTGCCTTCCCTGTGGAAGGAGATAAGTTCTGTAAGGTCACTTATAAAAGCTTGACAGAAAATAAAGATTTCTCTTGGCTTTACAGTTAGTAAGATCAGAATAAAAATATTCACTCTTAAAACACAGTGAATTTATACCTGAAAATCGTACTTAAGAGCTTTTATTAAAAAAAAAATAGAGCAACTATAAGATCAGCATGGAGCACTGTTAAATTAATCTGAGCTAATGAAAACATCAGCACTGCCACAAGAAAGCAAATAAGAGATGAAGCAGAGATCATTAATGCAGGGAAGTACCAAGGAAACAATCTGTCTTATTCACTGTTGAGGCAAAAGTGTGACAATGCTGCAACAGGACACCATCTCACTGCTTCATCATCCAGTGGATCACAAGAAACTCACAGCAACACTGCTCCTGATGTATTGTGAAGACTTCAGTAACCAGTGCCATAGGAGTCAGCAGGGAATTTTACTCTACTACGGAGATTAGAGTAGCTATATCCATTTCTCTACCACACCCTGTTATTCTTCCTGATACTTTCATGTGACTTATTCAAGAAAAATTAAGCATTTCAAGTGCTACAGAATCTCACTTTCAATCTCCTTTACCTGCGAGTAGACCGAGGGCAAAAACCATCCTGCTGACAGTGAAAACTGCCAGGGAAGCAGTAACTTGGTGGGGCCAACTTCTTCCCTGGCACAAGGCCACAGACTGTAAGAGTCAGCTCACCAAGGGCTCTGCCTGCACACAGTTGTGTGCCTTGCCTTCCACTTGCCAACTATTTTCTGCCTCTGGCAACCACTTTATCACTTCTTCTGTTTGATGTCTCAGAGACATCAAACTCACTTAGGTGTAGCTAGCCAGCTCCGTACATCTTCACCTTTTCAGAACATGCCCAAGCAACTGTTTGTCACATGCAAGAAGTCTGTTTT
The DNA here is from genome assembly GCF_014805655.1 of Passer montanus. Lineage (NCBI taxonomy): Eukaryota > Metazoa > Chordata > Aves > Passeriformes > Passeridae > Passer > Passer montanus. The sequence goes on from NW_024364270.1 coordinate 7,033,010, forward strand.
CTCAAACTTAAAAAAAAAAATTAGGAAAGCACTTGTGATTTTATTCCAGCTCAGATCTAACATTGGTTCTATATTCCATCACCAGCCCTGTTTTAACTTCCACTAGTAATTAGTCCTTCATGACATTTACAGATACTGCTTTTCATATGCAAAATAACTTGCAAAGAAAAACATATCAAAATTTTCATCTGCACTGGAGCACATCTTCTATCATGTGCCAGAAGCAGTTTTACTAAGAAAAAAAACATTTAGAAATGTATAACATAAGGGAATCTGCAGATAAATGTGTCACATAACAGTTGATATGAGCTTAAAACCCTAAATCAACAATCTGAGGAAGAAAAATGCCCAATGAAGTTGAGATACAAACCAGTAATGTCAAAAACATCCCTGTTCACTTCTTGTCAGCTACTTCTATTCTCAGTTTTAAAATGGGTAAAAATCATCAGATCAGAATCACTTACTTCTCAAAAGAGCCAAGATAATACTATAAAATCAAAAAAATAACCAAACTATCAAAGATTACTTAATTGCCAAAAGCCTTCTAGGCAATTTTGTGTCTCTGGAATACGTCATGTTCTCACTCCACAAACAAACAACATGAGGCTGAACACTTTGTGAAGCTGCTGTTTCTATTTTTACACAGGCCCACAGGAGTTGCTTCAAGCATACATGAAATACAATGGGATGGCAGAAGCAGGGCTTGCATGTGAGGTACATTCTACTGTCCCCACATCATGCCAAAAACATGCTCTTGAGAGAAAAGCATTATTTTATTAATACAGATACATAATTCATAGTACAGAAACAGAAGGAGCAGAATAGGAAAACTTGCATACAGATTATTGTTATAACATATTAATAAATTCAGGGCCCTGAAACCAAACTGGTTACAAAGCAACAGCAGAAAGAACCACTGGTCCACAAAGGAACCATTTTCTCGTTCTGTTTTTTTATATTGTTTTTGTTTTGCAATGCTCTAGTTGTGCCTTTAAGTATCAGTGTGACTGACTTCCTTTCAGCTTGCTAGATACTTTTACTGTCCTTCCCCTGTGGGCCTTTGTCAGAGCTCTTCCACTTCACAGCATGGCACCTGAATGTTTGATTTTGTGCCAAGAATTATTACTGATGGACCATACTTTTGTAAAATCTCTCTTTTTACAGAGGCTTACTGAGCCCTTTAGAACAAGCCACACCATCTTTACTCAGAACTTCAGAGTTTGCACCGTATGAGTTTAAGCAGATAAGGAAATGTAACACAGCCTTTTGGAAAGAAGTTCAGGTTCATTTTCCTACCCACAATATATCATAAACAAAGAAACAGTTGCAAGCCTATCCTGATTTTTCACTCGCAGAGTTGCTAAGATACTAACTGCATTTTATTATTACACATGATTTTCTATGATTTTTTTTCACCAGAATATGGGTATTATAGCGGTTTTTTCTGTTATTTTCAAGACTGAATAAATTGTTTTTATTCACATACGAATTACACACAAAAATTATTTTCTTTTTCATAACCACACAGTGTTCACAGGCATTCTAAATTTTATGGTTAATACACTTCTTGTTTACTTTTCCCAGTGTTATAAGCACTACCATAACACAGGATCCCTCCTAAATTTAGAGCTTCTTAAGGAGAAAAATCATGTTTAATCATGGTATTTCACCATCAGCTGCATACTTCATTTATTACTTCAAACAGTCCCTTTTCAGTTGTCTTCCACATTTCTATTTTCAGTACCTGAGAATGCCTGATATTACTTTCTATCCTTTCATGGTTAAGTCAACTGTCTTCATTAAGGCTTTCTTACCTATATGTCTAGTTTGCAGCTTCATTTGACATATCTTTGAATTACTGCATCTTCCTCCTACTTTCCTAATATTTTGTAGCAATGTGATTTTAGCTGCAATCTAAACTTTTACTGAGGAGCCACTGAAAAAGGCTGAAGTCTTCAGTTTTAACAAGGAGCAGCTTAATTTAAAAAAAAAAAGGGAATCCACCAAATTCCTTGTAAAGTCTCCTTAGTATCTTACATCACCTTACAGGTCTTTCTAGGAAATTAAGGAGTCCATTAGAAAGCAGAAGTGTTATCCCTGTATCTGGTTGGTTTTTTTAGACTACTGTTAATCTCAATTTATCCAATAAATTATTTTTTTACTTCTGAAATATCATTTTAGCACCTAAAATACAGAATTTCAATAGGTTTGAAACAGAAGTTGTTAACAGATTAGCAATTTTGAAATAAAAAAAGTCAAAAAAATCTCAGAATATTTTTTGACACATTCTGCATCAGCATGGTTCTACATCTGACTTCAGCTCTTCATCCTAGCCTAGAAAAAGGAGATTTACTAGAGACAGAATTTTAAGATTTTGTTGTCCTGTTTTGTGGTTGACTCTGATCATATGCAGCCTTTAAGAAACTGGTCATGTGTTTCATAAATTACATTACCTGTTCTGTACTACAACACTCAAGTCACAGCTACTGTAATCCTAATTCTATACTTCAAAAGCTTCTTAGAGAAACATATTCCTTCACCAGAGCTTTACAATGGTAACAGTTCAGTTAGAGTGTTTCTGTGACAGCTCTGCACATGGAGATGATAGATTTACTTACATAGTCCTGATACACACTTCTCTCTCAAGGAAGAAGGAAGACTTTCTGAAGATTTTTTCATCAGTGATGAGGTAGATTAAGTTTTTTGATTGTTTTGTTTATTCTTTTTAGTTGGTTCTGTATCATGTGACTATTATTACAAGACGAAAAAGTCAGGAAAACAAATTCAGCTGAACCCAATCCCCATAATTAGATTTACATTACAGGAAACTGCATTCCTTTAGTGAGAGTGGTCATAGGATAGTGACCTAAACTACAAGCAGTTATTAAAGAACAGAAAAGACCAATATTCTTTTGAAATAAATCCTCTCAGAAGATGACAGAGTGCAAAGTTATATATATTTGCATAGCTCTGCCTAGAGGAGATGAACAGCATAATATACTGTGCTCTTTCTATGACCTCTCATACACAATTCAATGTTCAGTTTTGACCAGCCTGAGAAGCCAAAAAATAAATACATTCTCAGCCAATTATACTTGGTTGGCCAGCCTGTAGGCAATAAAAAACATCTGGTACTCTAGAAACCTATATTTCATACCAGGTTTTGATTTTTCAGCATTACAGCAATGAAGCAAAATTAAAGGTTTTTTTATTTCTCACAAAACAGATGATTAGATAAAAATCAAGGCTCCTTTACCAAGAACTTGCAGCAGTGCTGGCTGCAGAGATTGCAGCTGCTGGACATTCTGAGCTAATTACTGGCACAGTGAGAAGCATTTCCCTAAAGCCAGTGAGGGGAAATTTGAGGCACAGGGCTCACAGAGGAAAACTGGAGGTTTGGATAACAACTTGGGTTATGCTTAATAGTAACTATGAAGTTTAATGTCTTCAAGGAATCATAGGCATTTAGGCAAAATATACCTTTAAGGATCAGAGCCATTTTTCCTTAAGTCAGGCAAAGTAACAGGAATGCTCCAGATGCCCCAAAGAAAAAAGGCAAATCTGTCCCACTAGAACACAAAGCTGCCCTACTGATGTATGCCCATCTGACTGTTAGGTGGAGCAGCAATGACTGTGTGAGCCTGCTAACTAGGTTAATCACCAGGCCTCTCAAGAGATTTAACCTACAGCTGTTTTCCCATTTATATTTGGCATCTGACAATGAATGGGCTATCAACAATCTACTGTATTAAAAGCATCTTTAACAGTATCACAGAATCTGTTTTAACAACCTCCTAGAAATTATTCAGAATCACACAACTATTAAAATGCATGAGACTGCTACTTCATAGCACCCTGTACCTTTGCAAATTTAAATTATCTAGATAGTCTTCACAAATATAATCACTGAATTCAAAATGGAATTTTCTATTCATTTCCAAAAGGGATGCTTTTCTAATTATGGCTGTCACATAGGAGAGTATCCCACCTATCTGAAGTCCTTTGAAAGGAGGGCAGTCATTCTAAAAGAACAAAGTACACAAAAAATATCATTTGTAGGGATAATGACTATTTTGCCTCATGAGGATTTTGGGCTTTTGTTATGAAATGAAGTACTCTTTTTTTCTGCTCATTGGACAATCACTAAAACGCTGATGTAACAACAACTGTAAAAATCATAGATGGTTTATAATTGACTGCATCTCTTCAGTCAATTACATGAAGTATCTCTGTTATAATGAAAGAATATGACCAGATCATTAAGCTCTAAACCACTAGGTAAGATCATCTGTGATACAGTTTAATAGTATATTAATAACTATTTTATTTCCCATATGAGGGAATTTCAAGAAGTTTTACTTGAGAAGGGATTTTGTTGTAAAATCTCAGAAACAACTGTCATGCCTAACAAACCTCAGTTGTAAACCTAATTAGGTATTGATAACAAAATTCACTAATTTATACTGTTTCATCATTCTGGCATATATAATTAGGGTCATCACATTTGTACTAGCAGAGTTTAAAAAGATAGCTAAATGACTGTTAAATCTCAGTGGGACAAAATTCAAGTTTCCATAAACTTCAGTGAATGTTACTTGTCTGAGATCTTCAAGGACCCCTGCTTCCTCAAAAGAACTCTGCAGGTATTTGAACCTGCTGAAATCAAATGGGCTGAACACCACATTCTACAGCCTCCAAGATCATAGTTGTTGAATGCAACTGTCAGTGTAAAAACTGGATTGGGGAATTGCTTCTGAATTACCCATTTCAAATAATAAATGCACAAAAAAAATTAAAAAGTGTGAACAAGTAACATATGCAAGAAAAACCTTTTCACAGTTCACAGTACATTTGTAATCTTTCACAGCCCCATGCAAGCAGTGGAATACTATTTCACAAAGATTCCAGTACTATGTAACTCCACCCTGGAAAAATGCAATTTAGCTTTATTTCTGTCAATGACAGAGTATCTGTTAAATAAAAGTTTTGTTACAGGTTAAAATGACAGCATATGTAGAGTTTTCTCTTCCCTTGGGAGGCAACTCATTAAATCAGGGTCCCCTGGTAATGCCCAGCCCTGACTGTCCCTGACCCTGCAGCCCAGGACTTGTCCCCAGTGCTGTCAAAGCACCAGCAGTCCCCAGCTCCCCACAGCCCTGCCCTGGACCCCACAGAGCTGGCCCCATGAGCTGTGGGCTCCTGTCCCAGCCCAGGTCATTGTGGGACCCCAGGGAGAGCCTGGTGTCACCTGTGCCACTCCTGGCTGGAGGTGGGATGGCCTCTGGTACCATGCCCTGCCTCAACAAATCCCTGAATCCCCAGGAGCCCCCAGCTCCTGTTGCACCTTGGCACTACATACCCATATGATAAAAAGCACCTACTGCATTTTTATTTTTTTTTAAATCACAGGCAGTAAATATCTACAGTACACTGCCACACTAAGTACCGACTGCCAATATTTAAAACACAAAATATGTGGTATAAATGCCACAAGTACATAATTCAAAGCTTTTTTTTTTTTTTCATTATTCCTGCATACTAAGCAAAACAAAAAAAAATCTGGCAGGACTGTGCATCAGTGCAATTAATTTCTATATTCAATGCACCCAGTTAACAGCAATGCAAATCATTTTCCCATGCAGCCTGCTATTAACCAGTGCTGCTAAAGCACTATAGTTATTCAGCTGTTTCAGTATACCATATATATGGTTCTTTTTATTGCTTTAAGACAGCTAGAAGTTTTACACACCTAAACCTAAAAATTAAGTGATATTCAAAAAACACAAGAAAGCAGCTCCCTTTTTTTAACTGGTCCAATATTAAGGAAAAAATGTAACACATACAAGATGCAAGAAGACTACAATACAAATTTTTTTTTCTGAAAAATCTTGGTAAAAAGAGGAAAACTTTTTAAGTATCCTGCTTCCCCAGCTATCGCATGAATAGTTTCCACACCATAAAACTTACAGTGCTTATTTGCCTGTAGCATAAATCAGAAGTTTCAGTTTCACTTAATGTCACATGGACTTGGCATTAAATCTGTCTGACTGCTGCACAGGTTATCCTTCTCTTATTTGTTAACACTAATTTGCTCCCATCCCCCATTTCCAAAGTTGCTTAACAGCTTTATTAAAACAGGTTTCTTGATGAATCTGTGTTCCTATGTTTGAAGAAAAGATAGTGAAATCCCATATGAGAATGTCCACATAATCTACAGCAAAAGCCATCCCGAAGTATTAATCGAAACACTTTTTCAGCCTATAGTATCAAAAGCCCTGCTGTTCTCTTTCAAAGACTAATGTATACCTGAACAGAGTTCAATATAAAGAAATTAGAATAATGTGCACCATGGTGTCTGGACAGTTTGTGTTTTCTTTAGTGAGAGTGGAAATGAATGAATGACCAGATAGATTAAAGTTGGGCTACATCTGAGAGACTTTAAAATGTAAAGAAATTGAAAAAAATAATTTGATAAACAGCAAATTTAAGTGACTGACCTATGGCTTCATAGGGCATCAGAGGCAAACCTAAATACTCCTGAGCTTTTCCTAATCACAGACATTTATTTTTTTGCAAGACTCATTTCCTCCCTGTGCACCTACATCCCATTTAAAGATTGCCAAGCACACAGTCTCACATTTTTAATTTTGTATTCAAACTACTTCTGCAGACTGAATTAATTGAAACAAATGTGACTATTATTCCTCACTGCTCTATTCAAATTCCTAACTAGGTAGTTTGAAGCACAAGATTACATTATCTGTAACTTACTAAAATTCTACATGCACTATTATCCCACAAGCACAAGTTATACCTCTGCAAGAAGGTTGCTCTTACAAAACATAGCTCTTATATCTAATGAAAAAAGTTTTTAAATTAGGTTCCTGTCTTGTTACAATCACTTTCAAAACGAGTATAATTTAAAAACTAAATAAAAATGATGCAACAATCGTTGACATTGAGGGTGTGGGTTTACACATATAACACATGTGAAATGTAGGCTTCAGGCTAAGACCTTTCACCATCAAAACAAAATTAACTGCCTCACTGTTCAGCTTCAATTTGAGAGAGACAAGAGACAGCTTAGAACAAGAAAAGCATATGTGCAATCTACAAAAGCAATTTGTTCATCATTGACTGAATGCAGTTGTAAGATTACTCTCAATTTTCCTGCAATGTTTCCACCAGCTGAGTAACTCTGAACAAAGAAAATAAAACGTTATGTACAGCAGGTTGTCTCCCCACTCCTTGATGCAATTGCTGTTCAGTCCTAAGAAATGAAGCTTAACTTCTGCAAATAATTTTCAAGTTTTTTATTGAAAGTAAGCATGGAAGCAACATCTACCTGCTTAAGACAGGAAAAAAAATACATGTTTCTCAGTTTTTCACAGGAGACAGCAAATTAGGAACAAAGAGACATCTGCTATAGGGGACAGTTAGAGCAATGAAGAATGTCATCATTCAGGAGCATTCCTACCAACAAAAAAAATAGAGTAAGCTACATGTAAAAAAAAGTAAACTGCTCTGTAGAAATATCACAATTTCCATAACTGTATAACCTGGTGTATAACATTGTAGAGGTATGATACTTTGTTAAATTAAGCTTCATATTGTATTTTGAGATGTAAAATTGCAGCTTGCTTCAATCAGTTGAAACTAAACTCCCCCAAAATGCCATAAGGCAAGAATTTAGAGACCATCCTATGTGTTATTCTCAATGCACTCCAACTACTTTGCTGAAGCTGCAAAACTTTCAACTACAGTCAATGTTTCTGCTCACTTTCTTTGGCCTCCATGTGCTCAGTAATACTGAGCACCTCATAGCTACTAAATGACAAGGTTGTCAGCTCCTACTATGCCCAAAATGTGGAAGGAACTGTAAGGCACTGCTTTAATTCACTGAACTCCAGAATAACTGAATGTAGATGAATGATAGAATAAGCTTTGAAAGATCTCTATACAAAGCTCAGTAAGAAATGGCCTTATGCAGTTCCTGGAGGTCCTAAAGACCAATAATCTCTGAAATCCCAAACAGAATATTAATTAGATTTCCCAGCCAAAAAGTTTGTATATGTCATGGTAATAGAAGAAAAGACATTAGTGGCTTTATTTTTGAGCCAGTCTAATGTCATATGCAGTGTATTAATTACTTTTGGAGATAAGGGGTTAGGAGACCAAACTGCTTAGAGGAGAGCAAGCACAGAAAGCTCCTTAAATAATTTGCTGTTTCTTACATAAACCAGTTGCAAAATATCTAAACACTGGCAATTTATATGGGCATATAGGCTGAGCTCATTTTTTTTGCTTTTAAAAAGAGGAAACATTTGATTTTAAACTACAGAACAAAAACTAAATAGAAGCATGAGCTCATTTTTTCTAAATATTATGCCTTTAAAAAAAAAAGAATTAATGAGATCAAGCCACCTTCTCATCTTTTTTTCTTGCAAGCTATGAACAGAGAAAAGTTGGAACTAGAATATTTCTGGAAGGCAAAATAATCACCATGTGTCCTTTTACTAAAACAGAAGAGAAATGGGCACATAAAATTTTACACTGATGAATTTTATAGTGCATTAAAAAAAGACAAAAACCCCACATATGTGGACATTGTCCTAAAGTAATCATTACCAAAAGTGGAGTGTGAATGGCCAGCCAGAGTCCTAGCTGCTCCTCTAAGTCATATTTACATAAGGAAGACAAATTCAGTGAAATAGACAATTGTTAAGTAACAAACCATATTCACACTGATTTTGCAGTTTTGAGTGTTCAGCAATAAGCTGTTTTAATTTTTAATCAATTGTTTTTACCTTCTACACTATAGAGCAATTTTTTTCTGATTCCTTTGACAACAAAAAAACAGAAAAACCCCCCAAAATTCTTAATTTCAGCGGTAATGTTTTGTTCTAGCTGAAGGTGATTTTCTTCTTTTTAAATAGGCAGATGCAAGGCAGAAGACTATTTATAAATGAAAACTATAAGCATTTCATTAAGACGTTAAAAAACGTTTCAATGTGTGTAAAGAAATGTCTTTAATTTTTCTAAATTTTTTTTCTTAACAAAAACAATAAGGTGGTCATGACAGGCTCTGATAAATAGGTCTGGCTGTCAAAACAGTAATTTATAATATCTTCTTTGCAAAATGAAGCCTCTGATGTCAATACTGAATTCTGTTTTTAAAAAAATTATTTTTCAAAGCTGCATTTGTATTAAATGTTTCCAAAATATTCCTCTAAAACTGTGGTACAAAAGACTGAAAATATTTTAAAGAGTTTCTCTTACATGGAAAATGCAATGTATAATTTAAAAAGTGTTTTAGATAACTAATAACATTTTACAGTTTGATTATGCAATGACATTAATTTTGTAATTTTTTAAAATAAAAATCAATAGAAGGTTTTTTGCAGAAGCACTTGAATTTTAATAGAAATTCTTGGTTATCAGAAGATGTGTTATTACAATAAGAACTTCTCCAGTAATGTCAGTTCATCCAAGACTGGGCATACTCAGCCATTAGTGCTCTATCTATATTCCTTGTAAACCCATTCTTAAAAGTGATTAAAACTGTTCCCAACAAGTGTGTACATTATGAAAAAAAAAATTCCTTTCAGAAGGCACAAGCTGCAGAAGATTTTTGGGAAAAAGGTCTGACATGGGAGAAGAACCTCAAGTCTCCAAGTGAGACAAATATAGATTTTACTAAGGGAAATTAAAAGAAGGATCCTGAGGGATACAATGACTAAAACAAATTATATAGCTTGTATTACTACATTACGAAATTACCACCCTGTCAGAAAAATAAATATATTCTTTAACTTCAGCATGTAGAGCATTATCCTTTTCAAAACAGATGATGTCACAAACCACTTAAAATTCTTCTAATGTATAACCTTCCATGTAAATACCCTAATAACATATATTGTGACTTTGTCACAGTTCTTCATACACAGCACATTTTATACTCACAAAACAACTCATTTCTGGAGGACAATGTACAACAATCATGAATCACAACTGACTCATGGAAAAAGACAAGGTAGGCAGGTTATGTTCTTATTCAAGGATATGTTCTGTGCAAAATTCTTCTATTGTCACTTTTGCAAGGACAATCTGCAGTGTGCTCTTACTCCTCTCACAAGCAGGGCTGATATGAACCCCAAAAGTATTTTTCACTCATTAGTATCAATATCTTTTAAGTCTTCCTCCTTACTTGCATTTATGAGTCCACTAAATGTTGTCACATCTGTTTTCAGATTAAGTGCATCTGAAGTAGCTTGTAATTAATTAATATAATGTATGTTTTCTTACATTTATTTCATTTCTTGTATTCAAACAAGTCATTCACGTACAAGACTGGCATACAAATATCTAAATCCTTTTTTTCTTGTAGCTGATTTTTCACATGTGTTAGGTCTTCATGGAGGTGAGGATATCAGCTGGTGATATCCTGAGATAAATTTTTTTAAAAACCCAAAACCACGAAATAAGTGGAAGAGGCTCAAAAGTGACTAAATCAGTTTTGGAACGCAAACACTTCTATTTTAGGATTGGCATATAAACTGAAGTTTAAAACCTGCCCTCAGCTGCAAATGACAAAAACCTGAGAAAGCATTCTAGAGTTCAATACAGGCCTTGTCCTTTTCTACCTCCTTTTCCTTAAGCCCTCACTTTAATAATTCTTTGTGAACAGCTGGTATGTGTACACTCTGGAAACAAGTTTATAGGGTTATGAGCTTGGAAACACTTGTCTATATATTATGCCTGAGGTCATTTTCCCATCTCTGGAAATTCCGATGAATATTTGTAAAGATGTACTAATTTGTAATGTACAGGCCTGGAAAATTTCTGCTTTACATTCAGTTCAATGCCATATGAATACTTTTTGTTTATTTAAACAACCAGTGAGAAAGAAATATTTTATTCTCATCTGGATGTTATCTTTAAAATAGAACTAAAACCATCTGTAACTGTAAAATCAGTTCTAGACTATGAGTAGAATAAACACTGTTGTGACTGTTTTAAAGGGTGTCCTAGAACATCATTAACACCACACCAATTAAGTAGCAAGGTTATTTTGAAAAACAAGGAGACGGCATAGGACTCAATACAGTACGGGATTAGGACAAGCAGCATTTCAAACATTTCATATCTATCTGCTCGTATTCTTCTAGAAGATAAGTACTTTCTGATTTATTCTGTCCAGGGCAGAAGTGATTCTATCTCTATAATGTTTGATAATACAAATAATGACCAGCCATAAGGAATTTTTTTTCTGTATCTTTGAACATAGATCAGAACACTGATTTTTTTTTTTTTAATTCTAATGAAGAATTAATTTAATGGGAGCAATAATTAATGAACTTAGTGTTCACAAATTCAGAGGAGTTGTATTTACATACAACTTTGACCAAAGATATACAACAATGGGCTTATTCACCAATTCTATGAGAAAAAATTAATCCTTGACCTTTGAGAAAAGAAAATATTGCACATGTGTTCAGCATATCTTAATGTTTTGGATAGTCATTATTTCCAATGTCAGCCTGATATTATTAAGCAGAGGAAGTAGAATTTGGGGATTATACACTAAGTTTGTATTTTTCTATCTCCAAAACACATTTTCCCAAATAGCGCTTGTACTCATAGTGCTAAAAAAAGCGATTTTGTTTTTTTTCCAGGAGATAAACTTATTTTTTCTTATTTTTTTAATGCAGTAATTGTCTCAGTGTTCAATACCTATAATGTATTTGTCATTATGACAGGAAAAAAAATACAAAAAATCAGAATTTTTTACTCCATATTCAGATGAGTCTTATTTTGATAGTGAGAACGTCCAGGAGCACTTTTGATCACAGAATCTATTGGGTTGGAAAAGACTCCCGAGATCATCAAATCTAACTTATGACCAAACACCACCTTGTCAACTAGACATGGCACAAAATGTCAGGCCCAGCCTTTTCTTAAAGATCTTCAGGGACAGTGACTCCACAACCTTTCTGGTCACACCATCCCAATGTCTAACCACACGTTCAGTGAGGAAATTCCTCCTGTTGTCCAATCTGCAACTCCCCCATCTCATCTTAAGGCCATTTCCTTTTGTTGTGTCCCTGTTATCAGGGAGAAGAGACCAACCCCACCTGGCTACAGCCTCCTTTCAGGGAGTTGGAGAGAGGTCTCTCCTGAGCCTCCTTTTCTCCAGGATAAACAACTCCAGCTCCCTCAGCCACTCCTCACAGGAGCTCCAGACCCTTCCCCAGCCCTGTTGCCCTTCTCTGGGCATTCTCCAGCACCTCCATGTCTTTCTTGCAGTGAAGGGCCCAGAACCAGACACAGGACTCGAGGTGTGGCCTCGCCAGTGCCAAGTACAGGGACACAATCCCTGCCCAGCTCCTGCTGGCCATGCTATTGCTGATCCAGGCCAGGATGCCATTGGCCTTCTCGGACACCTGGGCACACGCTGGCCCATGTTCAGCCACTGTCACCAGCATCCCCAGGTCTCTTTCTGTCCTCTTGCTCAACTTGCTCCTTCATTACTTGCTCTTTAAGGACCAGTTCTACCGATTGAAATAAGTGGGAAAACCTCCACACTGATTTTCCTAACCCTCTGGCCTAGGGCTTTACTTCCTGTGCAGACTGACTTTGGCTCTACCCCTTCTTAGAGAATTCTGTCCCTTTGATACAGAAGTATCATTTATCCACTTGTGCATTACCATTTCCTTACTGCTCCTTCCCTTCACTTATCTCTATGTTCCTTTCTGCTTGGAGTACCATTAAAAAAATCCGACGCAGGAAAAAAAATAAATCTGTAATTTTGGTTACTTCATAATCTCAAATCAACCTACAACAAAGAACCTTACTGTAAGTCGCCAAGATTTATTTAATCTGTTTTGACAGATGACTGACTGTCATAACAAATCAACTGTCACAGTATAATTGGGATTTTTTTAGAACTCATATATGGTAAAGAATGCAGTTCACCAACAATAATTAAAAAGAAAAAAGCCTAAAATCTGACCCTAAGCAGGAAAAAATTAAAGGATAAGAAGATATACTCAAGAAATTATGATGTGGAACAGATTCTTGAGTAGACTACAAAAAGGTTACATTACACTAAATAAAGTTACTGGCCCTTAACTTCTATAAGTAGGAGTTTAAATTCCTGGGGATCACATGAAAGATACATATTGATCAACAAAGACAAACCTATTTCTTCAGAGTAAACAGGAAAACTCTACACACTTGAAAAAGAACTAAATTATCCCTACTTTTAAAATAAAAGACCTGCCCCTAACGTAATTTTATGGTTTTGAGTGAATACTCATTATGGGAAATTATTCATTATGATAGCCTGAATAAGACACTTCTAAAAGCCACTTAAATATTCTGCATTCCTTTGCTTTTAATAGAGAACTTAGAAAGAAGGTAATATGTTTTCAAGATGTTCTTGGGTGATGTGTCAGCCTCTACCATCCACTTTGAATGACACAAGCAAAATGTAAACTATGAAACTGCACTATTTTTTCCAGCTTTTTCTCGCTGTGTAACAGCATAGAGTAATTCAGTTAGAAGGGACCTACAAAAATCATCTAGTTCTAATGCCTGACCACTTCAGGGCTGACAAAGTTAAATCACATTGTTGAAGTCGTTGTCCAAATTCTTCTTTACACTGAGAGGCATGACTATAGCTGTTATTAAAACTTGGGGGAAAACCCATGACTATGGCTGTTATTAAAAACTACACTGTCTATAATTTTAGTGGCAACAGCTTAATACATAACAACTTGGATAACCATCTGTGCTCTAGTCTGTTGACCAGCACCATTATATTTTTTCCTCATAGTCATTTTTTTGTCATTCTAAACATTCAGATAATGAGCCATCAATAGTTAATGTAGCAGTTGATGTACCTGGTTCAAGCTAAAATAATTTGTATCAATCCTTATGAAACAGATACAGAGTGAAATGGGTGTACATAATGTTGCTGATTGCTTCAGGTGTTCACCCCACATTCTTCCTGCTCAGAATATTTAAGTTTCTGTCCTTTTTCCTCATATCCCATTGTATTCCTCTGCTGGATTGCCACATCAATCTTCTTCAGTCATCATTTATTAAGAAGTCCAAAGCTTTAAGATAAAATCTCCTGCTTATAATTATTTGTGATATGCTACTGAATACACAGAACTTCACAACAGCAAGGAAATAAACTCATACTTGAAAAGAACTCAAGTTGCTACTTGTATGTGTAATTATACCTTTAACTGTGCTCCATTGGGAGCATGACAGCCATTGGGAAAAAAATAAAGATGGTCCAGAGAGGACCCAGCTAAAGCTCTGTCTTACACCACATATACTGTCAATCTGTCTTTTATCAGATAATATTAGTGAAGAGTCTTCCACCACAATAAAATTGTTATTTAACACTATGAACACAACTTTCATCCAATTTTATGTGGAAAAAAGAACTGTCATGTGCTGTTATGTTACAAGTTCTGTTACCAAGGAAGGAAGATCTTAAATTTTCCCTAAACATTTGTTAGTTTGGACACAACTAATACTTCAGCATTGCACTTAAACCATTGCAACTTTATAATGCCAAGTTTTCTTTGATTTCCAGAGGCTCTGTCTTCCCTCTATACATTTAAATCCTGTAAAAACATGTATTTCTATACCTACTCTATTAGAAATAATAGTTATGGTTAGTATCTGATTTTTTTGCATACATCTCAATATGCTTCCCTCAACGTTAACATCTTGAGACAAATTGCTAAAATAATTAGCAAAAAAAGCATCATTCCAATTTAAGAAAGTATTTCTGTTATTTAGCAAACTAAACTGATTTTAGCAATCACAAACACTTGCTACTTGCATTGATTTTAATGGGAACTGCATGGATTCAGAACACCTGAAAATTAACACGTTTAGATTTAGTAGTCCACAAAACTATAAAACAGAGGAAATTCAGCAACAGAAACAAATACTGGGTCAAGTTTTAGTTTTTACACATGAATACAGAGTGTATCACTGGATTTTTGAGACAGAAAACTTGTAACTTTCCCCTCAGACACATTTTACTCAGATTTCCATTTCACTACTTGGAATTCTTAAGTTATTCCCTGAAAATTTGAGGAAAATGCATAATCTTGCAAGATGAAAAAAATAAATGGAGAACTTACAAAAGTCCTTCACACAAGAGGATGTTTTTAGAACCTCAGAAGTAGTACTGATTATTCATTCAAATATACAGGATGCCATTGGTACTCTATGTTCTTCAGCATCTGAAAATTTGAGAAAAATGCATAATCTTGCAAGATAAAAAAAAATAGATGGAGAACTTACAAAAGTCCTTCACACAAGAGGATGTTTTTAGAACCTCAGAAGAAGTACTGATTATTCATTCAAATATACAGGATGCCATTGGTACTCTATGTTCTTCAGCACAGCCAGAAAGAAATAAAGAGCGAAAAAAGCTATCATTCCATCTTCATCATGAGAGGAACAAGAGCTGTTTTGAGAACACTGTGGTTCAAGCTATTATTTTCACCTAAACAGCAAATGTCCAATCTTAAATCAACAAAGAAAATTTTAATTATTGCTGTTTAAATCTGTGTATTTATTTCTGTCAGGCTATTTTATTTTTGTATCTGTGCAATTCCAATATTTTGTATACATGTACTATATGCACACACATCTAAAACAGAAAACAAAACCTCAGAATAAAGCCCTACTGACTTACTGTTGTCTCCCTATACCTTTCTTGTCTCTGGCAGTAAAAAATTCATTGCTCACCGTATTGGAAGAAACTGCAAGTCTTTCAACAAAATTCTGTAATCACAATTCTATTAAAGGTTAACATTGATCAAATTACATAAACTGGTTCAATAGAACAAGGTCATTACACTTCCCTCTTTGTATTTTCCCTTCTATCATGCCTCCAGTAAGCATTTCTAAATGAGTGATATCTTATTAGATCAAATAAAACCTTAATGATTACCACTATATTTCTATTACTGATTTTATTACTGAATTATTGTAGCTAACAATTACAATTTAGTTGCAATCTATGGGGTACCAGAGGATATAAAAGGATTCATTTTATTATCACATTTCCACACTCCAAACAATTCTACCATCTATATCCAAGATTCGCAAACAGCACTGACAATATCTATTGCAGAGAAAAAAAAATATTTCTGCAGCATTCAAAAGAATTTAAACTCAACTAGAACTAGGTGTTTAGATCCCCACCAGAGAGAGTCACTTGAATCCCAACATATTCAAACTTTCTGGAAATAAACAAAATGAGTTACAAAAAATAAAGAAAATAAGAGTTCCAATGGTCTCTCTTGGTATAAATTAGTCAATTATCTCTACCAAAGAATAACACATCTAGACTGCTTTAGTTTTAACAGGTCTGTTTTAAAGACAGGATGTTTTATGCCCATGAAAAGAATTCAACTCATATAAGTTAAGCTGTTTGAAGCCGTGCAAACTACACATTGTGCTCCAGCCACACCATCTCGAGTTGCAGAAGGCAAAGGCATGAAGAGAATGCAGAACCACTCACTGAAGAGCAGGTTTGAGATTATGTGCATCTAAGGATGCACAGGTCCATAGCACCTGATGAGGCGTCCTGAGGGAACTGATGGATGAAGTGTCTAAGCCATTATCCATCATATTTGATGCATCTGAGGATGCACAGGTCCACAGCACCTGATGAGATGTATCCACGTGTCCTGAGCAAACTGATGGATGAAGTGTCTAAGCCATTATCCATCATATTTGAGAAGTTGTGTCAGCCTTGTGAAGTTTAGGGTTATGTTTCTGACTGGAAAAGCAGAAACATAACCCTAATTTTTAAGAAGGGTAAAAAGGAAGATGTAGTGAACTGAAGACCAGTTTCACTTCAGTGACCAGCAAGATCATGGAGCAGATCGTCCTAGAAACTATGCTAAGGCACATGGAAAATAGTGAATTGACTGGTGACAGCCAACAGTACTAAAAAGAATGTATCATAGGCGCCGATTCCAATAATCAATACACGAAAAGACTTACAGCCACTAAAAAATACAATCTGCTACCATAAATAACCAGTAAAATCAGGACTTTCTGGTAATGTAATATTGAATAGACAATGAACACAAATGGAAACACAGAAGGTTCCTCCTGAGCATCAGGAAACATTTTTTACTTTTTACAGTAAAGGTGACTGAGCACTGGCACAGGTTACCCAGAGAGGCTACAGAGTCTACCCTCAGAGATATTTAAAAGCCATCTGGACACAGTCCTGGGCAGCCTGTTCTTAGTAACCCTGCTGCAGCAGAAAAGATAGACAAGGTGACCTCTTGAGGTCCTTCCCTACCTCAACTACTCTGTGAATAATAATTTCTAAATCACTGAGCAAGTACATCATTAATGAACAAAATAAACTTGACTAGAGAGTGATAAGTTGTTAACATCTTCACATAAACAATACCTTTCATACCTTGAAACATACTCTTGAAAGGCTAAAAGAAGCAATAAAATAACTAAAAACCAAGACTCGTTCAGTATTGTTCATCAGAATACATTTACATCTCTTATGACTCTATGTGTCATTCAAAGTCTTACAATGATGTATGCAGTATTTTTCCAGTTTGTTTACAAGGTAAGTAATTAAGGTGACTATTTAGCTTAGAGAAGATTATGGTTAAATTTGAGAATGTTTAAACTGAACATTTTCCTCTTTCTACCACTCACAAACAGAGGTAAGAGTTCCTAAACCTTTTAGTAGAACATTTTGTTATGCTGGAGTAAAAGGCCTAATTTTACTCTGATAAAATAAAAGCACACTATTAAGTATTTAGATCTTATGCTTCCTCATTACAGTGTAGTTCATTGTATTTAGTTGGGGGGTTTTTTTCTGGATTTGAGAGTTATGACCTAAATGCAATAAATTCCTGTAGTTGGGGGATCATGCAGTGCAAACCCAGGACACACTTTCTTGGAAGCTTCCACTGCCAACAGCCAGCTTTGAGAAGAAAAAACAAGATCACTTGTGAACTAGATTCTGAATATCTCCACATTTTTTTTTTTCTGGATTTGAGAGTCATGACCTAAATGCAATAAATTCCTGTAGTTGGGGGATCATGCAGTGCAAACCCAGGACACACTTTCTTGGAAGCTTCCACTGCCAACAGCCAGCTTTGAGAAGAAAAAACAACATCACTTGTGAACTGGATTCTGAATATCTCCACAATAAACATCTGAAATAAAGAACCTGGAGGGGTGGTCTGGATCAAGTTCACAGGTTAAGCAAAGGTATTATGACATATAATGTCTTTTACACCAGCTTCATCTTGAAAACAGTTTTGCGTTTTCACCATGTCTTTGTCTAAGAAAGATACCATTCCTTCATAATTCAAGACCTTCTTTTGATAAATGACCTATGGTTTTCACCATGTCTTTGTCTAAGAAAGTCTTGAATTATGAAGGAATGGTATCTTTCTTTTGATAAATGACCTATCTTTATTCATGGTACCCTATAATAATTTATTCCTTCATCAACATTATTTTTGGCTTAAAACATTCCTTTCATCTTCACCTGTTCATTCCATCTTCTTGTCTCTCCAAGAAAGTCTATGAAGTCACTCATAGTCCCTCTCAAGTCAGTTTCCCCCAGAAATAAGAAAACTTCAATTAGTCTCTTAAGACAGAAAACATTACTTCCTCTTTCCCCTAGCAGGGTTTTTCTTAATCTCTTCCAATTTGAGGTTGACTCTCAATCACTACTGAACCAAAACTCAGTAAATAAGGGCCAAACTACTTGGTCTAACTGCATTAATATTTACCTACTTCCAACAGAAATCTCCTAGATAACAGTTTTCAAAAGATGGTACTTCCCATTGTTATCTTACTGTAAATCTTCCATACCTTCTTGGTGTTTTTTCATGGGCAGCTCCTCACAGCACAGCAAACAAACTCTAACTTCTTGACTAGCCAACCTACTCTTTTGTAATATCCATCCTATCTGGACTTAGCTGTGGCCTATTAAGGGCAGGCCTGTTCCTAATTCTTGGCAATTAGTGCAGCTGTAACTCCTTAGGGGTGAGATTACCTTCATCACTATCTCCATTCTCCTACATTCCATCCATCCACAACTTTCCATTTTTAACAACCACCTCCCACTGTCAGCCTACCACCATTGTAAACTATATATTATCCCTCTTTACTACTGCTGCCTAAAAGGTCATGATTTTTTATTACCTGCTAGATATAAGGCACTCACCTTTTTACCATGCACTACCTTCCCACCACTGTTACTCTTGTTCTTGTGTATTATAATACTCCCTTAGCTCAAAATTCAACTCAATTTTGTGTCATCTGAAATTTCACTAACATGCTTCTTCTTATGCTCAAATTAATAAGAACTTATCTCAGAATGCATTAACTACTACTACTCTCCTTCCATCCTGTCAGTCTACTGTAAGTGAAAATTTCTATCTCTCTTTTTCATTACTTACCTTATTAATTACTACATTTCTTTTCCTTACACACCTCCCATCTATTAGTAATTTAAATTAGGTGACTTAAAAAGATATCATTTTAGGGATACTGTAGTTCCCCAATCTAAAAAGTCTGGTATCAAAGAGTCATGCTGAGTTTCTTTGTCTAAAGATAACTTTGATAAACCCTTGTCATATTTTTAAGTTAGCTTTTTGACATATCATTAGATTTTCCTCCAAAACAAGATTAAAGTCTTCCCTGTTATTTTATTTAGACTAGCTGATCTGTGATTTTCTGCTCACTTTTTCCCTCCTTCCTTAAACAGAGCTGTTCAGTTACACACAGATGTTCATAAAGTTAAAACTGCCAATCTAATGGAAATAAAATTTATTTCAATGATAGCACTTAGCATGACAACTATATTTCTGTAACTCTGATTTGAAAGACACAGTTAATTGTACATCATTCTGTTGCAGTGCAGACCAGTATAAAAACTTGAAGACATCAACAGTCATTGGCTACAGCCTTAACAGCTGTTAACTAATAACACAAGCTTCCTATTTAATGTTATTTATGATCTCCCATTTCCCATCAGACAAGATTTTTCAATGGCTGAGTTTTCATGCAAGATCTTTTTGTGCAGGTCCTATTTATTACAAGTATAATGATTTTTCCAGTACATATTTTTCACTGTAAACAGTTAACAGACAATAAGCAAAACCAGTGTCCTAACAAAAATGCTTTGGAATATTTACTCTATCAATATACAGTTTCTACACACAAAGCACTATGTAAATACTAAGAAATAACTGAATTTTGAAAACCACTCAAGGGATCAAGAACTAAAATAATAAATTCTGATAAAGCAAGACTCATTAGATGTCACATTGTAACTAAATGATAATTATCACATAGATATCGTATGTTTATATATTCTCCTCCTAAACTGAGTAAAGAGAGAATTCTTCCTCTCCACTAGGTAGTAAGTCCTAGGTGATATATTGTCAAAAGGCTATAACAGGCGGTTAGCAAGGCAAGCTTGCCATTCATAAAACCATAAACCAAAAAACTGTGAAAGTACTCTTTAGGATATCTCAAATCCAGAACTGAAACTGAACTGTATGGCAGTGATATGAAAATTACATCCTTGAAAGACTATTACTAGGATGTTATATTAATAAACCTGTGTTCTGTACTTATAAGAACAGATTTCTACAGAATTTAATTACTTACATGAAGATCTAGATAACATATTTGATGGACATAAAACCTGATTCTGCTTTAAGGTGTTTCTCATATTGGAAACCTACATCTCTCTTAGATATAAAGATGAATGCTACCTTAAACACATTCTTAATGGTACATGGTAGACCAAAGCATTCACCTGACAAATCTATTGCTTTCAGGAGGTGTACAGCTGTCATTCAAAACTATGTAACACAATATAATTTTAATATTTCTTTTTTACTAGAAGAAATAAAGAATAAAATACTGTTGTGATCCATTTCCTTAGAATTTATTTCTTTTAGGCTCTGTATGGCATTTATGCTAAATATTATTTTCCTTAGCTAGTCTCTAGTATTTTAGCAGGAGTTCTGCATATACAAGACTCATTAGGGCTTAGACACCTGCTAGTGCTCAACAAAAATACCTCACTATGGGCTCAGTGGAGAGTGCCTCTGCACACTGAGCAGCACACTGAATGGGACTTCACAGACACAGAGCATCCTCTCTTCTTTGGATTTCCGGCAGTAAATCTTCGAATAAAGGATTTATGCTGTCATTCCCTTACTCTTTTTCACTCATCTACGTAGAGATACCTGCAAAAAGAAGCTCAACTGCCTACAAATAAAGAGAAAAAAAGAAAAAAAAACCAAAAACCTTGATTTTACAGTATATCAAGATCATTGCTACTCCTTTTTGTTTGTCCCAAAACAGCTGCAGGCTTTCTTATTGTCTGGAGCTAATGCTCAAGTTGCTAATGCTGTTCCTCAAATGATTACAGTCTCTCTCATTTTGTCCTATCCCAAGATATTTCAAAAACTTACTGAGGCTAGCCCTTGAACAACTGCTGATCACTATTCCAGAGAGTGCCATTTTCTTCTTCTACCCTTAAAAATTTTCTTGCTCATTTCATTCATCCTTATTACCTCTTTATTCCAGCCACACACTGTCCTAATTCCTCCCTAGACCCTCATTCCCTAACACATGACAGCTGAGAGACACAAAGCAAAACACAGAAAATCTGAATTTTGAATCATGATATCTTTCTAAGCCACATACTCAGACTGAAGTAAAATCTTTTTTTTTGCTTTTAACTCTAGTATATTAAAAACAATTATATTGACATATAATATCACATTAGTATTTTAACTGAAGTCATTCAGTTTTGAAGTTCCTAAAAAAGACTAGGGTAACTTCAGATAACGAGATTTATATAACTATTTAAACTTAATTGAATTAAACTATTAATGTATCAGTCGGTTTATTGGGGTTGTGTCATACTTTATTTAGCCTAATTAGTTAGTTTTATTAATTGTTTATTAGAAGAGAAGTCTCTAGAAAACATCCTCATTCTTTTTGCTTTATTTCTACCACTTTTATTTAAATGATCCCTCACCTGTTGTAAATGCTAGAGCAACAGCCAAAAGAACCAGTAGCTACAGACCTTCATCTTGCTCTCCTTCAAGTCAACAGCATTACTCCTACTCTTAAACATAAAAAGAGGTCCCATAGAGGTCAAACCAGGTACTATTAATTCAATAGGAGTTCTGCAGCTGACGTCAATGGGAGCAAAATTTGGACCTAAAGGAATACATACTGATTAGGATTAAAGTAAGTGGTATTAAGTAAAAAAATTAGTGAACATAAAAACAGAATCTTTATTAACAACATACCTGAGGCAGTGCTGAGTTCAGCTGTCGCTGGAGGGAATCTCTGTCGTAGATGACATCCTGTAGGCGTTGCTGTGCAAGTGACAAGCTTTCCTGTGTCTCCCGAAGGGTATCAAGGAGACGGTCCCTTTCATCCAGCATGTTCACCATCAGCTGCTCAAAATGAGAATCCGAGTCCGAGCCACTGCTTTGGGACCCCCGTTGACTCATCGGGGTGTCCTCATTTATCGTTGGCATCACTTCACACATCATTTCTTTAAAATAAACACAAATCAAGGAACAGCTCTTCAGTAGCGAAAACATTTGAGGATGTTTCATAAGAGGAATAAATTCTGTCACATGGACACAGTTAGTAGATTATTGCATTGTTCCCATTTTTAAACTTGTGTGCAATGTTAATCAGATGGTCAATAGCGAGGGATTAAATACAGTGATTAATTCCAAGAGCAAAGACTTTGAATGTGCTTCCCAAAACTAAAGACTGACTGGAAGGAGATGGAGGGTTAGAGAATATTTTAAATTAATAGCTTTGGAAATAATACTCTTAAAATAACAGAAAATACTTCCTCTGCAATTGTAGTCTCCCTTATTGTTGCTTATCTCCCTTCTCTTACTTAATTTCATTGTTGAATTGTTGGTATTGATGTCAATAGCTGCCACTAATTGCCAGATTTTTTCTTCCTCTAGGCAATTCTACAGTACAGTTCAGGCTAACCATTGATCCAGTATCATGCTGCCTTAACAATGCCAGGTTAATCTATTTTTCTATCTAGTTATTCCCATCCTCAGGGGAAGTTATTCTCCAGTGAGCTTGTTCAGTAAGAGGTCAAGAACTAGAAACTCTGCTAATTACATCCCTGTGATATCTTGTGCAAATTGAATTACCAGGAACAGAATCACCGTTGTTTGTTTCTTAAATCTGTCCTGAGCAGAGCAAATAACATCACCTAGTGCCATACTTCAGCTCCAAACCTTAAATACATAAATCTCAAACCCCCACTTTGTGTACAGTGAGAAGCTTTAGGAATCTTTGGGAGAGCTTGCTGATGTTGACTGCTTTTTCCACAGTCCACAGGGACCTTGGGATGGGGGATGCCAGCCAGGGGAGCCCATCTTGCCTCCAGGAACCTCTCACAACATTGTGTAAGTACACTGCACTCAGCAAGGGGCCATCACCAGTCTTCACTCAGCTCCCACCTGTGGCTAACCAGTTTGGGATGGTCAAGTTCACAGAGAGAAAAAGGGATAATTAAAAAATTCCAACGCCATCTCCTACTTGCTCAGTTCAATCATAACTTTTCAGTATGCACCAGGTGGCCAGAGACCATGGTCTCTGCATGCCCATTCTCCAAGACCAAAGTTAACAATTAGGATTGTCACAAACCCTTCCTGCCTCACAATCATCATCTCATGAGTCATACTTCTTGTCCCAGGAGATTCTCATCAATGAAGCTTCATCATTCAACAAATTACTTCCAATGTGCTACACGCGCAGATCAGGTTTCTAGTGTGAAGGGCACAGCATTTGCTACCCCTCCACACAGGCTGTGGCAGAGTGAGAGTGGTACAATTTTGCGGGAATGCTGGTGAGTGTGTGAGAACAGGTAGGGAAAGCTCTGTGTGGATAGCTGTTGTTACCACAGCACCTTGCATTCATACTAGATAGGAAATCTCTCACAGTCATTATGGGGACATGGGAAGCCAAACATGTAAATGGTTGTGGGTAATAAGGGAATCCATGACCCATGAGCTCATGGCACTATTATCACATCTTGTCCCTCTCAGCTGCTGCATTCAGGGAAGGCAGGGGGCCATGCATTGTTCTTATTTTGAATCCCTGGACTCCATTGTTCTGACAGCACAAGTAACAAACTTGGGCTATGACTAAGACAGCAGAGAAGGCAGGGAATGGGTGGGCAATTCCTGGTGTAGGCAGTTGCTATTTGGAACTTTTCTCCCACAGCTCACAGCCCCAGGAGAATCTTTAAAAGGTACAGCAGTTCTTGCAGTCAGCCTGGTGATGTACATCGCTTTCTGGAAGTTCAGAGATCAATACCATTATTCCATTGGAACCACATGCATCCTCTCCCTCCCCCACCCTGAGAGTGAAGAGAAATACAGCAAAGCAGTCTGTTAACCTGAGCCAGATAGAAATGCTGGTAGGGTGTAACAGAAGGGGACACTGACTTTTGCAACAGCAAGGAGCAGGAGATATGGGAATCCTGGATCATGACCTTACACAGATTGTTTGTGGGGGTCCAAGAGGACCCCAAACAACTCGGAAGGAAACTTGGCTTCTCAGGTCACTAAGCCACAAAAAAGGGAACAAAATCTCAAGTAACTGCAGGTCTGCTGTGGGGCTTCCAAAGAAAAATTTCTTACAGCCTTTCATGAAAGACCCAGTATGCCATCCTGTTTGATTTACTATGATTTGTGTCTTCTTGCCTTTAGAAAAGCATTTTTTTTTCCTTTTTTAAAACTTTCTTGGCATTTATCACTCTTACATGTGCCAGCACATGGGATGCTTTCAATGTCCTGAGGCAGCCATCATTTAACACTGTTCCCAAGCAGATGCTGAAGAATAGAGCTACTTCCCCAGGACCTTATTACACCTTTTAGAATTTCCTGCTTGACAGCAGGAAGGAATCAAAATACTGAGAATATTTGAAGAATTTTTAAGTGAAAAAAAAAGAATGTTTATCAAGAGGGACTGCAACAAAAGCTAGGGCAGGTAAAGCAGAGGAAGAACTTCACAGGAACAGACAGAGGAGGAGTGTCAGCAAACAGACTGATCACAGCCTAGTAGTGTAAGATTGGAAGCTGAGGACAAATAGAAGGGCACATACACATTTGGATCTTTACACAGGAAGTGAAATATGTCACAGAGTTACAAGAGTTTCTGACGTTTCCTGATTGTGTGTGCATGTATTAATCAACCTTTGGCTAACCACAGGATGATGTGGCTCACACACAGGGTCAGGAGATTTAAATGTAAGAGTCAGCTCCCTGCTTAGTTATCCCTGAAAGAAATTTAGTTTGCATATACCAGAAGGACATAGATGACCAAGACAACACATACAGACAGAAACAACTGAGGGATTCATGCTAAAACATAGAACAAAAATCGTACTGTTATGATCAGTTTGGTCTGATCGCTAACATGGTGATATGCTGAGTAACCTGAATTATATTCTAAAAAATTCCAGTAGGGAAAGAGGGCCATTTCTGATTTTCCTTCTATGTAATATATGTGACTAAGCACATCCAAACTGACATCTGGATATTCCATGTTTTCTAATGATGTCTATCAGCTTGTCATATGATTGATGGAATATAATCATATGCCCAGGAATGGCACCAAAAGATCAAAGATTGGAATGAAGACTCCCAGCCCTCCAATCGTTTGAATTGGTTTTATAGAGTTTAATAGGCTGTTAGTTTCTCATTCAACTCTGAATGCACACTGAAAATCAGGTGCATAAACATCTTTCAGTCTGTGCATGTATTTTAATCTCTCCACTTGGTCTGCACATGCCAGCTCCTATGTTCAGGTATTTGTTATCCCAGCACAGTATCCTTTTCCCTAATCTATACATTCCTATCAACTCCCATAAGGCAATTACAGTTACATTTCTTTGATGAGTCCTACTAGTGAAAAATAATTCAGACCTGACAGTGACAAAAAAGGGACAATAAGCAAAGACAATCAACAATGGACATGAAGCATTAGAATCCCGTCTCTGAAGTTTAGAACAGAAATCTTGAATTGTACTTTCACAATTCTAAATTGCAAACTAACTTCTCGTATAAGTTTCAGGTAATGTGACAAAATCTAAATGTGACAAAATTGGAGTGCATAAATATCTGCCTTAAATTTCTGAAGATTACAGTTAACACTGAATTTTCTTTTCATTTTCCAAACCTGCAGTGAGCAGATCATCTTGTTTTGCACTTGGCCCAGCACTGAGCAAGGGGTTGTCATAGACTACTTCCAAAGGCCCTTTCCACCTGGAGTAATTCCATGGGATAGGACTCAAACAAATCAACCACCAAACAAATCCAAGAACCCAAAACCACAGACTTTGCTTCTTTTCAAAGGAATGATGAATGACACTGAACAGAGTAAACTCATGTATCTATACCCAGCCATAAGGAGGCACCTTTGCAGAGACTGAGTAAATTCCCACTGAAGGATTTCACTAAAGCTTTCTTTACCAAGACTTGGTACCTCATATCCTGCTTGGTTATACCAGTGCTGCCTAACCATGCATTTGGCAAGCTACTGCAGCTCATTGTGCCACCAGAGAACTGCAGGCTTTTGCCCCAGAAAACGGCAGAGAAGAATTTGGGGGGGAAATGGAAGTAGAAGGTGAACAGGTAATTAAGACCTGAATTGACCAATTGGTCATCAGGAGAAAATGAGGTACAGGCCAGGTAACTACAGCAGCCCACTAGTGAGTGGACAGCCACCTTGCTCTCAGGATATGACAGAATCACTGAATACTTAGGGTTGCAAGGAATCTCTGGAGATCGTCTACTCCAGCCTGAAGGCATGTTAAGTGGAACACAGGCAGCAAAGAATGAACACTGAGGGAACTAGAATTTCTTTCCAGAGAACTGCAAGTGGTGGATTAAACACCTCTGTCCCATATTTTCAAGACCACAGAAGTCCATGATAACAGAATAAGCTCTCCTGTACATCATTCTGTGCAACACCTCCCATGCAGCCAGGATTGCAGAGAAGAGGAAGGAGATGAGAGAAAAGAATAAACAAGGGGGCATATTCTTCAACTTAAAGAGCTCATATTAATCGCTAAATGTGCACTATGTTCCCCTTCATTCAAAAGAAGAGAAGGAAAGCTTGTGTTCTTTGCCAGAAAAAGGCTGACTTGCCCTGTAGTAATACAACTTAAGTTATGCTTGACTGATCTAAGCCAACAAAAGTAAGACTTTTCAAATGTGTTTCTCTTTCTTTAAATAGAAAAATAAAAGCTCCATTGATACTGAACTTAGTACTTCTATAGTAGAAAGTTTATCACTTTACCCAGTATCTGAATGTAAGTAAAGGAATCCCTCAATGAAAGATGCATTAAGTCACCAGCATTTTACTGTGAATACATAATCATTGTTCCTCATATCCATCCTGAGCCGTGAAGCAGATATTAAATTGCCTTGGTCAGGGTACCCCCACAGCATCCAAAACTTGCAAGGACTGCAACACATAGTGAACTTGTGTAGCACCTGCAACTATCCCAAACCCCCACAGGGGTTCTGAAGGGGGGGCAGGATAGCAGGATTCTGGCAAATTCCTGCTTCCCTTGAAATCCATGTAGCACATAAACACTCCCTAGAAATAGACTTTTAGGTAATATAATAACTTTAGAGCTCTTCTAATTTGAAAGAAAACCTAGACTTTTATTTTAGTAGTAGCTCTGGACCTGAGGGCTCAGGCATCACAGTCATACCCAATGGCAGCTAGAGAAGCAGTACACTGAAGTTCTCGAAACACATTATCTTTCTTGTCCATCATGTATCTCCTGCATTGTCTACTACAAAGCCTTTTCCAGGTTGTCTGGCTCCTAGTTTACTGTTTTCTCCAGTTATTTGCATGGAATCAAATCCAGCAAATGCTTGAATTAATGGAAATTCTATCATGGAATACAATGGGTTTGGATCAGTACAGGTGGTTGAAAAAGTCACTAACATAGACAAGTCATCAATCTTCTGTCATTTTACTCTCCAACCAAAGGCATAAAGATCACAAATGCCTGTTATGTGATACCAGGGAGCATGCTGGATGTTGTGTGACCACTGCCTACTGTATTACCAGAAATCATGAACAGGTTTCCCCTCTAAACACACAACACCCAACTGCCAAAAACCAATGACTGCTTAAAGTAATCTGTCCTACTAGAGAGAGAAAGAATGTGCTTCACTGTGATTAAGATTTTTCAGGCTGTATGCAAAAATGTCATAGCAAATCTATAGCATTAGCTGCATCATGTCTCCATCAAGAGTGAACTCCATATTAGCTCAATTAGGAAATCTGCAGCTCAGTTGAAACATCCAGATAAGGGGAATGGACAAAAATTCCAGCACAGAGCACAGGATATGGCCATCCTTGGTTAAGAGTTATATAAATCTTCTTTACAGGAGGGATTCCATTAACAAATTAATTGATAGCAACTCTCTTATATTAACTTCTCTCTCTGATTATGATCACGTATGGACAGGTTTCAAAGTATGTCCTCAATACTGACTTTCTCTAAAACCACCTGAAATTTCTGTGGTGTGTATCCTAGAGAGGTGGAAAATGAAAAAGTTGTCTTCCTTCTAACTGGACCCCACCCTATTTGGCATCTTCTGTTATCTCAATTGTCCAAGAGTCTTAGAATTATTTATCCAAGTGAATATTGTAACAAACACCTCTGCGATCTCATTTAGCCTGGAAATTATTTACCAGATGGAGTTCTTCCACTTGGGAAGCTCTGGGAATAAGAAGACACAAAGCTACTTGGCTTCTGCCTGACAAAGGCTCTTAAACAAGCATTCATTTTGCTCACCTTGAAGGCCATCACCTTAGATGTGAATCTAATTTTAGTCCCTAACCTTTCTATCCATAACTGGCTTTAAAAGCTTGTTTTCTAATTTACCCTTGTGTTTGATTTGCACACCACAGTTGAGGAGTCATTTCAAGTTACTTGTAATTTTGCTGCAGGAAAAAGAAGTAGCTATCTACCTACCATACATTCTAGCCTGTCCACAGTGACATCAGCTTGAAAACTCATTTCATTGGATCGTTCCGGGTATTTTGCATTTACAAGCTATTTTTTCCAAATCATTAAATAGATATAGTGACTGATAAAACCAGATCTTACTGCAATTATGTCTCTTCAGATGTCCTCAGCAGGATCGCTCTTAGGCAGCACAGTGTAATTCCAATAAGGAAAATCCTTCCTATTGTCTGAGTTGCATTACATGCATATTCCTCCTCCTAGTTAACTCCTTACCTGCCAGTCTCCGCTAAACTATGATATCACCTTTAACAGAAGCATCCTGCACTCCTTCCACACAGGAGGGGTGGTCAACACAGTACCTTAGAAAAAGGACTCATTCCAACTATCTGTTCTTTATGTCATCCCTCGCATCTCCTACCTCCCTTAACCACAACCAAAAAAATAAGTTGATTTCACATTTTTCAGTCTGAAAGCCGCCAACTCCCATTACAGACATGCATTTAAATACCACACAAGTGCTACAGCAAGAGGCAGACAGCTAGATTTTGCATTTGCATCTCATCCCCTGAGGATATCGGGGCTAAGGAAGGAACATATAACTCAGAAATAGAAGGTTCAGTACCTAGTATCTTTTATTTCGGCGTCTGCTATTTCACTTGATCAATAACAACCGCAGTCTCCACCGGCTTCGAGCGGGGACTCACACAGCCGAGCACTCCTGGACCATCTTCCTAGAAATGGTGACACAGGCGTCGCTCCGAGGAACCCCAAGCCCCCGCACCCGTCCTCCGGCAAGTCTCGCTGCTTGGCACCTCAACATTTTCTTCGGTCACTTCGTCAGCAGCCAAGAGGAGAAGCATCCATGGGAAAAATGGCATATTACAAATTTTGCTTTGGGAAGCAGAGCTCGGTTCAGACCATTGTCGGGAGCAGGAGGGGGGGGAGCGGCTCTTAAAGCTCCAGCAGCCCCTTTCGAGCAACAGCATCCTTGCAGCTGGAGGCAAACGATCACAGGGGGAGGGGGCAGGGCGAAAGCATCTTTCTTTTATTTATTATCTTTTGCTAAACTTAACTGAGCGGTATCTGGCTTCCCTGGTTCTTCGATACCTCCCAGGGTAATTATGTCTCTGTGCGTGACTGAAGTCCACACGCACGCACGACTGCCTGCATGATCAAAAAGCTAACGCGGTTTTCTGCTTTACCGAGAGAAATCCCCTGCCCACGGCTCGTCGCTGCCCGGCTGGCACCGAGCAAAGCCCGCTGTCAGCCGTGCGGAGCCGGGAGCCGGGAGCCGGAGCGGGAGAAACCTGGGCGGCGGTCACCAAGGCACGTGGCCGCGCCCCGGGCGCCGCTGCCAGCCCCGCGTCGTCCGGGGACACCGGCATCGAGACGGGCACGGCAGCGCTACGCTACTACAGCCTGTCATTTAAGGAGCTCGGGCAAACGCCACAACATCTCGTCTAACCGTAGAGCGTAATAACACGTATCATCTGCGGTAATCCGACCGTGAGAAAGCAGGGATAACACCTGCCACAATCTCAACAGTCCGGGCGTGTGACTGTTATCAGACATCGGGGGACGCCGGGCGCGGCAGCCGCCCCGTGCCCGTGCCCGTGCCCGTGCCCGGGGCGGGGGTGAGGCGGAGGGAGCGCGGCGGTGCCGGGCTGGGCGCGCTGCTCGGCGCGGGGACTTCCCCTGGAGCCGCTGCAGTGGTTTTCACCAGTCCTTAAATAAATTCTGAAGTAATCGCGTCTGCCTCCTCTGCCTCACGCACGCGGCTCCCCAGATGCTGCTGCCGCTGCTTCGCGGCTCGCTCGGCGTTAATTCCCTCACGCCCACTCCTAGGCAAAAGAAAAAAAATAAAAATAAAAAGGGGACACCAGGGCGTGACCTGGATGTTCAGCGGCGCTGCCTCCAGCCCCTAAAATTCCCCTGCCGACGGCAGTGCGGACCCCGGGCGGCTCGGAGGGGCTGGAGGGGCTGCAGCACCGAGCCCCCGGCGCCGGCTCCGGGGCTGCCCCCGCGCCTCCCGGCGCGCCCCTCGCAGCCCGGCAGCGACCGGGAAAATAGGGGCGGCGAGGTGGGACAGTGGTGGGTGTCCCTGGAACCTGGCGTTGTGAATGAACGAGTACCAGCCGGCGTATTCACAGCCGGCTTGAGGATGTTTGTTCAGCCCAGTCTGAGGATGTGCAGGTATCAACTACTCAAACTTTGTTCTTGCAAAAAATATTTCAGTATTTGTTTGCATTTCTTCTGCATGAAAGAAGAATTTAATCAGTGAAGGATTGACTGTGTTACTTCAGAAGCCTGAAGTCCCTTCATGTGCTGTGGAAATGTGCTGGAGAGAGGAGGGAGCCGCAGCCAGCAGCGTACTGAGATGATGCTTGTGCTCAGTGATGCGTGTGCTCAGTGATGCGTGTGCTCAGTGATGCTTGCTGCTGAACTGGCTTCACCGGAGGTGTGACACCGTATTGTGGGAAATACAAATGCATGGAGGATGCACATCCGCACTGTAAGGCAAATAACTGAGAAGAGTTCTCAACATGGACATTTCAAATCCAAGTGCAAAGGAAATACTGGTGCCGTGCCAGTGTGTGTTGCCAGAGCTTGGCCTTTCATTGCAATGCATAGGTGAAAAGAGAAAAAAAGAACTCTTCCTCTCCACCTGTGCCACTATTCCAAGTTGTTTTTTGTCAATTCATTTGGTCATTTCAGATCATTATCTTGACTTAATTATCAGCATACAAACCATAAGAGCAGTTGCCTGATAATCCCACTGTAGCTGAGGGCAAGAGCTGTTGTCTATGAGATTCCTCCACCACATGACTATCACAAATCTTGGCTTTGAGTTAGGCAAGTAAGGAAGAAGTAAGAGATTCAAAAAGCAATCGTTGAGAGCAATCATGCTCAGGAGGCACCACCCAAGCTGGCTGGTATGAACTGCCTCAAAGGAGGACATAGCTGATGGAGTTTTTTTACATTATTTGTTTAAGAGTTTTATTTCCCTTTCTTTGAAATTAAATATCAAGATTTGCAGTTTTGGACTCTCTAGAACTCACCACTTACTTTTTATAACACATCTGTATGCATGGAAGTATCACTCTTTTCTAAATATTGATAAATATTGATAACGATGGGTGTTACTGATGACATCCTGCTTACTGATGACATTGCCCCTTTCAAACAGCATTTTCCTGCATACAGTGTTTGCTAGACATGTGAGAGATCTGTCCATAGTCACCAAAGGTGACTGTTTTCAGTATTCACCTTGGAAAATATTCCAGTCCCTGTTCCATGTACTGGAGGGGGCAATTATTTGCAAGCTGTATAGCAGACAGACCTCCTTCACAGCCATTTGATTTACAAATATTTGTAGAATAGTTTTGGAAGTCTATTGGCCCCTCAGCTCCTCATGCCCATCCTCCCTACTGACCTTCAACCATTAAAGCAAAAACCCAGCACAGAAAGATTATTATTGCTACTCAAGGTATTGGCATTGCTACCTGTACTGGTTGACCTGCTGCCCTTATTTTCTCCCTTGCAGATTCACAGATGAGTAAGTAGCTGCAGTACCATGTGTCACAGCGCTGAGGTTACTGCAGAGTGCAGGAGCTGCCAATTAGCACCTGTGCTTTGTGGCACCAATTTAAACAGGAGCCTCCTTCTCTTCAAGCATCTAGGGGTTTGAGGTCAGTAAGATGGAAGAAGGAGGGAATGGAAAATGAAGGACTATGAATAAGCCCCAAAAACTGGGATGGAGAAAGATATTTGGGCTTGGTAATAATAAAGGAATTCTCCCTAAATAAGGGACATCTTTTGGTCCTTAAGTGGTCTCCTAAGTGGAGAGTTTTGATCAAGAGTGTATGAGCATAATAATATATTCCATAGAAACTTTAGTAGTGAAAGGTTTTTAGTGTACTATTTAATTATGAGCTTAAAAACCCCTTGAATGGAATTTGACTGTTAGATCTCCAAAACATAGTTTTGCTTACCTAAGCTTCAGGCATTACATTAATTCTATTATCTATTATATTGCATTAATCTATTCTATAGATAATGTTAATCTATTATAATACAATTTCTTTTACATAAATATATATAATAATTATATTATTTCTAATAATTCCATTAATAACCCCAGAAGTACGAAATGCCTCGTTGCTGTGGGAGATTCTGTATTTATATATATATGTACTGGCATCAGGTGTTTGAGTAACTGGAACTTACAGCTGATAAAATAAGTGGGCGAACACAGGTAGGAAGAGTACAATGAGACTGTATTCTTTGTTACCTTAGGAAGTCCTCCTTACCATTTGCCAGCTTACTTTTAAAAAAGTACATAATCTTCTGTCAGAAAGACACATCTGAAAGCTGTCTTCCTTCCCTCTCTCAGTGTTGCCGTGGGGCTTTCTCATTTGCTGTCTCCAACAAAGTGGAGAATAATGAAACCCTTTGCTATGAACAGGGTAAAAGAGGACACCACCATGCTCTCGAGGAATAGCTGATTGTATAGCGGGGTGAACACCAGCTTGGAAAAGATTTGCTGTTACTTTGAAAATAGTGCAAACTGAGGAGCAAGTAATGGTGGCAAACTTACGTGATTCAAATCAGCACAGTAAGTGGAAAGTGACTCCTCAGTCATACCTGAATCACACTAATGATGCACCATTTCAAACTTTAAAGCCTTTCAATAGGTACTACAGCCTGTTGAAGGCCTGAAAAAGGTGTCTGTATTTCAAAGGAGAAAGGAAGATACTTAGAAATGTTACATAGGAAGAAAAGAGAAACCAAAACAAAAAACACAGCAATGTTTAGAGCTAGTCTTCCCTTGATAAACAAGCCATTAAAGACTAAGAGAGAAGCACAAAAATAAAGTTCGGGAGATCTTGGCTAAGACTGGGAAAAATGTAATATTGTGTAAATAAATTACATTCCAATGTAATTTGAGTTAGAATTCCAGTTGTACTTTACAAATACATTCATGCTTATTTCCAGAGGTTCTCTGCATATTATCATGGCTTTAAGGGTTCCTCTGTAGTTCCTCACTTTAAATTGCTTACCTATTTCAGATGTGAACTTGATTGCTGCATTTCACTAGAAGACTGTGATAAACCCTGTTTCTTCTCTCTCTCTCTCTCTCTCTCTCACATACACACACACACACAGACACATACACAAAATCCATATGTGTTTTCAAAAATCAACTTGGCAGCATTAAAAGTCTCATTGCAGATATTTGATGGGGAGGGAGAAAGTTCAAAGGAGGAATATACCTTTACCTTAGATGTGATTTATTCAAAGCCAATTAAAGATCAATAAAATACAAGAATGAGAGTTTTGTAGCATAGTTAGCATCTTTTGGAACAGATGAAAGTCCTTAGCTGGGAAAGGATAGTTTTTATTTCTGTCTCAGTCTGATCTGCAGGGCAGGCTCTAGTTGGCAGCTACCGGATGGCTGATTGGGCCACTGGAATTTTTTGGTCTTATTGCTCTCCTTTAGTGTGATTTTCTGGTGACACTAAGGGCTGGTAAAGACCTGCTTGAGTATCCCAGGTACTCACATAGTGTTGTAGCTGACAACCTGAAACTGAAGGGGAAAGGGGTTTTTTTTGTGATCCAAGTGTGGGTTCAAGAACAGTCATTTTGTTCTTTTTCCACTCTGTCTCATGTTGGTCAGCTGAAGTGTCACTTGCAATGAAAGTGGCATAAGATATGAGTAAACATTTTTATTCAGTCTGTTATTGAAATACTTATGCTGTAATAGAAAATTTTACTTTACCTAATTACCATAAAAATTGAAACTTGTCAGTTTCAATTGAAAAAAATTGAAACTCTCATTCAGCTATATTGAGAGCAGTGAGCAGTGCTATCAGATTCTCAGAATACAATTTATTTATTATTTTAATTATCTTCAACATACGGACAAGCAAAAGAGTGCATGAAGGCATGAAACTGCTTGTGTTTCTGGCATAATTTTTGTCTGGTTTCGTGCTTTTTTACAAGAGGCCTAGATTAGGGTTTGGCAATGGTATGGAACAGATCTGAATGGGTCATGTCTTTAAAAGCTGCTAAAATGAAGATGTGAAAGAGAAATTTGTGTTACATGCACACTGTTCAGCAATGCAGCTTCCTTTTAATCCATGAAAATGTAAAATATGCAGACTATCAAAACAACGAGTCTAATCAAGAAACAGTGCATCGCGGTGTTAAAAATACTTTAAGCATTTTCAGGTTTGTGATCATAATGCATTTGTTAAAATTAATTTAATTCATAATCCACTTCATTACATAGTGTGAGTTAAGGGAGGAACTAATTCCAAAGCAAAGCTCAAGGACCACAAAGTAGAGGTTGACCAGAAGAATCAGCAAAGAATAACATGACACATGTTTATGCTGCTGCTGAAAGATCTTGTCATTAAGAAACAATCCAATCTATAACACCACTGGTAGTAAAACAGCCATCATAGCCAGCAGCACAACAAACTGACATCACTAGTCTGTCCATCCCTAGATTCCTGCACCATTACAAACAAAAAAGTTTAGAAGGTAAAGACCAATAACCTCCCCATGTGAGAAAGTCAAGATGTTGAGGCATTGCACAGATGTTTCAGGTCATGCCTGGATCCTTCATATATAAATAAATAAAACTTGCTGGCAGTAAACCCAGGTAAAGCCTTATTCAAATCAGAATTTCCACACGGGATTGCCAGGTAACTATCTCAGGCAGATATCTTGAGCTAGCTAAATTTCATCATCTTCCAGCTCTGCTGCTAAAGTGCTATCCATCTGGATGAAAATCCTTCAATGACCAGGAAACTGCATTACTGCATTGTGGTGCAATATTCCTCTCAGCTAGACAGGTTAGCCAGAGAAAGCCAAAATGCACACTCCGCTTCTTATTCCAGATTTTATGCACAGATCGAGAACTTTAAAACAAGTCCTGATTCTTGATGTTTTCAAATATTCCATGTCTGTAGTTTGAATTAATTAAAGTTTAGAGGTTGACAGTTATGTTCTTTTATTATAAAAGAATGCTTCATTATTGAAAAAAAATCTCATCTGCTCAGCAAAAAAAAATAAAATGAAGGACTCTCACAGGACTTTCGTAGCTTCTGGGCTGAGTGTAGCAGTGTATAAAGATGCCAAAACAAAGACACACAAGAAAACATGCTGAAGTAAGAGAATTCATTGTACACCACCTGCCTGTGACAAGATGAAGTAAAAAATGCACAAGAGATGCTGGTTAAACCAGATTTTAGTAGAAATGCTTTGTGAATTACTTGAAAGTAATATCAATACTATCAGAGAGAATAGGATATAAGAAACCATAGGTTAAATGCATTATCTGGAAAGTTAAAAAAAATTTCATTACAAAATTATGTTTTTATCTTTAAAAAATGTCCTTAAAAATGTCCTTAAAATGTCTATGCATCTTTTAACTATTCACATGTAGCCAAAGCATTTCCCCTTCCACTTTGGTGCAGTTAAGAGAATGATAACTTCTGGTGCTAGGAAAGAATTTCATAAGATAATTGGTTGCTAACAGAATAAAACCTTGCTTTGTCAGTACACAAAGTCAATCATTCTGGGGATTCCAGCCCTACAATCCAATATCTGCTGTTATTAATTCCTACTGGGTGTAAAAAGCTTTAAAGAATGCTGAGTTGTTTGTGGGGCTGTGTTACATCTGGGAAATCTTCCTCATAGATATGCAAAATAACATTTATTAATTTTTTAAAAATAAAATACTCATATGCTTACAGAACAAAAGAAGTAAAAATACAATTGTAATTCTTTCTCCACCAAGGTATTTTTTTAGATTTACCATATACATTTACTGGTTCTTTCACTCTTTTTTAAGGTTTGCATTGTGAGTTTTCTTTGGGTTTTTTTTGGTTGGTTTTTTTTGTTTCTTTTTTTTGTTTGTTTTTTTTTTTTTTGTTTCTTTATTTGATTTTTTTGCTCAAATGTTAATGAAATTACACTGAAGCAAAAGAAAGTAGAGAGAGAGATAGAGAGAAATTGAATTGACTGGCATGCAAATGTTCTTCAACCAGAAATTTATTTAACAGTGTGGTCCAAACAGCACTCACTGCATTGCAAGGGGGTTGCTGGTTTTCAGCCTGTCCCCTGCACACCAATGCAGTGCTCTTGGCTTTGCTCTTTTCTCTGCATGGATACAGTGACATGGACACTCAGCCACCCATGAACCAAGAACTACGACTGCTTGTAATGCCATTACAAACATAACATTAGAAATTTAAATTTACCCAGAACTCAGTTATATTGAGCCCACTCCTCATTTTGCCATTTATAAGTTAGATTGTTTGCATTAGACAAATGGAAGCTATTCTACAGCATATGTTGCACTATATATTATTGTCAAATATGTTACTTTTGGCTATAAGTTCTAGTGCTAGTTAATGCTTGTTATATTTAATGAAAAATATAAAAATGCTAATTATACATTTTTCAAATATCTGCAAAAAATAACAGAAAAAAATAGTAATAGTCTAGAAATTCAGTAGTAGGGAGAAATGTATGTATTTGCAATATTTTTAAGTTTTACCCTTCAAATGAGCCATATTTTCTGCTAATTATATCTATTGCTGCTAGCAATTTATCTTGTCATTTCAAACTATTTTCTGTCATGGCAAAGATTTCTTAACATCTGTATGTATGTGGCACTTCACACTTCTCCTACCATTAGCTAACAGAAAGGGAGGAAAGACAAGCAGAAGAGCAAAGGTGAACAAAAACTTTGTTTGCAGTATTCCAGATCCCAGCTAAAGACCTGACACATTTCATGCACATACTTGTGTACACACTCAGCAACAGATCCCCAAAAGAGTTAAAAGAAAAAAAAAGCCTACAAAATCTCAGTACAATAAAAAATCTCCAGAAAATTACCAGATAAATTTGTCAAAATCACAAATATTATGAAAGTATTGAAAATGAGTAAATCTTACTGTAAAGTGCGACCAGTGGAAGTTCCATTTTGGAATTAAATTTTCACACACACCTAGGAAATTATCTTTTGTTGTTCACATTCTTCTTCTCCATGTCTGCTTTGTGTCCTGTAGATTTTTTTCTTCCAACTTTTTCAGCATTTGTTTGATTTTGGCAAGAATATTTTTCTACTTCATTACGGGAAAGCTGAAGATGACTATCAACAGCTATTTTTGATTGTTAATCATCTTCTTAAAGAGCTACTCTACATTTACTTCTGGATAGTTGGTTTCTCTTTGTCTTCATTTGTTGAAATAAAAGCAAATAAAATCTAATACACATAAATAACTATTATAAAATATAAAACTCTGACAAGCAATAGGAAAAGACTATCCAAAATTAGCAAAGAAAAAAATGCATTTTAAAGTAAAAAGTAATCTCTGTACTAGGAATTATTTCAAACACCAGACAGGATGATAAGAGAAGTAACTAAACAATGAGTACATTTATCTACCTTTCTCAGGAAGAAAAAAACAACCGTTATCATCATAGGGTGATTAATACAATTAGTCAGTTATTTTCAAATTAAATTGAAGCTGGTTCAGAAGATGAGTATCATGCTACTCATTCTGCAAAGAAGAGAAAAAAGACCGTGACTATCACTAGCAGCAGAGTTCAGAGGTCACACATAAAGTATAGGATGCTCTTTTCCCACCCACTGATTTAATAAATATTTACTGGCAGTCATCATCCCATGATGCAGTATGGCCCTCTTAGGATATTACACTAAACCCTGTTTTCCTTCACAGCTTCCTTTCCAAGCATAGCTCATTTTCTTGTGTGACTCCTCTCAGAAGCAGTAGGATACATCTTCATCTAACACTTAATTCAGGCCTAAAGAGTAGTGTGGGTATAATTAGATCTTAGAAAGATGAGAAATTCCCTACTATGGAATTTTAGTGCTACAGATGCAAATGGAGTAAAAAATATTGAAGTGTAATCTTGTCAACAAAATTATTGGAAAAAAATTGAATTTGGCACAGAAACTATTTTACTGATGAAGGAAAACCTATACACGAACACACCAAAAAATGGAGTCTTAATGCCAATCAAAACTAAATTATATACTTAAACATGGAGAAATGTTCTGAAGGTCTTGAACTTAACAATATGTTAATAGACATGGTGTAAAGAACTGGGATGAAATTTTGGTATACGTAGTCATGGATTTTAGCCTCAGCAGACGGGATTTCATAGCGGTTAGGTGTTCAAAAGTATCATTCATTATGTCTGTTTAATTTTTAATTACAATTGCAAAAACAAAGATTGCTTTTCTTTTTTGTTCGTGTTTTTTTTAATCTTGATATGTTTGTTCCCATATTAATACTTGAGTGTAGAAAATGATTGTTGTTTTCTGAGTGTTTATGGAATTTGAACAAGTGGGAAATCTAAGTAGAAAGTTGTCAGCATTTGTTAATAGGTCCCAGGGCCCTCAAGCTCTAAATATATTACAAGGTATTTACAAACTTCTGTAGCCCAGTGCAAGAAGTGGAATCCTGTTATTTCATAAACTCACCATATCACAGTACTACTTGGAAAAATATGATGAAGTTTTCTTTCTGTGGATTATAGAACATAAGTTACAGGTTTCACTTCCTTAAAGTTAAAATGAGACTGTTTGCAGATATTTGTCTATCCCTTGAGTGTCCAAGAACCCCAAGGCACCATCTCTCCTGACTGTCCCTCTCCCCTCCCTGACTGCCCCTCACCCTGCCTGGGGGTGTTAGCCTGCAGGGGCCATCACCCCTGCCCAGTGGCACATCAGCAGCTCTCCAGCTCCACACAGCCCTGCTCTGCCTGGCTGTGTGCCCATGCTGTAGCCCAGTGCCCAGGGCTGGGGCTGCACTGGTGTCCCCCAGCTGCCCACTTCTGGTTAGAGGTGGGATGGGCCCTGGCACCAGACTCTCCCTTGGCCCCCACTCAGCCCTGACAGTCACCCTATGTGTTCTTCCCTGCAAGGCCTTTTCAATGAATCTTTGTTGTTTATAATTTTTCTTGAAGTACTATGTTGCATAAAATGCTAAACATATGATAATATAAGAAATGAAATTTTATGGCAGCTCTCCTAAATCACTCAACAGATTGCCTGTATTTTAAGATGTGCTTGTCTGCCAATTTACCACACATTATTTTTACAAATAACTTCATACTGACTGTACACAAAGACTGAATCCTTTAAATAGTGAGCCACATAAATGGGGAACAAGTTAAAGAATGGGAGACTGAAGTACATGCAGCTTTATCACTTTTCTGGTTTGCTGTTGTTTCAAGGGAGGGTTCATGTGAGGTGACAGAGCTTTGTTGGGGAGAAGCATTGGTTGCGAGAGAGTTGTCACCGGGTGTGCCCATCAGCCTGCAAGGCCAGCGCGGTGCTGCAGCTGCCCTCTGCTGCCTTGGCACAAGTCTTGGCTCCTGAACGACCCCTCTGAGGACAAGACACACATTTGCCTGAGGCCATTTCTCTCCTTTCCACCTCCGGAGATGCATTTTGTCTTCTCCCGTCACTGCTGCCACGGTGTCGCTAGGTCCCTGGAGGTCCCCGGAGTGCTGGCAATGTACTGAGCTGCAGGGATGCCCATCTGTGGTACGAGCACTGTCAGAAGCACAGTGTGGCAGGGAACACAGGGCTGTGAGGTCTGTGCTCTCCTCTCCAGCTGTATCTCATTGTGACAGATTTCAGAACTTGAGTTTCAGGTTTTCTGCACATATGGCTGTATTTGTTACATTTAGCCACATTTTCAAGACTTCTTTTGCAGCATCGTGGAACTCGAGAGTTTCATATTTTGTTTAAAAATAAACTTGTTCTCATGCAATCTTATGACTCTGGGATTTGAAGTGATAGGCATGTCAAACCTGTAGTTTAACTAGGACTTCTGAGTAGAGAGGATGAAAGAGACAGAATAAGGACAACTAGAGTGATGTTTGTGAAAAAAAAATCATTGAGTACATAAGTGTCTTCTTTCATATTGTTTTGTTTTCCTCTTACATGTGGATTAGTGCTTCTAAACC
Organism: Passer montanus; assembly: GCF_014805655.1. Lineage (NCBI taxonomy): Eukaryota > Metazoa > Chordata > Aves > Passeriformes > Passeridae > Passer > Passer montanus. The sequence continues at coordinate 7,074,138 of NW_024364270.1, forward strand.
TGGAGGAAACAGTTCCAATGAGACTGAAATTGTGAGCTCAGTGTGGGAGAATTAGGGGAGAAGGTAAAAATAGCATGAGAAATTTTTAATCCCTTGTCCTGACTTCTCCACATAAGCAGTAAACTCCAGAGCAAGTAGACTGGCCTGAAGATACATCATCTTTGTGTTGTTTAACACTACCTTCAAAATGCAAGTGTTAAAAAAATCAAGAGAGATAATTCTGTCTGTCCATCTGTCTTTCAGCTGTTCTGGGCTCATATAAGCTCTATGTCCCATAGCCCAGATCTGTTTTCCAGATGATAAAGAGAAACTCCTGTGACAGAATTTCCAAATGCTTACATTACTTTGGTGGGGTCTGTCATGACTTTTATTGGTATGTACATAAACAGAGAAAACTTTCTTACTCAGTTACTACCCTGAGTTTCAGGGTTGACTCATAAATCATGAAATTTATATGCAACTTATGATAGGAATTTTAAAAATACAGATTCATAAAATATTGCATATATGGCTTTTTAGTCTTTATGTCAGAAATTTATTTCCTGCCATGTGCTTGAATTTTCAGCATTCTTACTATATTAGGTTTGATTATCTTGTAGTCAATATCCCTAGGAAATAGAGATGTATTTATATCTGTTTATTTTTCTTCTGAAAACTTCCTCTACTGATTTCTACTTTTAATTCTGTATTGAATTAATCTTGTCATTATATCTGAAGTAGATATTTTCTATGGGGATTAAAGATGGAGTGTTCCAAGTTTCAGATAAAATTTCAAGAGGAAAATAATCTTCCAAATGTATTAATATGACTTGCTATGAAATGTCCATTTGGGAAGAAATGTAGTTAAAATAACCCTAATAAGCAAAACTTCTATTAAAGAAAATATTTGATGAGCATGTATGATACTAATAAACATACTACAGACTGTGTATTTTGTTCTATTTTATCTTTTTACTGCATGAACCAGTCTTCATAATTTCAGAGTATTCTACAAAGTATCAAGAAGCCAGTAAAGACATATAATGTTTTCAAGCTATTAATTTTTTTTTAGTAAATCAGGAATGTCCTAGCAATAAGGAGCGATGTGATATATCTCCCATAAGTCTTGTGCCTTATGTGAGACATTCTGTCATGCTGGATTCAAATCTGTCTTACTATCAGAAAGACCTCTGTTTCCTCTTTGCTTTTAAAATTAGGTACTAACAATTAAAGTACTTACTGAAGAAACCATGGTTACAGTGGGACTGAGTTATATCTGCCTTACTGTGAAGTCCTTTTCATTTTTGCTATGTCCTTCATTGTAGACATGTGTGGAATCTTCATTAGTAGGAGTTGCTCTGGTATTTAGAAAAACAGAGAGAGGGAGGGCAGCAGGAGCAGAGAGCAATCCTAGCTATGGTCTTCCTTCAGGAAAAAGAATTCAAGAAAGAATTCTCAGTTTTCAAAATTCTAAACACACCCTTGTGGTTCTTCAGCAAGTAAAACGAGCAGGAAGAAACATGCTGACTTTACGTCACTCCTTTTCAAATGACATGTCAGTTGTCTTCCTTCTGCTTCACTGAGGTAAAGCAAAACCAAGTCCAATACTAGGACTTGGCACTTTTCTCCCCAGAATCAGGGCCAGACTAAAAATCAGCAAAGCTGTCCTCAAAGTAAAATACTAGTCAGCAGAAATTTAAATGTGGGATAGAATTCTGGATGGTCAACAAATAAAGCAGTGAATATATCACTTTTCAAAACAAATTAATCACCTCTTTCCCTTGTATTTATATCTTCTCCACCAAAACAGCAAATAGAGCAGAAAACCAAATCTTTCATATTAAAATTTTTCTCAACACAGGATGACATTTACAGCTACAGGGCTTGAATTTCATTTGCATGTACTGTTATATCACATCTGCCTTTTCTTTGCACCATGTTTGGACATTCTTTTTCTATAACTACTTTGGCACCCAGCTTGAAGACAGTGAGTCCAATTGTGGATTAATGGCATCTTTAGAACTGATTCATTTAGAGGCAATTTGATTTAGTTGTGTGAAGCTTGGGTTGGATGGTCTGCTTAGGAGTTTTTATGTAGAGGAAAACAGAATATTCATTATCACTTCTAATTTTTACATGATACTTATTGTATTTTTCTCTGTGGAGTAGTTTATGCAGCTCAGTAAGAAAATAAAAAACAAAAAAACACCCCTCCCACCTTTAAGTTAAACCAAAACAAAAATGAGCTGCCCAACAGTTCCCAATACAGCTGTACAGAAAGAAGTTTCTTCAGCTCAAAAACCTGAATGAACAGGCTCAAAAGATTGAGTTCAGACTTGTTTTGCACAATTGAGGAGTTCTGCTGCACCTGTGAGAAATGTGGTTGTGCCTATTCATTTTCATTTTTCTAAACTGACATTGCAATTTCAATTACACGTCTTTATTCATTATTCCTTAATGAGCTATGGTATGCACTATGCTAGAGCATAGCATTGAAGGCATTTTGGTCACCACCAGAAGGACCAAATCACTAAAGAAAGTTTGTATACTTACAAGGAAATGCAGCAATTTGCAGAATGATATCTTTTGGAATAAAAGGTTACATAACTAACAGATAATTTTTAGAATGGATCAGGAAAGCTGATTTTTAATAATCATAAACAATCCAAATCCATCCTTAGCATGTCTGCAAAAATGCAAACAGGCTTTCTGTTCATTGTGAATATTCCTAACTTTTTTTTTATCTCCTGTTTTGTGCAGATACATACAGTGGAATTGTACAAGTACTCACGTGGGCTGAGGTGACAGCAGTGTCAGCTTTCTTGTTGCTACATCTGCAGAACTCGGCTTGGATGACACCGACTCCATGTGGTCAGCATCTGTGGGCATGACTAGAGGATGGACTAGTAACAGAAATCAAGGTTAAAAGTAGGATGAAAAAGAAGATTAATTGTTTGAATATGAAAAATAGAGAATTGAATTGCTCAGTTGAAAACGACATGAAGTAAAAATGGACAAAAGAAAGAATAAAAAATAGAAAAAACTGTAGCAAATGAAAGAAGAAACTAGTTAGTGTGACAACATGAGAAGGCCTATTTCCTAATCCAGCAATAAAAATGTTGTGAGCTTTGAGCTAAGATATTTTACTTCATGAAAGTATCAATTCATTCTTTTTAAAATCATATATCTTTAGACAAGATAATTTGGTTGTACATAGCAAAGGTGAAACAGTTTGATGCATTTCAATTTTTGTCTGAGGTGTTTTAGTATTGTTTATTTTCTGTAGTCTAATGTGAATGAAGCATTTGCATCTCAAAATTGGACTTTTTTTTTCCCCTATGCACTAAAGAAAAGCTTTTTAGTTAGGCTGTGGTCATAGAACAATGCAGCCTTTGTTGTTCTGTGATGTTTTATTCCCTTAGGAGGATAGAACCTTAGGTTGGAGGTATGAAAAATGCTGTTCTTTAAACCCAACATCAGTCACACATCTACAGAGTTTTTTATTTCTTTTTCCACCCTGTGGACACGTGGAAATATTTGATCTCAAGTTCTGAAGAAAATTTGGAAAGAGCATTAAGGAAAAGGTTTAATCTTTGGAATACCTATGTAAATATTTCCTGTCTGTAGTTTCCCTAAGGAAAAATTGAATTTAAACTGGGAAAGCTGAAAAAAAATTATTTCAGGACAGGAAATACAAATTACAATGAAACTAATATATCTTCATTAAAATAAAATTATCAAAAATAATATTATTACAGCAATAAAAGTAAATATAAAAGCAAGTGAAATTTTTAGAAATAAATAAGTGAACTAATAACTTGTAATTCAGGCAAATTTTGTGACCTGTTAAGAAATGGTCATGGAAATACATCTGTAAAAATAACATTGTGGATATTGCATTTCTTGTCACTGCTTAATATCCCTTGTCAAATGAGAATTGCTTGAAAACTGGACAGTGTTAGATATGGCTGGGAGGAGAATGAGAAAGCATAAATGTTCTCAGTTGGAATTATAAGCAAGCAATATCTCCTTGAGTCATGCTACTACCAATAATAAATATTTAACAGCTGGAATTTAACAAGTTGGCCTTGTCTAGATACAACATTTGCACTGTTTTATTTGAAATTTTATCTTATATCTTTAGCTGAACAATATAGAAAATTAGATTATATGAAGGACTCTTAATAGTTGTGGCTATAGCAAGACTGGATCTAAGAATAAATTTTTAAAGCAGTCCTAAACAAAGAAGGAGCTATACCTGGACCAAAGGAGGAAAATATTTTCATGTTTAACTCTATAATGCAGAATTTTTTTCATGACTTAAAAATCTCTGTATTAAATGTATGGGTTATGAGACAAATTTTATGTTTAAATTCTGTTACTAAATCTGTTGAAGTAAATTATTCTCTCATGTTGGTATACATTAGAATTATACCCAGGAATGGATATCTTATTCAGTAGGTTGATCACAGTAGCAAGAGATGAAATAAAAAGGAATTTGGCTTCATGTGGTTTATGCTTATATGCAGCTGGAAGAAATATAAATCTTAGTATAATTTGCAGTTCAAAAAATCCAAGCAGCTCCTTGCAGGATGTGAGAATGATTTGGAATAGAAATCAGAGTGACTAGTAGATGTTTTAATCACAGAAAAACTTATTTCTTTCAAGATCGACTTCCTTTCTGCAGTGTTTTATGAATTGTACAAATGGGTTTATTTGGATGTATTTGGTTGTCGTTTCTGATGTTTGGAATGAGAGCAGCAAATGATAGTTAGGCTGAAACAAACCTCCCTTTGTAATTTACAGAGGCTTTAAGGGATTTCCCATTGTTGTTGTTATTATTTCATTGTATTGGGAGACTGTGGTTAACTACAGAATCACAGGATAGTTATGGTTGGAAAAGACCTCTAAGATCACTGAGTCCAGCCACTGACATAGCAGTTCCACGTCCACCCCTAAACCATGTCCTTAAGCATCACAAAGTCAACTTTATCAATAGAAATAAAAACCCCATTTTTTATTATTTCTGCAACTTTCCCATACAAAAAGCCATATAACTTCAAAAAATTCATTTTCTTAAATTTGTATTGCATTATTTAAACAGAATTATGTATACAGGGCTATATCTGCCTTTGGATCATTTAAGGATCCAAAAAAGGAAGTGTCCATTAAATGTAAGGCCTTAATATGTCCTCTATATATTAACTTAATAGAACTTAATGTGTTCTAGATTATGTTGTAATATATTTTGGTAGAGCAACACTATTCACATTGATTAAAATTGGATTTCATATTGTTTTTGTCAAGATCTAAAGAGAGGTGGCAAAAAATACTCTGAAATCCCTGTCCTCTGCAAGCCCACGAATAATTTCAATTTATGGACAAGATTTACAAAATATTTAAGATCTAATTTATATTTCAAAGTCCCTAGCTCCACCTTGGATTTATGCACCAGTGGCTGTATGTCAGTGAGCAGATGAAAAGATTACCCAAACACTGATGCTGTCCTAGAGCCAATAAAATAAAACTGATGGCACAGCTCATGAACTTCTGAGGAGCAGAGCCTGGTCCTATCAGATTATGTCAGATGTCTTATTCACCAAATGTAGCATATAGGAGAGAAATCTCCTGGGCAAAAGCCTGTGTCAATTATGAGTCCATTTGAGGTGAGAGGTTTTGGATCACATTCCTCATCTGCCTGAACCTGTATTTTGGGCAAATGTCCTAAGTTGATCAATGGGAAAATGTAAAATCTCAGTCTTCATTATTCTGCAACCGAGTGTTCTTTGGGCCAGAGCCATAACACAGAGCCTAGAGTCCTCACCCGTGGTGCACTGAGATCAAAATACCTCCCTGCCTCTTTTGGATCTAAAACACTAAAGGAGTACAGGTAGAATGACATCTGAAAGAGGGTTGTCCTGTTCAGATCTCCAATGATTTTCACACTGACTTTGGCAATGAAGTCTTTGCTTCAAATAGGACTTTTGCACTTTTGTATGCCCGGGGAACTTTAACTGCTAAGGTATTGGTTATTCCGTTGTACATAAGGGTATTTTCTTCATAACAGAGTACAAATTTCTGGACAATTAATAAGAGAGGATTTCTATCAAGGTATCTCAGTCAGAAAAAATCAGCTATCTGGCTAGATTTAGACATTGATCGTAAATAAAGAGTAGATGATTAGGTTTTCTGTTTTCTCATTTCAATTCATGATTGGCTTAAAGGGATAAATCATTACTTTCAGATTTTCCCTTCAGGCAAGTTGTTGCATAACTTGACAGGCTGTGCACTCAAATCAGAAATGGCTATTCTGTGAGATGGAAGGATATGTGAGATCAGGGTACTCAGAACTGCATTAATTGCATTTTTTCGATTGCTTCAGTATAATTTATAAGTTTCTTTAATAGCAAATGTTTTCCAGTCAAACCTACCTAAAACTTTACAACAAAACCTGAATCTTGATCTGCTTTTGCTGATTTCCAGAGATTTTAAATAATTTCTACAGAATTATAGCCAGGCTGAATGTTAAAGGACATGAACAGGTCTGAAAACCTGTATGAGGTAGAAGTTCAGTGCCAGTTTGCAAGATAACTAACAATGATGCTGTATTATTCAAATTAGTATTATTACTGCAATGCTGAATAATTTAGACTACTCATTAAGACATTGTGAAAAATAATGAACTGCTAATGGAAGAAATGTAAATCACAGTAAAAAAACCTCTCACAGTAACATCATAGATTGATGTAATACAATTTTACATTTTTATTTGCATAATTAACATATAAAGTCAGCATGGATTAAGTACATCTAATAAAATATAATGCCTCTGAAATTCACAATGAAAAAAGGAGTACAGATAGAAGTAACTCTGTAATGGGAATGTTTCAATGAAGTGTAATTGGGAAGAAAATTCTTCGTAATGTTTTTTGCCACCATGTCACCTCTCTCATGAGTCTCCATAAGGATTGTCTAAGTGTGCATTCAGATTTAGTCATGTGCTGAATTCTGCCTAATTAGGAATTTGGTCCATTTCAAAATTCTCTGGCTTATGTAGCAATGCAGTTCATCTACTTACCAGGACTCTCCCTCTTTTTTTTTAATAGTTCCCTTTGTATTTAACATTAGCTGTTGATACTTAAAAGAGGCTGCTTTGGACAGAGTGATCACCTGCCTCACAAGGAGGGCTCTGCAGATATTGAGATTTGGTTAAAAGACAATATTGATGGCATCTGCACTGTATACATTTCTAAAATAATGTAGTTGTGTTGGATGGATTGGTGCATTGGATTTGCATGGAAACAGGAGTGGCTTCTGTGAAAAGTTGACAGAAGCTTTCCCATGTCCAACAGAGCCAATTCCAGCTAGCTCTGGGATAGCCCCACCCCTGGCCAAGGCCCATCAGCAATGGTGGCAGTGCCTCTGGGATAACAGATTTAAAGAGAGGGAAAAACTGCTGGGCAGCAGCAGCCAGAAAGAGGAGTGAGAATATGCAAGATCAGTAACACTGTGGGCACCAAGGTCAGTAAAAACGGCAGTGAGGAAGGAGGTGCTTCAGAGATGGAGCAGAGATTTCTCTGCAGCCTGTGCCTGACCATGGTGAAGCAGGCTGTCATCCTGAAACCCACAGAGATACACAGTGCAGCAGAGATCCACCTGTAGACCATGGAGAATGTGCCCGTCCTGCAGCAGGTTTGCTGGCAGGACTGGTGGTTGTGTGGGGAATCGGTGCTGGAGCAGTGTGGTCCTGAAGGACTGCACTCTGTGTGAGGGACCCACACTGGAGATGCTCAGGGAGAACTGTGTCCCGTGGGAGGGACCCTGCAGTAGAGTAGGAGAAGAGTGTGAGGAGTCTTGCCCCCGAGGAAAGAGAAGCATCAGAGAAGTGTGATGAACCAACTGTAGCCCTTCTTCTCTGTCCCCCTACACCTCTTGCAAAGAAGAGGTGAAGAAAATTGGGATTAAAGTAAAGGCTGAGAAGAAGGAAGGGCTAGAAGCTCTTTAAAGATTTTGTTTCATGTCTCATTGTACTCTGTTTTGATTGTTAATAAATTAATGTTACCAAATCAAGTGTGTTTTGCCTATGGTAATATTGGGTGAATGACCTCTGCCTACCCTTATCTCAATCCAGAAGTCTTTTGTTGTATTTTTTCTCCCTGGCCCAGCTGAGCAGGGCAGGAATAGAGCAGCTTGGGTGGCACTTGGTGTGCAGCCAGGGTCAACCCATAACAATTGGATCTGCCTCAGCAGGTGATCGGAGGCACTTTCTCCATTGACTGGGAATTCGGACAAGCTGGATCAATACCTTCCTGGAGCAGCCATCTGTATTTCTGCTGAGACAGTATCTCTGTTAGTTCCCAGCTGAGATGAGAAGATTGTTGTGAATCTACAGATACTGGTAATTTATATCGATTCTCATCTACTGTTAAGGGTTACTGTGCTTTTGTGTTGTCATGATTTTGTATCAAAATTCATTCTATTTCCTAAGATTTTGTGTGATTCAGGTCCTCAATAACCTTCCTGTTGTAATGCTGAATGAAAAAATAAAGAACCACAGTAAATTCTATGAGGTTGCTTAATTAAAACAGCCAGGGCAAACTTCAGGTTATTTTCCAGGATGCTGGAAATAGGCAGAAATGGTTGTGGTAGAAAAAAAAAATTCTGGAGCTTGTATTTACTATAATTCACTAAATAAAACACAGATATAACACTAGCAAACCAAACTTATCACATCTCATACCATTCACCTTCCCACTCTGAAACAGTATTTTCCACTGCTTGTTCCAGCAAATAGGGTGTCAAAGGCTTTTGCATTTCTTAGGCTTTTATAGCACCAGAGTATGTGCCAGCTTTGTCAGGTGTGAGTAGTGAATGTCAAGTGGATTTATCCGGGCATTCAAAATAATTCTTCCATGTGCTCTACTTTCAATTATAGATTCAGTTGACTCATTTGCCATGTTGTGCCATTTTTTACACCAAAAATGAATTAGTCATGCTTAGAGGTAATGAGCCAAACTATGTGGGCATGTCCTCACCAGCACATAGGGCAGAAAACAAAATGAGCTTCTCATAGCATCAAAAATACCATTTTATATGTTTTCTGGCTTGCCAGCCACAAGTTAAAATAAGCAGCATAATAACCACGACTAGAAAAAAAATGTTGCCTATAAATATATATGTTTTTTAATCAGTGTGAAAGATGACTCATTCCTACTATCTTTTTTTTTAATATACCTAACAATTATTATTGTGTTTGAGTTTAGAGTGCTCATGGCCAGGAAACAAAGTACTTTGTTGGGAATCTACATCAAAAATCTATCCACATGCTTCTAGAGCTTCCAGAAGTGAAGCATAGTCTCTTTAATAATGTGATAGCTAAATTAAAACAGAAATGAAGGTACAAAGGTTTCTACTGCCTTAAGCAAGAAGAGGAAACTATGCCTTTACCTAGGTATAGTGTTCCTATAAACATTATAATAAGTAATTCTGCCTGAAGTGGGTGGAATCAATGCCAACACTGTATGCATCAAATATTGCCACAGCAGCAGAATCTTCACTTACTCAGAAATATGTCATTTTTTAAAAATAACTTGCCTACAGAACAGGTTAGGTCTTCTGAAAGAACATCTTTGTCTCTCCTTATAAGAGCACACTCAGTGCTCATATACACACTCAATACACATAAATATTGATCATCTATTTTTAATGTATGAGTCATAACTAGAAAAGATTAAATGACAACCTAAAAGAAGATAGGACAGTTTGGTCGTTGTATTCATCAGTAAAATAAAAATAAAGTGAAAGCATCATACTTTGTGATTGATATGTTTAGTCTATTCTTAGTTTAACACCAGATTTAGAAACATTGCTTAAAAACTATGAGAAGAATATTGTGAATAGAAGGAAAAATACATATTACTTTGAACAGTTATACTTGCGCTGTTGGGAGCATGGAAGGCTGTGAGCAGGAAAAGTGAAAAGAAGGGTCTGATAAGAAGCAGCACCCCAGTGTTGCATTCTCATTTACTCAAAATTAAAACCTGCAGACCAAATGAGTCAATGGGAAAAAGATCCAAACTACAAACAAAGGAAGAGGACCTTGAGATGCCCCAGTATGATTTTTAGACTGTAGCAACTCATGACAACTGGAAAATCTAGAATGAAATTATGTCTATCTAAGGGATTGAGAGAAAGCCAACAGAAAGAGTACGTACACATAGAGATCTGTTACTTTTAATTCCTTTGAGTGCTGTAAATCAGAGGCTGTTTGGAGGACAAGCTGTAGCATTGAGCCATATTAGTGTTCACAGGTGATAAAAGCAATTTTTTTCAAGGCTAAGGACTGTAGTTTGATGAGTGACTAAATAGAACACGGACATGCAGAGAGAATGAATAAATGAGAAGGCATGGCCTGGAAGAAAGGATGCGCCTGAAGAACTGGAACAATTTACAATTGTGTGCAGTATAACCAGAAATACAAGAATTTTTCTGCAACATATTATTAAAGATAGGGGACTTACTACAAAAAACAAGGATTATTTTGCAGTTTGCATTCTTCTATAATTCCTCCTTCTGCTATTAACTTCCTCTGTCACCTTTGGAAATTACTGAAGCTAAGATCGTCAAATACATTTTGGGACCCATACATTTTGGTAAGTCACTGATGCTTACATTTCTTTAGAATCTCAGCATTATTAGGACACACAATTCTCTATGTAATACAAAGAATTCATGGTAGTTTTTGATGTAATTCTCTGAATTAGCTCCAGGATCACAGATATAAATGGAAGATACATGAGTTTCTCAATGGAAAGTCTTGGATCAGGCAAATATGGAACGAAGACTTTCATAGAACAGTTCATTTTGAAGATGCTTTATAAGTGGGTTGACAACCACTGAGTAGCTCTCAAATACACTGAATAAGTTTAAGGACTCTTGGAGAAAAGTAGTAGGGAACTATGTGTACTAAATTGAATGAGGGAAAATGTGAGCATAGAGGAGTTTGAAAATTCTAGGAAGGAAGAGCTTGAGGGTAATCTGTGGAGCAGAAGGTCTGAAGTTGTGGGAGAGATAAAGGGCCCCGAGAGAGGAAGTGCTGGAAGCTACTACAGGCCCAACATGGGATCTTCATGGGTGAAGATATTGATTAAATCCTCCTGTCAACATTGCAAATTCTTTTCACACTTTATCCTCTCTTTTATTTCTTAGGATGAGCTCCTTGACTCAGGCATCGGAGTGTGCTCTTGGATCTCCATGGCTTCCAGACCTGCTGGTGCAGGTCAGCTGGCTCAGAGCATGTGTGCAATGCGCCCGTCACGTTCTACATCTACCTGCATAGGAACATCCCCTTGAATTGAAACCAACTCAGAATATCTGTGCGGTTCATTTCCTCTAAGTCCTTTCTTTTACTACATTATGTTAATTTCACAGAGGACCAAGTCATGTCATAGGTAGAAATTTGGTTTCTTCACAAAACATGCAGGTGATTCTCAAGATGCCCCCAATGATACTTGGTATCAGTGTTAAAATTTGTACAACTCCTGTTCGTATTAATTTTACAGAGTGTTGTGTTTCCTACTGGTACTTAGATTAAGCTCTAGTTTTAAATGAAACTGACATTTCTAAAAGAATTGACAGTGAAGAGCAATATTTTACCATTGCAAGGTGGTGATAGCAACACACACACAAACTAGCATTTGAAAGTACATGAAAATACACGAGTGATCATAAAGAGTTTTGAATATCTGTAATGAGCTAATTTCTTTCAGAGACCACAGTGCTTCTTACTAATTCAGTTTTTTTCCAGTGAGAGGAACCTTTATGAATTTAACTACTAGACAAAGGAACCTAATATGATATTAAAAAGTCCACAAAGCTCTGTGAGTCTCATTCAGTCTCCACGAAGCCAGATAATTTTCACTGGCTGCAGAAGATCGTGGATCAAACTCCTGCTAGACATGAGAACAACATCTGTCACCGTGTGCATGCAATATTGCTGTCTTGTTTAGATTTTTCAATATTTCTTATCATCTTATCACCCTGTGTGTGTTAAAACATAGCTCCTTTATAGTGGTTCTAGACACCTAATAACTCTCAACATCTGCAGTAGGGGAGAAATTTGTCACACACAGTGTATTTTAGGTTTTAAGCTGGATGAATGAATGCTTTAGACTAACTTTAGCCTGAAGTCCTGTCTCACAATAGAGGTCAAAAAGCTTTTATACTCTATGGTTTTGAATTAAAATAGAGATGTATGTTCTGGTTTAATCTGTCAAAGAGGTAACATGCATCTTGCTAATATACATCTGGCATGAAGTTTTACAAATAATATGTAGCAATTAGAAGCAGGCTGTTGTCGCTTAGTTTTTGTTCTTTGAAGAAAAGCATTGAGGTGCTGAAGCATGTTGAGAGATGGGCAACAAACTGGTGAAGGGTCTAGAGCACAAATCCTGTGAGGAGTGGCTGAGGGAGCTGGGGAAAAGAATGCTCAGGGGGGACATTGTCACTCTTCACACCTGCCTGAAAGGAGGCTGTAGCCAGGTATCTGCCTCCTTACCCAGGTAGTGAGGGACCGGACAAGAGGAGATGGCCTCAAGCTGCCCAGGGGAGGATCAAGTTGGATATTACAAAAAATTACAGAAAGAGTGGTTACCCATTGGAATAGGGTCCCCAGTGAAGCGGTGGAAACAGCATCCCTGAATATGTTCCGAAAGGGAATAGATGTGGCTCTTTGGGATATGGTTTAATGTCCATGGTGGAAGTGGGTCAAAGGTTGGACTTGATGATTTTGGCAGTCTTTGCCAACCCTGATGATTCCATGACTATATTCTATGATAAGTATCTTTTATTAGCCTCACATTGTTCTATATAATAGGTATGATGAAAGTGCATGAAAAAAGAAACAATGCATGTTTTTCTAAACTGTCACTGAAAGCAGAGAAGGAATCCATTATCTTCCATTTTAAGTTCTTATATTTATTGCAAAAAGATTTTTTTCATGTATTGTACTGCTCTCCACTTAATTAGAAGAGGGAAATGTTAAAAATACTGTATTAGTGCATTCAATTATATAAATGCACAAATTAATGTGATTAAAACCTAATTGTAGTGTCAGATATGTTTATGCATTTTGTGGCATGAACAATCATTAAGTCAACTCATTCAGACTTGTTGAGGACAAAAAACAAGGAGAGAAAAAGGCACTTTTCGCTGGCTTTCTTTTAAAAATATGTTTTCAAGAGGAAGTTTCAAATTCTCAGATAATTTCATCTGTGGCTGCCTGAAAGTGTTGTTTTAGTTGGGTTTCTTCTTTTAGCATCTCTTTTTCTAATTTAAAATAACTGGTGTCGCACAACCAAAGACCTTATATCATGTTGAACCAGCAATCCTACTGTGCAAACTTAGTAATTGTAAATTACCTGAACCATACCTGAGAAACCAAATGTATTTCACTCTCAGCACTCGATTTATGTCTCTGCAGGAGATTTTATGTTATGTCTACACTGCAACTAGAGTCATGATTGCAGCAACTATAACTATACTTAAACTTGCTTGCATCCATCCAGCTGAAGCATTCATTGCACAAAAGTCATACCTGTAGTTAAGTTTCTGAAAGTGTGTTCTCATAAGCCCACAAGGAAACCTGAGCTGATTGTTTTTGGTTGCTTTACTTAATTTCTTCTATATTAGATATATCTTTTTAGGCTGTGCTCATGCATTTCATTTGAAGGGTTAGCATGATCCTAGATAGATAGGTAGACAGAGCCCAAGAATACTAGCCTGAGAGTGATTTTAAAAAAGCCATAGTATTTCATGTTTATTGCAATCAGAATGAAACTAGAATGGGTGAGAGCGAATTTTTTTTTTCAAATTTTGAAAAAAGAGGCTCACACTTCAAAAAAAATTTGATCTGTATCACTAATAATAATCATACCATCGGAAGACATGCTTCAGCCAGGGCATTTTTGTCAAACCAGGAAAAGGGTGTTGGGGGAGTCATCTTGGAAGATCATTTGAGGAGATTATTTTAATTTCCAGTCAGATTTTAGCATTACTCTGTGGTATAACTGGCAAGAAGAATGACATATAGTTATGGCTATGTATATGGTTATTTTCTCTGGTGAAGACACTTAGTAAGATGTTGCATAAGACTTATTTTATATACTGCATCAATGATACCTTAAAAGACATTGCTTTAAGAAAATTCATCATAATGAATTAAAACATTCAGTTTCTTCATCAGAAATAATTTAATTGTCCCTGTCAAGACCTAATGCAGATTATTTTTCTGCTTTTACCATCAATCATGTGATTTTTTTTTATTTTTCAAAATTTAATAGGATTTAAGTACTTAAATTTAATAGTAAACAGAAAGGTTGGAATTGAAAGGTTGGTATTTTTTAAAACCATGATGTTTTTTAAAATGAACATCTGAGTTCTCATCACATTTAACATTCCTTTCTAAGAGTAGTATATTTGAACGCACTGGATTTTTCAAGTCAGTGATTAATCTAAAATAGTAAGCAGAAAGGTTGGAATTGAAAGGTATTATTTTTTAAAACCATGATGTTTTTTAAAATGAACATCTGAGTTCTCATCACATTTAACATTCCTTTCTAAGAGTAGTATATTTGAACGCACTGGATTTTTCAAGTCAGTGATTAATCTAATAAGGAAAAATCCTCTAAATACTTCACAAGTTTCTCCCATTAATATGTCAGTAAGTCTTTTCCCTTAATTATTTTTGAAATATATTTATGGATTTATTCTTTTACATTCAAATAGTGTTCTTTTATAATAAACATTTGAGACTCTTTCTATTCCTGGTTCTTCCACTTTTCTTCTCTAAAAGAGTCCTTTGAGCCTTATTCTGTTATTTAAACTATAATTAGTTATCACAGTAACACATCAATCTATAATTCTGTTACTATAATGTAGAGAAAATTATTAATAGCTGTATAGAGAAATATTAGTTATTTAATTCTTAGTTCTCCTGCTATTAATAATTTTATTTTTGTTTAAAATGAAATCTCTACAGGCAGGTGAATGTTTGTATTTTCATTTGTTAAAGTATTGTAAGAAGTGACATCATAATTTCATTACATATTCACCATTTTAGAAGTATTGATTTATTTAAAATATATATATCTCATATATGTCTCATATCCCATATATATCTCATATATATGGGTTGGGGACATTAGTTTTACATACCATAATTAATATGGTTATAAAATCTTGCTTTAAATGGTTATTGTTTAATATTATTATCATAGAACAATATTTAATAATAATTATATAATAATTATTATTAAATAATAATTATTATATAATAACAAATATTTGAGAAAAATATATTAGTCTAGGACAAGTACAATGCTTTTGAGAGAATAAGTTGTAACTTAGGTAAGAAAACTGAATTTTCTTTTGGTAGGAAGTTCTGCAGAAAAATTCTCAACCATTTCCTAATTTGAGCCTTTCCATAATTGTTACCATCAGCTCAGTTTATGTGGGTACTGAGTGACTTGCTGTGCCCTGTGCAGGAATTTCTGTAGGCACATGCACATCACTGCTTGGGCACCAGTTGAGCTGCTGTCCCTGCCTGCTGGTGAGGTGCCAGAGCACCCAGCCACCTGCCCACCGCAGCTCCGTGTTACACAGCCCCCTGGCTGCCCAGGGAGCCTGACCTGCTGACCGCCTTCTTCCCAAATGTCTTCCCAGCTGCCTCATGACCTCCCTTCCCTCCCAAGCTATTGCTGTCGTTAGAGAAGGACCCAGAACATGCCATCACCATTAGCAGATGTATGCCCTCTGCAAATCTGTTCTTGCTCAGCCATGTCACACACAACGGGCTGGCGTGGAGGGCGTTGCGGCACCGTGCGGTCTCTGCTGTCAGTGCCTTTGGAGAGCGTCTCCAGCCACAGAGACTGCACGTAGACTAGGGAACAGATTTTACCAGGCTGCTTGGTCTGCTGGGTAGACAGAATAAAAATGTGTCAGACAAAAAGATATTGCTACAGCCAAGCAGAATCCAAACTCTTCTCCTCACTCAAATGCCTGACATTTGTAGGTATGAAATTCAGAGATACACACAAAACTTCTAGTGGAAAGACAAAGACATACTAATTTGGAAAGAGGTATATGTTTTTCTTCTCATCTAAGTTGATAATTAGGACTTGGATGTTTCTATGTGAAGAAATCAGAGGAATTTCGAAAAATTAGAATTTTTAAAAGACAAAAGTTTTTAAAAGCTGGAAAATTTTTTAAAGATTGTCATTAATAACTTTAGTAAGGCAATACCCAAACATGTGAATGAAGGTAGCTAACACACTCTGAAATGAGAGCAGTTGTTAAAACTGATCTATAAATTGTATGAATTGCTTCTGAGGAGCCTCCTTGGGGAAATAAATGCTCAGGCCTCTCCTCTAATAGAAAAAATAGTTGACTTCCTGCTTCCCCTTCCTGATATTACTAACGGCAAGATAATGAAATTAAGCCCATTTTACCCCTTCCTGAAAAAAAAAAAGCTTATTAAATGATCCAAACTCTTTTGCATCTTTTTGTATGTGTGTAAAAATTCTCACATTTATTTAAAATCAGTACATTTTGCAATAAACCTTTGCTCTGATAGTCAATTTATTATTAGCTGTTGAAATCTAGCAAATAATTGCACTGGCAATTATTTGATTGAGATTACTGGCATGCTCTGTGTATTCCAGGTCAAAAACCACTCAGCACTGTGTTGCCCCATGCCATTTGACTGAGAGTCACAGAGAATATTTGATCTTGGTACCAATTAATTCAACTGAAAACGGTCTACAATGCAATGAAAAGTGATTCACTGTTTGGGCATGGAAGGCATTTGTTAGAAATAAAAAAAAAATTAAAATATATATCACACAATAATTGACACTTCTAGGCGTTTGATTTTATCTTAACTCATGTTCCCTCTGCTTAATTTAAAGAAAATATCCATTCATCTTGTGGATGATGTACTGGAAAGAAATAACCTGATTTCCTTTTCTGTTTACCCATATAATCAATGTTCCCATATGGTAATCATTCAGCAAAAGATTCATTCTGAGCTTTCATGAATTAGCTGAAATATTTTCATTTAATACAATCATCATAAGACATCAACAAGTGATAATAACACATAACTTTTTTAATTTTTAAGGTAGTTTAAACATTGATTAATTAATTGGACAACTTCACTGGTGTTAGTAGCAGATGTTCACATATTCTCTAGCATGGAGCACTGCCTTCAATGCAGTTCTAAATGAGTATGCAACACTTTCTCACATGCAATATTGCAAAAGAGCCCAAAAAGGGCTACAAGCTGCTCCAAGGGTGAGACTGGACAATACCAAAATCAGCTGCAAGATCTGTTGAGGCAGGGCACATCTTTTTTGTGTAGTCTTGTAAAATCTTCTACATTGAAATACAGAGGGCATGTTAAGGCATTGATGTATGGCTGAGATCTCAGTGTAATGTGTGCTCTATGTGCTACAGAAATAACAGAAGGCTTGGAAGGGCACTATGACAGCAGCATGAATCATTTCATAAATATGTTGTGAGCCATTACCTAACAGTTAGAAATTTCTGCAAAAATTGCTTAAATGACATCACCGGCATTCCTAACACACAGACAAATAATCTGTGTTAAACCTAAGTGGTTTTTTGAGCAAGAGTAAGAAAATGATAAGAGTTTTTATAGCCAGAGATGTATGAGAAGCATTCCAATCATCTTTGTTTCTCCTCCTGATAACCTGCATCAACTTGAGCTGAACCAATGAAGGTCAGTTCCAAAATGAGTGTGAAGTGGCACTCAAACTCAGACTTTTGAATATATCGCAAAAACCTTCAGCCCCAATATAACCACACATTTTTACAGAAGTGTGTGTACCTTATTGCAATATGCTTGGACAAACTGGGATAAAATTATTTTATTTTTAAAAGGTGCAGTTTTCTGACTGCTAAATTATCTTTGGAAGATGTTCTCTTTAGCCTGATCTCAGTAAGAATTTGTTGAGAAAGTGGAGTCCCTACATCTTTTTTCCTAAGGAATTCCTCATGGGAATTTTGCTCATTACTGGTGTTTTATCACTCCCCAATTTCTGTCTTTTTTAAACTTCAGTTCTTTCCTCTGTGTCCCATTGAGAGTAGAAAGTTATAACATTTTATACTGTTATTTTATTTTACTCAGCTTTTGATGGCATGGTCTTGAAAACAACAGGATGCAAGGGCAGAGCTCAGAATGCATAGGTGAGTGAAGACACTTCACACAAATTGTTTTTTTCATAGATTCGTGTATGCTTGACTATTGTGAGACACCTCCTCTGCCTTTACCCAATATTTTCTGATACCACTGGCCAGTTTTGACCAAATTTGTTGCATATTATTTAAAATTCTCTGGAAATAGATAGCTGTATAGAGGAAAGAAATCCTATTAATGTTCCCATGGAGAAACATGCTACCTAATATGATCTTTTCTAAGTATAAATAAGGGAATACAATAAAACATTTGTTTTGAAATAAAGACATATGGATATTACAATCTCTTCCAGAAGGCGTTACTAAAACTAAATTTTCTCTGAAGGTTATCTTTTCTTTGATTTTTCATTACATCTGTGGACTTCAAATGAATTTTGATTCATTATGTGAACAGAGCTACCAGCTGATTTTCTCATGAATTGCCAAGTGATTCAGGCAAATCCAGTAATAGAAGTATTTATGAAATGAGGTTGCTCAAATCACTTACTTCCATACATCTTGTTTGAATCCAGTTACTTGCAATTCTGCAAAGCATGATTTTTTATTTTTTTCATCTTTGTGCTTTTCTAAATTAAAAAGTTGCGGAGTTATAATTTGGACTGCCTTTACTATGTATAAAGTTGAAGTAGTTATGCATAAGATTGTTTATTTCAAATATTATCTTATTTTAAAAAGGAAAAAACCAAAATAATTCTGTAAATGCTAACTGGATTTTATACACTCCTTTCAATTCAGCATATTCCATGATTCTGTGATTTCTCTCCTACTATAAAAGAACAATCATTCCTAGCTAACTTAATTATTTTAGTCAAAAACTTCAGCCATAATTCATTGTTTTAACTATATCAACAAGATTTTGCTGGTGAGAAAATGAAATTTATTCCATTTAAAATATAATACATTCCATGATTACACACTGTATGTGGTATGTCTGTTTGTTTCCCCTGGAGGGAAGTTATATTGAATTTATTAAGTTCCTACAAGTTGTGTGAAAACAGCTGTATAGGAAACAAAAGCTGCTAGTGAGAAACAAGCTGAGCCTGACTCATTGCATATGTTTGCTTACAATTTCTGCTTTCTCCCTTATATCACATACATGCAGCATGCTGTCCCACACATGCAGGGTGTTCATGATATATTTCCGCTGTATTCAGTTGGTTTGTCCATTTTTAATTTTTTTTCCCTCTTCCTTGTCTTGCTGTATACTCTACCTACAGCTCCATGGCTCATAATTTCCTGACTAAGTCTCACTTCAGTCTCTACCTGCACAACAGAGAAAAGCTACCCAACACACATCCTTTCTGAGAACCAGCATGACTTGTCAGCATCAGGTCCTCTTCCCCCTGGAGTTGCACATTCAACAAAAGAATAATGAAGTAAATTTACTTCTGTAATTAGCTATTTTTTTATGATTTCTTTCTAGTTGTCCATAGAAATGTAAATTACATATGAGAATTTATAGCACAGGATTCCAGTGCCTTAGATAAGGGCAACAAGTTTCCTGTTTGTTAAGCTTTAATGTCCTTGACATGTGATTCTTTACTGTCTTTACTGTGTATAATGTTGAAGTAGTTATGTACAAGATTGCTTATTTAGAACTTTTTTTTTTATTTTTAAAAAGTTTTAAAGAATCAGAAAAATGAAATGCACATAATGACATTTATATGGATTATCTCAGTTTTATTTGTATTTATTTGTCGATACAATGGCAATTTGCTGCATAGCACATATACTGTCTGCCAGAGTTTGTGTTTGGGCAATGCTCTCAGGCACATGATGCAGTTCTTGGGGTGTCCTGGAGTTGGACTCAGTGAGCCTGAGGAGTCCTTTCCAACTCAGCATATTCTGTGATTCTATGATTTCTCACAGCAGCATGCTTTGGCTATTTTTTTTTCTGAGGGTGTCATAGTTTCTCTTTTACCTGTTTTTGAAAACATCTGAAAAAATATTTCATTAAATTTTCTCTTACCTATGTTGTTCCATTCATCAAGCTTTTTTGCCTTGCACCATGCTTCCAAAACCTAGTAAAATGCTTTCTGTGTGGAAATTGAAAAATATGGGACGCAACTTCTTACCACCCAAGTCTGACAAAGTACTAGCAAAGTAGAAGAGTGCTTCTCAATCTGAATTTTATATCCACTATTCACAGGAAAAATTAAGTATACATCACATACAGCTGCAACAAAACCCAGGATAGTTTTCCTCTTATTCTGGGGATAGGGCAGTAACTGATGATGGTGATGGTGACAACTCTGCCTCCCCTGGAACACTGGCACAGTGAATGAAATCCACAGCCTTCTGTTCAGCCCCAACTAGTCTTCTCCTTTCCAATGGGCTTCCACTGAGACAATATCAGGCCAGAAGAGGTCAGAAGATAGCTTATTCCAGAGATGGTTCCCAATAGGCACCATCAACAAAACTTCACCAGGAGGAACACCTTCAGCTCAATGACATCTTCCAACATTATTCTCCCACCATGTTTTGCAACCTCCAAACAGTCTGGTGCCCTCATCATGGCACAGGTGATAAATGCTTTCAGTTTCATTATAGGAAATAGCACTATTCTGATGGACTACAGGACAAACACTGGCATTCATTAACATGCGTTGTTGCACACAAAGTAAACTGGAAAGGGTAAACAAACAATGCTTAGCTAGAACTTGGAGAGAAAAGGGTTGGGTGGGAATTACCTTGGGCCAAATATTATGAAATGTGGACACTCAACCACTCAAGTGCTCTCTGGCCTCAGTGTCAAAACCAGTCCCTAGGCCTTTCAGCACTACAGCATCCATTTTTAGGAACATGAAGACAACTCCTTGGCTGCCATTCTCCATCTCTTGTGCTACCCAGGCTAATCATTTTCAGGCAGAACCTTGGTTAGAAATACCCTCCAGATCAATTTCTCTTAGCCAATATGTGTGTTCTTCTTTTTGGGAGGCTGTGATCAGTGATGAACAGACTAAACAGGAAGTTTGTCATTGTCATCATCATCATCTCATCAAGTACAATCATTGTATTAAAGGAAAGGTATTTAAAACAACAGATTGCCTACACAAATGCTGAACTCCACTGTTTGGTAAGGTCACCCGGCCTCTCTACTTCTTTATCAGTGGTCAGAACAGTCCTAACATTCCTTTTCCATTTTGACTTTCGCTATTGACTAAGTTTCTGTTTCATAACCCATTTTTGGGCTTCTGGGATTTTTCTGGGGGGAAGCTGAGGGGTTTGTTTTATGGTTCAGTGGTGTTTTGGGGTTTTTTCATTTGTTTTTTACTGGGGCCATTGAAAAACAGTTTAATGAATTCAGGAGGTGGAACTAGCCTCTTCAGTGACTCATTTTCAAACTACTCTCAAGTGTTAGCTGTGGGATGCTATTCTGAGTCATTTTGTTGCCTTCTCATTTGCTTACCAATAGCTGTCCTGATTTAACTCCTAATGAAAAATGACATTCTCCTGAAAGACAAGAAGCCTGATGGGAAGTAAGTCAGGCTGAACAACTTTCATTGTAAGTATACTTTTATTCAGTAAAATCCATCTATGATGACTCAATCCAAGATTTTTTTCTCTTTACTTACAGCTCTTTTTTAATGACCTCATTATTTTAAAAACTCCCATTTAAAACAAGATAGTCTGTTTTCGGTGACTGTGGTAGAAAAATCTGTAGACTATCATACCTTTTACTATGCATACTGCAGAATAGCCTAACATTGGCTTTGTATTATCAGAAGCTACATTTTCTCATATCAAAGTATTTTTGTCATTTTTGATTAATAATGCTAGTGATATTCATATACAGTCCTTGGGGTCTATAACATCACTATCCAGATAAGTCCCTTTTATATCCAATTCCAAAGTAGGTTTGAATGAAAAAAATAATCTCTTCTATCTTTCTATCTCTTCTTATTTCCTAAAGTGGATCAAATCCTTACTGTCTAATGCTGTCTTAGAGCTATCTTTTATATATACATGTATGTACAATTTAACAACACTGCCCATCCTTCAGTAAATGTGATCTAGATTGGAAGGTTACTTACCCTCAACTTCAGTTGGTGGGTTTTTTCTCTATGGAAAAATGGGGGAGTTTTGCTGTTGCATTGCATAAAACAGAAGAGAAAATGAGTACTTCTTGCATTGTTATGAGTTGTTCTTTTGAGCAGATGCAGAGCTTTGAATAATTGCAGTCTACTGATTGTACTTCTGTCTGCTAAGCTCTTTCCTTCATTTATTGAAGTCTTGCCTTTACAGATAAACTGGCATCAAAGCATTCTCTTAAGAGAAATTAAAAGACTAAAGCTCTCAATTAAGCTACCGTGTATTTTAATGGAATAAGTTCTCAATCAACAGAAAGATAAATGTAGTTTCTTGGTTTTTTTCTTCTATGGTATATCTGTGCCATTGCTTATTTGAATGTAACTAGTACACAAAAAATGTCTTTCTTATATCTCAGTTTATTCAAGTCTCTTTACAACTTTTAATGGGTTTACCTCTTCAGTTCTGTTGTGCCCTACAAATTTATTTGGTATTGAATTTACACCAGAGAAAGTCATGACAAAGAAAGAGGAAAAGCAGACATGCACAGAAGGCATTCTACGAAATGTTTGCTCCATTGCAGATTAGTTGGCAGAAATCTCTTAGAAATCTCGAGAGCTTAAAGAATGACAGATGCTTGATTATTTCACACAAATTGGAAGCATTGCTTTGAAAATAAAAACTATTTGGCCTTTTCAACCTCTCCTCCTGGTTGGAGTTCTAGCTGTATTTTTTAGTCCATTTACACATGCACAAGCACGTTCTTGTGGGGACAGGCTTGAGTACACTTCTCTTCTTTTCCATGAAGTACACCACTGAGATTAGCTTCATTGGAGTATGGTGCTAATAACACCAAGGCTGTGGCTTCAATCCCCATACAGACCATTCACTTAAGAGCTGCACTTGGTGATCCTTGTGAGTCCCTTTCAAATAAGAATATTCTGTGATCTGGTAATTTTGACAACCACATACCAGGGCATACTGACAGAACAAATGTATTTGGCATACAATCAAATATATCTGCAACCAGCTCTGGGCTCCTCAGCACAAGTCTGATTGGAAGAGGGCCACCAAGAGGATTAGAGGGATGAAACTTCCCTCCTATGAGAAAAGCCTGAGAAAGCTGGGGTTGTTCAGCTTGAAGAGAAGGCTCTGGAGTGACCTTATAGCACCTTCCAGTAGCTGAAGGGGCCTATAAGGGTTTATTCTGAGGTCATGAAGTGATAAGACAACAGGGAATCATCTTAAGGTGAGGGAAGATAGATTTAGATTAGTTATTAGGAAGAAATCTTTCCTGTGAGGATGGGGAAACACTGGAACAGGTTGCCCAGAGAATTTGTGAATGCCCCATCCATGGAAATCTTCAAGACCAGGTTGGGCAGGAGTTTGCATTAGCTGGTCTAGTGGAAGGTGATCCTGCCTGTGATGGGGGTTTAGATGTAGGTGATCTTTAAGGTCCCTTCCAACCCAAACCATTCTATGATTCAATGATATAATTTTTCCAGAATCACTACAGTGCAAGCCAAGTAAATTGATGCCTTCAAAAGCATGCATGGTTTGCTCAAAGGGATGTGGCTTCAAAGACAGAAACTTGCATCTTGTCAAGTTCCTTGATTAGAGAAATCCATTTAGTCTAGTTTCCCTTGTAAGAGGGAGTTTCAACTCCTGTTTAGTTAATACTCTTCCATAAATCACAGGGCAGATGCTGATCTCTGTTTCCATCATAAATACAGAGCATTTAGTGCCATTTGTGGTATTGTTCTTGAGTTTTACCAATTCAGGCTATGGGAACCCTTTAGGTGAGTGCTTCAGATACACAGAGAGTCTTGCTGGGCATAAGACACCTCAGTTTAGCACCCTGTGTATTGCCCGATTTTGTCATTGTTGGAGGTTTTCTGAATGGTTTGTTTCTGGCCTAATTTTGAAAACATCTGTTATTTGTGTTTGTAATGTGTCGGTACTGGAACACAGCAAATGTTAGTTTTACACATCAAGAAAATTTGAAAAGTTAGGTCCTTTAGAATTTTTATTCTCTTTTTCTGCTGGATGGCACTATTTATTGATCTGAACTTCAGATACCGTGTCTATTTTAGTCTAAGTAAAAAATAGAAAAAAGGAAAAAAAAACTGTTGTTTAGCTGTTCTGAGGATTTGTGTTTTCATGCCAGTAACAGGAAAACTTTTCATCTAGGTTGAAAAAGAGCTTTTCCTCTGTGTATAGGAAAAGCTATATGCATACACATACATGTGTGTGTATATATATATATCTATACATATGGGTATGTATGTATGAAGTTTCTGCACTTCTACTTTTTTCTCTGATGAGTTCCTAGCCAATGACTGCTGCACTGCCTCCTGTGACCCTGAACAGCTCTGGACTGCACAGTGTTCTTGTCTTTCCCTGGAAAGCAAAGCACGGAGCAGATCAGTGCAGTGCCCAGCTGCACCCAGCATGGTGGCACGGTACAGACAGGAAACACACCACAGCTCCACAGTCAGAAGTAGACTTCCACATTTTAGAGGTGCACAAATAACAAGAAGAATAAGATATTAAGTGGATTAAAAGGACTGTTAATAAAGAATGCTTGTCACATCTTCAAACCATGACTTTCAAAGACAGTGAAAGCTAAGTTATTCTAAAGATGATCACCCAGAAAATCTGCTCATTGCTATGTCCATGGGTATCTTGATTACCCCCATCTTTAGACATCCTATATACTCCACGCTTTCGTGCTTTGCATTGTGGTTAAGGCAGCTACTGCTTTTCCTCAGAGTTCCCATTAACTTTTCAACTAACACTCAGTTCCAAAGGCAGGGGAATTCTGGTTTTGTTAGAACATGGAAGCTGAACTGTCCTGTGCCTGAAAGATAATTAATGATATGAAACTTTACCATTGAATAATTTTATATTTAATTTGAAATGCAATGTATTATGGTTTGTGGGTTTTTTTGGTTTTTTGGTTTTTTTTAGCTTATTTCAAGCAAGACAACTAAGCAGCAAGAGAACAAGATTGTTATATGAGCTCTCTGTTCTTCAGAGAGATTAATATTTTTCCTCTTCAAATATTTGTTGCTTACATAAGCCTATAAAGTATTTAGGACATGATGTAGGTGATCTATCTCCTAGTATGAATGGTATAGTGCTATTAAAACTGTTGTCAAATATTCATGCAGTGCTGTTGCCACATTACATTGCTCAGAAAGCCCCCCCATACTTGCCCTCATGCAAATTTTTTTTCAAATGCAAGAATAATTAGCATCACATTAAACAGTTCAGGACTGTCATGAATCTCACCACATTTATCTTCTTCCCTTTAGGTCGTGTATATGAATTATAAAACATACTATAATGTAAATATGTTTAATTTCAGAAAATCTGCTTTTGTTTCATATATGCATTTTAGGTGAGGATTTATTTCATTTATTTATTCTTGGGGCCTCAATCAATATTTTATTTTCTGAAAAGAGGAAACAGAGCTACAAGACCATAAGCTGTCTCATTCATGTTGTTGTAACTCTGGGTATTTCTTCAGTGAGACAACTGTTCTCAGAGTAGGAAACAGAGACTCCCAATAGACAAGGAGCTATGCAGAACATATTTCTTGATTTCAGAATCTCAGACTGAAGTGAACCACTTCCTTTAAAAATAGAAGGCAGAAGTCTGATTATGCTAAAGAAGAATATGCTCCAAAGCTGATAATAATCAAGAAGATGTAGAACATTGATGTTTTTACAAATGATCTTCCATTGATATATTCATAAAATCATAAAATAATTTGGGCTGGGAGGGACATGCCACAGCTATTTGCATGCTATGAAATTACTTCTTATGTAGTTGGAGCCACTGGGTTTTTTGAGGATAAGGTATTAGGTGGCTTAATTCATTTCTCAAATCATGAGTTCTGTTTCAAACTCTCAAAAAAGCAACATAACATAAAGCAATGTATACAAGTGCAGATTGTGCTCCCTGAAAACATATGCATGACACTCTTCAAAACACAAAGTTGAGTTTACATAATCTCTCTGAATAAGAAATAAGTAACCAAAAGTCAGTACCAAGTGGTAAACTTTCCTAAATCCTCTCATGGCTGAACTGAGCAGACCCTTGAGCCAAGGAATGTAAGTCTGTCTTCATTTTCTGAGCTCTCCCTCACCCATGTTAACAATAAATTAGGATATGAAAATCAAATAATAAATTAACCTTCATATATTAAAAACTTTCACTCTTTCCTATGAACATCAGCTTGACACCACTTTGAATTATTACAAAATGATGACCTTTTCATGGAATGGGTGGTCACTGCTAACTCCACACAGTGACTTTCAGATAACACAGTCTGAACCTTCCTGTAATTTAAAACTGAAAGAAGTGCAGTAGTCTGTAATGCTGAGTGCCTGACAATGATCTTTGTGTTTAGGAAGGTTTTAATGACACAGCTAACTACGTCACTATTTTGCTTCAGGAGTGTTTGCTTTTACATAAGCTGTCCTCAAAGATTAGAGTATAAACTTTTGTTTGTAACAAGGGATCATGTGAAACTGTCAAGTAGAGAAGCTAAGCACAGGGATTTATTACTTTCACTGAAATCTTTAAAAAACATATAAGTGCTGTCAAATTTGTATTACCAAAAGTTGTTTGTGCAATGTGCAGAGAAATTTTAGGAAAATGGGCTCACATTTATATTTTTTTTCCTCATTCTAGAACAACAATATATTCCAAGATATGTTTATTATTTGAGATGGAATAACTAAGTGCAGTGCTTTTTAAAAGAGAAAATATGAAAAGTGTGCCAAAGGTACACACAGAAGATATTGTTAATTTAAAAAACAACAGAAAATGTTTATAAAACAGTATAGCTGCAAGTTCTGACTTTTCTTAAATACTCATAACACTGATGGAAAATTTGGAAAAGTACTGTATATAGTTCATAGTAAACAGCTTCATTCTTCCTATCTCTGAAACTAAATGAGATCTTTACAGTCATCTCAGGGAAGGCCCAAAAGAAAGCATTTTCTTTTCATGAAACTATGTGCAAAGGAAAACATTCCTGGTACCTTACTTGCTGTATTCACACCAAAGAATTAAATAGTGATGGAAATCTTTAGTGTTATATAATAATGCATTTTCTTCTGCTCCTGAATTGCATATT
The DNA here is from genome assembly GCF_014805655.1 of Passer montanus. Taxonomy (NCBI): domain Eukaryota; kingdom Metazoa; phylum Chordata; class Aves; order Passeriformes; family Passeridae; genus Passer; species Passer montanus. Next base: position 7,101,568 of record NW_024364270.1, read on the forward strand.
GAAATTGCAGAATTGGCTCAGACTACATTAACTAGGCTTCCTACATCTCAATACATCTTTGATTGAAAGACATGTATAACTTTTTTCCTCTGAACACTGTCTGCTGTAGTGCAAGAATAGAGAGTATCCTTTGACAGGATATTGTGAAGTTATTTTATTTGCTTCTTCTTCATTATTCTAGGTGCATGGATGCATCCATTATTTACTGAGACACACAAAATTAATTGTTCATTCTCTCATGAGCTTTTCTAAATGCTTGCCACTGCATCCAATGCATTTTTAAAAGATGCTAATGAAATTATCTGCACAGTACTTCTGTGAGGTAACTCAATTTCATACCTGGAGAATTATCAAAAATAGCTTAAGGCCAAAATTATCCAAAGTATCCATTTTTCACATTGCTAATTTGAAACCCACAAAGGTGATTTTTTCAGAATACTTAGTACTTTGACAGCATTTGTATGCACTTTACCTGTCAAACAATGAGAGCAGCGCTCCTCATTCTTTCCTGCTTCTTTGACATACACAAACCCACATGCCAACAGTCTTGTTTAAGTAAACTGTCCAGCCTCTCACAAAGACACCCAGTGGCACAAGCAAGGACACCCTGCACTCCTCTAGGGCATCACTTTATTTTTGCTCAGCTCTCACCTTGTTCTCAGTGCTTCTGAATAGATGCAACAGAGTTACTCAGATCACTAACTCATTGTACTTCTTATTATTATTGCCTTGCTACTGCCCTTAGTTCTATTTGTTCTTTGTAATTCCCACTGTTGATACCAATTATTGTGCCTATATTCCCAGTCCAAGAGCATTCACATGAATCAGCTGAGAGTGGATGGGTCACAGAGGGCAGAGCAGAAATTAATTGACATTTATATATTGCAATTTTTTAAGTTTATCTGTTGGCTTAGTTTGAGAGAACATTAACAGAAATATTTTTAAATTATGGTTACTTTATTATGTTTAATAAAATCAGAAAAGATGGCATATTTCATAAGAAAGAAAAATATCTCTGGTTCACAGACTTACTAATATAAGGAATCAAAGTATTTTTCCAAGTATCTTTCTGGGCAAAGACTGAAGTATTTAAAATTCTATTTTCTGTGCAATTCCTCTCTTTAGTAGGCATAATATGAAACATTCCAATGTAATCAGTACATTAGGTCTGAATAGACTAAAAGTAATTAAAAACTGTCTTTGAATGGAAACCAGTAGGCATCCTTAAGTACAGGCTTTACTACTTACACCACCTGTAACAAACAATTTTATTGAATAAGCAGAAAACTCAAATCTGTTGCTCAATTGTACCTCTAGAACACTTCGGACTTTCATTTTTCTAATACATCATCAACATATAAGATTCTATGTAAAACTGTTTAAAACCTCTTTAAAACAATGATTTTATATTAGTATTAGAAATAGAGTTTTTTAATTATAAAGTACATGTTCTTTAACAATAAATGGGAAACAGCAAAAGCTCTGTTAGTGTATTTGCATGCTTTTTTAAGAAAAGAACTCACATAAAGAGAAACAGCTTGTCAGTAAGTACTAATAGAGCAGTTTCCCACTAATAATACTGCAGCTGTTATCTGCACAATGCTGAGACACACACTATTCAATTATTACAGCGTACAAAACCACCTCTTGTAGTGAGTAGAGTGTAGGTGAAGTCAGTTTGTTGTTTGCTTCTGTGAAGGAAAGTCAAAATCCTACATAAGCAGTATATCAGTACCAGACGATGTTGACTGCTCCGACAGCAAGGTGGGAATGGCTTTGGTATAATTAGCTGACTTACTTAAACAAACATGAAATGGCAACATGAGTAAAAGGCCGTGAAATTGTCTCAAACCACAAATTCAGATCCTGGTAGGAATGACTGGGCATGTCTTTCCCTGATTTGCCTTGAAGCCTTGAGAGGCTGGAAGGCATCCTTCTAAGCTCAGTGGCCAGAGGTCACAACTGTCTCAAAACTTCCTAAAATTGCTTCCAAAACAACATGAAATGCTTTTGAGAGAGAGAGAGAGAGATCAGCCTGGAGACATCAGTTTACTTACAGGTCTTTATCAGTACATGGCTCTCACCACATAGTCACCACTCATAAATGGTTTGATTTAGAGTGTGCTTCTGTTTCTGTTTTCATTTGCAGTAAAATGTGTAAATGTGTGAGTATAAAATTCTGTTAGCACATCTCAGTTAATGCTTTACAACCATTTTTCAGTGATGGCATAAGTGAACACGGGAGATGCAAGCATGCACAGAATTCTAGTCCTCCTTTATTCTTTATTCATAGAATTCAATACAATAAGGAAACAATCTGAAAAAAAAATGAGTAAGCAAATAATAATATCATTATACAATCTACACTAGTACAGGTTTGTTAAAAGAGAGGAATATAGAGATGTTAGTTCATACACATTCAAATTAGAGACAAATATTTCTTTTACTTGAACTGGAGTGTTGGAGCCTCCATTTTATTTTCTCCAGTGAATGAAAGTGAAGATACAGAAAATGCTTTAGACTGGAAAGTGATGACCTATTCAATTGCCTCAATTCAATAAAATATTTGTGTGTCATAAGCAAATATAGTTGAACTATGATCTTTTACATTTTTTTCTGTCTGCCATTTTTTACTTTAGGGGCAACAGAAAATTATAGGACAAATAGTTATGTCATTATGTTTTGAACTGGTTTGGACAGACAAATGAATGGATAGACATAAACACAATTATGGAAGGGTATTGGTCAGAAGAAACCTTAAAGATCATCTGATTCCAAACCTCTGCCATGGGCAGGAAAACCTTCCACTAGACCAGGTTGTTCAAAGCCCCATCCAACCTGCTCTTGAACAGTTCCAGAAATGGGGCACACACAAATTCTCTGGAAAATCTTTTAAGTGCCTCACCCTTACTGTGAAAAATCTCTTCCTTACATTCAGTCTAAATCCACCCTCTTTTAGTTTAAAACCATTGCACCTCGTGCTGTCACTGCAGACCCTGGTTAAAAATCCCTCTCCAGCTTGGCTATAGGTCTTCTGTTTTAATTTTTGCTGAGCAGTGCTCAGACAGCATCAAAGCTTTTTCTGCCTCTCACACCACCCTACCAGTAAGGAGCCTGGGGGTGCACAAGGAGCTGGGACGGGACACAGCCAGGACAGCTGACACCAGCTGACCAAAGGGATATTCCAGACCATATGGCTTCATGCTCAGCATATAAAGCTGCAAGAAGAAGAAAGAAGGGAGAACATTTGGAGTGATGTGGTGTTTGTCTTCCCAAAACAGTTATGTGTGATGGAGTCCTGCTCTCCTGGAGATGGCTGAACACCTGCCTGCCCATCAGAACCAGTGACTGAATATTACTTTGTGGCTATTTCTGAGGTAAATTGCATTCTGAAATTATGACTGCACTCCAGGTAACTGAAGGATATAGAAGTTTGATTTATTCATTTTCGCAACAAGTACAACAGGCACACACTCATATATAATTACATAGTCCAAGTCCACTCAGTCCCTCTTACATAGTATGTCATTCAGAGCAGTACCTATCACAACATGCAGAGGCATGGCCTACATTTTTCACTTTCATGTGGAATGTATATTTTTTTTGTTGTGACAAATATGCCATTTTTATGGAATGTTTCAGTCTCTCTGGCATTTCATGTTTCACATTTCATAGATACAGCTTGGGAAGGAGCTTACTAAGCCAAGGAGGCAGTCTGGAAGGAAAATATTCAAGGTAGTTTTTCATTTCAGGGTTCTTGTAGACATATGTTTTGTTGGGTTTTTTTATTATTGTTTTTATTAAGAATATACAAGAGACACTAATTATAGTCTTCAGCTAGAAAATACATTACTGTAGAATCATGCAAAGGCTTTTTTTCAAGGCTGTAATTTGGTAAAATCACCCTTTTGTAGCTTCAGAAATGCTATAACTTGTATTAAAATTTTCATCAATTAAGAAAAATATGAAGCAACTACATTCTGCATGATTCCTATAGTATAATCCTGTGGTAAGAGCAGAGCATGATAAAAGTGGCAATACTGGCTCAGGACCTAAAATTTTACTCAACATCTATCTTGTTTTTATCTCTAGTAAGTAATGGAAGCTCAGAGAAAGGGAGAAAAAAGAAACACTTGTAGAGGAGCTTTCTCCTTTGAGGAGCTTCCTGGTCCAAATAAAGATTTTAGAAAGGAGGCCAAGGGAATTATTATATTGAAAGAGAATGTATTCATACAGGTCATGTAATGTGCTGCATCCAGACACTGAAGTTGCACTCATCTCTGCATGTTCAAACCTGCAGAAATACACAAAGGTTAAAAAATACCATCAATAAATTTGACATTGGGGACAACACCACAAAACCAAAAAAAAGAAAAAAAACCTATGTGATGTTGGTGTCAAAACCAGAAGAGTACACCTCCCTGCTAGGCTAACTCCTGGCATACACCTACACTAACAAAATGGACTATATTACAGGTACAGGTATTTTTCAAACATTCCATCTCTTTTTTTTTTTTTTTTTTTTTTTTTTTTAACTTGGGAAGGAGAGCTGTCTTATGCCACTTGCTTTATCTACTTGACTGGAGCAGCAAATGCAGGCTGTCAGACTGGTGCTCTCATGAGGTTTGTGCATGGCTTCTTCACTGGGGCAAAACAAGAAGTGAGGATTCTCCAGGGACATGGAAGGCAGTGGAGGCAGTCAGGAACCCAAACAGCTGGTACCCCTGGGCTGGGCATAGACACAGCCATCCCTCACCATTGGCAGTCATCTTCAGCTACAAAAAGCCTGAGAATGAGACAGGGAGGCTGGGGGAAAGGAAAAACACAGACTGATGGTGGCAGAAACTGAAGTCTCCGTTTTCAGGGTCAGCTAATCCAGCTATCTGTATGGTAGTGCTCGACCTACATTTGGCACAGCAGTTCATTAAGCCATACTTGTTAATGTCACAGACTTCACTCTCTGAAGTGATGTTGCCATGACCACTTCCCTTGATAATTTATTCCACGGTCCAGTTGCTTCTGCTGTTTTTCAAAATGGAACTGTAGATTAGACAGTGTTAATACACAAAGACTTGTGCATGCTTATTCTGGATGGGAAAATTCTAACTGGGGTGGTGGGGCTTTTCTATTTGAGTAAGAATAAATGTTCCTAGAGGGAAACCTGAATTAATTTCTGATAACTAAGAAAATTTTACTGGATTCATTTCTGTATGATAGATATAATTATGCATTTTCTTTCATTGTAAATGACTGACAAGTACATTTACAGTTCTTATTCAGAGCCCTCAATTGATTTACTAATAATTATCTTTATTTTGAAACAAGACAATTAGAAGACATATCTCTGATTTAATAACAGAGTCTGCTTCATTTTAGACATCTCTGGGGACAGCTGCTACCATAATTTTCCAGTTCAATCATATATATTTAAATAAAATTTTTCTATATTAAGCTATGTAACTATGCAGGAGAAGTGTGTCTGTGTGTATGTATGCACATGCATGCACACAGTTGCAAATTTTTCTTTGTTACCATCTGTCCTCTTCACAGACCAGAATTCATCTGGTTTCAAGTAAAAAAAAAAAATTAAACTCCATACTTAAATTTTGTCCCAATTCACTTGAAACCTAGGATTTAAAGTTACTATCGATTTCAGACATACAGATCTTGAAAGATTTAAAGGAGGAAAAAACATTCAAGTTAATTTATTTTAGCATTGTGGTGAGGCCAGAAAGAAGAATGACTCTTCTGAGACACAGAGTGCAGCTTTCTGATCTTCTTTCATGGGACAATGGCAATTTTAGAGCCTACAACTTCCATTTTAGATATATTCTGAAACTTTTTTCTAGTTTATGTAGCAATTCATCCTTTGTTAATTTGTTGCTATTTTTCTGTGTGCTACTCTGAGGTCTCAGTGCTAGGATTTTCTTCTCTTCCCATTACTTTTGTTCTCATATATTTTGTGCAATGGTGATGATATCTCCTTCCAATCTGAATTTGTTACAGCAAAGAACTTCAGCTTTTTTTTAGTTTCCATGTAGAAAACACTTCAACCTTCTTATCAGCATAATAATCTTTTTGTATCCATCTGCAATTCTAACATCTTTCTTCAGCAGAATTGTTCATAGAATTCAGATATTGGGAGAATGTTGTTACTTTCATGGCTTCAAATCATCTTGTAATCAGCTGGTGTTTCTTTGCTGTGTTTCTGAGTAAATCCAGTTGAGCTCTTGACATAAAAAAAAAAATAAATTACAGCTTTTGTTTTCCAGAAACAGGAACTTGCATTTTGTCTTGTTCAGTTTCAACTGAGAAATAATTTGGCTCAAAATGCATTGAGTGCTTTGACTTTCCATGAGGTTTACAGTTAAGCAAGACTGTAAACACCTGAAAAGAATTAGAAACCAATACATGCATTCTAGAGAGGTGTAAAAATTTCGTGAGTGTTAATTGCTTGCCTGATTTAGCTTTAAATGTTGATTTATGATGAATTTATGATCCTGAAAACATCCACCTTGGTCTGTTACCTGACAACAGCTGCACAATGAGCAATCTGTTTGTTAAAAATTTCTCTCAGACCATTTACTGTCCTTGTTCCAAACACATTCCCATGTAAGTAGCCCTGGGTAATAAACCTTATGTTTTATCTTCGCATCCAAACAAAAGGACACAAACATCTGGGAACAGATACAATATTCAATACTTTCCCAACAAAATCTATTACTGACACTGCACCTCTTCTCTAATGCAAACAATTCTTTCTTCAAAAAGTGACATTTAACCCTGGTACGTTTAAGCTGCAAAGGGTTAATCTAAGATGTAACCTTCATAAGCAAGGGGAAAGAGCTGTATTGCAGTTAATTATATACGTCTCAACAGGAATGATCACAGAGACAGAGCACATGGGAAAAAACAGAATATAGAACTTTCTGCTGAGTCTCAAACAGGACTTGAGTTCTAAAGGAGAGATTAGGAGTATTGCCTTTACTTTTATATACAAGTACCTCAGTACAAACCTTAAACCAATTTTTTTTTTTTTGCTGAAATATTCCTTTCTAGATTTTTCTTCCTTTTGCTACTGTATAATTTTTTGTTTGTTTTATAATTGTCATACTATTTCTTCATCACAACTGGAAAAAAACCCTGTGCCCTATGCCATATCACTTATTTTCCCCATTGTTATCAATGGTAAGAGTTTTCTATTTCTTTTAATAGCATGAAACACACATAGTCAATCCAAATTGAAAGGGAAAATAGCAAAGAGAGCACAGTGCTTTTGCCACAGAAAAGAGGTTCAGGACTTGCATGGGACTCCATGACATCAAGGGAAGGACTTCATAACTTATTATGTTAAAGAGACAGCAAAAAATGGGTGAAGTCTGAAACATAATTTCCTGAAACAGTAGCAAGAAATTGGGTGCTGTGGAGCTAAACCTCAGAGGAAGAAAAACCCATGCAATCTAACAATCCCGAGGAAATCTTGCTCTTCCAAGGTTTGTGTGGTAGTCTTCATTTAAATCAAAAAGAAGACTACCAGCTCAACTGTAATGTCAGCCTTTTAGGGGAAATCTTTGTGATCTTAAATGTTTTCCCATGAACAGGCCTAACTTTTATTCATTATGCCTTGTTAAAAACTTGATGTAGTTTTTCTAAGAAAATGAATAAGCACTACAGAGTAAATGCTGAAGTATCATTATTAAAATTATTCTGAAATTCTCTCATCTTGCAAAAGAGTAGATATTTCTTTCTATTTGAAAGGAATATTTACAATTTTAAGGCTTTTCATCTTTCTGCCCTGCTAGATTTTCTATCAGGCACACCATCTGCAAGTCTCCTAGGAGCCACTACTTGTCAGTCTGAAAAAATCCAAGAGAATGCAATCACATGTATCTAATTGATGAACAGAAATAATTTATGTAAGTGGTCAAACACAGAAAAGCTCAAATTTCAGGTATTTCCAGGGATATAGCCCAGAGATTCAAGGAGGATCCTTTCTTCTTCTCCCCATTTTTTTCCCATATCACCATAACCTCAAATAAACCCTAAATTCCTAAGAAAATTCCATATGCATTTGAGAAAATTTTTGTAGTCACTCCTAAATTGTTTAACACTGGAGATTCCTATTCACCACACCAGCGAGGTCTTTTCACAAGAAAAAACAAATTCATATTCTCCTTTTATTTAAAAGCTAATCTACAGACAGAGTCACAAGGGGAAAATTAAACTTTTTCCCTTTGCAATAATTATTGAACAAATACCAAGACTCATCTTAGTATGATAATTTTAATTTTTCTGTTTTGAAAAAATCTATTTATAAAGATAGATATCGTATTTTTAGATAAAGATACACTCTTTGGTGAAGGTAAAGAAAGATAAAAAAGGAATGTTTGGAATTTTTCTGGTTCTTAATCTGAAAACAATGAAACATCAGATAAAGAGCCACACTTGTTACAGAAAAAAGGTCTTCTGAATTGTAGGACACTCCGTACATTCCTAAGCTGTTTTACAGAAACTCTTGAAAATTTCTACACTGTCTTTTTTTCCCAAGTTACAGTATTTTTTCTATGATAGGTTGAATAATTTAAGATGCATGAAGATTGTGATGTCTTCTGCCATTCTCAGAAAATCTGAGAAACTGGAAATTTCACCCATCTTTTCTGAGTCATAGCTCAGTGCTCAACAACAAGGTCCTCTTCTCTTGCATATCTTAGCGATACACTGATGTAACACCAGTTTGAAATCAGAGTGATGCTTAGTTTAATTTTTTTCTGGTTTACTATTCCTTTCTACAGTATGCATGGCATGTTTTAAGAATAACAGGAGGCACTGACTGACACCAGTTTATTAGATTTTGTTCCAGAAAGGAGCAGCGTAGGTCAACAAGCAGTGACAAAATAGATTACAGCAAAACCACTTGTTCCAGTACAAATCATTCATTTACCCTCTGCCGATTCACTTCTCATGAACATCAGTGCAGTAGTTGCTTCCATCCATACTGACAGCTGACATATACAAGACAGCATCACTATTCTGCAGAGATTCTAGTAGAAGTGCACATAAAAACAATAAGAAAGTATGTTTTAGTGAACAGCATGAATTCTTGGAAGGAAACCCTAAGTATGTTTCTAAGTTCATGGTTCTTTTAATTGTTTCTTTACAGAAGTATTTTAAAGCACCTTGAAGTGGAAGCTGTTTACCAGTGATGTAACAAACCCTATAGACACTGAACTGCAAAAACAATAAGTTTTATTACTTGTCCTGATAGCTTTGATTTACAACTCTGGAGAAAGATCACAGAATTTTTGCTGATTTCCACTGGCTTGGAATGTCAATGGTCTTAGAGAAAAAATAGAGAAATGGTCTTAGAGAAAAATAAGAAATGCTCAAAACAAAACTATCCAACTGGAAAAGGAAATTTTTACAATGTGTTTCATAGCCATCATTCACATGGAACAAGCTTACTATTGTTTAAAAGGAACACAGATGCTACAATAAAAACTAACAGCAGCCATAGTCAATAAAATGGTAGCTGCAGTATAAGAAATTTATGTTTTAAGGTTAAACCAGCTTCTCTTCTTCAGGGATCTTTCTTTTCATTACAGGAAATCACTATGAGTCACATTTTCAAAGCAAATAACTAGGAAATGAGCTTTGCAAATTCAGGGGGTCCAATTTACTGCTGAAACATTTATTTTCAAGAAATGTCTGTTCTTCTGTTTGTGACAACCCTTAATCATTTCTTACAATTCAGTCATAAATATACACTTATGTACTGTAATTACGTCTTCCTTTTTTTTTTTTTTTAATTTTTATTACTTCTGTTCCATGTGTCTTTTGAGGCTGTGGTTCCAGTAGCATTGGAACATTTCTTCAATTTAAGAACGTAGGTAGCTCACTGCTTTGGGAGTTAGATACTGTGTACTCATAAGAAAAAACACCTGTATTTGAAAAATATATTTTTTTATCTCTTTCAATTTTTGCTGTTGTATTTTATAGTACTACTGCATTTTTTTACAGTCTTTGAGCCACTGCACATTTCCTCCACCCCGATAACAAGATTTTTAAGTTCAAGTGTTTATAGATGCTTCTATATTTGCCATGTAGTCAAAATTCAGTTAGATGACTGACATGCTGGCCATTTCACCCAAAATACATAATACTTACTATATGTTTTAGATAACTGAATAAAATGTAGGGTTGAGAATTAATCGGTGTTAGAAGAGAAGCTAATAACCTACAATCCCTAACAATTTGCATTTTGAAACTTCCTCTTCTTTCCAGTGTAAGCAGACACCATTTGTTTTTACACTAACTAGTAGTTACTGGTTAGCAACTAACTCATAGCTATTAAAACTTGTAAAATAAATTTACTCACAGATTTGTCTCAGTTCAATTACCAACAAAAAATTACACAAAGACAGTTTATTTATCTCACTTGCAGTCCTCTAACTTCCTGGGATTTTCCAAAAAGGCTAAACATTACAAGGTCAGATTACCAGGACCCACAAGTAACATCAGCATGTACTACTCTGAGAACTGCAGAACACAGCTAGACATTGTAAAAGAGGGAAATAGGGAAATGAAAGATGTACAAAAGGACTTAAGCCATATTAGAAGCGTGTTTCCTAACACTTTGTTAAGAAAGGGACTTCATGACCCACTATGTGTATGTGTGTGTGTGTATACATATACATGTATGTACATATATACATATGGGGGGGGGGTGTATTTTTTTTTCCAGAGATAATTTCCTTCATACAATAACTAATGTAGACAATTGCTTTAGAAGATTAAAGAAACTTGCTCCAAGTGTGAGGATTTTGTCCCTGCATCCTCTATTTTCATTAACAATTTTCACTAAATAGACATAATGTGTGGTTTGAAACAAAGTCCATTTAAAATGTTCACTAACTAACAGCATGCAACACTGATATTGCATTAGGTCTTTAGTGGTGAATTTACCTTTGACATCCCCAGTTGTGAAAGTACACTTCTGATCTGCACAACTTCCAGCCTGACACACAGTGGGAAAGAGACTTTGGGACCTCTGTGCTATTGTATTTATGAGGTGACCCCAACATCTGGGAAGAATGATGTGCTGAACTCCATGATATCAGAAGGCTAATTACTTACTTTATTAAACTATATTAAAGAGATACATACTATACTATATCATACTTATATACTCTAACTTACTTCTAACTACTAACTTCTGAAAAACCCATGACTCTCTGCCCGAGAGTCCCGACCCACACACATGGATCCAACTGGCCACCTCGGGTCAACAATCTCCAGAATACGTTCCACTTGCACACAAACACAGCAGCAGCAAATGAGAGAAGAATTGTTTTGATCATTCTTTTCTCTGCTTCTCCAAGAAAAACCCTGAGAGAGAGGATTGTCTCTCTCTGCTCAGAGAGTGTGAATCCCACACTGCCTTTCAGAAAGTTTAGTTCTCTAAAATGGCATAAAAAAATCATCAAATAATTGCCCTGTAATTTTGAAATTTATAAACAAAAGGAGGGTTTGGAATCACAGGGATTATGTAGTCTCAGTCACAGGGAGAAGAAAAGAAGAGTCCCGACCCACACACATGGATCCAACTGGCCACCTCGGGTCAACAATCTCCAGAATACGTTCCACTTGCACACAAACACAGCAGCAGCAAATGAGAGAAGAATTGTTTTGATCATTCTTTTCTCTGCATCTCCAAGAAAAACCCTGAGAGACAGGATTGTCTCTCTCTGCTCAGAGAGAGTGAATCCCACACTGCCTTTCAGAAAGTTTAGTTCTCTAAAATGGCATAAAAAAATCACCAAATAATTGCCCTGTAATTTTGAAATTTATAAACAAAAGGAGGGTTTGGAATCACAGGGATTATGTAGTCTCAGTCACAGGGAGAAGAAAAGACTGTTAAGGTGATGGCCATCCAAAAGCACTGAGGTTAGTAAAACTGATAAGGCAGGATATTGATTTGTAAGGACAGCAAGTTTAGTGTCCAAAGACATTAGTGAAAATTCAGAAGAGATGCAAAGATTCATGGGTTGTGGCATTCCAAGGCATCCAGCCTTGGAGTATTGTGTGGGGAAGGTGTGTGTCGTTCAGCAAGCATCTGTTCTGGAGAACAGCCCTGCTCTTCAGGTGGGTCATGCAGCTCCTGGAGCACTGGCATTGATCAGAAGCTCACTGGTCTCACCAGGTATGGCAATTTGCATTTAGGCATGCCAGGAAATGTGTGTTTGAAAGTAGTTCTATTTATTATTGTTTCTTTAAAGTACAGCAGGCATAAATCAAGAAATATTAACACCAATGACATGCTTATTGTCCTAACATTGAATCATTGTCTTCAAGATATTTGATATTCTTTAATTAGGCAATTTGCATTATGATTTCTGATTGAGTTCTGCCTTAAATTATTGTATTAAATGTTATCACAGCATATGTGTTTTGACTGGCTGAGGGCCAACACTTGTCGTAATCAATCTAGCAACATTATTTCACGGTTTCTAATATTTCTTTGCTACAATCAGCAATTCTATTTATTAGAATAAAAATAAAACCAACTGATAATATTAGATGTAATCTCCAAAGTTTGAGTATATAAATAAGCGAGATAATATTTTATCTTGGAAATATTTCCTTTGGTTAATTCCCTAAAGCATTTTACAGATAGTCTACTCAGTTATCAAAATGAATTGTATAATTCACTGTGTGCTCAGTTCCAAGAAAACATTACATCTTCTGTGTATCTGAATGGCTTTACACTTTAAATATCTTACAAGACTTCAAACACCCAGTACATATTTTCTAGAATAAGAGCTTTCTTCTTAGTTTGGAGTGCTATAATTTCCAGTTGTTTGCTGCCCACAATATTCGTAACAGGGAAAAAAATGTCACATTGATTAATGCCCGTATGTCCCTTGTTCTCTGTCAGATATTTCTTTTTGGAATAAGTACTCCAGAGACATTTTCTGATGATGTTAGCGGGAGAGATATTTAGCTGTGTCAGTGTTTCACTAGGTTTACCATTTGAATTAATGGGCTCACTTAAGCTACAAAAGCCAGAATCTAAAAGGAAATTTAAGACTGTCAGGTGCAAGTAAATATTCCTTAAAATTCTGTCTGAAAGATTGAAAAGGCCATAGAATGAAAAGAAAGCAACAGACCTAAATAAGAAAGAGGCAGACACAGCCATTAATACATCTTTTCAGGTATTTCAGAATAGTGGTGAATGGAAATGAATGTAAAGCAAATGCCATGATAAGAGTTACTGCTATTGTCTCCTAATACATACATGACAAGGTCTATAAACTCCAAAACCACGGAGGAACATATTAGACTTGAAGCATGATAGCTTCCAGAATAAAGACACATACCTAATAAAATTCTCATTGTCAATAAATAAATATTTTTTGAGTACTGACAGGTACAAAGTGATTAGTATTTGGAAAGACTGTTGCAATATCTTGGGCACCGAGGCTATAAATAGCAAAGCTTTCTGTCCTTTGTCAAGTACTTTAGTTTTGCACATGCATTGGGGTCTAAAATTGAAGTAGTGAAGTACTTGTTGTGACAACTCATAAGGAAATGAAAAAGCATACGCATAACACAGAGCAAATGTACAATAAACACACATTAGCATGCAACATTTTGATTTGCTGAACATCATTTGAATGTTATAAAGATGGCACACAAATATATCAAAAGAGAATACAAGTTGAGAAGATATTATATCCTGCATTTTACAGAATTTGAATATTCCATGGATGAAGACAGAGATGTGAAGAGGGCTGAGTTTGCATGCTTCTGACAGCCCCATGCACTAAAAACCCAACTGAAAATCAATTAAAAATAATACTATTTTAAAAAAATTAAAGGGTTTAACTGGTATTTTAACACACAGCTGTGAGTGAGTGAACACTGCTGTTCTGGTGCTCCTGCTGGGCTGAATGCAGACCAGAGAAGTACCATACTGTGCCTACCATCAGCCTGCTATTATTTCTTCAACAAAACCTTCATTCCCTAAACTCACTTCTGAACAAGCATAACACGAGGAAGGGAAAGCCCATTCTTCTCATGAAATTTAAGGCAAAATCCACCAACAATTGTTTTGCTGTCTCAGCCTTGATATGCATATATTACAAATATAATGTGGACACTCTTCTGAACAAGAGAAAAGTGGAAAAATTCCTGGTGTGTGTCCCTTTCCAGCTTCAACAGTGATGACATGACCAAATAATTTTTGTCCATCCATTTATCTGTTTATAAAATGGAGATGAGGAAGCCTTGTTTGTGAAGGATTCAGGCTTATAATTGAAAACTCTGACTAAAACTAGATCTTATGTGGACTGTGGAAATTGTCATCAGATGTTCCAGAGGACAATAAATCCTTTTAGAGTGTACCTATTATTGTGCAATGATGGTGAATAGATAAAAAAAGATATTTCATGATTCAAAGGGGTTGTGAGCCAATCCTTGCAAGCTCAGCCTTCCATCTCTCAGCTGTGGCTGGGCTCGGCGTGCCTGTATGGAAGCACTGTGCTGCCTTTTGTCATACCTGCCCTGGCAGAAGAGAGGATGTTCAAGGAATGCCTCTCACCCAGGCAACGCCACCCCACGCCACCTCCCTCCCCAGCCATGCCAGAGCTGTGGCTGTTCCACGTGGCTGCAGACCTCTGCCAGGCAGATTTGCTGCTTCGAGGGACCAGGGACTTGCACTTGGCTAATCAACTTCAATTGCTAATTCCTAGTGACTTTAATGAGAACACAAACATAGGCAATCCCTATCTAACCAACACTGTCTGGACTAGCAGAAGAGAAGATTTTGCTCTGGTCATAAAATTATCTCTTCTTTAATTTTTAAGTTGCAAATTCTTTCAGTCGTCTTTCCACCTTTCTCTTTTCATACACTGAATATAGACATTTTGTAAAATGCAGGATACATTGTATATTTGAAATACTTTTCATAACAAAAGACTAGCCTCTTAAAAAGGATTTTTTTCCTTTTATTCTGAGGGAAAATAAAATGTGATAAGCTATAGCAAATAACAGGCAAATTCATAGCAAACAATATTATATCAATTAAACAACATTATATCAATTAAAAGAATATTTTTCCTCATTTTGAAGTTTTTATAGTAATTACATTTTTTTTCTAAATTAAATATAAATTTCCACTGTCCATATTAACACCAGCACTTTTCAAGATCTGAACCTAAGAACTGCTTTATTTTTTAGGTAATGTTTTATAAACATATGCCAGAACTTAGAGCAAGTGCTATGCAGTGACCTTGTAGGAGCTGCTTTTATGTGTATATTCCATGATTTCTATCAATTACCAGTGTAGGATCTTGCTGTTACATCAATAGAAAGAGAAAGATATTGGCTTTTTTGAGGCTCCTTGCAGATCAATGTTTCTATAAATCCAGTATCCTGTAATCAGACTCCTGGATAAGTGATACCATTATTTTCCAAATAATGATTTCTTAAAGAATGATTAAAGAATCTTTAGAATGTTTCTTAAAACACGATTGAAGAACTCTCTGCGCCACAGTACACAGCAAACTTGGCTTCCTCATCTTTATTTCATAAGAAGTCAGAGACACTGAAAATCCTTATTTCTGATTATCAGAAATCAGAAACGTTTTAAACATATCTGAGAAAAAAAGCATTAATAATTTACTCGGTTTTCTTTCCAGATTTCTTTTTGCAATGCACCATTTATAAGTATAAGACTTCTTTTGACTTCTATTTCAAGATGGAGTGGGGAAAGAAACTGCTGGGTTTCCTGTCAAAATTCTTGCCACTGCTAAAAAAATAAAGCCATAGGGTTTTCAACTTGTGATTTTCTAAAATCATCAAAGTTTATTTAAGTGATAAAACATTAAACTTAGTATATCTCTATGCCTCAGTCTGGAGGCAGTACATCACAATGGGAAAGGATGTGTAAACAGAAGTGACTGAAACTGGCTACTCCCACTCCCTCCATATGATAGTATGGGACTTATTTTGGTCTAAATTCAATCTGGATTGAGTGATTCAATTCATTCTTTGGGTTGAGTGTTACAGCTACTTGTGAGGTTGGACTCTTTTTTTAAGGAAAAATTTTAAATACATGGTGAAAGATCTTGTTGTGGTAGAACCCACACATTGGTTCAGAGCATAATGCCTCCATTAGCACTGAAGTACTTAGAGAGAAAAGCTTCTGATTTAGTTGCCTTTGAAAAAAATATATTTAATGAACGCCAAATCTGCTCTCAGCAGTGAAGCAGCACATGGTAAATGGGGACAAGCAGGGGATTGGCTTCAAAACTGTACTCCTACTCGAAACAAAATAAGTGAAGTAGAGCCATTAGCACTTTTCAGGCCAGTCAGAGCAGAGTTCATTTGGTACAGCACTCCTGCTCTCCCATACAAGTGCAAAAGAGACTGCAATTTCCTACCTATACAGCTCAAATATCATCTTTCCTTCAATCTCTACTAATTCTAAAACTTTTTTGAATTACACACATTTTGCTGGACATCATGATTGATTTGAAGAATACATTTCATAGGGTGTGCAATAGAGAAGTTTGTTACTAGTCAGTGCGTTGGGAATTTCTGGAAGTCAATGACCATTGTCTGTGAAATAGATTAAACAGACTCTTCCTACACAATAACTGATCTCACCTTTGAAGGAGGAATGGTATAGAATATAGCCATGTTTATCAGAGAAATTTTGGCAGAAGAAAATATTCATCCATCTTTGTCTTATATTTAGAAGTATTTTATTTTCCTGAAGGTAGGTGATTAGCAATGAATGAGCAACTCCAAACAGTAATTCCTGGAAGAATTATGTAGAGATAAATGAATATTTGCAGATTCTCATAACTAATTAATAAATTGTTGATTTATGCTATCACAATTTTTTAAAAATACTGGCAGTATTTTACAGAACCTTTGTATTAACTTTTTTTGAGTGCCTGAACCTTGGTGAGGCTGTCAGATGTTTTCTCCTGACAGAATGGTAGGCAGCATGTCTTTTTGCAGCCAGGCAAAATTCAAATTTTCTACGTTTTTAACTTTTCAGACAACCTAGGGAGCAGAGCACAGCTTGTAGAAATTGTGCTGCAATGAGATTTATTGCCACCCAGCAGCAACTTACTCAATATAAGTGGGAATAATTGCTCCCTAACTATATGAATATTACACAAAAGATTACCTATTCTGAAAGGACTCTGGTGTTTAAGCACTGGATCAAGCAGCCAAATTTTAAGAAGCACATAATTTTTGTTCCTGTCAATATGTCAAATTGAATCGTCTGTGATTATGGGAACCAGATTTCAACTACAAGCTCTCATTCCATTCTTTTGTCACAGTGTCTCTCTCTAGTTCCTTCACTGTTACCTGGTATTACTTTTCATAAACATCAGTCAGTTCTTGGCAAAATGTTCTTATTTGCTAAAGTATTCACAATATTTTGAAAAGAAAAAATTGCTAATATTTTTAAGGATTTTTGTTTCCACTATGTACAAAACATATAGCAGATGTTAATGCATCCCGTCTGTAAAAAAAAAAAAAAAAAATTATTACACCTGCTTGCACACCTGGAACTGAAGTGCAGGGGCAATGCCCAAATTTCCAAGAAATAATTAATTGTGAATGGTAATTACAGAAGCCCAAAAGCATCTTTTCTTTCTTTTCTCTTTTCTTTTCTTTTCTTTTCTTTTCTTTTCTTTTCTTTTCTTTTCTTTTCTTTTCTTTTCTTTTCTTTTCTTTTCTTTTCTTTTCTTTTCTTTTTCTTTTTTTTTTTTTTTTCAGATTATTTGAGAGCATGGGTACATTCTTAAGTTCAAAATAGATCTCCCAAGAATTGCATTTTCTCTCCTGAGTGTATCTGCAAAGCAGGTTGAGAGAACTTCCACTTGTTGTACAGATAATGAAGAGGACAGAAGTTGTCAGTTCTCTTACTTCTTGAAACTGCAGCAATGTGCACTTTGTCTGTGGAGACACTTAATTCTGTTGTCCTGAATTCAGCATCTTCCTTATTTAGATGTAGGACACATTTTTTCTTGAATACTACCTTACCTGACAGGGCAGATCAGGCTCTCAGTTCTGGTGTCTTGTAACATAATGCCTCCCAGAGCAGAGAAGAAAAATTTCAGGAAAGCTCAAACTCAGTGTCTGCCCTTCTGGGAAGACTGGAGTTAGGAGAAGTGGGACTTTTAGGCGGCTCAATTGTGTGAAATTCTGAGAAATCTTTTATCAACTCAGAAAGAACCCAAATCTAGGATCTTTTGTAGAAGGACAATAAAATCATCTTCTTTACACTTGGATGAATTCTTTGCCAAATTTTGAGTTGCTTCAAAATGCAAAGAAATAGCATTCTAAAACAACATGAAACTCAGATTTTTAAGACAAACAAAGCTTTGTCTTTTCTACCTTCTCTGAAGTGACAAATATTTTGGCTGCAATTTATGTATACATACATAAATGTATGTATTTGTATAAATGTATATGTATTTAGTATATCACTAATCAATCAGGGATAGATTCTTATCAAAGAAAACCCTTGATAAGGATCTCACAGGATGCCTTGATAAAACTAACAGGAACATTTCCCCAAACTATAAATAACTGGAAAAAGTGTAAGGCAACACTTTGACTCTTGAGAGCTTTGCTTTCAGTTTTGAAACTCAGGAGCATTTAATTTTCACAGTCATACCCCAATGGGGTGAGTTCCCTAAGATATAGAAAAATAGCACAAATGCAACATAGTGAAGTCTTCAGAAAAAAAACAAACAAATAGTGATTTGTGTGGAAGGGTTATTTGTTTGTACCATATTATAGCTGAAATTGTTATAAACAGCTGTTGTTTGTTTTGTCTGCTTTTCTTTAAAGCAAAGTTGAATTTTTCTTTTTTTTTCTAGAAATACATTTTTTAAATTATTTCTTCTTTTTTTTAGGATACATTTAAATAAAGGCAATGTTCAAGATGCACAAGATACAACAAGTCTTTCAAAATTTAAATTTGCCAGCAAGAGCAGCTATTTATGATCTGTAGCTCCTATTTGTGCTCATGTAGCTGACAGCTAACAGCTCTATTCTAATCATAAATTTCCTTTACTTTATGATAAAATGTATGCTGTGTTCAGAAAATGTTCTGAGGCCAAAATCATGTATGAAGATGTGATTTTTTCAATATGCCTACCTTTCCTTTCTAATAAATCAAATTTAACACAAAATACATATTTAATTTAATTTTAAGTATTACTATATTAAACATTATCATTCTAATCTAACAAACTGGCATAGATGCTTAAGATAAAAGCAAAGACTTTGAATCTGGTATTTTCAAAATACTTTCTTTATTCTGTTTATTACTGGAGTCTGTGTTCTAAGCTTGTTTTGCGTTCCAGAATGTGAAAATTATTTGCATTAACAGTCTTTCCAGTGGCAAAGAATCCTGTGGCACTAATATTTCAGGAGTCTGCACCTAGTCTCAGCTTAGAACATCAAAATCTCACTTGTTTCAAAGATGTCCTAGTGGAATTGTATGAAGAAACCACTCATGATGACCTCCAAGGTGTACCTGTATGTCATAGAAATTATTTGAATTGGAGTACTGTAAGTATGAATAGAAGTCCTTAAAAAACTCAGGTACATGAGCACAAATCAGAGTTACAGATCTTAAGTGGCTGCCATTGCCAGCAAATTTGAATTTTGAAAGACATGGTGTGTCTTGTGTATATTGAACATTACCTTTATTAAAATGTATCTTAAAACAAGAATTCATAGTTTAAGACACTGTGGGTGCCAGAAGATACATTAGACTTTTATATTTCTGACACAGTTTAACCCATGTTGACCATTTTACACAGTTCAGAACTTTTTTTGTGAGTTGAGTAGGGGCAGAGTGGAATGGAGATTGCTGAGGAGGGGACAGGAGAAGCACTACTCCACAAACTATTGAGGTCACATCTGAGGGGCCAGAGAGTTTGCTGCCTCCAGTGATGAATCCGTGATCCAGCCTTTTCCAGGAGTTGCTCTGGGGCAGCATCACAGGGTGGGAGGTGGATGCTAGCCCTGATTTTCCTGAGTGATTTCTAAAAGAAGTAGCTTCATGTGATGTTTGATTTCATTACAGAACCAGAGCTGTAATGCACAAACCAGATGTAAGCACATTGCTGCTTTGGCACAGCAAAGAGCCCATGTTCAGATGCAACAAGAAGAGGCTTTGAGCCTCTGCTTGACCTTTCTTTTCTTTTCATTTTGTGCTTTCTTGCTTCTTCATCTCTAGAAAAGCGTAGCTGTCATCCTCCTTGTTTCATACTTAACAACAGAAAGAAAAACAGACCAGATCAATTTTCTTCTCTAAAGGTGCCTACATAATGACATTTTTAGAAGTTTAACTTAAAATTAAACACCCAGGCTAATAAGGGGTTATTACATTGTCACATGCAGAACTGCATTGTATAGTGTAGTTTTTTCTACTAAAATGCTCTTCAGAAAAATATTCTTTATTGTTAATACCTATCATAAACAGCGTACCCGTAGTAATGATTTCTGATATGAAAGAAGAGTGGACACATTGATTTTTATCATATGAACAAAACATATTTTGTATTTTTGTGGAATATTTCATTGGAGCACACACTAGCATCTTTTTAAATATCATGTATTGGGAACAAAGCAGTAGTCCAAATTTAAATAAATAAATAAAAAGAAGCCAAACAGAAAAAAACAAACCCAATCTCAAAATCTTCATAATAATGATTTCTCACTTTAAACTATATCACAAGCCTTACAGCTCACAGAAAATTATAAAACCTTCCCTGGAACATTAATGCCAGAGGAAAAATAGATGATAGTAGGCCTTACGTAATTTTCTCAAGTTAATTGTAAATTGTAATAGCTTTTCAAAATGAGAATGCTTTGGTTTGTGGCACTCATTTTATATTCATACAAACTGTATTTGGATTATAAATATTTAACACCAGGACTCTACCATTTAGAGTCTCTCTAGGCAGTATCTTCTGTGGGCTGATTTTAAGTAGGCATGTAGTGAGGGGGATGTACAACAGTGTATTCCTACTTTGGATATCTGGAGGTCAGAGAATGAATCAACTCTTAAAAAAACCCAAAGGGATTTCTGATTTTCAAGTTCACTAGATATTTGGGTTGCAAAACAAATGGGGAATGTAGATATTCTAAAATTGTGAGGGGGTGGAAGTAGCAGGGAGGAGTAGCAACACTCTCCATATGCAGACAGATCTCAGCCCCCAAGGACATGTTTCTTTGGTAAAACCTGAAAAAACCCCAAGGTATAGCTTAGCAGGTAACACTGCACATGTTTTCTAGTGGTATTTCTAGAGCAGAAACACAGTACTCTCTGTGAGTATCCATAGCAAAAATATGTCCTTCGATACATTTTAAATTCTTTTCATTTGGGGATCTCAGAATGGGGGTATACTTAGCTACTCTGCCTTATAGTAAATCTTCCATATGGCTCTTATTTTTATAATGGGCAAAAACTGATGTTGTGGCCATCAGTTTAGTTTTTAAAATGGAAAATGGATATGTCCTTCAATAAGACAGTGGATAATTTCAGAGAGCTTCAACATTGTTTATTAGGCGTTCTTGTTGATTTTTAATCTTTCTACTAAGGATGTAATATTCCTTTCAGGAGGTCTGGACACTTTACTCTTAACATGTCACTGCAGGTATAAAACTAGAGGGGTTTGCATTTGCACCTGATCTGAAGGACATTCAATTTTCTGAACTGGTTGGTGGCCATCCTCATTCTGTAACAGACAACATTTTTTTAATACTGTTTATGGACACTAAGATGCTTGAAAATACATAATGCTACAGAGAAATAGTCTAGTTTCTCCAGTTTCAGATTGGAAGAATGAGTTCTAGCTGCTTTCTCCTCTTTTAAAATTCTTTTATCTATCCTCAAATAAAAAAAAATTAATTAAAAAAAAGTAAATCAGCAAATACAGGAATTGTAATGAAACCAGAGGAATCACCTACCTCATCATTTGAATTATTTGTTTCAATAAAATAAAGCTTAATCTATATCTAAGGCCTTTTTGAACACACAAGTATGCTGAGTCAAATCTAATTATGACATGACTAATTATTCAATATTATTATGTTTTATTAGCCTTGATTATACACTGAATGAAACATCTGTAGCCTAAACAGCAAAATTTACTTGAACAATTATATTGTTTAACAAATGTACAACCGTGTACAATATAATCAGCTACTCATAAAGCTTATGGGAATAATAGCCACTGACAATTGTTGGCATTAAACCATCTCCACAGCCTCCTTACTTCTAGCTTTGTTCCTAAAACACTTGAAACTTGGTTAGTGACTTTAACAGCAGTATTATTTTTTTTTTCAAAGCATCAGAAAATCTTGTGTAGACCTGTTTTCTCTGCTGGTTGGTTCAGTAGGGTTTGATATATAAACAGGATGAAGGCAATGCACACAGCAGGATGAACCCCAGTGTAGTACACCAGCTGTTGATTTTCTTCACAAAAGCCCCTGTTGGGCTGTTTTGGATCTGTGACCAAGACAGTGCTGATAACTATTGCTAAACAGTGATTGCACAGCAACAAAACCTTTCCCTTTCCCCAGTCTGTTGCTACTGCAGTGACTTGGCTGAAGGATGGGCAGGAGGCTGGAAGACGACACAGCTGGGACAGCTGGCTCACAGTGGCCACAGGGATTTTCCAGCAGCACATAGACTGATAACTCAGCAGCTAAACCTCTGCTTGGGTATTTTTTCCTTTTCTTTCCTTCACCTCTTGAAGTGCCTTTATGTTGATAATTTAATTTTCTCACTCTTGTTGTCCTATTCCCATTTCTCTAGAGGAGATGGAATGAGTGAGCAGCTGGGGGTAAACTCAGCCAGAGTCAACCCACTGCAACCTAATCTGAATTTAACAAGCCTAAATTTCCCTTACACATCATCATTTATTTTCATAGACTTTCAAAAATTTTCTGAAGATAAGGTCACTATAGAAAGGTGATAGTTGGAATTCCTTCTCATCAGATCATCTTGCAGTGAGAAATGGAGAAAAAAAGGCTTTCATATTAGCCAGCAGTATTGATAAATCTTAAAAATTATGTCTTACTTATTAAAAGCACAAATATAAAACAGATATTCCAGGATGACTAAATCCTATTAATAATAGTTCTCTTTTCTCTGTACTCTTCTTACTTCCCACTCTGTATCATTGAAGAAGGCTGATTTTAAATCTTATCCAAAAAAGATATTTTAATGGCATTTTTTTAGATAAGACTTGTTAAAAAAAGAGTTGCCCCCACTAGAAGAGGAGAATATGTAATGGAAAATGTCCTTCTGACTTTGTCAAGTACCATCCCAGTGACTAGAAAATTTTTAGTAATTACAGTGTGCTATTTCTGTTACTTTTTAGGAAATCTACTGCCATGGCAAAAATTATAGTGAAGGTAACCTTTTTTTTAATCTCTGTATGGCCTCTACTAAGGCCATATCCTCAGTATAAAATGCTCATTTGTCCCAAGAAGGCATACAGACTCACATCTGCTGCAAATCTCAACTTATTTAGTTTTGTTTTTTTTTAAATTACAGTTATGACACTAATATTAAAGAAATCCCAGGTTTAAAAGGACACATTAGCTCAGACATCTTTAAATTGCAACAGAGAGCCATCTCACTAGGTCAGGATACACTGCTAGATCAGCCAAGAGTAGGTGTTTTGGTGTTTTTAAACTCTTATTTACTTGAGGACATATATATCTACAAAATCATCGTGGTACCACTGCTATCTTTTGTATTTTTTAAAACATAATAACTTTCCTCTTTATTGCAGTTTTTATTTTATTTCACTTTGGGTTATTTAATTTTATTTCATTTCAGTTTATTTAAATTTTTAAACTTCCTGTATCTTAACTCATAAATGTTCTTACTTTCACTCTTCTGATTATTCCTCCCCATCTTGATGGGGTAAGCCAGCAGCTGTGTGGTGCTTAGTTACTGGCTGGGCTTATAGCCAGTCAATTAATAATGTTAGTTTGACAACTTAAAAAAAAATCTATTTTCATCTTTATGAAAGAAAAATATGAATGTCATTATTGTGTAAAAAAAAATAATTCAACAGTTGTGGAAATTGCAAAATTCCAAAATAAAGCACTCGGTGAACTGAGGGACAGGATTTCTTGTGTAGAGATGCCAGCATAGAGCGAAGACATTTCTCAGGGTACTTCCATATTGGAAACACCACAGATTTACTTTTTAATTTACTTTACTAGAAAAAGTGAAGATATCAGGAACAGGGATGACAATATGTTATTTTTTATGTGATATTATGAGTAAGTAGTATCAGTCATTTTTATGACAAGTCTTATTTTTATTAAAATAAAAAATGAAATAATCTTTCTTTGCATGTCTCCTAGATTCCACAACAGCTCCAAAACCATCAATTTTTTGACATATTTATATTATTAAGAGTGTTGCAGTTTGCAAATCAAGACAGAAGAAAAGACTGTGATGAAGTTAATATTTTTGTCCCTTCAGGTCTTCCTCTAGGATTTTTGGAATAATATGAGTGAGAAGGTTTAAGTGTCTTCTAAGAATTAGGATAGATGTGTAATTTTAGCGGGTTATTTTTAGATTTTGAGGTTACAATAACCCAAATTTAAGTATTAGTAGTAAATTAACTTTGAATTACTACAGTAATGGGTTTTGTATTGTAGTATCTAACACTAAAAAAAAAAAAAATAAAAAATTAAAACCATTGATTATCTGTGTAAAGGAAGATGAAACACTAAGACCAAAGACTGAGGGGAAAAATCAGAAATGGGCCTTTTTAAGCTCCACTCAATTCTTATTAAGTCACTAAGACCTCTTCACACTGACTTCACAGTATTGTGAAAGAAACTTGTTACAGACAAAAGAAATTGAGGTTAAAGACCAGATAAAAGATGCTTTTTCTGAAGAGAATTGAGATCTTTACAGCAGAGGACTGTGATACAGTTAAAATGCCTAAATTTTCAGTAAATGCAGAAAATTTTAAGCTTTCCTCAACAAAGGAAGTTATTAAGACTTTGCAATAAATGTGCAATACTAGAAGGAAATTTTTGCAGGATAGCCTACTTATCCAAAACTCCTACTGAGATCTGTTTTTTTTACAGAACAATTGTTAGTCCATTACCCAAAGCAGCACAAAATTTCTGCATGGAACCAATTAATTATTCTAATAAAAAATTTACAATTCATACTTTTTTCTTTAGCATATATATATATATACATAACATATATATTATGAAAATAATTAGGTATAGTTTTTTAATTCCTGACTAAACTGTTTGACAGAGCATTTAGCTTTAGCTTCAGCAATTTCCTCCTCAATAATCTCAATACTATTTGACCTTTTTAGTCAAAGTTTTTGGCCCCTACAACAATCACCAATAAAGCAGAATTCTGCCATGTCCTGTGTCTCCTTGGGCTGTCCTGGCAAAACGTGGAGGAGCATGCTCATGCATGTGTAAAGGAGGAAGGAGCTTACTGACTTAGTTGAGTTTCAGGGAAGAGCAGCTAGGTCATTGTCTTCTTCAATACTCCACATGAGGTGGTGCACCAGAGAAGGGAAGATGCTGCTTCTCTAGTGCCTGGGAATGTCGGGAGATAAATTTCTGTAATCACGTGTGCCTTATCTCATAGCTGTATACAATCTTGCTGATTTTTTTTTTGTACACAAGCCTGCTGGTTTTTTTAAGGAGTGTAGTAAGGATGTGCCATGGATGAGTATCCATTGCTCACTCAGTATGCCACGATATTTTGGACAAATATGCAATTTATTTGATTTTGAAGTTTAGATTTATAAATTTGTCTCAAATTACATAACTTGCAATTAACTTTAGCATACTCTTAATTTATTATATGGAAATTATAAATTTATTTCAAAGATTCAGGTAGACAAGGATAACAAGCTCACTAGTGAAAAACAAATAAATGTTATTTTTCTTTTAGTTTTACTTAGTTTTGCATGTTAATTGCAGGAAGAAAAGAGAGGAAGAACTTGAAAGCAGATTGGTGCAATTCTCAGGAACACATGAAACAACAAAACAAAACTATTCAACAGTATTTTCAACTGGAAGCAATGATTACAAAATGGTCCCTGCTGTGGTATACACACTTTGGGAAACTAGGTTGCTTGAACAAACTGGAGGGGGAACAATACAGCCTAGAGGGCTACTGAAACAGGATGAATCCATAGCTGATTTTAAAAGTTCATGAGGTAACTACCTGTGTCCTCATTTTATTTCCTCTTATTTCTTCTGATTGTGGTGTGCTTTGTTTCCTTAGAAATTTGATCTCATACAATTCTCAGAGATAATTATGATGTAATTTTCAATGCAATTTTTCTGGATATTTAGTGCAGTTGGTGATTCTCAGAGAAAAATGTTACAAGTTACTGAGGCTGCATCCTCCTCAACTTAAGATACACAGTCTTATCATGACAAAGAAATACAATTGTCTTTAATATTGTCAATGAGAGACATGTATACCTGTATGAGTAAACATTGCTTGTAAATTTTTCAAACACACTATCCCTTAAATGAGACTTTGTCCTTGAATAAAGTGATTTGGCTGGAATAGACCTGATTTTCCTAATCCTCCTTTTAATTTTTTACAGGACTGTGTTTTGGGTTTGTGGAGAATACAGTGTTGATGCCACAGGGATGTGTTAGCCATCACTGTGCCGTGCTGACAATGCATCCAGGCATTTTCTACCCCTCACACTTCCCCACCAGAGAGGGGGCTGGGGGTGAACAAGGAGTTGGTAGGGGACACAGCCAGATCAGATGACCCCATCTGACCAAAGAGATATTCCAGACCATATAGCTTCATGCACAGTACTTAAAGCTGGGGAGGAAGAAGGAAGTGGGGTGGTCCAGAGTGATGGGTTTGCCTTCTCAAGGAGCCATTGCGTCTGATGGAGCCCTGCTCCTCTGGAGATGGCTGAATATCTGCCTGCCCATGGGAAGAGGAGAATGCACTTGCTCATTAGAGAGAGCAGCTATCACTCCTTCCCAAGCACTGGGTTCTGATTTTAGGATTGCTCTCCATTCTAGTATAGAAACACATATGTTTCTGGGGAGGGTTTGCAGTTCCACTGAAATCAAGAACCAAGGCAAAGACCTGGGGATTAATGCAAGTGCAAATGAAATCACTGAGGTTTGTCACTTCACAATCCTTTTTTACGAACTTTATTTCTAGTCGTGTACAGAGATATGAGTAAAGCATTTAGCCTATTTATAAAATAGTCTTTGCTTTTATGTGTACCATGGAATAGAGCTCTTTTACCTTTCCATCTGGATATGAATGCAGAGCACATAAGCCAGTTTGAAATCTGTGATGTCTAGAGAGGTTAGTTGGTCCGGACTGCATCATCTCAGCTCTGAGGCTGTTCAAGAGAAGGCAAATTCTGACTGTCTCCCAAAAGACTTCTTCCTGGGAAACATTCACAACTACTCTTGATGGTGCCGATTTTCTGCCATTTTAGCACTTATGTATGTGCCATATTTCCTGAGATTCATTTGCTTGAAATCAAGAAATGAGTTTGACACTCCGATGAATGCATCTATATCCCCTCAAACATATCCAGGGTCTATACTATTAAGCAGTTATTTTCTGATCCATACCAGAGGATAGTTAGTTACTCTGAAGATAAGACTGATTAGGCAAGAAACGGGTTTTTTATATTCTGTGTTGCTGTGTTTGCTGGCTAAAAGCAAAGCAAAAAAAAGAGCAAAGTTCTGCCAATATAAGCTTTTGAAACTGTGGCTAAGGACCCAAGACAGATTTTCTTAAAAGCATGCAGTCGTTTAGAAAATCCAATGTTATTTCCATTCACCTGCATTCTTTTTTTAGGTAATAAAGAACACAGCATTTGAATGTAATGTGGCCTTTTAAATGTTGTAAGTAGTCTTTCCATTTTTTTTGCTCACAGCCTTGTTTTGAAGGAGTTTGAGTGGTGGTTTTCAAAGGTACTGAAGAACACTGCTTGTAGAAAAAGCAAAAAGCTCTCTTTGAGGATCTCCCAGAAGAGATCATCAGTGCTTTTACAGGAAATTTATTTTTATATTCTGTAATTTGTTGAAGGCACACTATAAGGGCAGATCTCAATCATAGATTCTGAAATACGTATCTGCCTACTGACTTGTAGGCAGGCTTGAAAGCTAAAACGAGCAGCACACATTGCTTCCTTTCATATGATGAAGGATCCAGTGCCTGTACCAATTCTAAAATTTGTGTTGAAGATTGTCTATGGAATTGGGCAGATAATTGATTTTCTATTTTTTTATGAACCAAATAAGAAAATTGATGTAATCTCCTTCACATAGTCAGTATTTTCATGCATTTAATTTATTTTCTGTTTTTCTTTCTAAATAGACAGGGAGCAGACTGCAAACAATTAAGAGAGGAATTTTCCATTTTTTAATAAAAAGACCATTTTGGAGATAAACATGATGGGGCAACAAAAGTTATCTGGAAGTAAATTATTGAGTGGTGCAAGAAATATTATTCTCCTGAGTTATGTGTGATCTTGAAGGTAAAGCAGCTCAGCAAAAGATTGAGACTGCTTCCTTTAAGAGAGATTACAGACAAGGAATATGTTCTTCCAGGCTCTTCCTCAATTTTCTGCCACTTACCATGAGACTGAAGTGGGATCTGAAAAAAATTATCCTCAGTTCTTTGTTACTTATTTTTATGCAGTAAAGGAACCAGCAAAAGAATCTTTGTTCGGATCTTGGTTTTACAGAAAATGGAGGCTGGCTTTTGCTATATTCAGTTGGCTGTGAGGGTTTAGAGTCTAAGAAGGATGAATGAAATTTCCTTCTTTTAATATCACTGAAGGAGAAGAAAAAGCAGGGACCCTCTTCTCTGAAGGTGGGTCAGATACACAACACATACAGGTTTAGCAACCTCTAAATTCAAATATTTGAAGATAAATGGTGAAACTAAAGTATGACAAATTAAAGATTTTTAAAATTTTTATGTATAGGAAAAGACCAGTTTACATTGTGAGCTAATTTTTATATTAATAGGGTCTTCCACTATTTTCTACATAAGATAAAAAAAGATGAGGTACTTTGAAAATTCAAAACACAATATATGCTAACATGTTTTTCACAGTAGTGTTTTACAATTGTACATTGAGGACTGAATGCTAACTTTAAAATCTCTCAATTTCATAGTTTTCCAGAAACAAAAATAAACAAAACAAAACAAAACAAAAAAATTAAAGTGCCAGAGATTTTTCTTCGTGGAAATCCCAAGTCATTATTTAACTTCTACATTTACATCTGCTTCTAACATTTACAATAGCTGACATAAATTCTGTTTCTTTTTTCCTCTGAAGGCTTGTACCATATTTATGACTATTTTTTGTTGTTGTTGAAAAGCATAAAGAGATTTGTTTTGTGTGTGTTGGAATCTTCAGGCTGTGGGGATGAGGGAATATTGATTAACACTGTTTTGGTAGAGGGAGGGCTGCAGGGGTGGGTTCTGTGAGAAGCAGCTGGGAGCTTCCCTGTGTCCATCAGAAACAATGTGAGGTGAACTGACTGCAACCCCATTTGTCATCCCCTGCCGCTGGAAGGGAGGGGGTGAAGGAGATCGGGGGACGTGTTATAAGATTTGGTTTTATTTCTCATTATCCTTCTCTCATTTGCTCTGTAATAAATTTTTCTACGTTCCCCAAGTCAAATCTGTTTTGCCTATGGTAGTAACTAGTGAGTGATGTCACCCTGTCCTTTTCTCAGCCCAGGAACCTATTTTTTTATGTTTTTTCTCTCCTGCCCAATTAAGGAGGGGAGGGATAAAGGAGCTTTGGTGAGCACCTGGTGCCCAGCTGGGGTCAACCCACCACACAATGTTTTACAATATAGCTTTAAATCAGTGCTGGAAGAAGAAAGGCAAGGACATCAACTCAACTTGCAAAAGACAGTAACAATTCAGCTATGTTTAACTGAATTAAGTTTAGGGTCAGGAATCATGGAGTAGAATAATGCAAACCAAGCTAGTACACCATTCTGCTTCATTTAGTCTGTGATGATAATGAGGTATTGCTGAATGCTAAATAGATTATACATGGAAATTTGGGCTTGGAAGGAAAGCTCTCATCCTTTTTATGGCAATGACAGAAACACCAAACAATATCCTGGACCAAATATTGAATGATATAGGAGACATTCAGTAGCCCCTCAATCTCAAATTGAACGTAAAAAACAGTTCTTTAAAATTTACTGTCACAATTAATTGCTTTTCAGTGCCATCATTGCATATTGCTGGAAATAATTTTCCTGCACTTGTTCTTATCCTTCTGTAGTTATTTCCTGAGTCTTAAAAAATCTGTTTTAAATTTAGCCTTGTGAAGAATCATTTCAGTGCAATCACTGGATTTTGTTGAATGTAATTTTCCTGCAGCCAGTCTAATTTGTGGCTCTTAGAGCTATTGCTCAGTCCTTTCCATTAAAGGCAGCCCCTCTACTGTTTGTTCCACTACTAGTCATCCAAAATGTACTGGAAACATGTCAGCCTTGAGAAATTTGTATTGGAAAATGCATATATTTTGGGAAAATACATCCCAGAGGAACACATTTTACATATGTTTGAAAATCTAAAAGTAGTAACTCAAGTGTCATGAAAAAAGAAGTAATTGTTACTATATTCTGCAGTTTGTTGTGAAGTCTTTGTCTCCCTTCTCACTTCTGCTCTGCTCTATAGTTATAGAGTGAACCACACTAACAAGGACTTCACTCATCCCTATACAATGCAGGTTGCAAGCACATACAGAAATTATCTGTTGATGCTTTTAAGCAAAGATTATGCAACACATAAAGATCCAGGTTTTTGGTGCATCGAAATTCAGATACTTATAGGCAAACTCTATTCATGAGAGATTTCTTGTTTTTTAATAAACAGCTATTTTTAAATTTCTAATTCTCTACACTAATAGACATCCCCCAGATGTAAAAATCCTCCTAGATGTACCATTCTACAGACAGAGCCATTGGTCATGCATACAGTTAAAATTAGTTGTCATTTTTAACATCCCCTATGGCTTCAAGTCTCGCATGCTCTGCAGTCATAGTCATCTAAAAACAATGATAAAAACAAATTATAACAACTTCAACAGTCCCATCAGCATGTTGTCCCCCACAGGGGAGTTATATTCTGACTAAAAAAAATATTCTCAGTAAATTTTTAGTGAGGATTTTCCATGCTTAACTGGACATACCATCACAATATAATATTTCAAGTTCTCCCTGCAGAATTTTAGTAACATTTATTTTGGGGAAAAGAAAATATAGGAATCAAAGTCACAGCTTCAAACACCTAAAAAATGTCCTGTATAACTTATCAAGTTCAATATTTGTAATTAAAACTTTGAACAAAGTGTACTGGAAACACTGTGTTTTATAGCAGCTAGTCATAGAATAAAATACAAGCAGTAGTCAGGATGAAACCCAAGATCCATTGCTTCTAAGGGGTGGCCAAATAATGGAATCATAAATTTGAGTTTATTTTGAATTATGAAGTTTTTTTATTAGTTTGTTCCCCAGAGGCCCAGTGTCATGGATGTGGATTTTTTTTTCCATACACTCAGGCTTACATTAAGTCAAGATGTTGTCTAGAAAGGTAAACAACTCCATTAAAAATAATTATATATATATATATAAATGGACCATGGGAATATATGTCAAATGAGAAAAACACATACTAAATAGGCACTTTTTTAGCTAATGATACAAACAACCATTCAAATCAAAATGTAAGTAAAGAATGGATCACCCCATGTGTGTCAAAAATAAGTCAGTTAATGGTTAGAATTTATAACTTAGCATTTTTACACTATCTGTATGCTTACCTTTTCCATGTGAACATTCTTGTAAAATATGCAATATTTATGTGAGGGAAAGATGCCTGAAAATATAGGTATGATCTTCCTTTCTAAAAGGCAGCATTGACTGAAAAGTTTTTACCTCCTTCAGTGTGTGTATCTGGATTATTTTGGTCATTTCCAGTCCTTCAGCCCTTTATCAGAAGCCCCAGTTTCTGCAGGCTGTGTGCCAAGGCGAGGTGGGTGGGGCAGGGATGGGCACCCACTGCCACTGTGGCCATCCTGTGCCCTCGAGGGTTTGGTGCTGGACCCGGGGCACCCTCTGCTTGAGGGGCAGACAGATGCTGAATTCCAGCCCAGTTACTGATGGTAGTGGTGCAGCCATGGTTCACAGGTTTTTTAGCCTCCTTTCTGAACATCTTCCTCCCCAGCCAGAGCTTGACACCCTCATGCACCTACTGGTACCCACACAGCAGGTCTAAATTCAGGAAAAACTGACTTTCACCCCAGTTTCCAGTGGTTGCAGATATTTTTCAAAGTCTCCATTTAAGCATAGCACCCCCAAAAAAGCTATTTCTGTCAGAGCAAATGGGGACCAAGTTGTTTTCTTTTGTTTTCCAGCTGCTCTTTTGTGCCGTGGCCTGTACTTAATCCTCTGTGACATGTGGCCCAGTTTATTCCCTGCTAATGAGAGGGATACACGACTGCAGATATAGCTGTGATACCTGAATTTCCAGGCTGGAGGCTCAAACCTACACACTGTGCTTCCTTTCACTCTCCCCTCTCCCCCTGCAGCAAATAATTTCTCTGTTTGTGTTTATTGGGCAGTGAACTTATGGAAATCCTCTCTCCAGCACAGTGTGTCAAATGCTGGCTGCATTGTCAATGTAGAGATATATGCATACAAGCACAGTTTCCTTATATTCATTAATAAGTGGCTGGAGATAAAAGTATAAGGAGTCTGTTATTTCCATAACTATTATACAGGTCAGATGAAATAAATTTTTCTGTGCAGTGACTAAGATTGATGTGGTGTTCCTCTAACCCCGTTTGTCATCTTCCCTTCTCAGGGATTATTTCTATCACTGCTTACTTTTAATAATCTGACCATAACTACTCATCAAAATAAAATATGTTTTTTAGGTTATATGTTTTTTAGCAAGGAAGGCACTGGGATTTGTTAGATTTGACATGTTTACTGTGCTATGAGGCTAAATGTAAAATATAATACGTTTACCAATTTTACATGTAGGCATTTATTTTATAATGTTGAGAGAATGGGTTGCAATTGTAAAACATAAGTCATAGCAGAAATATGAACTAAATTATTCTTATATTAAATTTCATTTAATATAAATGAAAAGCCAACAAAATATAAGACTTTTTCTTAAGATTTTGGTCACAACTGCAGAGAAGGCTACATGATAAAATTTGTTGTTGTAATTATTACAGCAGCAACATAGCATCTCTTGCCGTCCCAGCTTGGGGCTTAGAATTCCCTCTGCACCACGTTAGCTACATTAAATCAGACATTGGCAATGGAATGTAGGCTTTGTGTTTCTATTACAGCAGTGATTATAAGTCTTTGGTCAGGAAAACAAAGGCTAGCTACACTTGGGAACTCTTCAGATAGAAAAAGAATAATTCTTGCCCTTAAAGTCTTCCAATCTTCTCTCCCATCTGTGAAGGGAGCCCATTTAACCAACTTCCATTACAGCAAATATTAGCCACATGAAATAAGGTACTAGAAAGAATTATTAGTACCAATGGCAGTCAATACCAATGCAATGAAAGGAAATGAGAACAATGCAGGATTGTTTCTAAAAACAAAAGGGGTGTTTATAAATGTTATGAGGAGGGAAGGTAGAAGTCATCCCTCATGGTCCTAACAGTGGCTGTTGTGACTTTGGTATTTCTCAAATGAATTAAATTTGCTTTGGTTTTAAATATAAAACCCTAAAATTGTAGAATTAGTCCTTTATTCTGCCCTATACTGCATAATGCCTTTTTGGTTTAGGTCACTACAACCATTTAAACCCTGACTGAATAACTGCAGATTTTTCTGAAACTGCTGTCCTCTCACTTTCCCATTCACAGCCATTATGCTGACTTGCAGAGATTCTTTCATGGAGTCTGACAGCAGGAATGCAGCAGCCTGGATTCTTACACTGGAAAAGGTATTGCATCTTCTTTGTCAGAAGAAGGCACAAGGATTTAAGAAAATCTTCCTTTTTGAATGTGCTGTCTTATCAAGGAGTCAGCAGCCAGCTGAAAGAAGCCACTAGACACACACAATCATTAATTTTTTTCTTAATTGCCAAGTAAAGGGTCATTGACTTATTCTTTCTGTTCTTGCAGTGTTTTAATAGAGATAAGGTCAGACAGTTGTGGGCTTGTGTGGCTCTTTGCTTAAATCCTGCAGAGGGCTCAGGGACAGCCAGAAGTGGCATCCCCTAGATGTGTCTCTGGGGCATGAGAGCCTGCATTGGTCCTTTCAGGGATCTCTCTGCTCATGCTGGCACTGCATGAGTCAATGCCTTAAACCTGTGCTACGGTGTTTACTCCCCTGAAATAATTAATATAAATATACAATGAATATGCTAGGTTTAGGTGTTGGTTTTGCAGGTTAGTTCGGGCTGGGTTTTTTCCTTTGTTTTTACAAGCTATTTCTGATTTCATGAAATGTTAACTTTTCATTTGGTAGCAGGTGTGTCAAACAACACCTTTTCTGGTTAAAAAAAAAAAGATTTAAAAAATGTTAAACCACAGGTTTGTGTATTCCTCATAATAAAATTATTTGAAGGATTTATAAAGCTTATGAAGTATACTATTCCACTGTTTTTCAGGCTTTGGAAAGCTTTAATGACAATTAAATAGTTCCACTGCCATTGGGAGGCAAGAACTGATGCAGGATCTCTGTGAAGGTCATGACTCAGGAAGAAGAAAATTTTGGTGTAATAATGAAACCATATTCTTTTTCAGGGGCATATATCCACTGTTATACTTTAAGCAAGAAATATTCTCAACAAAGAAGGTCACTAATATTTCAAACTCAAATTTGTTTTTAAAGGGTCATCGTTTTAAGTCAATGGTTCCTCACATTTCAACCAATGTTACATTTCTTTCTGAATCAAGAAAGAAATGGCTTACTGGAGTTGTTAAGAGAAGCTAAGCTAGCATTTGGGCTAGCACTTAATGATTAATAGTGCTTTCATAGCTTTCTGAAGTTTTACTATATGCTTGACATAGTAATCATATGGGTAGCAGAAGCATTGTAAATTATGTTCTTTGTAATTTATGGGACAACATAAGTTACAACTGTGTTTGTGAATACTTAAGAAATCTTCATGCAATACAAATTGTTTTCCTACAAAGCAGCAGTTCGTAGTATAGTAGAATAATAAAATATTTTGTAGTACTACATCTAGTGTGATTTTAGTATAAAGTATTTTATAAATTATTATTTTTATGGCTAGTTAGAGATAAAGCTGCACACTGTTGACAGTGTCTGATAGGAGGAAAAGGGATTCAGAGCCCTTCTCTGACTGATACTGGGTCCTAAAAATGCCTGTGTGCTGGTTACTGCTCTGGACATGTCCCCACCACAAACCAGAGTGAAGTAGTGACACACCAACTGAGCCACTGAGCTGGCACATCCACGGGCTGTAATGCAGCACCTGGCAGAGGTGTCCAGCTCAGTGCAGGAACCAGCCCACCCTCTGCCTTGTGCAGTTGAAGCAGCAGTGGGAGGCACAGGTAGAAATTGTCAGGCAGTGCTGCAGCCAGTAGATATACGTTATTGCCCCCTCTGGTTTTCATGAAGATTTTCTTTCCTAATAAAAGGATTATCAAAATAATTTGATGAATTGATGATTTGAATTGTTTCAGAAAAGTCATGGATAGCTGTACACACTAACAATGACTACAGATATTAAAACAAGTAAAGACAAGAATAATGTCAGTTTCAGCCCTGTATTTCCTTTGAATTTATCTGCACTGTCCTCTCAAATACTAATGCAAATAAAAATGATTAATGTAGGAAAGGCACTCAAGCTGCTGAGTTCAGATTTTGCCTCATTTATTATTTTTTTTGGATGTCCTAGCAATAGGAAAACCATGTCAGTGTGTCACTTTTTTTTGGTCATTTCATTAATCAATCTTTAGGAAAAAAATACTGAAAGTAGAAAGAACACAGGTTGTGCTTATGCTTTCGTGAACACATATTGAATTTATCTCCTGGAGAGGGATGTTTTAAAGCAAAGGGGATCCCAAAGGAGACACATGAGCTATTGACTAAGTAGAGAGAGGTGTTTAGGAAAAAAACCTCCTTAAAGGCACAGGCTGCTGAGGTGATACTGGATTTGTCTTTGTGCTGGAAGAAGGTACGTTATACCTTCTTGACCTATGACCTATACCAAGTCAAAGTACAAGCTTTGACGTGAAGTAACCCTACAGACAGCTCACCAGACAGCTCATTAAAATAAGGTCTGTCCTGTGCTCTGGCAAACACCTCTTGAGTAGCCATTAAGTCTGGAGAGTTGAATCACGTTTCTGCACTAAGCCTTTTGCTGAAGCAAAGAGGTAAAAAGGTTGATTTATTTCTGTGCCCATAATGGGGATCCCTGGCATTTTTATTTTCTTTTAGTGTATTAAAAATATGGTGATAATTTTATTAATGGGGTGCTGGTTTTGCCCTCCAAGTGGAACGCCGCCCTGACAACACTGTGTGAGGAAAGCCTCTGCAGCCTTGAGATTTTGTGACCTAGGCTTGGACCTTTTTTCTGGCCATTTTCTGTACCACACAGAGGCAGTCTCTAATGCCAGCATATTTAGAGAGGGGAAGGTCACATCCTCATCCCTTCCGCTGCTTTCTCACACTCCCTCATTGTCACAGTGGTTTTCATATGGTGCTGATCCATCCCTTGCATGAATTTCCAGCAGACAACGACGAAAACTTCCAGTGCTTTTATATTCTACTTGGAAAATTGATGCTGTTTGCTCCAGACTGGAACTGCAAAGGGGGTTATAACATAAATCTGCTTTATACTTTGAAGACATACTGCATATATATTAAGACCTTGGCCTTAACCCTCATCTCTAGGACATATTCCATCTTTTCTGCATCACTCACTCAGCTTTTCTTCAGTTCAGTGGTTTGAGCATTGGTTCACATGAAGAAATGAACATTTTTACTGCTTGGTTTGAATTTAACCCATTAACAGATTGGTAGAGAGAAATTTTCTTCATGCCCTCTGAGAGCAAATATCCATGTACAGTAGACATGCCTGTCCAAACTAGACTTCTATTTACATGGTCTTTTTGAGGTAAAAATTATCTAAAAACATTTATAATTTTTTTAGATTGTAGTTTAACAATCCATCACTTTTATTTGTTATTTAGATAATTTTAATTTTAAACAGGGTAAAATTCCATACAAGAATTTGTCTGTAGGAACAAATAGCAAAATTTTTTGCCAGAGAAAATACATAGAATATTTTTGAAAGGTGGTCTTTTCTTATATAAATTATAGTTCCAAATACTGTATTTTTCAAATAACTGAAAAGAATACACATTGAACTTGAGTAAGGTGGACTCATATCTATCCATGAGATGAGTATCCTGCTTTAAAGTGCATAAAGGTTTTCCAAACGTTTCCAAACTGTTTTCCACAATTTTTCAGTTTGCAGATGAACATGCACTCGCAGATTAGCTGCAGTGGCGCTCAACAAAGGAATCTAAACAGAAACATCATTTCAGAAACAAAGCAAATTTAATAGCAGCTAAAATGGTCATCATGTGTATTGAAGTTTTGCAGTCATCTTACTGCATTTCTCTGTCTGTGAGAAAGCTGGTAGGAAAGAATGCTGTGGCCAACTTTTTTCTCTGCTCGTTTCACGGGACTGAAATATGAGAGAAAACTACAACTTGAAAAATTACTTGAAAAATTATTATGGAAGATAACATAGCTTATATATTTGCATGTAAAACTACTGATTTACCAGAAAATAATAGTAAAGTAAGATCAGTTCCTTGGCTAGGAAAAAAAAAAGCCCCAAGAATTGTGGAGAGAGTACCAAAAGCTGTGGAGGAGTTAGGACCGATTTTTTCACTCAGAATGTAAATCATGAAAAGTAAAATAGTTATGTAAGATCAGTTTATATAAGAGCAATTTATATAAGATAGCGAGATTTATATAAGTTAGCAGAACTGCAAATGACCACAAATGGAACAGTTTTATTACACTTTAATTTCCCTCTATGAATCATCTGGAAATTAAATCTTATGGATAAAACTTGTCTTGATCATGGAGATTAAAACCCCCACAAAATAAACAAAACTCTCATACACACATCCCTAACCCATGGCTTTCCTTAAAACCTACAATGTTTGCCATCAGTAATTCTTTTAATACTCATTTACAATCCTCATTTCCTTACCTCCAACAAGATAATGGATCCCACACCCTCTAAAGGAGAAAGGCCGTGCAAAACCCTCAAACCATAATGAAAACAAACCTCTTTTCCTAGGATTCAAATGTAATTATATGAATTATCATTTCACTTTGCTGTGGCACTCAAAGTTATTACAAATGCCATTCTTAAATTGTAGGATGACATTAAAGAGATTCTTTGCATACTTTGTTGGCAATAGATCAAAAGTTAAATGTCAAGTGATTGTTTCTTTGTAATCAAAACCTTTTATATATTGAGTAATAAAAGAAAAACACAGCTTAAATTCTAAAAGATGAAATATTTATGTAAAAACCAAGTTTAAAACCAAAATATTTTAATAACTTTGAAAGCAGTACTCACCTATGAACTTGGCTCTAGAATTTATCATGAATTTCTTCATTTATTATTTAAACTTATTGTTTATTTTATTTTTTGTAACTACCAAATTCAATTTTCAGGTGATTTTATTTTGATGCCTTGAGTTTAAAACATTGTTCCAATAAACTGATATGATTTAGCATAATATTGTGGTGTGTCTTTCATTGTAAGATTATTAAAGAAAGATTTTTGAAAATGCATTTAAAATATAGATTATGTGGATGCAAATGTTTTCAGGTTTCTATACAACCATGCCCTTCTTTGGGTTTGTTGAAAGCTCCTTAATACTTCATCTGCCATGTATATTGAGAAGAACACAGTTTTGACACTGCTTATCCAAGAGTATGAAGTAATCAAAAACAACGCAATATACCTGCTACATTTTCAAGAGGAAGAATAATACTTTTACATTTCTGAAAGTACCCCACTGACCCATTTTTTGAAATGTCAGCATTCTACCCTACACCAAGAAGTGTTTCAAAACAAGTAATACTTATAAAAGAATTCTGTTTGAGCATTTTTATCACTCAGCATAAACAACAAGAAATGGGTGATACTAGTCTTGTTCAAGTATTAAAAACAATTTATAAACATGGAGTCGAGAACAAACATAGAACACATTTTCCACTTGTAAGATAAATTGAAGAACCATGTTTGCTTTTTTGATTTTCAATTTCTTGAAGGCCTTCCCTCCATCAGAAAGTCTAAGCTTTTGCAGTAGGATGAGAGATTTCCCAGCCATTTTTGCCATTTCCACATAAGATGTATGCCCAAGACTGCTCTGTGTCTGTGATATTGAGCCATGTTGGAGGTAAAGGGAGAAAAATCAGCCACTGAATTTTCACCAATCCCCCAAATGCTACTGCCTTTGCAGCCTGCCACACTGTATGTGTGTGCATAATGTAAAGTAGCACAAGAGGTTGACAGCAATGCTCACCAGTTCCAGGAGCAAAACATTCAACATTTCCAGGGTGGTGACGAGCCCACGGAGTGCAAGGATGCTGAAATTTCCTACCAAGTATTTCTTCTGGAAAATACATGGTTTTGAATATCAGAGGATTAATAATTAGAAGGGGCAGGTGGAAAACTAATTTCTGTGTTTGGAAGAGAATCTAATTAGGGAAAGTTAAAAGAGCCTCTATTTTGACATTAGAGTGGAAAATGCTTTCTAAATTGTCTGAACATTAACTGAAATTACACTTATGGGAGAGGATGTTTGAAAAAACTGAAAAAACATTTGTTGCATTTTGCCTGCCACTAAGAAACAGTCTTAATAGAAGTATACAAAATAATGAAAGAGAACAAAATAATGAAACAAAAAAAATTATAATATTATCCTTTTTTGTCTAAAAATTATTGGTAGGAGCCACGGGATGGTTGACTGTCAGCCTTGCAGCCTTGGGCATTGTCCTTTCCCTCCTCTGTTGAGCCACTGACATTTTGTTCCCATCCTGGGGACCCCAGTACTAGAAAAATTGTCCATTGAGCACCATAAGCACACAGAGGATCCAACAAGGACTAATGGATCTAAGCCTTAGTGTGTTTAAGGTGCCCATTAAGCTGAATTAAACTTCTCAATAATAATACTAACAATATACATATAGTGTATTTGCAAACACTCTTTTTAACATTGACTCAAGCAACTTATAGTATGATGTTTATTATTTCTATTTTCTATAGGAATATGTATTCTCCTCTATAGCAAAAAGGATTAAAACCTAATCTTTTTACTAAAACTCAAAGATTAACAGTAATCTTTTCATAAGCACCTCCACATTTCTCTTCCTTCCAATATTATAGCTAAGATTAATGTAAAATATTTAGAGAAAATAGATTAGGGACAATCATATAAGAGAAATTCCTTTAACCTCCATAGAAGTCACTATTGTCAATGGGGAGATTTTTCAAGGGAAATTTCTGATGAAAGTTTTCTATGGGGAGAATGTGATAGAATAGTTACTTCCTTCAAAGGTTTCTCAGAACCTCTAGAACCTTTCCATATTTCACAATGTCATAAATAGAAGTGCATTCCCACATTTGTTGCATAATTAACATTTTTATGGAGCTAGTATTGACCTTTTGATTGTTTGTTTTTGAATTGAATATTTACAAACAAATCTTTTTGTTCAACTATTGCTGACTTGGAACACCTTGTTCCTACTTATTGAATCAAAATGAAATCTACCTTAATTCTTATGGCTGAGCTCCTTGTTTCCAAAGAC
This sequence comes from Passer montanus, assembly GCF_014805655.1. NCBI lineage: Eukaryota > Metazoa > Chordata > Aves > Passeriformes > Passeridae > Passer > Passer montanus. Next base: position 7,142,509 of record NW_024364270.1, read on the forward strand.
TGCCATAGTGAGGCTTGTGGGCTGGACACTCCTGCTCTACAGTACTGCCCTTGCATGCCACACCAATCTGCAAGATACAGTGAAGGACACAGTCTGAGCAGAGGACTCTGCTAGTTAGAAGGAAGTGCAGAAACTAAGAGTTTCAAGAGTGATGTTGGTAGAATGTACAAATATTAATGGCAATCCAATTAAGTTTCAGTGAAAATGTATAAAAACTATAACTATTTGATTCATCTCAGGAAAGAACAGCAAGAAGATAAAAAACATGTCTCTCCAAACGAAAGAGATATATAACATAGCAGAAAAAAAAGAAGCTTTTTGGTCAACGGGCAAAATAAATCAACTAGGATGTTAGCTATTATTCCTGGATCACAATAAATTGTTGATTAGCATTCTGTTTTTCCTCTCATATTTTTATTTCCTCACATTTTATACCAGCATTCTGCATGAAACTGACCTCTGCTTACCTCTGTGAAAGCAATTTCGTAGCATTAAAGATTTGGTTTGTCCTTTCAAAGCATGGTGTAAAAGTTGTACCATCTCAGAAGTGGTTTCACACTTGTGAAATGCCATTCCACGTTGCTTCCTTATCGCATCAGGCTCATAATTTCTGCTGCCATTTGTTATCCTGGGTTCCTCAGGCTAGCTCTGCCATCCAGTACTCCAGGGACACAGGAGGCTGACTGTGTCCTCACCCTCCCTTTTTGACATGTTTTGCTTAAAAATGAGTGGCCATGCAACATGCACCTAGTACAGCAGCATATGATGTTTGTGGAGGGCCATATAAGTTATTGTAATTTTCTTGTTCTACCTGTGTAAGCTCATTGTCTGAACTACAATCTAGTTTCAAAGATGCTGGAATAATTTTCAATATTCTTGAGTCTTGGCTGTTCTAAAACAGGCCTTTGAACACTTGGGGGATTTGCAAGATGGCCAGCCAGATGTTCTCTGTCCAAAATCTGTATGATTTCAAGATTATGAATATTCATGCCTGCGCTTCTCTGCACTTTGGTATATCAAAAAAGAATTAACCTGGCAAGACTTCCAGTTTCTGATGTGTCCATTTAGTAGCAGTACTAATTTTTTAAAAAGCAAGTTAAAAATGCATTAGGATAGAGTTGAGGCTCTTTTGGTCACCTGCAATGCAGCCATACCCTGGATTTGCTGAATTCTTGTCTTCCCACACCCAAGGATGTATCATTTCATGACTGTTTTAACACCTTATGCAGTTATTTCAGGGTCATTAATTACAACTTATCAAAGTTGTTTCTGAAATAAAATTGTATTTTCAAGGCTGGAACATCTTTTCAACCTGTCATCTTTGAAAATATATGGTTAAAAGAGAGTGCAACAGGAGAAAATGAATTTTCAACACTTAGAATGATGTTTGAGACGCAGAGCAGAAACAAGCAAGCCTGCATTGAGGCTGATAAGCTTCCTAAATCCTGCAGGGCTTCTTGTACATCACTATCTTTTTAAAAGGTTCATTTAAGCAAGTAATTTAGGGTTGTGAGCTTTTTTCCCCCTCTCTAGATATGCAGTCTGATGAGTTTAAACAGTAGCACAGTGCTTCATGTCTTTAGCCATACCAGCTTAATCCCCCCAGCTCATAAACACACAGAATTCATATAGTATTGTCTGTTTAAAAAAAATCAGAAAGAGTGACAGGAATTCAGTTCTTGTTAACCTCCCTTCATCTCCTCGTTGACCTCTATGCTAGCTGGAAAATGTTTTCTTTATTAATTTGCTCTGTATAGTTCTTAGCACACAGGGGCTTTGTGTTGCTAAATCTGGAATTCACTCTGCAAAACTTACACTGTCTGTACTTATACAGTCCTTGCTCAGAGCCACATGACATTGATGGCAGAATCACAAGGCAGGCTGGAGGTTACACCATCCAGCTGGCCCTTGGGACTGTATGTAGACCACCCTAACTAATAATTTGGGAAGGAAAATATGGGAAATTTGGGAACATAATGTCTACAGTGTCCTCTAAAGCATATTTATTTGCTCCATGACCACACCTGGTCTCTGTGCAGCCTCTGGCTACCAGATCTGTCTTGTCACCAATGATGTCAGGCAGAGGGATTAGAGCTTTCCCTGCAGGAGCCCAGTGCCCTGAGGACATCTGCAGGAAGAGCAACCAACATCTAAGTGACATGAATGCAAACTGGATTCAGGAGGTTTTTACAGACTCTGGAGATGCTGGAGTTTTGCTTTGAACAGTTGCCAAGAATAGTTGCCCCTACGGGTGCATTGTCAGGTGCTGTGTCAATATTTCTGTTGGTCACAAATCACATTCTTGCGCTGGATGCTGGACAATCACCACTGCCTAGGCCAGTTCAAAAGGAGCTGTGGAACTGGCTCAAACCTGAACTGGTAGGTTCCTGCCAGAGTGGACGATGAAACTTATTAACAGCAAAGAAACAAATGAATGGGGTTAAGTGAATGCACCCAATATTAGGTGTTTAGAGCCCAAGATAACAGAGAAATAGTGGATTTATCATATTGTGCACATTGAGAAAGGATGACAGAGTCTTTGTCATGTGAAAGGTTTCCTCAAATAACTTCGGTTGGCCTGTCAATGCCCCAGGAAGGTTGAAAACGTTGTGCCCAAGCAGTCTGTCAGTGCTCCATTGTAGGGGCCCCAGTGAGCAGCCCTCTGTACCTAAGAGCAGTTTGGCTTGTTCAGGGACACGCACCAACAGCGTATTGGGGTGAAACCCTTAGTGCAATTCAGAAAGAGAGAGCCCCTCCTGCACCTCCCCACTTTTAGTCAGGTATGTTCTCCACTGCCAGCAAGAACTGGTGCCCTAGAAGGACTCACACTAAACACTTCACAAACTTACACACTTCATTAATTAACACACTGATAATAAGAAATTGTGACAGGTTAAGGTTTAAAGATTGTCAGTAATAGTGATGGACTGCAAAGACAAATTTAAAGCAACATACAGACTAAGTCTAATCATTACTGAAATCTAGATCAGGATAATAATTTAGCACCCATACAATATGGTTCTTACCCAATAGGTGTCTTGATGTGGAAGAAGACAAGTTCAACCAATCAGCTGACCTCCAAAGTTACAATGGAGTCCTCCCTAACTTATCCCTATCCCTAACTCACTTTTACACTATATCTTTACATTCAGATGAAGCTTTAGTGGCTCTGGTCACATATACTTTTATTATTGATTGGTATAAAATTCTCTTGCTTCTCTCTCAAAAACATAGCAAATAAAATATGGGGTGCATGCCCAGTGGGGTTGCCTTACCTGGGAGGTGGATAATTTTGTCTGGAGGTGTGTGTTGGTCTTACAATTATATTATAAAGGACCAAGTTCACCCAAGGAGAGCAATTTTACCCCAGCTGCTGGTTCAGCAGCAGAACATCTTCTCTCTCCTGTGAGTGGCAGCTGCTGTGCAGTTTTTGGCTGCTTGGCACCACTGGGTTCCCATCCTTGCAAGGATTTCAACAGAGCCTGGCCAAGGTGCCTCCACTTTGCTCCCTCCTCCATTTCATCCCTCTTGACATGTGCTTAAGGTTGCAGGCTCTGTGTGTAGTGAATTGTCACTGAATGTATTTCCTTTATGCCAGTTGCATTCCATCCTGGAAGCAGCAACTACATTTCAGTCCATAATATCCTCATAGTTGTAACATCTCTTAGAATGTGAATATAACTTCCCAGTTTTCTCTGATTTCACCCCCAGTCATCTCACTTCAGCCCTCCTAGAATGTAATTAAGAATACTTTCTACTTCTCTTTACCTACATTGCTGAAATGGCCTCCTCCTGGCAGTTCCATCACCACTTCCCTCCTTTCTGAAGACTTCTTACTGTGCAGTCAGAAGAGTTGCAGAGGTTTTGGTAAAAGGGTCTATCTTAATGGCATCATCTGGCACAGAAATTCTGCATGTAAGCATCCAGTATTCCTAGAAAGAATTCCCTCTTTAATCACAGTGAAAGGTGGGAGTGATACACACAAGGTGATTTTTTTTACTTTCTTACAAATTATAACAGAGCACATTGCTTACCACTGGTTGATAGTCACTGGGAAATACCATAGTGGTATCTACAAGTTACCAGGGCAAGTGCTTATTGGTGTCTTCTGAAAGTTGCATCATATAAAACTGAATTTGAATCACTACCAGTTTATATATGGTGGTTTATTTACAACTAATTGAACTTCATTCTGCTTTGTATACTCAGAACTGGGCTTTACTTAGCCAAGGATAAGAATCATTAGATGCCTTATTGTGTCAGCACTACGTAGATGTGTAATACTTTTCCTAAAATCCTACTAGCTGTTTTCTTAACACTTGGTTTTATAGAAAAAGGACTTATACATGATGATGAAATACTGCCTTGCTATTTTATATGCTGAGCTAATATTTAAATTGAATCAATCATTTTGTCATACATGAAAGAATGATACGAATACAAGCCTTTATTCCTCAGACATTTGAAAATTGTCTTATAGCTCATCTCAGAGAAGATCTATCACCTGTCAAACAAAAGGAACTATGGTGTTGCATTTTAGTTAAACCATTCTTGATTTAGTACTGTGAAAGCATTAAGTTTATATGCAGAGTAAGTCCAGGGGGGGAGTATTACTGACCTGAGCTTTATAAAATTATGACCCAAACCTCTGGCAAAATTACTTCTACAGGCCCAAGAAATGGTGTAAATAGCTTCCTTTCCATCTGGCAAAACTGTCCACTCATGACAATGACTGTGAAAGCTTAGAAAGTGTCACTGTGAAAAGTCTTTGCCTAATAGCATGTTCTCATTTGCTGCAGCAAAAATGCATCCTTTTGATCTGCTGTGTATTCATCATTATCGCACATGTTTATTTTGAGTAGTTTATTCATTGTCAGAAAATACATTTCAGGGGATGCTCATGATCTTTTAGAGGATGTCAAAACTTTAAGCAGATTTAGGTTCCTAAGATCACACTACCTTTGAATGCCTGCTTCAGAAAAGTCCCTACACACTTTGTCCAGTCCAGTCCATTGTACCAGATGTTTTAATGTAGCTTTTGCTGGGACAAGAGGTGGGAGAGAACAGCTCTTCCTAGAGAGGACGTGAGCCACAAGCTGCTGTGTTCTGCTGTCACCTGCAACGCACCCAGGACTGTAGCCCCACAATATTCTGCTTCCTCATCACTATGCTGAGCAGTCCACATTTCACCTTAAATACCTTTACAAAGATCCACAAGCATTCTCAAAACAGAGTCCCTATACTCATGAAAATTATTATCACTTCTGGAGCACAAAGTGTTTTGCCTTTGGGTAAAGGGTAAACGGGCATGCATGAGCATGAGTTTCACTTCAAGTTTTTGATGCTGTCAAACACAAGATGCTCCTGACTTGAAAAAAGCAAGCTGGCAGGAAAAGACAGGAGGCATATGGGATTTAGCCTCTCTGTGTCATGAGTAAATCCCAGGGATTAGTGTGAGAGCTAGTCCTTCTTCCTAAAAAATTGGGGTGTATGTGTATATAGCAAAACATGTGATCATAAACTACTATTCTGTGTTTCATGGGAAGTGTTAAGACTTAAGTAAATTATATTGATACACATGAAGATGACGTATATTTTATACACAGTTTCTATAACCATTTTATTAGAAACAAGAGGAAATATTTTTCATTATTCTCCATTTTTCATTAGGTTCCCTTTTTCCTTTGCAAGATGAGCCTTGCAAGCCACTACTGCTAAGTGGTACTATTTTAAGATACATGCAGTGTGGTTGAAAAATTTAATACAACATTTAGATTCAGATTTTCCATGAGAAGAACAAACCATCTTTCATGCACATAGAGTGACAACTTGTAAAACAGTTGATTAATTGTAAAACTTGATTAATTCAAAAATAAGTGAATATGATAGTATTATAAATTCACCTTGATTAATTCAAAAATAAGTGAATATGATCAAACAAGAATTTGACTTCTCCACAGGAAAAAAAAAATTAGAGAAGCTAAAACAATTAATTAAAAAACCCCCAAAGTTACTTTTCAAAAGTCTATAAAAATATTTAAGACATTAAAAAAAATTACTTGTGTAAAAGAAAGTGTTGAGCACATCCAGGACTGATATTTATTGCCAAAATGTATGAAAGCACATATTCAATTATCTGCTATAAAATTCTATCCTGCTAAGGTACAGAATAGTTCTACAGTACTATACAGTACCTATAGTACTGACTTTTTTATGGTCTTAAAGATTATACCTATGATTAAATGCAACAAGATAGAGAAGCGCTTAGTTATACTGAAAAATCTTCAGAATTTTATTTACAGAAAAAAGGAAGTATTTAATTCAACAGCAATAGACGAAAATTGCAGTTGTAATTTTTATCATTAACAGTATTGTGTAGGAGTTTCTTGACGAGTCATGAATTCACTTATGCTGCATAACCTCATCAAGCAATTAATCTAAAAATTCATTTCATAATATCGTTGGTTTTGTTTTCATGTGAAACTTAGACATATTATTTCCATATGTAAAACCTACTGCAGGATAAGATACAGAATACTAATTCCTTTGGAGGCCAGAAACAATATATAAAAAATGATCAGCACACACAAGATACCTGAGTCTTATGTGATAGTGCTATCTCAAACAGATATGTCTTTCCTAGATGACAGCTTCTTCATAGCTGTCTGACTGAGCTGTTGGCCCAGAACTCGGGTAGATAAACCTGTCTGTCATTCAGGTACTGTTTCCTCCCATCAAGATGCCACATGGCTCTCCAAACTTTCAGTTCCTTCTTTCCTGTGTTCCAAATGTGAGCCCAGATGCTGAAAGGGTCTGTGGCAGTATGTCACCCAGGGTCACCTGCTCCTTATGTGTCCCCCTCTCAAGCCCTTATCACAAAGGCTGCTTGAAGCAGCTTCATAACCAACCTACGTAGGGAAAAAACCATACCTGCAAAACTCACCATGTCATTGTCAAATAGGGTTAGTAATAGACAGGCTCCAATTTTAGACAGATTCCCTACTGATTTTGCACAGATTTTGTACCTCCTGCAAACACTCACTCCTGGGACTCATGTGCATGCCTGTAAAAGATAGTACAGGTGGCTTACTTTGTAAAATACAGTGATCTTTCCAGGAATTTAAATCCTAAGCATTCTGTCTTGGTAGTGTCAGAGTGTACTAACGGGAAGGTGATGAGACAGGAATGTTTCCTCTGAGCCTGCTCTCGTGATGCATAAGCCCATCAGCCCCTGGCAGACGTGCCCATGCCCCACTGGCAGTGCACTTGCTGCCTTTGCTGTGATCCTTGCTGGAGTTCCTGCAGACACCCACATGGCCTGGGCTGCTGCCGTATGCTTCTCCTTTGTGTGGGTGTTGGATGATGGGGTGAAGAATTGTTCAGCCCTATGCAGCAGTGCCAGGCCTTACAAGCCTTTGGTTTTGGCCCACTACCTGCTTGGTGCCCCCTTGGTTTCCCCTGCATGTCACATGATGGTCCAACTCTGTCTTCCTTTTTGGCTTTTTGCTCAACAAATGTGTTCTAACACAAAGATCTGTGGAAAGCTGTTTCACATAGATTGTTGAACTTAAATGCTTTCAATTGTGTTCAATACAGAAATGCTGGTGAAGGAAATGAAAAATAGTACTTAACAGAAAATTCCATCACATCAGATAGAATGAAAAATAGTGGCTATTGCTGACAAATGCCTGCAAAGTTAATTATTCATCAGAGCAATTCATCTGAGTTAAGCAGATGAACAAACTGAGCTTACCTAGCATCATAATTTTAGAAACACAGAACGCTGCTTCAGAAGAACATAAATAAAATTTCATATTACCCAGAAAGTTTAATATGCTGTCATTTTTTTATTAATATAAAGCTGTTCTGTTTATTAATCATGAGGTTTGGGCAAGCTCCATATCAAATTCAAGTAACTGAAGGGCCCTCACAAGGCAAATAAGAATGAGTAAATTTTATGGATTATATTGACTGAAAAAACTCAGTGGTCTTTTAGCACCAAGAGGTTTCACAGATAGTCCAGAAAGAACTCACAGTACATTCCTCTAAATATAGAAAATGATTTGTCATATAGCTTAAGGTTAAATAACAAATCCGTGTAATCAGTCTGTCACACTCTTGTGGCAATACATTTTCCTACATGTGGTCTTGGACCTCAGAGAATTTTCCCAAATAAATTGACAAAATTTTAATTAAAAGTTTTCTTTCTAACTGCTTGTTTCAAGTAAAAAAAAAAAATCAGAAAACTTCTGTTTATTTCTATTTACAGTAAAAATTTGTAACAATTTGGAAATAAAGGCAAAAAAATAGGGAGGGTAGTATCATAAGAGAAAACTATTTCCATCTGAGAGAAGACAGAATCATTCTGACCTGCTGACATTTTAAAGTCCTGCTCAATATGATAATATATATTTGTATGCATATGTGGTATGCATGCATGTGTATCTATAAAATTAAAAACTTAAATTTCTCTTCTCTAAAGTTTGTAGCAAGCTGTTATTCTTTTTGTCTGAGAATTGCAAAGAGACTTCTAAACACTAAATCAGTATTAATTATTTTATTTTTTTAGGGATTGTATAACTATGTATGTGAATCAGAGTTTGAAAGCAATAGCTGGAGTTTACAAGCAAATTCAAAGTAAAATATTTAGAAATAGTGTGATAACATAGCAAGTCCTTTCTTATTTCACATTTTTATGCAAATAGCCACTGCACACTATAAAATACACTACATATAAATCAACTTCTATCCGAATACCTTGGCTGTAGGATTTTATTCTGTGTCCTACTATGAAGATTAAATACTGATAGTATAAATTCAGGTATTTTATTTTTTATTTTAAGCCCAAACTCATCAAATGTTTACTGGAAACAATATTGTCATAAGAGAAGGTAAGTAAGCCCTAATGTGAAATGAGAGTATTTAGGTGTATGTCAGCCTCTAGGCTGAAAAGGAATAAAAACAACAGCTTAGAATGGCAGATAATAAGAGAAATGAAGAAAAAAAAAAAGATATTATACCTAAGAAATTATTTCCAGAGATGGGAGAAAGCAGTAAGAAAATACAACTTTACTGAGGCATTTTAAAATCACCAGAGGAATGTGGACAATAATAAGAAACAGCAAAAACTGGTTTTGCCATTCTGTGCTTCAAAATAAGCAATTTATTTTATGATCAATTGCTTTAATATTTCTGTTTTCTTCGCAACATGCAGCTGTTTAATGAGGGATAACTTTCATAATGTTCATTATTGTAATGGAGTCATCAGCCCACAACAAAATTCTGCAGAAAAGAAAAATAAAGTCCTAGAAAGATTAAAAACATGCATGCTTTTTGAAAGGAGACTATTTTTTAAAAAATCAAAAAGGAATTTTTTATGTAGGAGATACCATTGTATGTCATACTGCCTTTTTTCTTTCTTTTTTTAAATTTCTGTATTTATTTAATATCATCTCATTTGTATTAGTACTAAACCAAAGCATAAAAAGCAAATAGTCACACAGGCTTTCAGAAACCCCTGTGTTCTTAAAATGAGCTTGGAAACTGTAGGAACTGCTGCAATTGTTGATTTCTTGAAATCCATTACCAGAAAATGTGAAGTCAGATCCTCACATGTGTAGCCTAGCTTTGTTGCAATTGACTCTTTGTTCCCTGAGCAAACTGAACAATGGCCTGCGACGAATCCTCAGGAGATGAGTTGTTGAGTGCTCTTTCATGGTAAAATGCATAATAATTTCACATTTTCCCATCAAACCCTTACATACTTATGTGTATTGTAGTGTTATGAAAGTGCACATGGCAGTGGCACCTGGTTGGGAGGAATTCAGATACCTAAGGAAAATGTACCTTCCCTTTGTGTGAATTTTCTCTTTTTACTTGTGGCAGGGAAAAGCATATCTTCAATAAATGTGAATGTGAATGAATAATTGAATTTTATTCCTTTCATTCTGCTCATTCTTCCAGGTTTTTCTTGCTTTTTTTTTCCTATGAGATAAAAAGCTACATTCAGACTCTTTATTTTTAATAAAATACAACTTGGGCGATAGTAGCAAATGTGCATAAGTGGGCAGATTGTAATGCATAGATAATAAATATCAAAAGGCAGATAGAGTATGTATTGTTGCTTCTTTTTTTTCCCAAAATAACATATATTAAACTTACATTTTCATCTCAAATGTTCTGTTCTGCCAGGAAATGAATTTTTAAAAATTAGTGTGTATGACTACATGGCTCTATCGTATTGTAATTAACAAATCCATTAATTAGATTGCAAGATTCTCTCACAAATGTGTTAGCAATATTTAATTGTTTGAACAGTGCAGGATTTTCCTTTCAAAGGAACCAAACGAACAGGTGAGGAAGGAGTTAAGAATTATTATTGACAAGAGTCTGGGCTTTTGTCTTTTCTGCATTATTTACCACTGATTTTTCATCTCTAGTAACACAGACACAACATTACTATGGAGACCAAATATCTTTGCTATTAATCTGCTCTCCTCATAAATTTAGACTTTATCCATTTTGCCCACTAAAGAATAAAGCTGAGAAGTGAAGATAGTGCAGTGTGGTTCAAAGAAATAATGGGGAAAAAATTATTTTTTCTTTCCTGAGGTATCCCTTGAAGTGTGCATGCTCATTGTAAAGCAAGATAAATCAGGGAAAAAAAGGAAAGTAAAATACTAGCCTCAGGCAGCCTTATGATTTATATACCTTTTACATATGGCTGCATTTAGTTCTGCTCAATGAAAGACAAAAATGGTACTTTGAGTTGGTTGTTCTTAGTGTGGTTGTTCCCCACTGCCACTCCCCACTCAAGGGAAAAGAGCAAAGGTTGGACATCTGGAGGTGTAACTGAGTGTAAGAGGCACTGAAAGCCAATCTGAAGAGAGATTTGAACAGAATTATTCCAAAGAGTGTCTAATACTACTTTTTCTATAAGCAACTCTGGCACAAAGGCATGGAAGAAGTCTTTCTCATTGCACCCAGAGATGTCACAGCCTCTATGTCAGTGCACAAAAATTGGAAGCAAAATTTAAGACTGACAGCTACACAGTTTAGCATCCATTCTGTATTTGACTTGTGATATTTGAATTTATGAAACTGGGCCTTTCCTTTGAGAATGAAGGATCTGATGGGAAAAGCAGGAGAGCTTTTCAAATTTAGAAACCAAGTTGCTGTCACATTCTCTCAGTCCTTGTATTTAGTTTGTTAAGAAAAATACCAGGTCAGTAAAGTTTGTTAAAATACAGGCAGCAGGGAAGGGCTACAGCAGTGAGGAGGTCTCAGATTCTGTACTTCAGGAGGTTTACAGTTGTGCCTGTAGCCACCCTTGTTTCATTAGTACAGCAGACAAAGGAGGTGGAAAGAGATTTCTTTCCTTATCTAAAGAAAACATTATCTAAAGACTTTAGACTTTGAGGGCTTTTTCAAGATAAAATTATGAACTTGAAAATATCAAGCTACAATCTAACTTATTTCGTTTTTTGTTTATTTTACCACCACCTGATGAGGCATTTTGCCCCAGAGATTTTCATCCAGCTCCTTCCAAACAGGGAGTCTTGACAAACCTCTGCAAAAGGACCAGTGTGACCTAGTCCACACTGTCCAGGAGCTGTGACAGAACTGGTGTGACTTCTCTTTAAATACCCACCATGGCAATAACTGAGGATGGAAGATGAATATGTCCAGGCTTTTGTTTCTGTGAAATGATCTTTAATGATTTCTTATCCAAGACCTTTTTTTTACTTGTGTGGATGTTTACACTATCAGGTCACAATGATTTTCACTTATCTTGTTAATGATTTTCACTTACACTTGTAATGAGTGTGCTTGATATATTCAAATGTCTCCTAGTTTGCAGACATATAACTGAGACAGTTATCTTTTTCTTTTAAATGAAATGTTGTTATCTCTAAATTGAAATATCAGCCAGATATATTTGTAGATCAGTATAATGGAAAATGAAAATGAGACATTTAACATCTTTATGTGACCATATACTAATAAAATAATAAGTGCTCAAATTTACCTTGATTAAAAGATCACCAACATCTCATTAGGATATCAATACTCAGGGAAGTATGAAAAAACAAAGTAGGGATGTTGCTGAGGTAGTGTATGAGCTTAGCTTTAAAAAGCCCACAAGACACAGGAGATCAAACCAGAGCAGATATAGATAGTAGTGCTGAGAGGCCTGGCACACTGCAAATGTTAACAAAACCCCACAGTGAGTTCATTCAGAGCCCTGAGATCCCCATTCTGTGTGCACAACACCCACGACACCTGCACACCTTGTGGTGAGAACTGCTCTGCCTGGAGGGCAACAAGCTGCTCTTGTGTGGGTGGCCATGCAACACCTGCTGCTTGTTTCTGGTACCGTATTGCAGAGCAGGTCTCAATCCTTCCCACTGCCTTTGCTGCTTTGGCAGGCTGCACTTCAAACAATTTCTTCCTTTTTGATTACTACAATGCACTCCTCTGCCTGAGGAGTTCTGAAAAAAAATGGGGACCAAACCTTTGTATTAAGCTCTTTTCTTTTCATGTAGCTCCTGGCTAATCACAGGACAGTAGGGCTAAGTGCTGCCACACAAATGCTGGCACCTTGAGAAAATCACTATATCTGTACTGGAACAACAGTTACTGACCCTGATTCCTTAAGCAGCATATTAAATGGGCTTATTTACTGTTGTAGTGTATTTTCAGTGCTCCTAATTTTCTCTTGAGTCCAAGATGCCCCATTATTAATATTGATTGTAACTGTTTTACATCCACTTCTAATCTGAAATAAATAATTTTTTAAAAAATTGCTGCAGAATGAAGAGCAATATTTTTCTGGGTCTATGTATTACTGCAGGTGTTGATGTAAATCAGTTCATGTATTAGTGTAAACCCAGATGGTCCCAGAAAAAGATGGGAAGAGGGTATATATCCTCTGTCTTGAATGAGCCTCTAATTAGGAAATATCAAGGTACAGATAAAAAGTTTATTAAAGCCAAGAGAGCTATACTGGGATCCATTAACAGCAAAGATCATTACAGCTGTATTAGGATGTGGCAGGTCACCCAAGCCATGCCTGCTGAACTGGGGAATTGTTCCTGACTGGGATGAGAGCAGCTGCCAAGAGTGAGATAAACTGAACCATGGCCTGTAGTGAAACCAGACACTTGTGTTTATTTAGGAACCAAAACCATTAAAGTCCATACTCTATTTTCTTATGTTATACACTCATTTCCCTCATAGTGTCAGGTTCACTTCTTGGCTTTCCAGTAGGGAGAGCACAGCTGGTGTGGGAAGGCTGGGCACAATGCCATTTTGTTTTCTGTGATGCTCGCAGTTCCCAGACTCAGCTGTTACTGGGTCAAAGTCCCTGAGTATCATCCAGCATTTATCTCTGCATATTTCCCTCATCTCCAGCCTTCTGAAATCAGGAAATCTCCAGACTTCCAAGGTCTTCCCTCCAGATAGGATTTTCTTTCCAGATTCACTTCTTATTTCTGAAATCCTTTCTTCTTTTCATGAACGTTTCTTTTTGGCCCTTTCTTTTCAGCAACCCAAATCTCCATTGTCGACATCTAAATAGTGTGTGCACAGAAGCACAATGGGCAATCAGTGTTCCTAACTGTATTTCTGGCTGATGTTACTTTATACATTGGAAGACTGGTCAGAGCATAACCAAAATTTACAACCTCTCCACACAAAAGTTCGATTTTGAACATTCAGTACCTTCTCACAGTTATCTGTCACCTATTAACACACAGTTTAAACTACTTTTTCACCTGTCATGCTAGGAGGTCACTCCTCCCAGTGAGAGCTCCAACAGCAGTCTCAGCAGGCTGTCCTAGAGACCTGTTTCCAATCCTGTGGAGACCAGGAGGCCTCTTCATCTTTTCAGATGCATAGAGTTCATGAGTGAGGTTCAGTCTGAGATTAAGACTGAACATAGCTAGCATGAGCTAGATGTGTTGTTGCAGGCAAGGGAGGTCAATATGGGCATTTGATATGGTAGATGGAGTAAAAAGAATCATTCAACCAACAATCAGATGTCTATTTTTCAGCCTAGCATGAGCTAGATGTGTTGTTGCAGGGAGATCAATATGGGCATTTGATATGGTAGATGGAGTAAAAAGAATCATTCAACCAACAATCAGATGTCTATTTTTCAGGCAGGTTGAATTGATTAATTCAAATCTACTCACTGCACTAATTTTTTTAACCATTCCACTGAGACCTGCTGGTAAGATTTTTTTACCCATGGTAATACTATTTTTTTCCATGGCAATATCACTGACATAGTCCTTTACTCATATCATCCAGATTGTCCTTAGGAGGTCACTATCAATAAATTAATCATCAGTTCCACTAAAGGAAAATGAACTCTTATTCCAGCTCTAATCTCAGCATTTCTGTGTATCTAAACACCCTATCCTTTACACCTAAGACAAAAAAAACCCCACCTGTTTTGCTCCTTAAATGTATTCCTTCCCCTTCCTCAATTCTCAGTAGTATTTTTCCTAATGCAGCAAGAATATTTTCTACTAAATGGAACTCCAACAAAATGTATTTGGTAAATTGGTATAAGAGATGGATTCTATATGATGATCAGAGAAAAGGAGAATGCACATGGCAAATGCTATATCTACCTGGGTACACTCAAAAGCTCTTTAGGACAGAACCTCTAAATAACTCCATCTATGGTGGCTAAATTAGGTAGGAATAAAATATATAATCCATGGAGCTCATAAGAAAGCCCTGAGAAAGTCATCTTTCAGTCCCAGAGGCAATGTAGTCACACTACATTCTTGGACAGTAGCAATTGCAAAAATCCCCTGAATGTATATGACCAGACAGTATAGATCATGAAAAGCCAGTTGTGGTTCTGCCAGTGGTGTTGCCCTGAGAGATGTCACAGCATCTGTACCACTATGTGCAAAATGACTGAGGTTTTACCCAAGAAAATCATTCTATGTGTGTTGCTGCTCTGCTCTGCATCTCACCCTAAATTAGTACGAGCAGCTACACTAACCATATCATGAGTGTTCAATATTCTACTCAGCAGTCTGCAAGTATAAAATCCTACTTCCTTTCTATCTCCAAGAGATGATTGTCTAAATCTCTGGTCTAAGACTTCTTCTCTCAACCCAGGTTATGTCAATTTCTTTATTATTTCTGATTTTTCCTTTATATATAGCTGTCCTTCAAAATGTTGTGTCTCTTTTCATCCATATCAAGATCTATTTTCATTATTAATCTGCTCCTTTTATACTTGTCCTGTATTTCCTTATAGTCCAAAAATAATTTATTAGGATCAATGACAGTTTTTTTCCTAGGTACCTACCTTATGGCCATCACTGCAGTGGGTAAGAAAGCTCAGTGTAAGCTGTATTCTGGAAGTGTCTAATGAGTCATTTCCTTCTAGCAAAGTCAACTAAAGAATATGACTAATAAGTACCAGGTTTTTACCTGACTGTTTGGCAGCACTGCAGTTGGGATGTCCAATGACATATCCAGATGTAGGACATTAACATCACAAACTTAGTCATCTCCAGAATTATGCAATTTCTATAAATTCAATAAATAATTTACCTGGTTTTGGTTGTGGTAGAAGTAATAATTGTCACAGTGTGACAATTTAACTAGGGATAATAGAATCACACTCTTAAAAATGTAATCAAGGACTGTATTTTTCAGTGGATACATATTTCTGTGTTTATATAAAGATTATTTACTTACCAAATCATATTTAAATAATATGTTGTTATCCCTTTCATATGCTCCTCAGTTAATTACTGTTGGATGGGTTCTGAATACTTTATTCAAGCTGATATCCTTAAACTTCAGAAGACATCTTTTAAACTAAGACTTTATCTTAGAACTTGTTTGTACATATGCAAGTGCCTATGCTAGACTATTCTTTACTTCTATACATACTAGTGGGTATATTCAGATTATGTACAAACATGACATTGTCCCACAATTGTCTTTAGCTCTGTAACTGTATTTTAAACCATCAGTGTTTTTTGTGTGCATATTTAATATTCCCTTATTTTATTAATAAAGGTGAGATCTACATTACATAAGACTCTATTTCTTTTTCCAGTAAACTCCTATTTGGTGTACAAAAGATGCATTCTAAGTTGCAAATGAGTGATTGCATATTACAGTGGTTTAAGCAATATTACTTGCTTCATGTACCAGATGTACATTTAATTTTGCTGGTAAACACACAAGAGGTAAAATCTAATGTGACTAAAATCCAACAATTCTCTGTACAATGTAAAGTGAAGTTCTGACTCTCCAGAGCTTGATCCCTCCAAAAACCTACCTTGGAACTTACTGCCTGCTGCTTTAATATTTAGTTCTTCTTGTTTGTGTTAATAAACAGCCGCACAGGCAAATTCACAGAAGCTGCACTATGGACAATGTCTCTTTTAAAAGAAAGTTCATCTGCATGTGGTATCAAGTGCATTGGGAAAGACAGATCCTGAAATCTACTAACACAGAGGACCCTGTGTCATTGCCTCTTGTCCCTATTCCTTTCTATATTAATGATACACTTTTTAAACTTATCAAATCTGTATCCTTTCTGTTCTGCCTGTCTGTGTATACTATAGAAATATTTTCCACATCTCACTTTTAGTGGCAGCACCACATTAATAACTGTCTGAATCCCCATCTTGAATCAAGGTGAGTGCAAAGAATCATGAAACTTTCTAAACACAAGAAAATAACAGAAATAATTGCACTAAGATGGTCATGGTGATGAATGTTTTTTTAATGTCTGACCTTTTTTTAATGACTCAAACAATATACTCACCCTGTGATTGACCTTTTTGGTACTCGACTGAAAGAGAAATATTAACTTCCCTTCTTGGTTCAACAAAAGTACTTTTTCTTTCACTGTTCAGAAGGCTGCCTTCTGCTCCTCTTAATTCATAGGGAATATCTCTGAATACACATACATATGTAAATAATATTGGATTAGTGCTGAGTCTCCTTTGGTCAAAGCATGCAAAATGCCCTTTCCTGCCCATGCTCTCCTCTTGTTTTCTGCTCAATACTCTTGGAATTTCTGACAGCTGGACCAAAATGGAGGAAATATTCTTGTTAGTAGCATGGAAATTCTGGATACAAGCACACATTGTGTGTTTGCTTTCTGTTTGTATTGGCAATAATGCCAGGCTTAGGCACTCTTTGGGTTTGCCACCAAGTGTGTCAAAGTCAGCTATGACTGTGCTGGCAGAATTGTGGTGGAATGTTTCAGGTTGTCGTGAGACATCAGCACAACCAGCAAGTACCTCTTGCACACTCAAGAATATACTCACTCTCCTTTTTGTTCTCTAAAGAGGCTGCAATATTTCTTAAATGTACATAAGAATTTCAAAGGCCATCTAAAATACATGGAGGCAGGAATGAGGAATCAGTGTCCTATTCATGGCCTATTTTCCTAATTATTGTACTCTATTGGGCAATTACCTGAAGGTTCAAATTTGATATATCTGCTCTGAACACTAAAACAGCTCATTACAGGTACAGGCACTTTCTTTTGAATTGGACTGGATCCTACATGGGGGTGCTAACTTCAGCTATATTTAATTTTTCTCCCACAGTAAACTTTGCATTTGCAGGTACCTTCTTCCAAAAGACATTGGACTACATTCCATTTAAATGTAAACTTGTGAACAATGCATATTTTTAAGGCTATATTGCCAATCACTTTTTAAAATAGACCTATTGATTTCTTCTTTTCTCAACAGTGAAACTACCATATCAATGCTCAACTCTTTATTAATCTCTTAATTACATGGATTTTTAATTATACATCTTTTAAAAATACTTATTAACTAAATTTCTTGCCCTTTCTACTCTGCAATACCTAATCTGGATTTTTTTTATTCCTTAAAGTTTTCAGGGTATTAATCCATAATTTAATACATTTTCCAGGTATTCATAGGCAAGTGGCAGGGGAAGAGAGAAAGGATTTATGTTTAAGTGCATGATAAACAACTTCCTGGTTTTACTAACTTATTCTGAAGACTGGCCTTTAGACAGATGGAAAAGATGAGAAAAGTAAAAAAAAAATTTAGTTTAAGGTCACCTTATCAAAATTAACCTTGAAATAAGTGTACTGTATGCATACAAATCACTTGTACCTATAATGATGTTTTGGCAGAAAATTAAGGGTTAAGACATCCAGGCATAATAAAGATAGTCTTCTATTTAAAACAATATAAATAACCTCTCAGAAGTATCAAGCAAAATATTTATACAGCATGATTTTAAGAGAAAAGGAGAATGCAAATGCATTATTCAGATTAGCAGAGATACAATCAATCTGGCAAAACAGTAGGAGACCCAAGAAAAATCCTGTTCTATTTATAGCAAGGGCTCCAGAGCAAGCTCTGCTCTTTTATATGAAGCAGCAAAATTACAACTGCAGAACAAGCACTTTGTGGATCTACGGCACTTGGCAGGAGATAGAAACTGGTTCAAGGCCAAAGAAATAACACCAAAGGTGCTGCTGTTGTAAGAAAGGGGAAAAGCAAAATGCAGTAATTACAAAAAGTGGGAAAGCATAGGTAGTCTCTGAAATCTAATTTTACCCAAAGCATAGAGAAGGAAGTTGTGATGGAAATGAAGTTAAAATGGGCAGACATGGGGTTGATTTGTGGATAAAGCAACAGAAAACCAAACAGACATGCAGCAAATTTTTCAGCAGCAAGTAAATAAAATCCTCATGGGCAAGTAGTCACAGTATTTTCCATCAGCAGTGAATTGCTGGTATTCTGTATAGAGATGAGGGATGCTAATCTATAAAATTCTGGTTTCCAGGTGCTGTTTTGTCTGAAATAATGTGCTAATGAAATGGGAGACTGTTGGCTTAGCTGAAAGCAAGTCTGAAATTGTAGAGGTCGCAGCCTACACACATGCATACAGAAAAGGTTGTTCCTGATGCCACTGGACCTCACAGCTTAAGAGTGGGTCAGAAATAGCACAAAACAATAACATTAAGATGGTACCCTCCCAGCTTCTGATAATAAATTCTTCCACTGCAGATAAATTCTTCCACTGCAGAAACCATCTAAACCTGTCCTCTATCCTTCCCAAATGGGGTTAAGAGATACATGAAAAATTAATTTCTTTTTGGGAATCTAAAAATGCAGCTCAGATATGAGTGCTCATATTCTTGTTGTCACTGCCTCTTTCAGGTGGGTCCCAGATACAGAGTGTGTCGGTTAAAACTGCAAGGGAAAGAGATGTTCTGTTAGGACATTCAATTCAGCACTGCAGAATACTGAAGGTATCAGTGCATTAGGTGTTGTTAGTCTGAGAGTTTAAGGGAGCAACTGTCCAGCAACTGTTACTGCAGTGAGGATTTCTGTGACAGACCAAAAATATTGCTGAGGAGACTTTTAGGTTAAAAGCATTTTCACTTTTGACCAGAAAGTTTGTTTTGCAACTAAACACAACTTCTTTTTATGGATTTCTTTCTCAATTACTGAAAAAACAAGTAGAATTCTTGGGAACATGGTTTTATATTTGGGTTTCCTAAGAGGCAAAAATAGAAGTTCTAAATCCCCATGAACTACACCCAGAAAGAGTTATTTTTTGTCTGTCAGCCCAGAAAAAAATGTGGCTGATCATATGATGTCTACTCTCATCAGCCAGCTGAAATATGCACAGAATTTTGCAAACCTAACTGTCTCAAGTCATTTCAACATATTTGGTTTTATTCTCTCCTCAGAGAATTTGTGTGGCTCTGGTGCTAGAGACAATCAGTACTATGGCTCCACTAGGAAATTCAAATCCTGACAAATCAGTTTCCATTAGCTATTTTTTTTTTTGTGAAAACTTAATCAGTCAAGTAAAAAATGTGGGGACAAATTTACATTGTACTAACATGAAAAAGGTAAATTACTTTCAAGTTTTATCATCACTATTGGTACAGAAATTAGATCCCTGATTTTTTATTTTTTTTTTTTCCCCAAAAGTAGCCTTGGCTCCCCAAGTCACAGTTTAAAACTCTGGCTCTGGATCAGACAACAGACTTTCAAGTTTTATCATCACTATTAGTACAGAAATTAGATCCCTGATTTTTTTTTTTATTATTTTTTTTTTTCCCAAAAGTAGCCTTGGCTCCCCAAGTCACAGTTTAAAACTCTGGCTCTGGATCAGACAACAAGTTTTACTGGTTTTACCTAAAAAGGGGGATAAGACATGTTTTTCCTTAGGTTTCAAGGAGGAGTTGAATGTCTCTAGCATGTACATCTCTTTTAAAACTATGCAGACCTTTACCTTCATAGCAGAAAATTGAACTTTTTTTCCCTTCTTTTTTTCCCTTTTCTGTTTTTCTTTTTGAATTAATGAACATTTTTATTTCTTGCATATTTCTTGTAGTTGAACAGAAGGGAAGTAAGCTTCCTGACCTAAGAAACTTACTGCTCTTTTCTTCACACAAACATCTCTAGTGTAGAACTGACATGTGTGCATGCTAGGCAATTCTGTCAGCTGAGCATATGCTACGCAGCTTAGACATAATGTGAGTTTGTTTCAATTTGAAATACAATGGAACAAAGTCTGCATGCAAGACATGGATTTCTGACAGGATTTGTAGCTCTGGTTCAAAAATACCCCTTAGGGTATGAGCTTCGTTTAAAGATCTCTTTGAAGTATTGACTTAATAGAACTAAATACTTGTCTAAATACATGAATTTGCTTTAAAAGCTTGTTGAATTTATGCCTTTAATGAATAAAGAATTGAACATCTGGGAAGAAGTGGCATGCATGGCATGCAAGGAATGATCAAAAGTACTGTGAAGGATACACGAAGTTGTTTGCGCACTGGTGCAATAAAAAACTTAGATGATCAATGAGAGGTGTAATTTTCCAAATCATTGATAGTAAATTCTGAATTTGATATGGCACTGCATGAAGAACCACAAATCCAGATTAAGCCATGTAGTCAGAGACCCTGATGATCGTGTGACTTGTTTTATGTTGAGTGTGCTTTGTTTCTGTGTCATCCAATGAGACAGAACACAAAGCAGGCTCCACTGCTGTTGTCTATCCTAGAACAACCTTTGTCATTCTTCTACACCAACCTGTGTGTGCCCACTTTTGTGTCTTCTTCCATGTACAGCACATGTCTGTCCTAGAGGTTCTGTTGATTTGTTTATAAGGTACACCAAGTTATTTCTAGCTTCCAGAAAAAAATAGAGGAAAAAGATTTAGTATTGTAATGATGATGGATGCATTTTTAAATACCTCACACTAACTGCATAGTGTTTTCTGCTCTATCATATTTTTTATGTATCTTAAGCTTTTATTGTGTTAAAACAATTTCACTAGAGTCACCTTCATAGGTTATTTTTTGTTTTTACAGCTGTAGATTTTGGATGATCAACAGAAACTGCTGCTTTGGCAATTCAGACCTTTGGCTATTATCAGAATTCACATTACCTGTGAAGAAAATGAATGGTCCAGTGTCGTGTATCTTCTTGTCTTTTACCATAATGTCTGAACTGGGAACTGGTTTGATTTATACAATTAATTATTAAATCTATTTGTGCAATTCTGGAAGAAATACTCTCTGCTGGCATATTTTCCTGTCACTCTTTAAAAGCATTAACTCATGTAATTTCTTCTTATAAATTTGATTTAAATTTCACTTCTTCAAAGAATAGTTTCATTTAGAAAATCTGACTCTAAAAATGGTTTTTGAATCACGCACTGTCTATATGATGTTGTCTCTTCTTTTTATTATACTGAAATCAAGAGCAAGAGAGGCAGCTGTAAGAGATCAAATTCTCACTGACATGATTTTCTATTACTTTAGACTCGTGCAGTTTGACCTTAACCATCATGGGAAACCTTTTCAAAGATAATTACTTCTGTTGGTAGACTTTAAACTTCAAGATGTTCCAGTGTGAGTTGTAGTATGGAATGTCAAATATTCCACTGAAATCTAAAAATTGCATATCAAAGGTATTTTAGTGGCTTTTCAAAATCTGTTGTCCTTTTTGACAACTATGCTTATTTTGAAAATCTGGTGAATGTGTGACCTTTCAGGCAAAAATGCCAGCTTCTTACCTTCAACCAGTTATTGTCTTTTTGCTGGTCAATGTGGTGCTGTGGTAAACTGGTTATCACCAAAGGAAAAAAAAAATCTCAGTAACTACTGAAGTAACTTTAATCACTCTTCTTTGATACTTAGTCCACAATGGCATTTCTGAGAGTTTTTATTAGTCCCATATTTAATTAAAAATACTAAATATTTTAGTGAGGAGTTCATGGCCACAAATTTCCCACTGACTTATATTTACCTACAGATTTGCATGATATCAGTCTCTTTCTGCATATATCATTTCTTTGTGGTGTGAGAAACAATTACAAAATTTTTCATTTCAATTATAACTTAATTGTTTTTGATGTTAATATAGAAATTTATCTTAGAAATATTTTGTTATACTATTTATTCTTTTCTTTATCACTGTAAAGAGGGATTTTTCTTTGTTTTATCTTCCTAGAAATTATTGTTTTTGTGAACCAAATACTTAGAAATGGAAATTGATGCAGTATTTCACTATCATTACTTTCAGCATTTTTTTCAGATTTTTTGCTGACATTATCAGTTTCATTTGCTTCCTAGTTACATTTTTTCATTTTGGGGTGTGGAGGGTTTTGGTGAGGGTTTTTTGCTTTGTTTTGGTTTGGTTTTTGTTTGTTTGGGTTTTTTTTTTTTTGTTGTTTTTGTTGTTGTTGTTGTTTTCCCTATAATTCCATGGGTCTTCACTTACACAGTGCAGTTCCCCGATAATCAGCTACTTTTATTGCAGCATGTGTGATGTTATTGTGTTGGAGAGATTGATTTAATATTGATCTTTTATATTGAAACCAACTTTCATGTATTCCTCAACTGAAGTCAAAATTATTACTGTACATTCCTCCATATAAGTTTTTTGCTATCAACTTTTTGTGGATTTTTTAATAATTGATCTTCAATTGAACCACATACAAGTTATGCTACTTCATATTTCAGGTGCTCTGTACTCTGTGAAATGGGTATGCATGTTCTTCAAAAATGAACATATGTGGTCTTTACTTCCTGTTTTTCCCGGGTATTTTGGGGATTTCCAAATTATTTGAGATATTTTTCCATGGGAATTCTGTTCTGCTGGTTGTGCCCTGATAAGAAACAGAAGTTAGTGCTTCTTTCAGTGCTGTAAGGTGGGAGAAAAGGCCACAGAAATCATGCTTTCTAACCATATGTCAAAAAGCAGAATACTGTTATCTGGGGATCATAAGCAATTATGATTGTAATAAAATTTTACTTTGCAATTCTACACTATTGATGTTGCAATAGGACACGAAATAAAATGACACACATGCTGGAACATCCAAGGTAAAAATAAGAAAAGTTTATTTTCGAATTCAAATATTTATAGACTTTCAAATGTGACAGTGGATTACAGGATGAAATTGCCACCTCTCCAACAACACTCAAACCAACAGTCCATCAAATTTATCCTCCTCCAGAAAGGAATGCAAAACAATCATTACTTACATGAAAGTGTGCGTGAGAAAGTCCATTACAAAAATGTAAACACCAGAAGGCTTAGAAGAACTTAGAAGAACAGGGTGACGTATTGAAAATCTTGTTGGTAGTTTTCTGGCTGCTGTTTGATTCATAGACTGTGGTTATATCTGCATTGCTGAGAGGAGCATGGGCTAAGAGACTCCTGTTAGCTCTGAACAAGGGAGATGTTGGAAATTGTCTAGCCATGGTCTGAAGGATCAGCACTGGCTCTGTGAACTTGCTACAAAACAGAGCAGGACTGCCAGTGGACAGGTGTGACATTTCAGTAGCTGAAGTAGAGTTATATTTCTATGCCAGGCTACAGTTCACAATAAGCAACAGCCTATACCCTGTTGTAGTTCTCTTCTCTCTGAGTTCTAGTACCATCTTTCAATCATCATTATATTATTTAATCATTTTAACTTCTGGTTTAGGGATTTTTAGGGATTCTTCAAATTATGATGTTCTTTTATTACAAGGGTTTCAAAGTTGTATGCATTCATTATTTTTCTTTCATAACTTGCTACTGCCACAGAAATAATCTGCACAGACATTTCTCTGCCCCTCTCCTACCCCTTTCCTTTGTTTTCCCTAGCAGAAATTTAAGCTCTGGTAGGGTCCCCAAGGACTACTTTCATGAAGTAGTGCAAGACTGCAGAAATAGAAAGGCTAAAAAAAAATTATTATTATTATTTAATATTGGCCTTCTCTCCTCAAAAACCTCTTTCTAGCTAACAAACAGTGTTATCAACATAAATGACCAAGAAGTTGCCAAGGCAACAGCTGGAATAGCCAAAGTCCTGCAAAGAAGAAAAGAAACAAGGAAAAAAGTCCTTAAATTAGAAAATAACTGAGAGTGCTTTCTGGTAATGCTATAGCAATTTGAGATGCTCACATTTTCCTCTTGCAAGGGACCAAATTGTACCAATGCTACCAAAAATGTGATTATGATCAGGTAATTGACTGAATGAAGCACAGTAGAGGCAATGTACTTTCACAGTGAAATGTATGAGTGTAAAGAAAGAAAGGCTACATGTATTTTTAAATTAAAAAAAATCAGTCTATCATGCCTTTGTTTTGCCTAACTTAAATTAAAAAAAAAAAAATTAGTCTATCATGCCTTTGTTTTGCCTAACTTAAATCACCTCTGAATAATTAGGCAATTAAAAGTAAATCATTTCAGAGTGTATTCTTCACATGCGATGCTACACATTTGGTATTTTCAAAATATCATTTTCCTGGGAGATTTGAAAACCATATCATTTTGAAAAAGTTGCTAGTGCATAAAAAATATTATGGTTATTTATTCAAGATACAAAGCCTTTGCTGTTGCTTATATTACTTATATTACTGTTTCATTTAGGAGCTGTTGCCATAGGCTGGAGCTTTACTGTGTTGTTAGGAGCATCACCATGGAAGCAGGAAGATCCCAAGCTCCTACTCTCTTTTTGACTGTTTGTTTCAGCAATGTGCATTTCTATATCACCTACTTAAATCATAGATCTAGAACCCTGTAAGACTTATTTTGAGCAGAAAGTGAAGTTGAATGTAGAAGTGTGTTTGAATGATAATTGTTTCCCCTGGATGCTTAAATCAATCTCTCCAACACAAGGCTACTTCCATTTATCCCTATCAATTTCATAAGTTAACAAATCTTTTGAAAATTTAGATTATGTGGTTTTGAGTAGGTCATATGGGATGTCAACAGTGCTACCAGCATGACCACCAGACCTTTAGGTCTTTTACTGGTAGGTTAGTTTTGCCTATCTGGAAAACAATGCATTGCTATGGAACATATATCCTTTCCCTGGCTGCACATGTGAATTTGAACTGGTTCAGAACCTAAAATTTTGATATTTCACTCCTGTAGATTACAACAGTCCTGGATTAAAATATTATTTTTCTGAAGTATATAATTAAATGAAGCATATGTACAAAATACATAATAATGCAGTTAGTTATCAAGGGGTTATTTGTTTCCTCTTCAAGAAGGAGAAGAGAGGCAATTGCTTTTTCCCAAATAGAGCACTCAGCAAATTGGTGACACTAATTTTTGGTGCTGATCTGTAAACAAAAGATTTTCACTTGGACAATGAAAGTTCCACTGTTTCAAAGTTTTTTCAAGTAGAATTGCCTCAAATTTAGCAAAAACAAAATATTTTAAATAAAAACATGAAAAATTCCTATAGTTGTATTTTATTATTTAAATCTACTCCTTAAAACTGATTGCTTTTGGAGTAAAGAGTTGGGTTTTTTACTGACAGAATTAGTGTACCCAAACTTCTACCTGATAATTTTTCTGAGGCAACTTTACCATATCTTGAATAAATAATATTTTGAGGCAAGCCTGTTACTTAAAATTACCTAGCTCAAGCAAAGTTAGCGAAATAAAATACAAGCTATTTTTGGCATTCAGAACATACTGTATTATCACAGTTATATAGAAAAGCAGAGATGAAAACAAAGACAAATGCATTCACATAATCATCATGATTCTCTATATTTAATTGACTTTTGGTAGATACATTAAAAATATTTTTTTTTCTCCTCATTCATCCTACTTTCCTTTTTCTTCCAAAAAGAATACCTGAGGTTTAATTTCTTTTCAGTACCCACTTCCCCTTTCGGCCGGTAACTGTAACTGTTAGAAACAATTTCCTCTTCCAATCTTTAAAGTCCTAATCCCTCACCTTTGCCTCTGGCACTGATTTGGAGCAGAGAGGAATGTTTCACTGACCTGTATCTACCAGAAAACTCCATCAGACATGATGTAAGCATACAAATCAATAACTGCCTGCTTTTGATAGACTGGACAACAGTGAACCACTTTGGGATAGTGGACCCTTAACCTTTAATAAATTCCTGCACCATTTCCATCACTTGAGAAGTTAGACCAAAACCTGAACAAAACAATGGCATTTAAATAAATACCAGTTATTCTTAACTTCTATATGGTAATACTTATATAAAACCGGCATATTAACTGTGCCTCAAATTTTGTACTACACCAGAATTGTTCCCACCTTGTGACTCCTGGGATGTCTTAATAAAATTTGTTTTCCCTGGGGGACAAAAAAAGGCTTTCAGCCAAAGGAATTACTAAAATCAAACTTGTGTATGCTTAAAAGATGCCAAAGTTGGCCTTTAAAATTATTAAAATGGATTAAAATGGCTTTTAATGGTGTTTTCTCCCTTCAAATAAATGAACCAACTTTTTTCCTAATCTGAGTAATCTCTGTTCATAAGTCTTACCTCCTAATAGCAAGCATAGTTATGTTTGACCATGAAGATTTGGTGTGGGTTTAACACATATTTGGTATTGCTGGAGAATAGCAAGCACCTTAGACGAAATGTTTGATCGAAATGAAAGCAAACACTGCTGTCGTGCTCCCAGTCCAGCCTTTCATGGTTCTTTCTTTGCTTATCAAAGACATACATTTTCCTTCCAATTGCTGCTTGCTGATGTAAATTATGTAAGTACCTGTTCAATTGTTTGTATTCAGTATAACTGACTGATTTAAGTATTTATTCAGTTAAAACATAATTAGCACAGCAGAGACAAAAAAACGCTCTAAAAGAAATTAAATCATTGACACAAGAACCTGCAGAGTTTGACAATATGTGAATGACAATACAAAGGTGCAACTTCTGAAGAAGGACCCAAAGGGAAAGTTACATCCTTCAATCCTGTTTAGCCCCTCTGCATATGAGCATATTTTATACATCTCACATAGACAAGTAAGTAATTGGTAAGAGCCAGCAGTTACAATTTATTTAAACTGGTAAAGGAATGTCACAGGTGAGATAGTTTATTATCATCCATAAAAGCTATGTTCTACCTATCATATTTCTGTAAGATAAGCCCATCTTTTTCTGATGGGTCTGTCTGGTATAGTTTCAGCCTGGTGGGGACAGTGTGCAAAAATGAAAGGAAGAAGTTACCAACCTGACAGAGGTTACCTTGAATTTGATGCTTTGTGTGATAGTTACAGCAGGAAGCCTTTAACATATTTGTCAAATTCCCACTTGTTTAAACCCTAGCAAATGGAAAGCAGAAAGGAATTTTGGAAAAGTGGGTGACTGGCTGCTCTGTAAGTTTTACCTGGTAAAAAACAAAAACAAAAACTTTCTTTCACTGAAGGAAAAATGAAGTAGTGTGCAATATCTAATGTATGAATGGACTAATTAACATTTCCTTAGTTACCTTTACTTATAAATAGTTCCCAGGCACACTAATACATGAAAGTACGATGTTTTTTTCAAAAATTTTCCTAAGTGCAAAGTTAAATAATAATTACCAAAGTAGTACTTGGAGATAGACTGATTTAAAAATGAGCAAAATTCACCAAAATTTAGATTATCATCATAGCTGTCAGAAGCTGAGGCTAACATGATGACAGTATGAAGCAGGAATTGTAAAAAGTAGTGTATCAACATCAGAAACTACTCACCAGTAACAAAGAATTGACTCAGGGCTGCATTTAAGCCTTATTTTAAGGGTCAGTTTAAACCACACCAGTGACAAGGCACCCACCACACTGACACTTCCTTGGGTGCAGAGGGGACTCTCCATCTCTCCTCCAGTAATATCAGACTCACTGCACACACAGTGTAAAGTCCTCTGCATCTTGGTAAAATTCCGCATGAGGGCCCCAGGAGTTTCCAAGAGACTGAGCTGATCCTGACCTGTATTTCTAATTTATTTCCCTTTGATTTCTCATCTTTAATGTCACTTTTTCTACAGTGGGTTATTATTGTTTTGAATGAAGTCAGTGATGAGCAGGAATTAATAAGGAAAGATTATTAGTCTAAGCAAAGAAGGAAGATGTGCCAATATCCTTGTGTGTTGAAATTCATTATTCTCTAAAACTATTAGAACTTCTAAAAACTCTTATGACAAGGCTCCTGTGAAATTAAATTTCAATAAAAATATAAGAAAAATCTCAAGAGTTTATATTTGTTTCGTTCTGATAGTGCACTGCAATTTTTATTTTTAAAAAATCTTGATTTAATATTTTGAAGGGGTGTAAGCTTTACTGCCAAAATTGTTGTTTCCCTGCTATATGTTGTTTCCCTGCTATATGGAAATGTTATAGCAATTCATTCTGGTTTAGAAGAAGAAAAAGGTCATAAACTGCAGTTTCTCTGCAACAAATTTGTTAAATAAAACTAATAGAAAATAAGTACAATTAGCTAAAATCTTTAAATCAAATTCCAGAATTTGGCAGATGTCCCATTACCCAAAAACAAGTGGTGAACTGAGAAGAATTCATTACAAAATCTGACAAGGACCTCAGACTGGTAGCTAAAACATGACCAATAATAATTTGGTATCAATCCCACAGTCACACAAAGAAAAAAATATACTTATTACAAATCAATAAAATATAAGACATTGCTTTTCTGTAGCTATTATCCTTTACACTACTGTGCTGTAATGGCTCAGTGCTTAAGCAATCTCACAGGAATGAGTGACAACTCTATTTGATATTAATCCCTAATTTCTTTTGCTGCATCGCAATGTATAACAGGTGGTTACACATAACTTTTTGTTTCATATATTTTTGTCTGTGTACATATGATGTATATATGTTAAGTGGGTTTAACTTTTAAAAAATCTCATCAAAAAATTATTATTGTGTTCTAGTCTAATAAAAAAAAAAAAGAAACTGACATTTCAAAAGATGCAAGAGCTAAAGATAGAGAAATTCCTTCAATTCCCCAGTGGAATAAGTTACTGTGGCAGCTGGCATAGGCTGGGCTTGGTTAGTCAAGTTGGATATTGGAGCAGCCAAGTTATAAAAGCAGAGGAGCAGCATGCAGGGGCATGGAGGAGCAGATGCCTGGGCCATGCTGCAGGTGCCTGTGGTGGCAACAGCCTGTGCACGAGCACTGGATGAGGCTTTGTGAGCTGGTGCAGAATTGGGTATGTGCTCTCCCAGCCCACCATGGATGGTGTCTGGTGTCATTCATGGCAGAGGAAAAATGGAGAAGCCCCGGAGAGGTGCAGAAAAAAAGGGAAGGGAAGGGAAGGGAAGGGAAGGGAAGGGAAGGGAAGGGAGCTGCAAAAAGCAGATGAAGATAAGAATGTGGGAAGCTCACCCCAGAGATAAGAATGGGGCAGGTCACCCCAGAGAGGGATTCAACAGTCATATATCCTTCTCAAAGAGTACCCAGCATGTGGTCCCTTGGCTAGTGGTGGACAGTGAGAAGATAACAAGTTTTGAAGGAATGTTACCAAGATTAAAAATGAAACAGAGAGGGAAAAGGACCAAGAAGCAGACTTTCCATAAGAAGTACATTCCACAAATGCACTTGAGCTATGGGTAAATATATAGCACACAGGGTATGGATGTCCTTCCTCCCAGCCATAACATGAAACACAGGTGAGGTGACTGGAGTGATAAAAGACAAATCAAGGAAAGGTGTTGGAAAGGCAGCAGGAGGTGTTTTTTTCAGGTTCAATTTCACCTTGGTCAAAGAAATGCTCATTTTTCAGTTTTGAAAATGTGAGTGTTTAGCATATTGTCTCATGGGTAGTCAAACACACACAGTGGGAATCAGATTGGAACTCACAAAAGGGAACCAGAACAGCAGCATCTGCTTCTGCCCCAGTGCCAGCAAACTAAGGGGCAAAGTTACAGAACTAGAATGACATCTATCCCTAAGACATTATTTTAGTAGTTTTTTGAAAGTGTGTGGTGGGCCATTGCTATGCTAAAAAAATAATATGCAAGGAACGTAGAATAAATAACACTGATCATACAGAAGGCTCAAATATTAAGACCTTAAATGAAGTTAATGAACAAAGCACCTCAGTGAGGCACACAGAAACATCTTTAAATGGCTCTGAACCCTAAGACTCAGCCGTATACCATCCAGTGTCTAGGCTGCTACAACACAGTTTTTGTTCTCTCTTACTCAGGAAACTCTTACAAAGGTAAAGGAAAGTATGTGAATTAAACCAAGAAAGACAAAAAACTGAAAACACACAGGGTATTAGAAAACCTGTGTGTTAGAGAATCTTTAGAAGTTAGAGAATCTTTAGAAGGCAATAGGACAGAGGAGAGGCGAAGCTCAAGGAGCAACCACAAATAAACCTTTCCTTCTTTCTGGCAGTAGTCTGGTGAGGAAAGGCTCTGCTGCTGCTTCAGTGAAATGGGAGTGAGTAAATGCTTAGCCTAGCAGCTTGTTAGTCTTTGTTTCCCTAGTGTGTGCAATAGCTAATAAATAATGGCTTTCTCTTAAATTACATATACCCAGTTTCTCTCTGTGCAAGGTAAAAATCCAATGAAAGTGACCCAGAGAGAAGGTTATATCTGAATTAGTGTTTCAGTCAAAACCATAAAAATATAGTATGGGATCTGTATTACCTGTGACTCAACTAGGAGAGCAGCACTGACTGGGATCTGCTGAAAGAGATACAGAAGCAGGAAACACAACTGTAATGAGAGACTTTAATTACTCTCTGACAGACTAGACAAATGTCATACCCGGATGTGAAGCAGAGAAATTATAGATAACATCACTGGCTCCAGAAAGAAATAGAGAGACAACTGATTAAGGTGTCTGCAGTAGGAAATGCAACACTGGGCTGGGTTGTGAGTAATGCACAAACAATTCCACACAAAAAATTGTTCCAAATTGTTCCAGGCAAAGGGCATCTCTGTAGAACTGCCATTGGGAACTGGCATTTGGAAATACATAAAATAATAATAATAAAGGCCAACAGTCAACTAAATTGGAATAAACAAAAAAAAACAGCAGGTTTTGATAGGATCTGATAGGAACTGTTTCAACTCTCACTGCCTTCTCCACTGAGAAGACCTCCACTGGCTGAAACCAGACTTGTGAGCAGACAGAAAGGCTTAGCTAGTCTCCAAGCCCACAAAGGTGTTACAATGGGCTTTTCTGAAGGAGGGTCAGGTACATTATCAGGGTGTCCTGTGCTTCAGGGAGCGTATGGACTGTGTGACTTCTTGATTCTGGAAAATATTTGCTCTGATAAAGTGCAGGAGAAAGCATTTAACCCAATATGAAACTTGTCAGATAAGAGCAAAGAGAAAACCTGATTATCATTAATGTTCAATGAATGCTTGCTGTCTATAGAAAACAAAACAAAGAAACAAAAAACACAAACAAACAACAACCACAAAAACCAAAAACAAACTGAAGAGAGTAATCTCTAAAATCAAAATTTCAAAAGGTCAAGGATTATTGTCCAAGGATGATTGTTCTCAGGCAGGTTTTCATTGTACACTTCTGTGTTACAAAGGAGAGCTAATGTTTCATTTCGGCTCTCAGGCAGGGCCTCTGGTTTCCTCTCTTTCATTCCTTTCCAGCTCCTGTTGGGCAGCCAGTGCATGGCCCTGCTGAAGTCAGCTGGCTGAGCTGTGTTCTGCAGCCTCCCCACATCACTCTGCGCTGCCTCCCCAGGCTTCCCACTGCTGCTGCTGCCCACACAGGGCTGAGCTCCCTTAATGTGCAGCTCCAAGCATGGCTGTCCCCTCCTGAACAGGGACAGCAGAAGGCAGAGATAAGAAAGGACAAAATAATGAAAGGTGTCTGAAGAGGTTTTGAAGAAGCACCTCAATGTCAGTTGGCTGTATTAATTCAAACATTTGTGAATGTAGTTCTAACACAGTGTGGGCTTAGGCAGACATTATTTGTTTTTGCTGGATGAATATTACTGACTACAGTTTAATTTTATATAACATCTTTCAGGTCTCTAAATAATTTATAGTAATAAATAACAGGGGAAAAATATATATAAGTAAAGAGAAGAAAGAATTTGGGTGGGTTAGTAGGCAGGGAAATAAAAGATATATTTTTCAGCTGAAATTTGAAAATTGAGTTGATGAGGCAGAGATACAGAGAAATGCTTTCTGCAGTGTATTTGTATTACAAGAAGATATATAAAAAGATACATAAAAAGAGCTTTTGCAACGTGACAGCTATCATGCTTTCCAGGCAGTCAGCTGTCTGACTGTGTTCACATGGGAGTCTGTATCCTTTGGAAGCTGAAAGAAAATCTATGTGAAGTTGCATAAAGTTTTGCAATGTAATCTGTTCTGCATCATCTCTGTTTGCTTTTCTTGTACTTGTGTTTCATAATGACATCCATCATCACAAACCACAGATATTTCTAGTTAGATTTTAATTTTCTCTTGATTACATAATTTTATTTTTTTTTTGGTTGACCGCAAGCTGTTATGTCACACAGCCAAGCAGAAATTTTGTAGAGAAATCATGTCTGAATTGATGCTAAGGATCTGTAGTAATAACCAGATATTCAGTGCCATACTTTGGCAAAGATTATATGCTAATATTATCCGTTTCCAATCACTTCATGCACAGCCACTCATTTATTCAGGAACTACTTGACAATTTTAAGCTCCTTTATACTGTGTGTTTTACATCTGGGTAGCTGTGGCTGAATCTTCTATTCAGTTGTTGGAAAATGAGGCCAAGCCTTTCCCCAGATTTATGCTCACTCCTAATTATTTGAAGGCTTATCAAGTACTGTTAAAAACACCCTGTCTTTAAAGCTTCAGTTCTGAGCACACTGTATTGAATAAGTTGCTGGTTTTTTACTGTGTAAGAAACCTGACATATTTCTGAACTCTGATACCAAGTCAATAAATGGGGACAAGACTGGAGCTCCGTGTGGGCTCTTCTTGATCACAAACTGGTAGAAAGCTCATCACTTCATGGTAGTGTTACAAGTGCTTTTCTCTCCAGTACACCATGACAAGCTGGTTGCCAAGCAGGTGGCGGTAAGGCAAGCAGCAATACCTCATGTGGAAGAAGGGTGCTGAAGATGGCCACTGTGCTTTGAGTTTAGAAGATCTTGATGTAGAACATGTGTATGAACATGCCAAAGGAGCTGCGTGAGTATCTCACATGCAGGAAATGAGACCAGGCAGACTTGCATTCAAATTTGTTCTGAATATTTCAGGATTCATCTGATTTTCAGGATTTCACCCCTAAGAGTCTTGAAATATATTCTACTGTCAACTCCTCATTAATAACTTTCTATTAAGTCTTGTGTATTTAATTTCCTGATGGAAATTTTCTTCTACATTCAGACATGGATCTGCAGCTCACCCCAGATACACACCTTTAATCCTTCATGGTATTGATGTTCTGACTTCACCTTCTGTGCAAGTTAGCCAACAGAATATTTACTGCAGTCCTGGGCTGGTTTTCATGCTGAGCTCTGTACTGTAGCAGAATTACATTTTCTGTACCTAGGCTTGCTAGTTTCTGTCTAGCATACATATAGCTACCTCCCTAATTACATCCTTTTTTTGTAATTTACAATGACACATCTTCCATTATTCTTCCCCCTTATTTTTTTCTTTCCTAGTTTTCAAGGCAGTGTGCAAATGATATCTGGTGTTGTCACTTCTACTTTATCTGTTGGGAAACTGAGGCCAAGAGCAAATGCCTGTAGTCATCTGGGAAGCCACTGGCTGAACCAGAAATAGCACCCAGAAATCTTGCTTGCAGCCCCAACCCTGATCTTTTGGTCCATGTTTCCTCCCACACAGATGAAGAACTACTCTTCCACAAAAATGAAAACCTAATTAGTCCATAATAGCTCTAAAGTTGTGTCCCAAATATTCACCTACCAATAAAATAAATAAATTATATGCCCAAGCTGTGTGTAATATGTGTAATTCACAATTTTATTCTCTATTTCAGTATAGCAAAATGGAAGGCAACAAATCAAAAATAAGCAAACATTTTCCTTTATTGCAGAGAGGCTTAATAAAATCAGGAGCATGAACACAATGTTTCATATGTAACTGATCATAAAATTCTGCAAACAGAATCTGTATTACAGAAGAAAATACAACAGTTTGTCACATAATGAAAAACATATATCCTGAAAAAATGTACATACCTCCAAAATGACATACCTGAGCTACTCTTGCTATCAATGTTCACCTATAATTCAAGAAAATAAAACTGTGTACTTGAAAAAAAGAAGCAGATCTGTCTTACAGGATTTTAGCTCAAGGTTCTTTTTTTTCCTACAGAATCTCACACAGCTCAAGGCATTTAGGAAGCTGCTTTTTCAATACTATTTTTGGTACTTCTTATTTAAAAAATAAATCACAGAATTTGACTATAGCTTCTATTTCATAAGGTATAATATAGCATTTACTTGTCATCAAAACACTGCACTTGTATCGAAAGGAATCAACACTTTAAATCAATATTATTCAGTTCTTTTTCAAAAGCATTTCTGTTGACTTTTAATGATTTTATGTGAAAAATAAATATTCTAAAATTTGTATTTTTTAAAAAAATTCAATATATAATACCAACCAAAATAGGCAGCATGCTATCCAGCTTTGGAGTAGCAACTTTGAAGGAATCAACTGCCAACACACAGGATCATTTCCCATGCAGGGCTTGTTTAGACCTGATCTTGTGGGCCAAGAGATGAACAAAGTATTTCCTTCCCCTGAGGGGATCTATGTCTCTTGCCAAAGAATTTTCCCTGAGCAGTATACATGTAAGTCTATCAAGGAACAGTTCCCATGATGAGCTATTATGATGGATCAAAAGGAGCTGCACAGCCAGTACAACGGCAATTGAAGATTTTTCAGTGGTGCCTCATATATTTGCACTTCTTAACAGAAACTAAAAACATGAAATGATGCACAGAAGTGCAGTGAATTGTCTAAAATATGCACTGATGTTTTAAGAATATGCCCAGAGAATATTTAAAAATGGCCAAGTTCATGCTGCTGCTGTGCAGAGCCAACTTCTGTTCTGCTTTAGAAGCCATGAATGTCCTAAAGGGGTTTGGGCCCTGAAGCACACACACCAGTGAAATGATGATTCTTGCAGACAGATATGGAACATTTTAAAACATGTCAGAAGTTCAGTTTTGAGAAATGGTGTCTAATTTGCATAGGATGGTCTAATTTTTAATAGCAGCCTTTCTTATCACTTATTAAACTGCATGCAGCAGTGCAGACAGGAACTGCTGGTGGGTGAGTGAGGAAATTTGAAATTCCTCCTTTGCTAAAGCTGAGGTCTTGATCTATAATTCCACCTTTCTTTCCTACTTTGACTGTTCCTTGCTGGTTTCATGGTCACTCATCTAAAATTGTAGCAGGAGGTCTGTACTGGTGTTTGATTGCCATGGGTCCCTTCCATCTCTCCATTAGACAATCATCCCTTAGAGCACCTGCAGCTGCCATTTCTCCATGGCTGGATTTGCTCCTATGGTTGAAGTGAAGCTCCACTTCTCATTCTATTTATATATTTTTCTGGATTCACTTATATTCTTGTAAATTCATATAAGCCTGGAAACATTGTTTCCTACTTGAGGATGACTATTTATAGCAATAAATACAGAATTCTTGGGCAGGAATTTGCCAAAACCAGTTAGTGCCATCCAAAGCCTTCTCTTGTCACATCTCAGCAGTTGGAATGGGGTAGGGATCATTCTCAGCTGGACATAGGCAGTTTGCAAGCCATTCACTAGCATGGACTCTGTGCTAGTATGGAGCCACAGAGTCTCATGTCGTGTGTGTTGACAACAGAATAGATCCTCAAGAAATTATTTCCAGTTATACCATCTGATTTTTTAAACTTCTTTTTTTGTCAGATTGCACAGCTTGATATTTCTTTTTATACAGCCTGTGGCCTGTGCCATTTACAAGTGCAGAGAAATCAGAAACTTCAGAAGTACATTCCAATCCCCATCATCTTCACTTGCATCCTTTTTCTCTTGCATTTCTCACATTCATTGCTGTTTCATTTCATTCTTTCTCTGCTTTCCATGGTTTTTTGTACTAGTCAATTTCTTATATCTCTTCCATCAGTCTTTTTTGTCTCTTGTCTCCCCTGGCATGACCTCTCATCCCACACTGTGGCTTTTTGGCCTGGATTCCTGGCTAGGAATATGTTTCATAGTAAAGACTCACTCTTTTCCCTGCTCTGAGATAATTAAGATCTTGTTCACCTTCTCCCTCTCCTTGTAACTGCTTTCCATCAACTTGATTACAGAGTTTGCATTTCCTTCAGATTATTTCCCATTGCTGTTTTATTAATTTCCTTTATTTTAGCTGAAGTACTGCAGTAATATAATCTCCTGTCTCAGTAAGTTACTTCTCATAACTATTCTTTCTTCCCTTTCTTCTGTTATTCCGCAGTTGCTGTGAACTGGATTTAGGCATTACAAGCTGGGCCCTGGCCCAGCTGGAATAGTGACTTCCACTTTGGCTATTGATTCTTCTGCTGCAGCCTGTGCCAGCTGTGGCCGCTACCTCATTTGCCCACTCAAAAGCTGGCTGGTAACTGAGCTGCTCTGCTCAGTTTCAGCTTCAGAAAAGACTGGATGCATATCTGTGCTTTCAAACCTTTAAGGATTTTCATATAAATAAAAATGTTAGAGAGGCCAGAAAGAGCTATTGGGCGATTTATGCAAACCTGGTTTGTGCTCAAGGCTCATAGACCTTCCAGAAATGCCACTAAAGAGTGAAAATAGCATATTCTGGACTCCATAGTGCAGACCAATACCCTTCTCTCATTTAGCCTGTATTGAGCCTGATGCTAATGTTTGGCTATGCTATAGAGAGACATCAGATATGGTTCTAAAACCAAAAAAATATAAGAAGTCATCTCTTGCCCAGTATACTCGAAACCTTGTGTTGCTTTCACCTGCTAGATGAGACTGCTGTTATTTATTTATTTATATTTCTTTGCACTATATACAGGTATATAGGTGACAAGTCTTTCTGTCATGATATCAAAATGTACGAGTTCACAGTACCCTATTTTTGGAGGCTTAATTTCACAATAAACAACAATGAAGAGCTGGAGCAGATGAAGTACAAAGAGATGCTTATAGAGCTGGGTCTATTCATCCTGGCAAGAGAAGGGTAAAGGAGACCTCACTGCTGTCTTCTGTTGCTTGAGGGTAGGGTGAAAAGGAGACAGAGCGAAATTCTTCTCAAAGATAGAATAGTGGTAAGATAAGAGGTAAAACATACAAGTTGCAACATGTGAAAGACTTTGTTGATCAAATAAGTGTGTTCTGAACATCTGTCATATCATGTCTGAGCCAGACGTATTATAAACATGCAGCCACTGAGGAATCCTAGAGTTTTCCTTCCAGTAGTTATAAGATACAGCTCCATACAGACAGAGGGTCTCTGTGTTTATACATCAGTGTATATGGGAATATATATGTATATATATGTATGTATACATATATATGGATGGATGGATGGATGGATGGATGGATGGATGGATGGATGGATGGATGGATGGATGGATGGATGGATATACCAACATTTTCACTATAGAGACAAGACACTTCCAGAAAAGTTCTGAGCTGGGAAAACAAGTTGCTTGCAAGCTCTCCATATTGAATGCACAGCTTGGAGTCATAGAATCATTAGCACTGGAAAATATCTCTAAGATTATTGAGTCCAACCATTAACACAGCACTGCCAGGTCTATACACACTAAATCATGTCCATAAGCAGCACAGTCATACACAGAGGGCAGGTTTCTTGCAAGGGTCATAAGTTGTCCACAATTTATCAAAAGTCATAAAATTACATATGACTAAAGACATCCTTCACCAGACATCAGTCAAGAAAAATCAGTAAGAGATTTGTCCATCAGTCAGAGCTGTGTCAATTTTTTGTCAGTTCCACTCATGAAAAGGTGGATGAGCAGCCCTGTATACAGCCCAAATCCCAGCAGCAAGGCCAAGGTGGAGCCCCATGTTGCCCTGGGTAGTAACACATCACAGATCTCACTGTCAGGACTGAGAAAGATGTATATCAGCTTTCATTTATGCCCTTAGTCCCTGATTATTTTGTTTGTTGGCATGATCCCTTCCAAAGTCAAGAGCCCAGGACAGCACTGAGAGGCCATCCAGTAGTGGACAGGTCTCTCAGATGTATTTTTGCAGCTCCTTTTGTAAGAACATCCTAAATTATGGCATGGCCCTTAATATGGGATTTGTAAAAGGAACATTGGGAAGGAAAATTGCACTGCATGTCTAGCAGAATGAATCCCAGTTACCTCATTCAGAGAATGGGAGTGGAGAGTGGAAGCAAAAAAAAATGTTTATTTCCAGTCCTGCTATTTAATCTTTTAGTTATTTTTCCTGTAATATGCTTTCTTTTACATATATAAGCTAGAAAAATATGTAGCTAAGAGCTGAATGTAGAGATAACCATATCACTAGCTCAATCTGTCCTAAAAGGAAATTGCATATTTTTCCTGGTTCTCCACAGAACTGGAAGTCTATCTGTAAGTAACTAAGAGGATTCATAAAGAACATACCAGTATTCTAAGCTCAAGAAATACTCAGAAGCTGAAATGTCTAAAAATAAAAATTAACTATACAGAAACCAAGTTCTGCAAAAATGAAACCAAATGCAGTAAATGAAGAGTGGCTTTTTCTAGATATTTTACTATATTTACCATGCCCTTAAGACGAGATCTCTTTTTACCTACCTTCAGTATGGTGAGGTATAGTGTAAACTGTCATCATGATTTCCCAAACCAGCTTCTTCAGGTCTGTAATGGGGTAAATATGCCACATCCCTAGGGAAAGAATGCTAGGATTATGCTGCTCCTTCACAAAATTACTCAGCTGTCTGGCATTATTATAGACATCTGCAAAAGAGTACAGCTGGTCTTGCTGAAGGGAATTCAGACTATTACAAGTCTCCTTTAATAGAATAAACATCACTTAAATGAAGAAGTGCACACAAAAAAGTCAAAAAATGAGCTGTCTCTTCCATACTGTAATCCCACACTACAGTGAGTGAAATACTGATTATTATGACCTGATGTGGACAAACGAGATCCATAAAGCAGTATCAGTAGTAGGCTTAGGGCCAAAATTCAGCACCCAGGCAGGACCACTGTCTTGGTAATAAGTGGGTGAGACTTTACTGAAGCTGATGTGCTCTCTGGGCAAAATCTGCTGCATCGTTACAAATTTCTCCCGTTCAAACCTAAGGGGAGTGGGAGCCAGTGGATGGATGCCAGTATGCTGATAATGTAAAGCTAACACATGTGAAATTGGAAAATTTCATTGCTCTTTAGTGAAAAGCAGCCTAGCAGTGGTACAGCAGAGTGTGGCAAAATCCAAAACAGTTGTATGAGGTATAGACTGCCTTGGGAAGCTAATTTAATTTTAATATGAGCCATAGACATCTGTCAAGCCAGTAACACTGGAAACAGATGCGAGCTCTAAAAAATCCACTATAGGATGAAGAGCTGCCTTACATGACATTACTCCAAATGCACAAAATGAAAAGAAAAAGGTAACCAGATAAACAAAACGGATGGATTAGGAACAAGGAAAATTCTTGCATCCTGACAGCTGAGAAAAGCATAGGCTTGAGGCAAAGATAAAATGGAAAATAAAATTCAATGGGAAGTAAAGCTTTTCATTAACACCAAGAATATTTCTCCTCCAGCAAAAATATTGAGGCAAACCTCACACAAAAGTGCGGTTTTTAAGATGTTTTTTAAAATAGATACTCTGGTGAGGTTCAGAATAGGTCTGTAAAACCTATATTAAACAAAACACATACAGTATCCTGAAGCTTTTTTCATATAGTCAAGTGAAAAAACAGACAAAATATTAAATAGAATAGGGTGGCTCAGGAACCAAATCCAACGAATATATTAAAAATCCCTTATCTGGAGCTCCTTGTGTCCAATTTCCATTCCATGCTGATTATGTTTACTTCCATAGATTCATATGAGCTGACATTTTTCTTATCTTAAAGTCTTTTAGAGAAAATAGAGCATCTGTCTCCATGTTCTGAATGGACCATGAAATTTCTTTGAATTCTTCTACGTTTTACTTCTAAATAAGTTATGAACCAGACATACAAACAAGACAAACCCCAGGACATACTATTCAATTTTAAAAAAGTTCAATTTTGACTAATTTGTTTCAAAAGGTAGGGCTGGAAACCAAAACCATGAATTCAGGGGACATGAAAGTTGCATGATATATCCTCATTTATTTTCATCCTGACCCTAA
This sequence comes from Passer montanus, assembly GCF_014805655.1. Taxonomy (NCBI): domain Eukaryota; kingdom Metazoa; phylum Chordata; class Aves; order Passeriformes; family Passeridae; genus Passer; species Passer montanus. The sequence goes on from NW_024364270.1 coordinate 7,183,131, forward strand.
ATATGTTAAAGTTTCTTTCTTGCACACAGTTTATTTACTTTGAAGTTGCCTGCTAGTCTTTCAGTTAGTGGTTTATGTGCATAAAACCTTGCCTGTTTATTCCAAGTGTTTAAGCTAATAATAGGTATGGCTTTACCCCTTTGCAAAATGTCTCTGGCATTTTGAAACTTTTAAGCGTTCTATTCTCTACTCTTAATAACCTTCTTCTAAGATATAAATGTATAAACATGTAATAGTTATATTCATCAACAGGAATTCATGTTAGCAATTTTGGGACAACTACAGTAATACTGTACAGCAATAAGTCTGTTGAGTTGCAGAAGAATTTAATATTAAAGCATTAAGTTCTTGCTTCTATCACTGACTGCTCCTGAAAGGTTTTACAATTGCATATTTGCATGGACATCAGCACTGGGATGTCACCCTATGGCATTGCTACTTTGAGCTCCTAAAAACCCAAGGGATTTTGGCAGAAAAGCTATCAGTTTCTTTCTACAATGCAGTTTATAAATGTTACTGAAATAAAAGCAATTTTTTTTTTCTATAGACCTAAAACCTTTAAACTGGAGTCTCCATGCTCTTTATGAACATTCTTTTGGGATTGTAACTTTAAATTTTTTGAAGACAAACCAAAAAATCATACCATGTACCATAGGGAATATTCTCTGTTAAAACTAAATTAAGATTGAATGCGCACTTTTGTAATTAATAGGTTAAAGAATATGACAGACATGTTGTAACTATGTGAAAGGTAGCGTTAGGAAATCCCAAATCTCGGAAGTAAAATTACTCTTAAGTGCGCAGTTGTTACTTATTCTGTCATGGATTAACATCAGCATGAGGAAAATATTTCTAAACTCCATTGTTTCATTAAATTAATTTAATCTATTTTGTAACTATCGACAACAGATATGAATAGTTGATTAAAGATATTATATGCTGTCATTACATGGAATATTTATGGAACTCAGATTCTTTATCAAGCATTGATATAATTTCTTCCTTGCATAAATTTTGGTTTTATATTTAGTATTACATTTATTAACGAAAGTTATTACATAACTTTCAACAAAATACAGATGATGGAGAGTGTTGCCCAATGCCAGAACCAGAGTCCATGGGCACAAAATGAAACATGAGAGGTTCCCTCTAAACATAAGGAAAAGATGGCACAGGCTGCCCAGAAAGTTGTGCAGTCTCAACCCTTGGAGATATTCCAAAGCCATCTGAACCTGGTCCTGGGCAACTAGTCCTAGGTGGCCCTAACTGAGCAGGGGGATTGGATCAAATGTATTCCAGAGGTTTTTTCCCAACCTCAACCACTCTGTAAATCGGTGAAACCCCACAGAAAATAACAATTCCTTGACTGCATTAAAAAAAAAAAAATTACTTTTATAATTCAGTTCAGTTCTGATCATTGTAACTCAGAAATAATAATCATTGAAATTTTTGAAAAAGGAAAAAAGGAAAAATAACAACAGCGATGGAGAAATTCTAGATGCAGGGGTCAAAATTATTCTACTATTTAAACCAGAGTGAAAACATACATGAAGAAAGTGGTAATGGGTTTATTATTTATATTTTCATATACTGCAGGAACTGAGTTTTCTGGCACCTATTTACATGATGTAGAAGATATTGTTCCCTGAAGTATGAATTCAGGCTCAGGACATCTACTGCAACTGTTGTAGCCTAAAGTAAACCAAATAACAGGACAGCAAAAAACCCAGATGAGCTGTGCAGATGCTCCTTTTCTTCACATCACCTTTATGTCTTGTACCATACTGCTATTTATGTAAGTTTTGTCTTACAAGCATTAAAAATAATTGTATCTAAGTGTTTGATCTAAAGTGGTGTTAGTGACATTGGATTGTTCTGGTTACCTGCCCTTGCAGTATTAATTTAGGACACAATACAGCAAGAATTAAGGATAAATGCAGTATTTTAGCTCTGAACTGTGGGATGGCATCTTTCCAAAACCTCTATGCTCTGCCTGTGCTTACACAACAGCTGGTATACCTGAGTTGCCCATATTACCCACCTGCTGATTAATTTCAGTCTTTGTTACAGTCTAAAGATATGCAGGGTACCCAAATACTCTGCTAAGAGTCAAATGCCATCTTAACATTCAGCCACTTAATTGCATTTCTTTAAAAAACTATGCAAAACTTGGGTTATGTATGGAATAACCCATGGAGGAGTAAAACCGATAACATTTCATCTTCAGAGTGAAGATGGACCTGGGCTTGACTAAGCCCTGGATGAAAGGTTATGTGGGAATTCTCCACTAAATCATTGGAAGAATACTTAAGAAGATCTTAAAGTGTGAAAATTATTGGGGTAGAATAAGTGTGGTGTACAATGAAATATGCAGAAACTGAAGTAAATTGACAGAAAAAACAGTGGAGAAGGTACCACTATCCACTAGAAAATTTCTTTTCCTTCAGTCAATTGGAAGTAGAAAAAATGATGAAATAAATTTTCTCAAAATCATTCCACCATCTTTAAAAATAAGCAACCTTTAAAGAGAGATCCTGAAAAAAATAAAGATGTATAAAATGAATAAGACTATAATTCTTGTATATCATCAACCATATAGGTGATGTAAATTTATTTTAAAATCAGAATAATTTTAAGCTACAAATTCACTATATGGTTCATTGCATAGTCTCTGTCTACATCTTACTGATATGATAATTTCACTTGCAAGTTAACAAATAAAAGAGAATTTCCTGAGAACCTGCAGAATGGAAAGCTCTCTTGAGATACAAGCATTTGAAACACTTGGATAAATGTATTTTTTCATTTAAAATGTGCCTGTATCTTTTGACCTTTAACTGACTGTTGCTTAAATATTGAATTAAAAACATAAAGGACAAAATTTTCTCAGCTCAGTACAGTGGACACTGACAAGGAGGATTGGGATTTTTATTTCTACATACCAGAGTACAGCTCAGCATCACTGACGAGATCCTCATCTGACCTCAAAGAGAAAAACGGTGAAATTTACATACTGAAAATATGTATATAAAATAATAACATAAATATCAGTAAGTCTGACTCATTGTTTGCTTTCCGAGTTTGTTTTTTATATGAGTTTTATAATCTGCTTTATATAACAAGCTTTAGGCCCCCCAGCTTGAGTTTATCTACACTTCGCCCAGTGCTCTGTAGGGACTTAGGGCTAGCAGCTCCTTAATGTGAAAACAGAGACTAGTCCTGGGTGCCAAATGCACTTTCCTCTCCTGTTTGGATTGAAGGAGTCATGCTTCCTCTTCTTCTTTTGGCTTAACAAGACTTTTTTCTTTTGATGTGAGACTTTGCATGAGGAGGCTCAAACAACCTTACCCTGCCTGGTTCACCTGCTGGTTATGGCACTTCATCAAAAGTGGAAAATAGGAATCCAAATTCCTGAAGTAGAAGTTATAAAATCTAAACTTCCTTCTAGTGCATGCTGCTGGAGCCTCTAGAGCACAGTAATTATAGACAAGATGTAAAAAGAATGAGATGAGCCTGTTTGCTGGTCCTTCCCATGAGACTCGTGTGCTACTCATATTTGCAGAACTGCAATTTTGCTCTGACTCCCAGGCCTTATTTACTAGATTAACAGAGCCAGAGAAAAGAGGCACAAGGGCTCTGGAGATGTAAATGGGGGCCAAAATGTAGCAGGGGAAGAGAGGAGATGAAAAGGGTGTGCCCCTACCAGAAATGCCTGCCTTGCACCCAGCAAAAACCCATCCTCCAGCTATGTGCCCAGTGAGAACTTAGGGAGGGAAGGACAGGAAGGAAAGCAAGCTCAGCACCCTCCTCCCTTCCACCCCATTAATATCAGGGTATTTTTGTTCCCACAGCTGTGTTACTATACTTGCACTGTCTTGTATTGAGTCTAGGGAGAGGCACATCTTATGGGACGTGGGAAATTTGTCATGTACGATTAGCAGAAGCATCAAATCCTAAAGTGTCCTGATTTGGAAAATGACAAAGATTAATCTACTTGGTTTTGGAAAAGAACAGTGAATCAATTGTCACACATATAATTTTTGGTACAATTCGTTAGACTAGACCTTAGCTCTGAACCTTACTCCTTTATACAAATTTGCCTTTGGAGTTAAAGATGATCCTCTTGAGTCTGTTGCAACCCACCCAGGATATTATATGATTGTATGACATCTTCCAAATGCTACCTACCTTTATGCTTTCCTTATTATTTTCCACTTACTCATAAAGTCCATAATGTGTTTTAAATATCACATCAGTAAAGATTTGTATAAGAGTATATGCATAATTAACTATAAAAAGAACAATTGTGGAAAAGCATATTAGTATACCCAGATTGTGTTTTACAGTACCAAGAAGTGCACACCATTACAAATTGTGGGTTCTCAGTCTGTTGTCCTAAATATGAATTGCCATCATATTGGTTACAAACCACAACCCAGTAATTCAAGAATACAGACATTTTGGGAGGGAAGTAAATTGATAATTACTGTACACATAATTTGATATTAAAAGTCTCAAGCACATATGAAGGTATAAGCACAGGCTATAGACTTGTTAATGTAAGGAACACTCATGGGTATCCTTAGTACTCATGCTCATGCTATTAGATTTCTAAATTAAGGACCTAGGTGATTGTTTTCATTAAAGAAGTGCTTGTGTGCAGCTGTCACCACACTCCTTTCATAAATCTGTCTTGGATTATTTATAGGTTTCCAGCTTTTTTATTCTAACATACAACTAATAGTAATTTTCATATAATTTTCAAGACTGTAGGTCTCAGGAAAATGAATAACCTTGGAGGAAAGTCCCCACAAACCTTAAACATTCAACCACTGATTAGAAGATTTGATATATACAGGAAAAAAAGGACAGAAAATAGATTGGAATGAGAATTATGCCACATAAAAATGAACATGAATACAAGTATACATATATATTCATAGATGCATTTATACAAATATGTATGCATGTTTATATGTGCTTCCTGTGAGATATAAGGTTCATGTTCCATTCATGCAAAAATATAACTGTCAGTCTAAAACACAGAGTACTGGATTTAGTGATATAATGAACTGTTATTATTTCACATTCTTGCATTTAACTGTACAGAACCCTTTTAATGGCAAGAAAAAAAATCTGTCTGTGGAAGAGGGTGAAAATTATTACTACAGTGAAACAACCACAGTGTGAAAGGAATCACTCATTTTCTGTATGATAACATCCTTTGTGTTCCATTGAACCAACCTTCAGTTCATGGTTGACCCATTTTTGACAGAATTTCACATCACAGAATATCAGAAATGGCTACAGCCCTGAAAGGCATTTTAACTGTAAAATCTGCATCACGAGACATTTCTACAGTGCTATAAAAATAAGAAAGAATGTAGGCAAGCAGCATGAAGACTAATGCTTGTCATTTATCTGCAAGACATACCTTACAGAATTCAGCATCTTGGCATTTGACAAATGTTTTGTTTCTGTCAGAGAGAGGAATAGGTTTTCTACTACAACTACGACCACTTTTATATTTTCCATGTAAACATGATTGGAAAAAACATTCTGAAGAGCAATTCATTGTACTGAAGTGCAGCTAAGAGCTTTAAAACATCCCATTACACTTTTTTCAAGGTCAATATTCATTGTTATCTTGCAGAAAATGCTAAATTCAACGTAAGATTCTGGTCAAGGCTCTGTTCTTCTGAATATATTCCAGCATTTGCTTTACACAAATGCTGTGCCAAGTGCAAGCAACCTGTCAAACAAAGAGCATCACATAGGAATAAGCAGGCCTTTCATTTTCTGCATAGTTGTACTGCATCTGCATTTTGCTTACCTGTCTTTAGTTCAGCCAGGTTCCCTTTTAGACTCCTCTCTAAAGCAAATTGGCTCAACTCCAGGTTTTCTGTTAAGGATGTTATAAGATGTTATTTCTTCAAGCTGGGTTTTACTTTTTTTATTATTAAAGCAAGAGCAGACAGTGGAGCATTTAATAATCTATCCTCTATTTACAAGCCTTTCAACTTGCAATATCTGTTTCTGGAAGACAGAGAAAACTTGGATTCTTGATACTAATAAAAATTTCGTATCACTGTTAGTTTGATGTTAAAAAAGCCTTTCTTTACTCCATTTCTCTTTTTAACTGGATTAGTCCTGGCTGTGTAACTAATTTAAAAATATCTTTGAAGTGTGAATATAATATTGCCTCATATTAGTTAAATATTTTAAATATCTAAAAGTGACTCAAAACATTAATCCTATAATACGTTCACTTCTGTGATCTTTTAATGTGAGAAGCTGATGTGTTTAATCCCTGTGAACCAAACTGAGCAATTATCCAAAGCTTTGCTTGTACTTTTTGCAAATCATAAAAATACATTTAATGTAAACATGGGGCAACTTCTGATTTTGGTAACTAATTACTCATTATGTTAATAAGAAACTCTTGAGAAGTAGCCCAGCTCCTCCACCCCCAACTTATACTTGAAAGCAAGGAACAAAATTGTAATTTTATAAATTATTTGAAGCCATTTGTAGTTTTTGCTTCCCAAAGTGAAGTGAGAATTGACAATATTCTGATTCAAATGAATGACTAATCATTCCTTATAGCTGCCAGTAGTTTGAAGTATGTTTAAGCAAACAGAGTTTAATCAAACACATTGAGGTAAAGGCTGAGACCAGAATGGTTGTGATTAAATAAAATAAAATTCTGTATGTTTTCAGTCTGGGGAGAAAAATAATGAGTTGGTTTTTTTTGCCAATAAACTTTGATAGAGAGTCACAAAATGTATTTCAATTTCTGAAGATATTTAGAGATCTTAATTCAAAATGTTAGTTCCACCTCTCAGAAAAGACAGGGTTTATTCATGAAGAGTTTAGCCCAGAATTGTGAACTATAACTGTCTTTAACAAATTGCTTGTGACCAGTTTTTCTAAGTTGTGTCAGTCGGCACTTGGGAAGACATGGTGACGACAGCTGAGAGAAGGCTTTTGGTCAGACACAATCTGTACCTGAAGGAGTGTGACTGCTATATAATTGTCTTAGCCTGTCCTGAGCTGTTGCCATTTGACACACCCATTCACTTAGCAGCATGTCAGCAAATCTGCCTAAAAAATCAGAATCCTTCAAGTCCTGGGTAAAAAAAAGCCCCATCGCAAGCTTTGTGGTTTGAAGGCTAAGATCCCTTCATTTTCATCTGGTGATTGAAAGAGTGAAAATAATGGTATAATCTTCTCATTTTTTTAGAATTTTTAAAATACATGTCAGAGGGAAACCAAGCAAAAGCTATCCAGTCACTTAAAACAAATGCTGACAGTGTTTTGTGTCAGTTCTGTACCCTAATACAACTACTGCAGATGCAGAACACAATGCAAAATAAATATTAACTCTAACTTAATGTCATAACTTTCTGAGTAAACATTGAATTTTGAATTAAATCTGTTCCCATCTAACTTTATTTGACTTGTGAATTTCTTTATAAAATGCTAAAATAGAATTAATCTTCCATAATGATCATAATCTGAAACAATAATTTTAAAAACTGTGGTATATCTAGGTTTTCCAGTCTCCTACATAGTAAATGGATAGGAATAAGCACTTTTCAGGAACAATTCATCCTGTCCTAAGGTATGTAAAGCATTACCCTATGTCTTTCTGCTTCACTGCATTTTTTCCCTACTTTACAAAATATAGGAAAACTAATTGAAGCAGTTTTGGCTTGGTGAAGCATGAGCATCCTACAGCATGTTTTGAAATTCTGTTTTAATAGTCATATGCCTCTCATTTGTATTAAATGCAATAAAATTTGAAATCATCTTGAGACATCTATTGGTGATGTCTTTGAGACAATGACCCAGAAGAGTATTCTTGAAAAGATTGCATTTTTCTGTATGTCACATTATCATACAAAATGAAAGATTCATCCTGCTAATGCAGATGCTCCAATGGAGAATGCATTTAACTAATCATAATTCAGGAATCTAATTGCTTATGGGCACATGAGTGAAAGTGGAAGAGTCAGTAATGCAAATAGTCCTCAGGTGATGGGATGTCTTGTCTAATGTTTAATGACTGGAAATTTACCATCTTCACAGATCAAGAGCAAGGTCTAAAAACATAGGAATAGTGGCATTAGCAACTTTGAAATAATATTTTCAATGTAAGTTCTGTCCCCAGTACTTTAAAAACTGTAGCAAAAACCATGCCAGTGGTGTGAATAGGTTTGTGTGTGCCTGTTAATGTGTGGATTCCCCTCATATTCATCTTTCAAGACCAGCCATCTTTTTATATTTTTGGGGAGGGAAGAGCACCAGATTGCAATTCATGGATCCCATAAACTCTTATTTGGCTACCATCATCTACAGACAAACTAAATTTTTTCCATAATTTATGAAAAAAAATTCCTACTGCAAACTTTTCTGATATTACAATAAAAATGGCAGTAGTGATGGGAATTTACTTTAATTCTATAAGATTAAAAAACCTAAAAAAATTTGACAAAAATGAAAACCACATCTAACAGCTTCTGATATAGCTGTTATTTCATTTCAATGCAAGTTAAGTCCTATTCATGCTAATCTTACCATGCCTGCAGAAATAGCTGAAGGGACCACTCCAACACAGCTGAAATAAATACTAATGGAAATTATGAAAGTCCTCTAATCTTTAAGAATCTGAAGTAATTTGCTTGTAAGTTCAGTAGTGATTGACAATTTCAAGTAAAGATTTATCTTTAATTAACATTGGTGAAATAGTCAGGACCTTATTACTACATATGGGGAATACTCTCTGAAAGGGTACTGGAGCTACCTAGAAGTCATGCAGATAAAGCCTTACCAATATTAACCAGTTCCAGCCATTCCTTCTTCCTATTAACCCAACAACATTCCAGTAAGTACTGACATAGAAGACAGAATAATATGGAGCTACAATGCTGGTACAATCTCATTCATACTTTTTTATTTAACTTCTAAAGCAATGTAGTGATTCATTTTTTTCAATACAGGTATATGCAATTTTTATATTACTCATGGTGTATGTAAAGGCTATGCAATTTGACATGCAAATAAAGTTTCATTTCATATTAAACATGTTCAGTAAAATAAAGGAAATATTATTGTGAAATATGAATCCTGCATGAAAAAACAATCATTAAATAATTGACGTGTCAGGAAGTGATTTCTTTGGATAGTGCCAAAATTCACAGAGGCATAATAGGGTTCTTTACCCTTCTCAACATTTCCAGGTAGACCCTGGGTAGCTTCATAGCAGAAGCGATAGGAAATATAAGTGTGAAGTTTCACAGTGCCACTGAGAAGTGGAAACCTCAAAACCTTCAAAAATCAAATAGAATTCTAGCACTTTGGCCTTGTCCCATCTAGAAGACTTCTAATTCAGGGAAATGTTATCGTATGTTAAAGATAATTGCTCCCCAGAGACAGATAGTACAATCCTCTTTCAAAATGGTCCAATTTTCTGATATTACTGCACTTAAATAAAAAATCCTTATTACAATAATAAAATTACAGATTTCTGCGTAAAATCCATCCCCTTGTCTATCTTCAGTAAAATAGAAAAAGTTCATTTCAGAAATGCTTTAAGTGTCTATTTTGATTTTGATTATTTTATTTATGATTGGGAAAATATTCAGATAAAATGAAATGTGTTTAGGGTCATTTATTTAATGTCTTTTTACTCATGGAATAATCTTTTTGGATACAGAAACCAAAGAAAATAATTTATTATTTCTTTAGAATACATATCAACATATAAAACAAATAATATTCTAAGGAATAACAGATTTTTTAACGTCATAAAGTCATAGTTGTTTCTATTTTTAGATGCTGTGTATAACAAAACAGAAAGTCTATTAAGTAGATTATTGTAAGTATATACAAGCACAAATAACACCACAATTCATTGACAAATATACAGTTGTGGACACTGGCAAGTTATACTGCACCTTTATTCTGAAGTATGCCCCAGTGTATATATCTACTGACATGAAGACAAACCTTGTAATACTAAAAGGTATAAAATAGTCTTTTAACTTAACATGGTTGGAGCCTAAATATGCCATCATTAGTGCAAGGAATTAGAAATGTACATCACTAGATATGCTTCTGAGCTCACTTTTTGCCTGTAATTTGTATCATCACTCCTTCCTAATTTTGAAGTCATACATGCCTAGGGTATGTGTGCACACATATGTGTATAATACACATGTAAATGAAATTGTAGACCAAGCAAATATGTGCAATATCCTTGAAAGGGAACCTCAGATGAATCACTGCAGGATCTAAATGTCCATCATTTTCTAGACTTGAAAACCCTACCAATAGTCTAAAGTTACCAAGAAGGACTACAAAGCACTGACAGTGAAGCTGGTAGGAGGCTACCCTAAATTGTACATTGTGACAACCAAGGGACCTGCAGATGTCTGCCATAGGACAGGGAATTTGTCTTTTAAAACAATTAATTTACAAGGGAAACCAGAGAATAACAAGCTGTCTGTCACGCTATTTTTATCATCATTTGCTCTCCCTGATGAGAGCCTCCTAATGGATTTTTTTGTCCCATGAAAAGCCTGAGTTCACTGTTTTCCCCAGAATATGTATTCGCTCCTTGCATTAATAATTTCTGGAATTCTGATACATAAAATGAATAAGAAAATATATGTAATATTATAATAAGAAACTGTTTTTAGAGTCTATAAAAGACAGTTAGTTTAGTATTTTATAACTACAGTTTTGTTTTCAAAGTCAGTTTCTCTACAGGAAAAAGGTTTTTTTTAAAAAAATCTCTTCCTATATTTTCTAAATCTTAAGCTTTACAACATTTATGCAGCAAGATATATATTCAGCTAAAAATATGCCAAAGATAAGCCTTTAGGTATGTCTGAATTCAGTGCAATTGCATATTAATTTTATTGAAAGCACAGTAATGCTGGTTTGAGCTGCAAAGATGTTAAGGAAACAGTACATCTATTGACAATTTATTTTGTGAGTTTCTGATGGGGTGTGAAGGATGAGTATTTCCAGTCTGTTGACAAAACCACAATGTTTGATGCTGGAAAGTAAATAGAATGTAGGAGTTTTGATTACAAATATACAGTCAGGTAGACCAAGACTTACTGTCTAAGTCTATTATGGGGAGGAAGTAGCATCATATGTTTGCCAACAGTTAGGTTTATAATTTTCTACATCTCTTCCAATCCTTACTGTGCTGCCTACTTATCATATTTCAGTATTATAATATAATTATTTTCAGTATTGCAATATACACAGTGCACCTTGAATTAACTATACACAAAGAAATATAGCCCTACTTGTTTTCATCACAGCTACACACAAATTTTTATAAATCAATGCAACCCAAATCTAAAGATTTAGCAAAGATTCACATTGTGTTATTTTGACTATCCTGCTAGGGGGCAAATTATGTGCTTAGAATTATGTAGTGTAACGTGTTTAAAGTGTCTGAGCTGGGGACTGCATTGTTTTAAATGAAGTCTATTTAAAACAAACTAGCTCAATGACCTTGTGCACCTTAAAATCCCAAATTCCCATATAAAGTATAAACTTATTTCTTCATTCCAAGCACACACCAGTTTCCTTGCTCATCAAAAGAAGTAGGATTGATTGGAATCTAACATGGTGTTGCTATACTTGCTTTCAAAATTGTGATGCAGGCCGTAGCTGAAAAAAATATTTCCCTGTCCTCTCTATTGTACACTAAGCACAAACCAGATTCATCACATGCCCTCAAATTTTTCTTTTATTTTTCTTTACAGGATATAGTTCATCTGAAATCACATCTGAGAGTCCCTCAGGGTTATTTTTCATTCTCTGAAGTCTGACATTTTACCTCTGTGTGATGTACTGCACCCAGTTATGTCCTTGCACGAACTGACCGATGTGACCAGGCAGAATTATCAGGGCAATGACTAGTGAGCCTGGGAAGTCTAAATACAAAACTAGTCCAGACATCACCCTAATTTCCTGAGGATGTAAACAGAAGTGGTTGCAAGAAGCAATATAATAGTTTTAACCATTTAGTCTATAACTTTAATAAATTTTTTTCCTTCTAAATAGCAAGAAAACAACTTCTGTTGAATTAACTACTTAGTATCCATGATAATAGGTTAAACAATCATTGATTATCTCTCCTTAACAATGAATTATTGCATACATTCTAGATTTTGCAATGGGTTTTGGCAAATCTCATTCAATCCTAATGTTATAAAAGTATACCTTTCCAAGCTTGAATGAGAATTGTACAGACTGTAGTATAATGATTTACAGAATGACACAGTGATTCACTGAAAAAGAAGTGCCTTGTGTTAAGTGTTTGACATACATCTCTTTCCTGTACACTGAATATCTATACTTATAGGTATATTAGAAAATGTGTATTAGAAAATTAGACAGCCCCGCTACCATGAAGCATTGCACTGAAAAAGAAAATGCAGCATGTAATTAAAAAAAACCAAACTACTTCTACCCTGAATTAAACAGCTCTGAAAGTTTCCTTACTCACTTCGAAATTTTTCTTTCCACTTACATAGAGACATCCCCACACCACAAGACGAATAGAGAGATTTTATGAAATGACTAGGAGAGCTTAGAGAGACATATTTGAAAGACAAAAGAGAATAAGGCCTAAAGACAAAGGTTCATATTCTGCAACAGTTTTAAGGCATTGTTGACCCTTTCTACCTGCCATGTCTGTTTTAGGATGCTGCTCCCTCAGAGCACCCAGCACAAGTGTTTCAGAGACTGGCCTAGCAACCAAGTCAGGCTCAACTTTAAATCAAACCAGACAATTTATAAACTTTGTAGCATATAAAAAGAAAAATCCTAATTTCTCTTGCTTAAATTTTGGCCTTGGAAATGAGTTATTGGAAATCAGGGAGAATACTGAAATTATTTTAGACTGCGCTATCACTGAAAAATTCCATGTGGAACTACATTACTGTACTCAAGCTAAGGACCCCCCCTTAGGGACATCTGGGTGGCTAGAAGCAAGACTTTGCAAAGTGCTACTAGGAATCCACTCACCTTTTCAGGTTATTCAGTACCTCTACAAAAATCTGCCTTCTTTTGGTAATGGAAGTATGTGACACTTTAGCTCCCCACTCAAGACTTTTAGTCTTGGTGTAACCAAGAAGTAGTCAAACATCTCCTGTCTATTTCAAATGGTTTTACATCAGGGTTGTGTCTCCTGGCAAAGTTTGACTTTGATGCCTCGCTTGAAGTTCTACCCTCATATTATGGAGTCAAATTTTGTTCCATAGAAGCTGGCATATATTAGACTTGTGCTGAAAATTTGTGTCTCTGTTAAAAGTACAGCATACATATTGAATATTCCCTATATTCATGTTCAGTTCACTGTTCAGTTACAATGAAAATAAAAATTGCCAATATAAAAATATATCTCTATTTCTGCCACAAAGCCCTTCTGTCAAAACTGTATTTGCAATAAGTTTGAAATACACAGTTTTACACTAATCCTTCAAATATGGATATGTTTACTGATGCACAAAATTAATAAAGTATTGTCATTTGCACTGAGTATATTAAACATAACATCCAGAATTTAAAGAAAAGACACATCAGGTGGTCTCATAGTATCTTGATCAGTTTGAAATTTACTCAGGCAGTGTAGTATTTTTTAGTTTAGCAAGATCAACAGAAGAAAAAAACCACAAGTTTTGCAGGGCTTTTCACATTAGACATAAAGCTGTGAAGCTGTACTTGAACTTGATGAGATGAGATTCTGGTTGTCATGCTCACTTTGTGGGACACACTGGGGAAAAGTCTGATCATCCTGTATCTACAGTGCTCATTTTGGCCATTTCCCATGCAGTGTGAAGGTTTCTAGGAGAGTAATCTTTCAAGAATGCCTGCTCCACAGTTCAGTGTGACATGTCCCCCACGCCCCACTGGCATTTACAGTGTCCAGCTGCATCATCCCCCATCAGCTGCTCTGTCATTACAGAGGTTGTCAGCCCCTGGGTCACCAATTACAGATGTGCAAAATATCCTCATATCCCGGTGATGAGCAGGGACTGTCTCCAGATTCCCTGCCACCTCTCTGAGTCTTGATGCAGTGCAGTGAACCCTGGGATCAGAGTGGAACAGGAGTGATCCATAGTCTCAAGAGCACACTGGGGCAGTGAAGTGTCAATCTTCTGGTCGGCTCCTCCTGCACAGGCATGACTCCTGGAGCATCAGAGATCCCAGCAGTCTTCCAGAAGGATGGGACACACAAGTCTGCTTGGGCCACAATGAGTTACAAAGTACTACAGGATTGAGAGAAAGAAGTCTGCCATCATCACAGCTATAAGATTTTGCCTGTCTTCTGTGGAGGAACATAAATCTCTGTGAAATAAAGCATGTTCTGTGATGACTGACATAAGTAATTGAACTACATCGAAAAAGCACTGTACTGTTAGTCAGAAAAATTATTCTGGCTCCTATGTTTAGACAAGAATATTTAATCATGAAATATATCTCTGTGTGGTCGTCCATTATTGATGTCAAAAATGAATGCCTGAAGTTAAACAATTCCTTCTCCTATTTGACAGCTTTGAACTACTTAGTTTCTCTGGCTAAGGAAACTAACATCAAATTATTCAACATCCATATAATACAAACTGTGTTAATTATCTGCTGGTACTATTATAGAAACTATTTCTGTTCATAGTGCTACACTAAACAGAGTCAATCTTGTTCTATACTTTATCCTGTTCTATTAAAAATTATCTTCCTAATCTTCCAGAAGTCAATTGATTTCTGCAGTGAGGAAGTTTATGAGTTTGGATCATTTTCAGAACTCTTAATCCACACTCTTATTTACATAGTAATTTCAAATGTTGCGAGATACCAGATACAGGTCTTGAAATTTTGAATTCTGGGATAGGAGATTTTTAAGCAAAAAATTATTGATTCAGCTGACTAGAGAATTTCAGACTCAGCAGAATTTGAGAATATAATAGAATACATGGAATAAAAATAATATTTTTTAAATCATTCTTTTTGAATATTTGGATGTAATTTGTGCTTTGAATAAATGTGCTTTTATCCAGCCTCACTGTTTGGTTTAGCATGTGACCTGATATACAGTAGTTATATATTTCAGCATATAATATATGTACAAACCCCTTTACATGTCCAGTTTAAAACGTTCAGTCATGTTTGGATACAAAAAATTTCCATGTTTGTCCCAAAACCTATTATGTCTTTTTTGGCAAAAATACAGAAAAGTTTTCAATGTAATTTTTCTGTCTCTCTACTTTCATATTAAAATTGTTTATACAATATTATTTTATATCTATCCTTGGTCAGATCTCATATAATTTTCAAAAAATTCCTTTGTTGTTAGGAATAGCATTGTATTCATCATTTAAGAGATAACATTGTAAGTTTCCATCTGATATCGTTCTTGCTTAATGGGTTGCAGAGGCAAAACAATACAATAAATTAATTATGAGAACTTACTTTTGGGAGTAGAACCCAAAGTTTCCTAAATAACTCCATTAGCTGGAGCCAGCACTGTGTCTTTGCAATGTTCAATCAATGGAGACTTCCTCTCACTGTTTCCTCTTTTCAATCAGTATAATTGATAACACTAGCCTTTTAACTTGATAAGCTCTTCTTTATCTGCTGTGTATTTTGTACCCTTGCAGTTCTTCTAAGGCCCAAAAGCAATTAAAATCAGAAATAGCTAAAAGTGTAGGCAGCAGTTTGAATATCCACATAAGTTTTGTTAGCCTTTCAGACAGGTTAGTCTGAAAATCTTTCTTATCTGTGGTGCCTTCTGTTTTCCTTTGAAGAAAGAAAATTTGCATCTTTAGTATCACCTGCACCTGTTCACCCAAGAGGGCTAAACTGGTTCAGGGTGTTTTCACTGTATTTCTTTAGCATTCATCTTTAATAGGTGCAGGAATAGAATAGAATAGAATAGAATAGAATAGAATAGAATAGAATAGAATAGAATAGAATAGAATAGAATAGAATAGAATAGAATAATCCTGAGTTGGAAGGGACCCATTGGGGGCATGAAGTCCACTCCTGACCAGGACATCCTCAGGAGTTGCACATGTGCCCAAGAGCATTGTGCAAATGCTTTTTGAATTCTGTCAGGCTTGGTGCTGTCACCATTTTCCAGGGAAGCCTGTGCCAGTGCTCAGCCACCCTCTTGGTGAAGAACCTTCCTCTGTAGCCATATTTTATGAAAAATCCTCTGCTAGGATTTTTCCTGTCCTGAGGAGCTGAGAGCCTCAGGAAAGAAATGTAAACAATAACTATCTGCTGCTGTGGAATGCAACAGGTGCATCTTCCATTGCTCCATGTGGATTGTTTTCAATTAGTGACCAATCACAGCCACCTGTGCCAAGGCTGTGAGCAGTCACAGGATTTTGTTATGCATTCTATTCTATTCTATTCTATTCTATTCTATTCTATTCTATTCTATTCTATTCTATTCTATTCTATTCTATTCTATTCTTGTCTTTGTAGCCTTCTGATCTTCTTCTCTCTCTGTTCTTTTAGCATAGTTTTAATGTAGTATTTTAATATAATATATAACATAATAAATCAGCCTTCTGATGAAAATGGAGTCAAGCCTCGTGTCCTCACACAAGGGGTCCCAGCTTAGACAAAATTCCTCTACAGAGACGGATTTTTCCATGTTTGTTTTACCTAGGAAGATCTGAATTTTAAACTATCAGTCACTAAATATTACCTTAGTCTTCTGTACTTGCAGCCTAATATATTTCAGCTACTGTTTTCCTTCTTGAAGAAATGAGAATTCTGCCTTTTCTGGTCTAGCCGTAGCAATGTCTCTTACACTGGTGGAGTTTAATGTGGTTGTATATAACATGTCTACAGGCAAGAGCATCTATCACATTTTAAAAAAAACCTCCCCCATACAAAAAAAAAAAAAAAAAAAAAAAAAAAAAAAAAAAAAAAAAAAAACAACAACTTAGGCAAACCAAATTTATTCTTAAGACTCATCAGATCCTAAGACATGTTTCTTCAAGCTAACTAATGGTTATCAGGTGATGGTGCATTTTTCTCTTACTTGTAGTAGAAAAAACATAGATAGGCAAGATGGGCTGAAACTTTTTAGATGGCTGAAATTACATGTGGTCCTCATTCACTTCTTTTCAAATATATAAATCCGAAGTGTCCTGAAGCTAATGCACTTGCAGCTGTGAAAAGTACCTACACAGCAGATGATTTGAAAGCAAAAAATCCCAGGCATTCACTTCACAGGGTTCAGCACAGGCTCAGGAATCCATTGAAAGAGGAATTACTCCATCCAATGTCATTTAAGCCTGCAATAATTCAGAATTAAACAGCATTGGATCAAGTAAAATTTTATATTTATAGATTCAGTGGACTTCATCTAGACTTTTGATCTGTCAAAATACCTGAAACCAGCAAATGAAGGTTTGGGTGCCTGTGTCGGACCTCGATGCTACTTTATTAGTGCTGAAAACCATCCTACCTTTTAACTGGTTTCCATTTTAGGTAATGTCTTCTTATCCTTTTTGGAGGTTGACCCTTAGTCAAATTAATAGTAATTTTCTGCTAATTAACGCACCAGCTTAATGAACTCAGCTGGAATTGATGCAATCTCTCAGTTACTTAGCCTGGACCTTCTCTTGATAGCTCAAAAGTAAAATTTGTTTAACTAACTGGATCTGTCATATATAAAAACCAGAAAAAAAATGTTTCCTGCAGCCTAAAATTATGCAAGCAGAATAGAAAGGTTTTTTTAAGAGATTAATATTGAATATCTATCACACAAAAGTGCAATTTCACAAGTAGTGGAAAAGATGAGTTAATTTTCAAATGCCAGCAAGGTCTGCAAGAGAAAATGCATGAGGGCTGAAGAGAGAGGATAGATAAAAATACCCATTGCAAGTAATATAGTGATTAAGTTAAGAAATTAGAATTCAAAAGTACAAATGTTTCAAATAAGATATATTAGTTTAATTTTCTTGGAAACCAATACATAAGGATAAATAATGAACATGGTTAAGACAAGTATCAGAGCAAATTATTTGGTGACTGTGACAGGAAGGAGACTCCCATGTCTTAGTCACTGTTCTGAGTGCTGGAGCCTTCATGGTGCAGTCCTATTTGCTGCTTGTCACATTTGCTGTTTGGTTGCTGTGAGATTAACCCAGAATTTACTTTTGCCTTTAAATTCTATTTTGGTTCAGCTACTGCATTTCTCATTGTATTTCTTGATATATTTCAAAGGATTCTAATTATGTCCACATAGCTCTACGTATTTTTTTTCTGAGGTTGCTACATCTCAAGGCAAAGTATTGTTTACATTGTCTTCTATTTTGGTAGCTATTTCATGTAGGCAGTTCCAATTCTTTCAAATTGTTCTGAAGCTGAATCTTCTGATCCTGCTGTAAGCTAGTGTGTATGACCACGTTTCCACTGACTTTGATGGGTTATAGCAATTTTCAGCAGCTGACAGCAGCAACTTTTCTACACCAAAAAATACCATTGATTTGTAAAAGAACCAAAAATCCCTTACAGTGCTTACATAATTGCATCATATTTCTGAAACTAATACACTGCTCAGTAAAATAATCTTTTTATCTATTCATGAACAAGACAAAATTACTAACTAGAAGGTGTAGATTTCATCTGTTTTTAATAGTGCAAGAAATATTTTCAAAGTAAATATAAATAACTGTTGAGTGAATTGTTCTGTTCAGCATTTAACAATATCATGTGGCCAGAATTGTTGTCTAGCCTATTTGATAGCCTGATTTTTTCTTAATCTGTTGCAATTTTTAATGATCAGCTGCACTGGTAACAGCAGCTGTATGTAACATGGATATTAGTCATGAAAACATCAGTCCATGAATTTCTTATTCTGATGTCTTCTGTAACCCAGCATATTAAACATCACATGTCAATTCACACTTTGAATTGGGTTGGTTTACTTAACTATATATTTTCTTTTTTAAGAACAACTTCAGTAGCTGTTACAAAGCAAAAAGGAATTATTTTAAAAAAACATGACTGAAAAATAGCATCTAGTTTTAAAAAATACAGAATTTCATTTGTATACCATGTCGTATTTTTAAGTGTGTCTTGGAAAGCAAAGCAAAGCAAAGCACTTGTACTTTGCTAGTACAAGGCAACAAGGGTGGCTGCTGTGAGAAGGTGCCAGAAGTCTCCCCCATGTCCCATAGAGCCAGTCCCAGACAGCCCTGGATGGAATCACTGCTGATCAAGGTTGAGCCATCAGCAATGGTGGCAGCACCTCTGGGATAACGGATTTAAGAAGGAAAAATACTGATGGACATCAGCTACAGGGAAAGAGGAGTGAGAATACGTGAGAGGAGCAGCTGTGCTGGCCCTGTGGGCAGGGCAGGAGGGGCAGGAGGTGCTCCAGGCACTGGAGCAGAGATTCCCCTGCAGCCCCCGGTGCAGAACAGAGTGAGGCAGGATGTGACCCTCCAGTCCATGGAGGTCCATGGAGGAACAGAGATCCAGCAGCAGCCTGTGCAGGACCCCACACTGGGGCAGGTGGAGGCCTGAAGGGGGCTGTGACCCTGTGGGAAAGCTGTGCAGGAGCTGTGGCCCCATGGAGAGAGGAGCCCGCACTGAGCAGGTTTGCTGGCAGGACTGGTGACCCCATGGGGGACCCACTCTGGAGCAGTGTGCTCCTGCAGGACTGCACCCTGAGGGAGGGACCGTGCTGGAGCAATTCAGTAAGAACTGCAGTCTGTGGGGAGGACTCTCTTTAGAGAATTTTGTGGAGGACTACCTCCCATAGCGGGGATAAGGTGAGGGGGGATAAGGTGTGGGAACTGGTTCTGCACAGTTCCTTGTTTGGCTGGCTGCCCTTTGCACAGCTATCTCTTCCAGGACTGGGCTTCATGCCTCCTTGTGCTCTCTCTGACCCTCCTCCTGTGGTGACAAACCATCATTCTTGGCTGCCTTTTGCCTTGCTTCTCTTATTCACTTTTTAGACCATTGGTAGGAGTAGACTCTCAGGCCATTTTGAGCTCCACAAGCTGCTCCAGAGATGTGAGTACCTGCTCCACTGTCTGCTGGCATGAGCCCTACTTGTCTCTGTTGTATGATCTTGCTGGGTATCTCAGGATTATTATTATTATTAGTAGTAGTAGTAGTAGTAGTATTGTCCTGCCCTCCCCTCCCTGCTTACTACTTGCTGAAACTGAAATTATTTCAATTTCAGAGGATGTGGAAAAACTGTTTTTAACCTTTGAGAAGCATCCTGGTTTGAAAACCAGCCTTAATAGATGTAACTTTTCCTGGCAAAAGCAGTCAAGTAATTATGAGTATGCTAGGTTTTAACCTTTTTTTTTTTTCTGTGCAAGTTCATTACCAGGGAATGTAACCCAAACAGAGCAATAGCTACTGCTTAGCTTTCATTAGTTGTTTAATGCACTTGCTTTGTGAATTTTCAATGACAGCATTACTTTCAAAATTAATTGTGAATTCTGAGACATTGCAGCTTGGACGAACACACAAAAATTGCCTATTTGAAAACAGATAAAATAATCTAGCCCTTTCTTTCCCTTTTATAAGTTCCACTAAAATATTTTAGTATATCTACTTCAAGTTCTCCAGTTAGGATGTTTTAGCAAATATTATCAGAGCTGAGTACTTCAAGGGGTTGATCAGCTTCTATCTTTGTCAGTATAACTTTTAAGAGCCAGTGTGTGTACTTTAAGAACCAGATAATTCAAAAAGCATGAAAGGCTTTAAACCAAATGCCAGATGCAATCATTAGAACAGCTCCTTCCAGAGAACTTGTGCTTAGTAGCAATGTAACCAGGGCTTTGTGTCTTAGAGAGCATGTTGATTTTTGATTTCTGAAGCAATATGTTCTCAAGATAAGTCATCAGTACAACCTTTTATTTCTTGTTAATTATGTATTTATCTGTGAGAACCAGGTTTCCACATAGACAGTATAATTTGGATTGTCTCTATTGCTCAACAGGAACATTTCTGTCTCTTATAAAGCAGTGTTTAGGTGCACAAATTTCTGGGGCTTTCCCTGTAGACCAATGTCTGTCACAGAGCAACATCTGCTAAGGAATATGTTGCAAAGCTGTTTTTATATTTTTCCTCTCTTCCTCAAGATATATTTGTCCACTTCTGGGAAATGAATCCAACAGTTACACATTCAGTGTTACACACAAAATAAACAGTTGAAAATATTATGTTGCAAACAGGCAACTGGCAGGCATTTTGTACAATGCTCTTACTCAAATAATAGAAATGGAGGCAATACTGAATAATTTAATGTTAATAATTTAATATAATTTATAATTATTTTTTATTTGCAAGTACATATTTTAGCGGATTTTTGCAAGTACAGATAAGCAAGCCTCTTAAAAGTTCTAGTACTTCCAAATACAACATTGAATGTTCAAGTATTAACAACTTGGTTAAAAGTCTTTAGTACCTAGAAAATGTCATTAATTTGTAAAATATGGAAAATCAGATTTAAAACCAAACAACAAAAATAAATATCTTTCAACAGTGTAATTAATTTAATCTAGTTTATTGACTTGGTTTTTTTTTTCATATTGAGCAGCCCTCAACACAGTTACAATAGTGGATGTTACCCTTTTATCTTCCTTAAATATAGCTGGTATCTCATATCTTGAATGTTCAGCATAGATTTACTCCTCAGAACTCAGTCTCTTTCTCCTGTGCACCAGTTGCTTAATTCCAGTTTCCTCAAGGGAATTTTTTGTGATATACACACATTTATTGGAGCAAAAAGAGTTCTGATTTCAGAGTGCTTGTTATTAAAAGATAGATTTGTTTCTAATTGTTTCTGAAATCCAAAGAAACACTCCTCTCCACAAGCTGAAAACTCATTGTAAACCAGAAAATCATTAGTTTGGGTTTGGCATTTAAAATAATCATTTCAGAATTTTGAACCTTTCAGTCATCCACAAGTATTAAAGTGATTATATGAGTTGCATGTGACACAGGGAGTTAATTGTTTTACTGTGATATCTGCTGCTTGAATTGATACAGTTACAAATTTATACATGAGCTTTTGACTATCAAAACAGAATTAAGTTGACAGTGAGGTCTTTCTACCTCAAATGAGTCAATTTTGTCTGTGGCCACATTCAAGAGTCAGCTTAGTGCTCAAGAATAGGACTTTGTATTCTTGGATAAAGAAACACTTAAACCCCTATTAAACCAGTTTACATCCCCTTCAGGCAGCTCCAGAAAGAATTCTACCTCTGGCAGTTATCTGCTCAAAAATGACTGTCATCTACCCCTTCCTGTATGGCATGTACATTCCAGGCACAGCATGTCTCATCATCCTGTTTAAGGAAGTTATAGAACTAACACATATATACATGATAAAATGTGTAGTAAAAATGTACAGAGCTGTGAGCAAGCTTAAAGCAAGAAAAATACAACATCCCCCACCCTGTAATATAGATTGATCCACTTCATCAGTAACTTATTCATTATTTTCCTGGAATTTCATTCATTTTTAAAAAATATGTTTGTGTAAAAGCTAATAATCAAGAATCAGTAACTAAAATTCTAAAAAATCTTCACTGGAGAATATTAAACACTGAAATACTTTAGTAAACTCTTAACTGTTTTATTGTGAAAGACCAATATTAAAATTTATAATGACTATAAAGCAGTCACCAGCAGCAACAGCCAAGAAAGAAAATCAAATCAGAATAATTCTTTTGAGAGCTAAATATTTTCAAGGAACCACTCAAAATATAAATGGAAAGAAAACAGTGTCAGTATGCAATACATGTTTGCTACCAAGGTAAATGGAATAAAAATCATATGAGATGATCATCCAGAAAGTGACAGGACTAATTCCATCGAAAGACTGCAGTGTGATCCTTCAGCTGTTAAGGAATGCTTTGATTACAGCTTTATGTAGAAGCTGTTACATTTCATTGCACCATATGGCACTAAGGTGGATACAACATATGGAAATCCAGTCAGGCAAAGAGAAACGTTAAAGAAGGAATAATAAGTGTACAGTGGCACTATGAGTACTTCTTTGTAAGGAAACATTTTGAGTCTCTTGCTGTCCATGCCAATGAGTATACTGATATTTTAGCACTGCTTTTATATTTAATGGATTTTTTTGTACATCTGTCAAGTCCCAGGTTCTTGTGGTACTCTCCTCAGGCCATTCAATATCACTGCTCTGAGGACACTGATGGAAAGTTGCTTGATGGGGATATTTTGTCTTCCTTTCCTTCTACCCTATTTTTTCTCTTTCTTCTCTTTCCTTCCACTGGTAGCAGCTGCCTTTCCTGCAATATCCTTTATCTAGTCCCTACCCCCACACTCACATGTGCACTAAAGATTTGAAGAATTTTGAGCAAACAGGTTTTAATGAGCATATTGTACATGTGATAATGCTCAATACATGTAATGTTACACTTAAAAAAATTTACCTTTCAAAGTGAACTGGTTAGATATTCTGCAGGTCTTCACTATGCAATCACTGTACAACTAAAATTGGGGTTTATTTTAAAATTACATCTGCAGATATTGAAATCCTCACAAAGATTGGTTTGTTGTTTTAATACCACGAATACCTGTTGTTTTAATACATGTTGTTTTAATACCATGAATATGAATTTTATTGATGAAAATTGCAGCATTTAAACTGACAGTATTAAGAATGGCTAATACTGTCAGATTGGAGATATTGGGTAGAATATGTGATGTATATTTGTGTACAGTCCTTGCAGCTATCTTATTGCAATGAAACATCATACAGCTGGAAAAATCCCAGTTAGTAGGATAGGGAACCTGTGGAAGGTAAAAGTTCTTTTCCTGTGGAGCAGGAAAAGAAAACTGCCTTCTCTTGAAGGCAGTGTAATGAATAAACACATTCTTTACATTACAATAGCATCCAAAAGCCAAAAGTCCATCCACAATCAACAAAGCTTCAGCTCCTGCTGAAGAATTTAATCATGCTCACTCAGATGAAGGATGAAATAAGGAAAAATGACATAACATACAAGCAAAGTGTCAATAGTGTCAAATAGGATGTATTTGCTCAATTCTCATAATTGTCAAATTCCTTTAAATGCAGTTTGAAAAAGAAAACAAAGAAAAATAGGAAGAATTAGGAAGTAAGGATAAAATATGTTGAAAAAGAACAAGTTTGATAAAACTCAGAAAATTGTAGCATAAAATAATTAGATCATATTTATCCTAATAAATCAAGAAAGTATGTTACTGGGCTTATTTTGGCACTAGAATTATGCCCCTGATTCTTTTGAACATGTAAACATTTAAGCAGCAGGAATGGGTGATAAAATAGAGAAGAGGAGTGGAGAGGAGAGGAGAGGATGGCAAGAACTGACAACAGGGAGGGAGGGAAACAGCCAATTATGGATCATTGGTGCTGATAAATATTGCTTTTTGTTTTGTCTTCTTTAAAAGCAAAACATTTACATGGGGCAATTCATGCCCAGATTTTTAATCATAAAACTATCCATAGGTGGCAGAGTTCATATTTTTCCTGTGCAAGATTTACAGGAACAAGATTTCAAAGCCTATTTCAGTAGCCCAGCCTAGTAGTTTTTACAGTTTGGAGATTAGCCAGTTTCTAAAACTGAGGACTATATGCAGGGATTACCTCACCCATGTTGACATGCAGCCAGCACTGTTGGTAAGAAACCACTTCATGACTGCAAAATATTTTCAAGATGGGGAAGTAGAATAAACCTTTTTGCCAGCTCCATATTAAAACAATGAGAGGGGAAAATATGTAGGATTTATCAATAATTTTAACACCTACAGTTTCCACAAGCATTCAGAGAGCTTTTTCAGGACCAGGGGAAAATGTGTACATACAGTATAACTGCCACACAAGTATATAGGAAAACTTCTTTTGAATAGAGGAAGCAAGAGCACTGATAGTGAGGACTTTACCATATCTCAAATTGCAAAACAAGAACTTGAGTTCCATGATGGCTTTTTATTGTTCTATCTTCAGATTCCTCATCTTTCTTTTCTTTTAGTGTACAAATTAATTAGATCAAAAGCAGTCCAGTTATATCAAACTCAGGTTACAATTACAATTCCCATGTCTATGAAAAGATTTGAGCTTCTGACTGACAATTATTAAAAAAAAAAAGCAGTTAGTTCATGGAGTATTAGTAACTGGGGAATGGAAAGAAGTGACACAGCTACAGCCCAAGAGAATGTTTATTTGCTCTCAGATCTCTGATGAGTTGCATTAATCTGGAGGTAACCCCCAAAGAGTGATTGCTCCTGGCTTTCCAAAGCTGGTGTGTTAGCTTCGCCTGGCTGCGTTCTGGCCAACCATCTGTCAACAGAGCATGCCTTGTTTAGCCTAGCAAAACAAAAGCTGAGAGAGATATAGCCACTCTCTATAAACACTTTGGGGATAAACAAGGGAGAGTAATAAGAACTATTTAATCTAAGAGATGATGTTGTGATGTTGGCATAAAAACAAGTAGGAACAAACTGACCATGAATAAATTTGGGTTGGAATTTAGATAGCCTTTCAGCAGAAGTACAGTTGTGAATAGCCTTTCTACAGCTGTAATTTGAGTTATACAGCTTCAGGATTTTCAAACTTGGAGTCTTTTCTGTTTACAAAGAGAATTTTATTATATTGTCTCCAAAACCTAAGTAAAATTATGTCTGCTCTGTAGCAAAATATTCTCCACTGATCATTACTCCCATTTATACTGCCACAAAACAGTTGGCTTTGCAAATATCTAAATATTTCTTTCATAAGACCATTAAATGGACGCCTTTCTGAACATACAGCTTAGAATATCTCATAATCTATTTTTTAGCACAAATTCTGGGGAGCAGCTTAGGCAAACTAAAATGACTTTTGTTACAAGTGTGGACTGTCAGGTAAGTGGCACTGCATCTCTACCTGCATAATTGGTGATGTCCTCACAAGTTAAATATCACATTTTATACAAATCCTATGGTGATTTAAAGGACCTTCCTGCAACCAGGAGATATATGGAATTAAATAAAAAATAATGACCATGAGGGACTGGAGAGAAGATATACATCCCATTAATTTTTAGGGAAATCCAAATTCAAGTAAATAAAACCTTGATCTAACACAACAGGTAAATTCATGATTGAATACATCTGCAAATAAGATAAAAAGCCAGAGCTTAATTTCCTAAACTGTTTTATAACATACTTGGAATCTCTACATTCAATTATCAGCCTCATTGAGAAGATATTCTGGTTGTGCTTTCTTCATCTCAGAGAAAATGACAAAAGATGCAGACTTAAATCTTGCCTGTTCTTGGCTCTGGACTAGAAGAGGGGGAAGGAAGTTTTATAATAAGCATGAAAGTCTGAAACAGTTAAAATATTTGGGGTGATCTGATATATCCAAATAAAACATGTTTGTGTCAAGAGAGGCTGAGAAATTCAGATGTACAATAATGAATAATTATTTGTTATAAGTTTCTGTGACTTTTTATATAGAAATAATTTCCATGCATGAACTGTATACGAAAAACTCATATCTTTTTTTATTTACTCAGTATGGAGGCAGTATGGAAGAACAGAAGACTTGTAGGTGTCCTGAAATTGAAAAATAAGCGTTCTTCATTTGTTTAAACATGGATTTTCACATATTCTTTGCAATTTCTTGCTATGATCCTGAAAAGGCATTTTCATAGAAAACTTTGCAGCTCACTAAACTTCTCTTACTTAACTTATTGTGACAATCCTCCTGTAACATTCCCTCTCCTGTACACATTATGCTGTTCTTGAAAGAGACAGCAAACACCAGTTTGGCACTGATGTAGACAGCCCTGAATGCAGAGAGGAAATGATGGCCAGCATTTCCTGGGATGACCTTTCCTCTTAGTGGAAATCTGTAATTGCTCTTCAGAACTTCAGTTTCAGGCAATGTTTCCTTATGGTTATCAAATCAGATGTCTTCTAGAAAATTCTCCACCTGCTCTACTACTACTGGTTACTTTTTCAGTTTGGCAGGCAAAACTTACCTTGCTGACAGGAGTTAAAATTCCAGTTAGAACTGCTAGAGAAAACGTAAGAGTTAGAGTAGGACCAAAGCACCTTCAGATATGAGTAACTCAATCCCGTGTTACTGTTGCTTACCTCACTTAACATTTACTGTTGGTCTTTATCAGTGGGTCCAAAAAAGGCTCTAATTAAGTACTGTTGACCTCATAGGAACATAGGAAACATAGGAAAATATTTGGAAACTGAGTTCAGTGATGACTTCATACTTGAAAATAAACGAACTTGAACTTACCTATACATTTTCTATTTGGAAATGCAATGGAAATCACTTATATTTGTGTTAATTAACATGCAGCTATTTGAACTCATTATTAAAATTTAAAATATCAGATAGAAAACAGGTTCTTAATGGAGCTAAAGGTGTTCTGTGGAGTCAGTTGAAAATATCTGACATTTCAAAGTGACTGATGAAAAGGTCGAAGTAATCTTTAGCACTGTTATGTGAATCCCACTTTTACCTGTCTTTGGATCTCACAAAGATGCTCCCATTTTCCATGATGGTGAGATGCTGCTGACAGTCCAAGCTTTGGAGAACATGCTCTTTGCTAATGAATACTTTTTACTTTTTTGTTTGCACAGTTATAATGGAATGAAAAAAAAAATGCAGTCATGTCATAAAATGTAGTAAAAGGTCTTTACTTTTTTTTTTCCAGAAATTATGTACTATAAAATAACCCAGACACAGCAGTGGGAACGTGTCAGTTCCCACAAGAAATGTTAGCCAACACTACTGTCAGGTCCTGGGGGGCTGAGCCTGGCTCAAAGCCCTGCTTGTCCAGCACTGGATCCCCTGGGATTCCCACTCCCTGCACCTGCTCTGGCTGCTCCTGGCAGCTGTGTCCTCCCTCCTACCCAAATGGCATAGGAAAACCAGGAAAATTTACTGCTTGGCAGGTCTTTTTAAATGGAGGAGATATTTTATAAGGTTGCTAAATAGTTAAGGTAGTTTTTGTTCCACATCCCATTTAATCCATATGTACAAGCTATAGACACGCAGGAAACTGGAAGGGACGAATGCTGTTGCTCAGCAACAAGAAACTGGCAGAAGCTCAAATACTCCACGTTTCCAGCAGACAATGGCTCTCTGAGCTCACAATCAATAGCATTTGATGCAAAGGAAATGCCCAGTTTATCACATTTGCCATCTAATAACACCTCAAGTGTATTTGTGGCTGGCATACATAAAAACATATCTGAACTCCAGCTGTTTGAATAATGTATTGAAAATTCACCCTTTTTTTGCTTGAAAGCCAGTTACAACAAATGAGTTTGTTATTTGTAGGTATTCAGTAAATAATTTATGGAAACAAATGTCACACTATAGGTTATTCAAGAGACTCAATTTAACTATTCATGAGCCAGGCTGTTCAAAGACAACTCAAGTCCATCATAAAATCTGAATTATGCTTCTTCATTTGCTCAACAGCCCCTTCCTTTGTGGTTCCTTATATATCACCTTGGTTTTATGCATACACAAATAAGTCTCACATTTTGTTTCTTCTGCTACACCTATCCTTTTCCTGTTTCTTTACTTCCCTTCAGTCTTTTTTGTCCTTCAAGTTTTCTCTTGACCTTTCCATAATTTCTCCTCCCCTCTTTCGGGCTACTATTATCTGCTTAGAAGATGAATTTTTTTAGCCCACCCCTCTGTGCAGCAAGTTGCTCCTTTGAGGCAGTGAGTTTCTGTCTTGGCACCAGGCAGAGGCAGGTGTGGCCCCACAAGCCACCACAAAGGTGGAGCTGGCAGCAGCACCAGCAGACAGGAGCTGCAGAGCTCAGTAAAGCTCTGATGCTAGTGCTGCAGTAAGCACACAAAGAGACTGCCAAGAATCTTCATTTCCTGGTGTTGAAAAACTGTGCTGATGAGCACTTCATCACAAAATGAGTTTTACTGTCCTTCATTTTACTAATAGAAATTTAGGCATCATGTTCTTAATTCTTCTCATTGAGCTATGACCACACTGTCTCTCCTGCCTTAGGCATCTGTCTAAAAGCAGGATGACTCCATCTCTAGTACTACTGCTTTTCTTTATGGGATATAGATGATTCCTAAACAATTAACTTAAACAAGGTACCTAAACTTAAGAAGTTCAAAGGTTCATGAGATTAATCCTCTCCAATTTTCAGAATGGCACCTGCAGTGCACCGGAATTAATTATTTATTCCTTCATGTCTCATACTAGTACTGGGGTGAGAGCATACATTTTAGAAAAGAAAAACAACCTTGAATTCAAAATATTAATTAGTGATTACTCAGAATCACAGGTATTGAAAAATATATTAGATATATATAAGATAGATATATGAATTCTGTAAAATTCTCCTGGAAACTTACAGTGGTGGAGAATGAGCTTTTGTAAAACCTTCCAGTGGTTAAATTTTGCTTCCTTATCATATCTGAGATATGCTGAGATTGACAAAATATATTTATGTATATATGTTTAATTTCATTTCATTCCAGAATAGTGGAAACATTAATGTCAATGAAAGAAGAAACACAGGAGAGTAGAAGCAGCCTAGCCTTGTGGGAATTATATTTTAAAGTTGTGCATGAAATTGCAAATGTGTTAATGTTTAAAAACCCCTTTGGTCCTTTTATCTCTAAAAAATACAAGATTTCCATGCCATCCAACTTTTGGTTATTAAATTATCAATATTGGCAGTATTACTATCCTGTAAAAAATATCTATATCTGGTCATACATCAAACACATTTTAGTTTGTGGATACAAAGATTGCCTAAGGTAAAAGAATATCTTTTAAAATTTGCTACCTTCATAAACAGTCTGAAAAATGCAAATTATATAAAGGATGTAAAACTAAGATAGCACTTCTCAGTCTTCGTTCATCGTAAGGTAAAACAAAACCTTGTTTCCTTGCTTTTATAATGAAAAAAACCACATTCATATGCAAGACTAGAGGATATACTCGTTTCCTTTCACTGAAACAAAATTATATGTCTTGAAAAATGTCATTGTTTGCTACAAGTGCCTTGGAATTTTGATCCTGTATCACTGAAGATATAACCTCAAAGACACTAGGTTACAAAAACAGCTATAAAAAGAATCCTGTAATTTTTTATTTGTTTTCTGGAATGTGTGCCCTTACAGGCTTTTGAAGTCCTATTTTCTGTTTTTTATCCATTTCTATAAAGACAAAATGCTTAATAGAGAAGACAAACAGAAAACTTGCATCTGAAGCTCTTACTTACCCACAAAAATCCAAGATAATGTTGTGGAAAAGCAATGTGATTGAATGAGAAGAATTTAAAAGGCATGATTTAGGGGAAGCAGGTTGGGAACGTTCAGTATTTGTTTGCACCGACACCAATAAAACACAATCATTACTTGCAAAATCAATAAGAAAAGATAAACCAGAGTTAGGATTTGAGTTGATGCCCAGCATTTCAGGTGCAAACTGGCTCTGATTTGGCTGCTTCCCTGATGATATAAAATATTAGCTTCTTAATAGAGGTTGATCTAGTTGATTACTGAAGTAATGTGCCCATGTTAATGAACCTTGAGGGCTCAGGATTTTTCTCAGAAGCCAATAATAAATATAATGGAGACCATAAATATAAACTGGTTTTATATTGACCCAGAGGCTTTTACAGGACTTATGCCACAAGATAGTTCTTTTCAACAAAATACTTGCTTGATTTTGTTCAGGTAATTAATGTTGTAGGAGACTGTATTTTTTGTTTTGGTTTTGGGATTTTTTTTGTGGTTTTTTTTTTAAAGATTCTTGTGCACTACTAACCTTGTGGAAATAACAGTTGAAAAATATTCGGGTCCTGGAATACCTGTCATTAACCTTTAGAAAGCATTCATTTCCAAAGGTGGAAATTCCCAAGAATATAGAACAATAATTCCCGGTCATTTGGATCAAATTCTGTTCCTACTGCTTTTACAGTAAAGTTGGTCTAACTTTACTGGGATTCTGACATTTTAATATTCATCCGCAGTCTATTAACAAGCATTAGCATGCTGCAGCTATGCCCATAAATATTCAGATACTCTTCAATAAAACTCCATATTGTCCATGATTTGTTTCAAAGTATTTACAAATAATTACCTGTGTTAAGGAACATTAGCAACTCCAGGAGTTACAGAAAAATTACAGGAGGCATCGTCAGCTTCTTTCATTCAATTTTTCATAACTTTGGTTTCCATGACAACAAAGGAGGCAATTCCACAAATCCAGCAGCTCATTATTTGAGACCGTTTGCTGTTTTCTCTGGAGAGGAGAGACACTTTTTTTTTTTTGTAAACTCTCTTGTATGAAATTCATAATTCAGTGGATGAAATCTGAAGGAAAAAGCAATTGAAGCAAAGCCTCTCTTTGGGTACCTGGTATATCTTGTGAAGAGCACTTACTGAGACTTATATTGCTTCTACCTCCACTCCCAACTCACTTATTTGAGTTATGACTTATGTTACCAATATAACAATATAACTCTCTTGGTTTTCTGAGACAAAATTTGACATAATTTGAACTCTCACTAAGGAAAAAACACTTGTTAGGTGAGGAAGAGGTTGTTTTCCTTTTTTTTTTCACGCTAAAGCACAGCATCCAGAACTCTGCAGTCCCCCAGTAAGTAGATGAAAGCATTGTTGATCTTAGCCATGTATGAACCCTCATTGTGCTAGGAAATACTTACTGAAAATGCAAGTAGGCAAGATCCCAGGTTCTGCTACTAATTTTTTATGACTTGTTTATTTTTATATGTTACATTTGAGAAATCCACATATGGAAAAGCAATTTGTTGAAGAAGGCATAAATCAGGCTTCTTATAAATGTACAGGCAGCATAAAAAGGTTTCTTTACCAATGACCTGGCTCCATCACTAGAAAAATATCCTTTTAGAAAGGGTACTGCTGTAGGGAAGAATATGGTAGGCATATTTTTCACTAGTTCTCTAAATGTTCCACACGCAGGCAAGGAAAGAGGAAATATAAACCAACATGAACATTTGGATCATGAAATGTAAGCAGAAAATCCTTTAAGAAGAAGTATTTCTTGCTATTATCCCCACTTAAAATACAATACCATAATATATGAATATCCAGTTTCAGGATTTGGTTCCAAATTCTTCCATGGATTTTAAAAGGTCACACTAGCAGTGGTCCTGATGGAACCAGATATTGTAGGAAATTGTAATTTTCTTCACAGTCTCAGCATATCATTACTGAGCAGCGTTTTATGGCATGAAGTCAGGTTTATTCTGACAACTTTAGAAATGCTGAAAGCCAGACACTGTTGTAAAACAGTAAACATGTTTGCAAAGTTGTCTGCATTTTCTAGCTTAGCATCAAACCAGATTAGCTGCATAGAATTTCAGGTCTGTATTCCAATCTGTATTCATTCACATCCATCTTGTGTTTCCTGATACTACACAGGGTTCTTAGAACCCAGAAGTTTTAACTAGACAGCAGAATAAAAGAATTCAAAAGCTTCACCACAGAGAAAGTATCTCAAGTATCTTATAGTGGTACAGCAAAGTCTTTCAACAACAACCAAACCACCAGAACCAAACCAAAAAAACAAACAAAAAACCTCCAAAATTTATTGAAGTGAAATGGTGCCTGCAAATGGCAGAAGGGTCATAAGTAAAGCAGTGGAAAAGGAATGCATGAGGGAACTAACTCTTACCCTTCACCAAAAAACAAAGTCCCAAAACTGTAATATTTGCATGTAAGCAATCCCTAACTACCCAGCTTATTTTCTGATGTGGTAAAGGACTCCAGTTCTGCTTCTATGGAATCACTACATAAGCAAAGGCCGATTTAAAAGGGATCCATCAGGAAGAAAGACTTCTGTTCTGTTTGCCTCTTTTGGGATTCTTTTCCAAAGTGTTCAATGCCATCATTGGAAAATTTCTTGCAGTCCACAACTGGACACAGTGGCACAGGCCTCACACTCCAGCATAATGCAACTGTAGGCTGTAGCAGGATTGTGGGCAGTAAAAACAGATTACATTACAAGGTATAAATAACCTAGACATATCATTTTTGACTGTACTTACACTTCATTTTACACTAGCATGAAATCCACTGCTGAATTTAAATACATGAATTAGTAAAATCAGTAACTACAGAAGGACTGAGCGTCCTTTGTGGAAGTGTGCAGTTTGTTTTTAGAACTGAGTTTTGTAAATGTTTTATTGACCTAGTGGTTGAATGGAGAAACACATGTTTATTTAGACTGCACATTTGTTAACACTGCTTTGAAATGACAGTTTGGCTTTCTCTCAAGAAAATGTTGTTTGGGATACACAAAGGAAATCTTGAATGATATGATTTCTGTTAAGATTGTTCCTTTTCTTTTGTAAAGGATACCGAAAGTTTAATTCATGTGCCTTTAAAGTGAACTGTGGGCATCAAAACTAGGAGTTTCTGAAATGCCCTGAAATGGCCTTTCTGTGCTTCATGAAAGTTGCAGGTGCTACAGAATGTTTTCCTGAGCCATTGTCAAATCACAAAACAGCTTTGCCTTTCAAAGACATGACCCTGGGTGCACATCTGAGGTGATGCATTTGTTTCTTGACACCAGAGAGAAGGTTACTTATGCTTGTTACAGGATGAAATACTCACTGCGAATTGTTACATGGTATTTTCAAGCAGAAGTCTCTAGCTGTAGCTATTTTAAAAGCAGGGGTGTAGTGTGAAATCAGCGGTTCACCGTTAATTAACTGCATTTTTCTTTGAGTTCATAAAAATCTGTGTGTCCCCTATTACAGAGACAACCAGGTCTTGAGGCACTGTGTTTGTGTCACCATCTTCATACGCTAGCAAAAAGAAATAAAACATGTTCATCTGAAGGTCTAGCAAGCTTGCTTTTACAGCTTAAAAGTTACTGACACATCAAATAAATGGCTATGGTCCCCAAGATCTATCAAGTGTTGCAATCAGATCTTTGAACTCCATCATTTCAAGAAATGAAAGACTAGAATGGGAGCAAAAAAGGTTAACAAAAGAAACAGAGGTTGAAAACACAAGGTGAAAATCTGACTGCCTTCAAAAGATCAAAATTGTACTTCAAGAATCAATTAAATAATGAAGATAATACAAGCTGCTTCATTTATGACTAATCATCACACTTAAATGCATGTCTCCTTTTTAAATATTAAAGTACCTGGATAATTTTACTAGTACTGTTACAGCTATTACTTCTATGGCTTTATGACAGAAATTTGATTCTTTTAATGAATCATATTTTAAAAATATCTGATGTTTTCTTATTAAAATAGATTTAATGAGTTCAAAAACAATGGAATTATTTGTTGCTACTTTACTTTCTGGGAGATGTAGTTGCTATGGTGTGTTAACATACAGTGTGATAAACAAGAAGCTGAGTCCACAGGGCATTGCTACCCAGTGTGAGTTTTACTTTCTTTGTCATCTACCTATTTTGAGTAATGGCCTCATCCAACTGAGATTTGCCTTACACACTCTTCTTTTGATTCATGCAACTGCAAGGAGGAGCTCTGGCAGAAGATCCAGCAGTGGAGATTGGATCCAGGGAGCTGGGGATTTTCTGTGTTTTGGTTTTTTATTTGTTTTTGGTTGGTTTGTTGGTTTTGGGTTATTTTAGGGCTTAGGCTGCGCACCAGTAAATTGCAAAGCTAAAACTGTAATAGAGATCAGCTTCAAATGTGTTTGCTTTATTCATTTTTTCCACATTGAAAAAAGACAGAGGCCAAGAAAGCAAGCTTTGCTGACTTGAGGAACCAAAAAGAAAGCTGTCCAATCTAGAAGAGGTGCTTTGTTTTAAGGCTCTCTGGAGAAAATATTGTTGTGAAGCTCTATAGCAAAGGGCTATTGATAAGAAAAGTGGTGGGAAACTGTTCATGTTCATTCTTTTTTACTTTGGAAGACAGTAAAACCCTAAAACAAGAAGCATAATCAAGGAAGTGGCTTGGAATGTATACTCTATTCACTCTAGAGAGGTACCAGAAACATCCCACAAAATTATTCATCTTGTGTTCCCCAGGAGCTAGACTTCATTTGACAGTTACTTTTGCTCTGAGAAAGGGTAAGGAAAGCTCTTCATATGATGGTGAGTGTAAAAAAGTAGCATCTTCAGAGTTGAACATCAGTTTTCCTGACTTCCAGCAGAAGAGTTGCAGGGTCTGACAAATCCAAATGAAGACATTTTACTTCAATTTTCAGATACTGAAATAATATAACCAGAGTAGATGAAAAGTATCTAGATATTACTAGCGTCAAGTACTGCAAGAAAAAAAACAACTGCCTTCAAAATAGATGGGCAAAAAAGGATATAATGTACTTTTGAAGTGTGGCTCCAACTGTACCATGGTTTCTTGATATCTGTTTAAAAACTGTATTTTATGCCTTTGTGTAAAGAATGTGATTACTTCCCAGGAACTGATCACTTTTAAAACAAACTGGTTTATGGACCCAGTGTAAAAACCAGACAGTGGAAAGTATGCAGCAATGCTGAGTCTGTAAAATCTTGACATTTTAAGCACGTACACACGTGTATATGTATATACACATATATGAGTGTGGGCATGGACACACAAAACCAGTGTTTCTATTAGTCTCACTCTGCAGGCCAAAACTGCAGAGGTGTTGAAGACTGTGGAAGAGATAATGTTACAGATAATACTAAAATATTCATATTCTTTTTATGAAGGTACAGAATGAAGAATAAAAAAATCATTACTACCTACTACTTATCAATCATCCTGCTATTTAAAACTTTCATAGAAGAATCAGAATGTAAATACATTGTATCAGATTCTATTGCACCATAAGTGGAAGAAAATGGGCATAATGTGCAGGCTGAATTGTATTTCCATAAAGCACTGGATAAACAGTGATGAATAAATGATATAAAGCAGCCCAGTCACTTATCTGCCCCACTCGCTCCTGATGCCCACTCGTGCACTGGCTCTGCTGGATATTGTTCAAAGAGAAAAGGATTCTCTGCACCACACAGGAGAGTGGTTCCCAGCCAGCATCATTGCTGTTACATTCACACCTTAATATTCACAGATATTTAGCAGGGAGTGATTTACAGCAAGGAGCTGAGATGTCAGACACCTGTCCCCTGTTCTGACTGACATGACCCTTGAAACTTCACGTGACAGGCGCTACCCTGGCTGGCTGGATGTGCCCTTCTCACCCTGCTTCACTCCAGCTCTGCATGAATTGCTGCTTTACTGCCTCAGGTATGGCTTTCGCCTACAGATTCCAGCCATAATTATTAGCCAGCACACTTCTCCTGGGCAGGCATCAAAGAAATCTCAATCTGCAGAATTCAAACTCAATGTCTATCAGGACTGTGTTTCCAAAAGCCATCTGGAACAAAACCTAACATTTAACAAACACTTGTCATTACATAAAACATCCCCTGTTGTACATACACTGTTGTTGTTAGAATACTTCTAGAGCTCCAGCAAACAAAGTAATCCCTTCGGTTATGCTTTACCCCAGGAATATTTTCACAGTATGTGAGTAATTGTACTGAGATGTTTGTCAATCATATTATGTAAACAAGCTCTCGGTGATTATTTCACTTGGAAAACATCCATTTAGCCATAAAACTCACAAGAAAAATCAAATTTGTAAGTTGCCACAACTTGTATATATTACACATTTAGTCTCAGGAGAATGTAGGGTAAAATCTGCATAAATGCACAAGGGTACTTTCTGCTGTAAATTTTTTGATTGGTTTAGTTCCTCATAAATCTACAAGATAAAAGTATTCAAAGTCATAAAGAAGCTGTCTAGGTATTTTACAACCTTATAGTGCAATAACATTGTATTATTTGCTAGAATAAAAAGATGCCTGAAGTGTACACCAGGGTCAGTAGTTTTTTTCAAGTATTATTTCCCATTATGTAATTTGTAAGTAACAACTATAACTGAAATATAATTGAGACATGGTCACTGGAACTGAGCTACAAAAATTTATAATTCTGTGAGATAATTCATAATCTGTCAGGGTGAAGGATATGACCAAATATTACTGATCTGAATGAAGTTATTTTCAAAACAATTATATAAGACTTTTAGAATAATCTTTGTGCAGCTGATAACTTTGGGTTTAAAATCTTCAGTGGAAAGGCTTCTTTTTTTCCCCTTAGAAGCTATACACACAAGATGATATAGATTATTTTAGAAAACAGGATAAAATACTTGTGAAAATATTCTTGTACTTCAGGAATGTTAGGCATTACAAATATAACAGCTATTGCTATTTTTGTATGGAGTATCTCTGCCTCTTTATGATGCTCATTTTTTGAATAATACTAAATGAGCTGAATTCATGCACATAAATTAGTACTTCTACATTTTCATTTTTATTACATACATATATCACAGGGTTGCACAGATTAATAAAAAATCCTTTTTATGTTCAACAGAGCAGAAAAAAAGAAGGATAGTGAAATGAATATCAATAAGAAATTGTAGAAAATCAATAGAGGAAATTAAAGGATAACAAGGGAACTCTATAGCTGACAGTAAGGAAAATAAAACTAATTTAAGCTCTATTTAGGACAGAAGGAATCCTATCAATTCTATTTTGGTAAAAACTGATTAAAAATCATAAATGGCCTAAATTTTCAAGACATATTTCTACTTGCTAATTGGGGATAAAGGAAAATGTAATACAAATTGTGTATTTACCATTTAAAAAACATATTATTTAACAGGTTACAGGATGGCTAAGAGCTTACTGGATGACTGTACTCAAAGGGTCATGGGCTGCTACTTGGAGCCAGTGACAAGTAGTAATACAAGGGTCTGTCCTGTCTTGTCTGATATATTTATGAGTGACCTGGGCACAAAACTGGGGGTACCAAATGCCATGCTCAAATGAAGAGGCAGGACTTGGATTCAGACCTAGGCAGGCCAGAGGACAGGCAAATAGAGGCAAGGACAAATGGGAGTCCTGGACCTGGGTTAGAAGGACGTGGCACCACGTCACACGATCCACTCCTAAACTTGAGGGCATCCTGATCTGGACGAAAACATTGCTTCCATGATCAAGTGATTTTGTACTTTACACTGTGTTGTGAAAGGCAACAGAACCAGTAATGCTGGAATTCAATTCTCCAGAGGAAGGAACTCCTGCCCATCTGTCCTTGGGTCAGTGCATGGCCTAAACCTTCATTCTATAACCCCACCTGAAGGCTGCCTTCACTCTTCTCCCGTGGACTGGTCATCCAAGGCTCAGGTCTCATGTGACACAGTAGAATAACCTGGACTCAGACTGCCACTAAAGTGCTGTGAGAAGGTCTGTAAAGTGACAGAAGAAACAAAAGTCTCAGGAAGGGGTAATGCTATTGATAGAGTATCAAAAGTAGCTCAAAGATATGAGAGAAAATACTTGTGAAAATACAGGATGAAAATATTATGGGGATGATACAGGAAAATAGA
Source organism: Passer montanus (assembly GCF_014805655.1). Classification (NCBI taxonomy): domain Eukaryota; kingdom Metazoa; phylum Chordata; class Aves; order Passeriformes; family Passeridae; genus Passer; species Passer montanus. The sequence continues at coordinate 7,221,634 of NW_024364270.1, forward strand.
AGGCCTGATAGGAAAACAGGGAGATTAGTTGGAAGGTCTCTAGTTTGGAACGAGTTGTGAAGCATTGGGTCCAACTGGCAGTGCTGTCAGTGTTGATGCTGCTGGTGGCAGACAGCACACTGAAGTGGTGAGGATATATGGTGGTGTCCAACCCTTCCTCCCTTTGAATGATCCCAGACATTTCACACCAGAGGTGGTGGGCACACTTTTGTTTAGAATAACAGCTCATTCCTAGCTATCTCTTTTATGTTAAACAATAAATTTTTGCTGTTTTACTTTAAAGGTGCATCTATCCTGACTTCAGGCTGTCATCATGCCTAGCTGAAGATGAGCAAGTGAACCAGCCCAAAAGGGAGTATAGCAGCATTGCTGCAGCACAGCAGTCACATGGGTTGACCTTGGGGCACTGACTTGTCTCACAGAGGGGTCAATATTTGCCAAGACTCCACTTAGTAATTGCAATTCCTCTGGAGACTCTCGACAAGCATTTCCCAGGCACAAGGAGCACAGAATAGGCATCTATAGACAAAATGACAAAGCCTGACCTTGTGGTACTTGTGCCTCCACTAACTAGAACAGACTATGTGGATATTTGTCAAAACTCTAACTAGATCTCATTTCACTTTGTTTATTCTTCCCACATAGTTCTGCAGACAAGACCTTATACAAAGCTGCTTTGAGAGACATCAGCAGAAGAATGGTCAATGACAGATGTCACCACCATTACAGCTGACAGATAGAGGTCCTGGGCTGAAACTGTGTCCAAGGCCCAGAAAAGCAGATTAGGCAGAGATTATTAAATCCCAGCACCTCACAGTGCTCCATTAACAATCCCTGTGTACATATGTAATGGATGTCAATAAACAGCTTTTGGCCCTTTACTCCTGCAAGGTCACTGACCCTGCTGAAGCAACTCGTCCAGCAGAATCACTGTAGGGGGATGCAGGCACATCCCCTGTGGCATTTTGGATTGGCCCCCTAAAGCAGGGGCTCATGTGGCTAAAAGTATTTGAGCTGCCTGTGACATTGGGGCCACCGCAATGCTCAGCCACAACTGTTAGCAGCTGCAGGAGGAGGCTGAGCCCAGGGAAGCTGTGGAATTGTGATTAGTTTCTGCTGCAAGGAGGGTTTTTTGCTGATACTATTACCGGGGCAGCAAGTGGGAAGTGAGGGATTGTGGCAAGGACCCTTTCTTAGCACTGGATAGGAATACAATGTGGTAGAAAACAAGGTGTTGTGCAATGCACAATGGCTTGTAGAACAGTTAGCCTTGCTCAGCTTTCGTGCCCCTATTAAGAGAAAAATGTTGATAAACTGGAAATTAGCTCTCAGAAGAGTCAAAAAATTACTGAAGCAGATTCTATACTGCAAGACTTCCAGGTTCCTTTTAAGTAGTTCAGGAAGGATAGATACAGATGGAACTGTTACAATATTGTTTGTGTAACTGGCAGGATATGGCCAAAATTTTAAGAGAACAGCAAAAAATTAAAAGTAAGGGATACATCTGAGCAATTCAAGAAAGTTTTCCATTGATTCTGTAATGCAGACATAATTCTAAATTATAATCAGGAAGTTTTAAGGAAGATGTGCACAACTTCAAATAGCTAGCAAGTCTTAAAAACTTCATTAAACAGGGCTGCTGCATTTTGTTCTTAATGTCCCTTCCTTTTTTTTCATTTTTTAATCTACAAATTGCTGTCTCCTGATGAAATTTAGCTCCATGCCTCCACCCAGTGGGCTTTTCTTAACCAAGAACAAGAAGAGACCCTAAAAAGTGCATGCACACACACAGTACCAGTAGCAATTGGTGGTGTGAATTATTTCTTTCCATCTTTTCTGTAGAGTAGCTCAGCTGAAATGTAGACAGGTATTTGATATTACCTTCTGCAGCTAAATAACCACAAATATGAGATTTAAAAATGTTTTAATATTGCTTCCATCATATGTTTGCCATTGCTATAGAAACAGTAATTGGGAAGCATCCAAATCCAGCTGTCACCAGATGAAAAATTAAATTTCAGAGTGGAGGTTTTTTAATCTAAAAATCTGAAATTAGTTTTAATTTTAAAAATAAATGAGAAGCAGATCACAACACCGGCTTGTAATTATAAATAACCCTTTACTTCATAGTACTTCTTTTCCATATGTAAACTAAGGAAAAGTATTTTTTACATTATTTTCTTTCCAATTGAGATTATTTATTGACTTGCAATGGCACCCCTGCTTTAAACTCGAAGAACTATCCTGGATATATATCCTAAAGAGCTTATAACAAAATGAGTTCTGTAGATGTCAATTCTCTATTAAATTACATGGGGTATTTTAGATATATGCACTGGTTTTGTAAAACTGTGCTTCATATAAACTGAATATTGTTTACACTAAGAAATACATGGTTGTTAGCAGTTCTCCAATTGTCTTTTCTTTCCATTCCTTTCTTTTCTGTCAGGCCTCCAACTAAACTGTGGTGTGTCACTATACATTAAAAAACAGAAACCTACAAGGAAGTGAACATTTAATATATCAAAGAAGAAAACACTGTTTAGGGAAATGCCTTTATGCCAAGTCAGGAAGAACAAAATCCCTTCCTTCATTCCAGACTGAGAAAAAAACAATACACTTTTATGATCCCTCACCACTTTAATAACGTCTTCCTTATTTCTAATAGCAAAACCACTCCAGAATAAACCTCTTTCCCATACAATAGCTCTGCTACTTTCTTCAAAGATCTGTTTACAATTTACTAATACTACCATAGAACTGAAACTAAAAGACAATGATATTAAAGGATAATGAAAAGCTTTTCAGCCTATAATTAATCTGCAGCTGTTAACAGATAAGAAAATCTGCAGTCTTCAGTACAAATTAGATTTTGTTGGAGTAGGAATAATAGCCCAAACACATTAGATAATAATTCAAACTGCAAAGAAGTCATACACTAATCTTCTGTTCTTACATTTCTTATACCACAGGTCAAAGAATCATTTCTATATCAAGTACAAAATTTTCTAGGAGACTGCACTGTTTTGAGAGATACCTAATACAAACTGACAGACAAAGATGCTTCAAGCTATTCCTGCTTTTTGGAGGGGGGGAGTGTATTGGGGTTTTTTTGTTTGTTTGTTCCATAATATTGCGGATTTTTTCCAGCTGCTAGAGGTCTGAGAAAGCTTAATTTCAAATTTGCCAAATGACATTCTAGGAAAATAGAAAGAGTCATACCTACACATTTCAGTTTCAGGTTAAGCTCACTTCTGATCTGTGTTTTTCTCTATCCTTGGTTTTCAGTTACAAGCTATTCCTTAAATAGTAAATATCCAAATTTCACCTTACCAATGTTTTTGGTTTGTGAATCCAAATCCAAGGAAAGTAATTACCTATTTTAAAAGAGTTTACAATACAAGCCAAGAATCTTCAGAAAGTTTAAAATATTAAAAAATTGTCTTAGTGTCAAAGTTATGACTATATATTACTTTTGTAGAATACCTGTACCTTTCAGAATCAAGGAATTTGGCAAGCACTATTCATTTGCATTTTATACTGAGAATTAAATGTAGCTCCATCTTCTAATCAAAATCCTTAGGCTTTCTTCAGTTGTGAATGCTGAAGGTATGAACAATATTCAGGATTTTCTTGGAGTTTAAACTGTTGTGAAAAATTTATTTCGGTGCAGAAATGTCTCCTACTATCCAGTCTAAACCTGTGTGGTGCAACTTGAGATACGATTTCCTCTTGTGCTGTCACTTGTTACCCAGGAGAAGAGGCTGACCTCCATCTGGCTACAGCCTCCTTTCAGGCAGTCTTAGAGCACAAGGCCCCACCTGAAAGTGTGAAAGGTCTTGCCAAAGTTGAGGTACTTAACATCCACACTTTTTCCCCTTATCTGCTAAGCACATCACCTTAACAGAGTGAGATTAGGCTGGTCAAGCAGCACCTGCTTCTCCTACTCCCATGCTGGCTGGGCCTTATCTCCTGGTTGTTCTGCACATAATGTGTGATGGCAGTCAGGGTGATCTGCTCCATGACCTTCCCTGGCATCGAGGCCAAACTGTGAAACCTGTAGTTCCTCAGATCCTCTTCTGGTTCTTCTTGTAAAAAAAGAAAAATAAAAGGAAGGAAAAAAAAGAAAAAAAGAAAACTGCTCTGCCAGAAATTAAGCCTTAGGTTACATGAGAAGAACAATGAGGTAGCTTTTTATTTTTCCTTTTTGTTTCTCTATATGTGATTAACACAAAAAATGTGCTTAAGCTCCATTGACTGAAGGTGCAGCCCATTCCTAGGAGTGCTTCTTCTGAACAGATACAGCAAGTGGGGGTGTGGGCTGGAAGAGCTGCCCTGCCCCCACTCATGCAGTGAAAATTGGATAACTTGCTCTAATACAAAGTATGATGCAGAAGTGGAAGGTGTTCCTGTGTATGTTGTAACTGCTTTTCGTACCCTTTCTGCACTCCCAAAGAAAATATTTGTTAAATACAAAACGTTTGTAAGTTTTGGCATGATTTATTGCTCCTAGTGCAAAGGCAATTTATCAGCCTACCTCCAGTGCCTTCAGAGCAGATTACTGTACGGATCGAGGAGCAGCAGCTCATACACTTGAACGTTCAGCAACTGAAATTACCACAATATTATATCTATATATATAAGATTGGTTTTAAAATAACATTGACAACAGTAATCATTACCACCTGGACAAGAAGAAACAATTTTAAAATAAAAAGTGATAATCCTAAGATATTATCTGAAAATCAGACCAGTGTTTACAGAATCACAGAATTTCTAGGTTGGAAGGGACCTTCAAGATCATCGAGTCCAACCCATGTTCTAACACCACAACTAGGTCATGGCACCAAGTGCCACATCCAGTCTTTTTTTAAACACATTCAGAGATGGTGACTCCACCACCTCCCTGGGCAGATGATTCCAGTATTTGACCACTCTTTCTGTGAAAAACTTCCTCCTTAAGCTAGCCTGTATCTCCCTTGGCGCAGCTAGAGACTGTGTCCTCTTGTTCTCTCTGTTGTCTGTCTGTTACAGGTAAGTATGTGAAGATATGGGTGTGCAAATTATATCTACAAAGTAGGATCCTCAACTATAGTTTCTCAACTGACAAATGTTGTGTTTGCTCAACTGGGTTGATGGCAAGATATTAAAAAAGACACAAATGTAGGGACCTCTCTTTTCGGGAAAATACATAAATCCAGACTTGAAAATATTGATCCAAATTGCTATTAATTAAAAGCTACATAGAAGAAAACAAATTTCATGACAAAGCTATACACAAAAGGTAGAGCAAGTCACATGTTACAAGTTACAAAAGCAGCTTTACGGATGGGACAACACTTATTTTACCAAGATCTTTACATCTCAACCACTTCTGGACCTTGTCAAGTTTTATTCTTTGTGGAGAATGAGAAATAATAGCCATCCAAGTATAGTGTATGCATTTTGTTTTCATATGCCCAACCTATCCGAGAGCACAAAGCATGCTCCTAGAACTGGCAGTTCTTGAGATATCAAACACGTCACATACATAATTTTAATCCTCCCAAGTGAGTGCAATTTTAGTAGTCACAGCTGCAGGAAGTATTACATTCATGGTCAGATGGTGCTACAGCCAATAATTTTGAATTCAAGATGTCACACAGGTAATAGAATTTAAGTTTAGAAATACAGACCATTTATTTTCAAGGTACCAAATCCCTTTCACTCTCAGCATAGCGTACATATTTTCAGGATGAATTTGTCATTACTGGACTGACAAGATAAATAAAGGCAATAACAAAAGTAATATGGAAGTGAAAAGACATTATTTATTAAACATAATTTAATAAAATGTCCACAGCTAACTTAAATATATGCAGGGGTTATGTATTTTGCTGTATTTTCTGAAGAAGAAATTCTACTTGTAAATTTAGATTTGGCTGTCCTTTCTTTGTCTTCTTACTCAGTATTTTAAAAGCTTCCATTTTCTTTTTCTTGTACAAACGTTGAGCTTCTTCTCTTTGTTGTTTTCTTTTTTCTGCTTCCTGAAATTAAATACAAATGTAAGATTATGAAACAATTACAAACCCTCCGTGACTGTGAAGCTATTTATAAGCAATAACGTTCATTTTTGTATAGGTACTGGCAATTAGGTATTGTACTGCCAATAGAAACACCATTTCTCTAAAGCTGAATCAGGATGTTCTTTCAGCACATACTGCAATCAGAACAAATTATACAGCCTCAAGCTTCAAGAGAGGAACCAAGCTTTCTTCAGCAGAGCATCCTACAATAAGGCTTGCTGCTGCAATGTATACTACTTCCTCTCTGTGAAATGTGCTCCTTGACTACTCTGCTTAAATGACAAACTGGCAAAAATTCCCCACTTTCTCCTCTTGAGTGCAAGAAAGAAAAAGGTGATGCAGCAGCTCCCACGTGAATATCTTGCCAATCCAGATGTGCTATGATTACTGGACACCTCTGCACGGGACAGGCTGACAGGATATGGGATGTATCTGGACCATGTATTGGGCAGGTTTGTGATACTAGAACAGCATTACCTAGGGGGAATTAATCCAGACCAAACTACTAGTGACCTGTTCTCTTTAAAGCAACACAGACTCCGTCTTTACTTCTAAGAGAGATGGGATGAAACCACAAACCCTAATCAAATATTTACCTGTAAAACTAACCACGAAACACACATGCAACCAGACTACTAATGGAGCATGAACTATATATGGATGGACTATAAACACTTTATAGATAATCACCACAATGTTACATTCAGATTTTATCCAACATCTCACACCCCCTTCTCCAGTGTTGTAATTTTACTCAGTAATTTGGGCAAACATCCACAAGCCAGGTAACCACGCTTACTTCAATTATATCACAAAATATGCAAGACATCATAAATCAGACTGAAAGACTGCTTCAGTTCATTTCTTCTCTTAAAGTTTATTCTTTGAAATGCAGTGCCATGCTGATCACATAGACAAGCATTTCTGCAGAATGCCTGATGAGATGATAATATATGGATCATACTTTTATTTTTTACAGCATAGATGGCTTCAGTGATGTACAAAAACTAGTAAGAATTGCTCTCAGATATAAAATTTACAGGATATAATTCAAGGAAAGATTTCTAAACAGAAATCTAAGAGGCCTCAGGAAAAAAAACCTCAAACAATCAAATAAACATGCATATGCAAAAATAGGCAGAGATAACCTCTCTCCATTCAGAATCCTTGACTTCTTTTACCATAATGACTGAAACAATTTATTCCTCCTTTTTTAAAAAACAGAGTAGCATCAGCTTTAACTTACCTGTAATTCACTTTGTATCTAATAATTTTTCTGTTCAGCATATTCTTGTACACAAAATCCAGTTAAGCTACCAACCAAACACTTACTTCAAAGCAAGAACATTCATCTTACTTAGACAGTTGCTACTTACATTCATATTTTTTCTTATCTTTACTAAATACTAGCTTTTTTTAGGCCAAAAAAGGCCATTGAGGAGGCCAAAATTGTGTCTTTAGGCTTATCTCTCTTCCCAAGACAAATAATAGCAAATCCAGTGTTTGCTAAAACACATGACAATGAAGTACCTACTTTTTCATCATGCTCCACCTAAGTACTCCACCTAAGTGATTACCGTTATTGGGGCACTTAGCTCCTGTTTCGCCTAATTGTCTTTAAGAAAACTAAAAATGCCAACATCTGCACTCAGGCAACTCCTATGTGCTGCTCAAAGAGAAGTCCCTGCAGTCTTGCTGGGGTTCTGCTTGTTCCCATCTTCTCTACATAAGCTGGTTATAACATTAATTTCTTTTGATACAATCTGTAGCTGATATGTGAACAAAACAGCCATCAGCTGAATAACCATGTAACTCACCAAAATCACAGATCAGCTTGTGTAAAACTAAATATAGCTGAACAGAAGAAATAGTATGTTTTATACAGCTATATGTTTAATATTTATACAGTAGCTACTGAAATTTAGTATGCCACCAGGAAGTTACACATCATCTACAATGCTACACTGTGAGCCATTCTACAGTACAAGGAACAATGTCCTGGGAGAGAAAAAAACTACTTAAATAAGGACCTCCCAAATTAATAATTCAAGTGAGCTGATCGACAATGATGATATTACAATATGTCCTGTAATAATTCCAATAAAATAATTAAAATTAAACTCAAATGAAGGGAATGACAAAAAATTTTGACTGTGGATACTATTAAATTTAATTGTTTCATTGTTGGTCAAAGTACATAAGAAAGTAAAATGAAGACTACATTATGATAATGCCATAAGAAACAGGATGGGTATTTAATTTTTCATCACAAGATGATTATATTGCTATTACTTCCCCTTCTACAAAATTTAAGAGGTCTAATATAATCCACTGGGGTATGCAGATCAAGCTCTAAGCTTTTCTTCATGTACCAACTGACATAATGAAATCCTGCTATGGGCAACAGCAAGATAAAAATACTAAGAACAAAGAGAATGATCTTTTGAATGCTTGGGTGCCTGAATACCACTGTCGAGTTAAAAAGACTGAAAGAGGGAGTTCCAATACGTCCTATGGTCTTCCCTGGGTTCAGATGGAGGACTGAGAGGTGGAAATTGTATTAATCTAGATTTTGTTTAAAATCAAGAGAGAACTGTGTTTAAGATTTACCTCTTTCTTTCTAGCATGCTCAGCCTTTATTTTCTCATACTCTTCTTTTGCCTTCTGATTGGATGTTTTATTTTTAAACTTCTCTCGAGTCCCAGCTGACCTGGAGGAAAAAGTACACGTTTTTGAGGCACTAAGTATCATCAAGCAGACACGAACATAGACACCACAGCCACTGCAGAATCACAGCAGTCTTCCACTGCTTTTGTCAGTGAAGTCAACTACAAATACAGGTTTCAGAACACTCATCCTTCTACACTGAATGGATTGTGTGAACCACTCTTACCTGATACCAACACCATGCCAGGCCATACAGGAGCAGTCAGCAAGAAAACATTAACAAACTAAACTTCTTCAATGCCAAATGTACCAAAGACCAGAATGCACACAACTGTAAGTAATGCATACACCTTATCTGCTGTATCTTCACAAGGATGATGTTTCCTTACGCTTAAAGACTGCCTAAAAGAGTTTTCCCCATAATTCAAGCTGCTCAGAGTTAGAAAGCCTGAACATGCTAGTTTAGGTCTGCATTTTTCTTTTTCTAGTTCCAACACATGGAAGCAACTGCAGAGAGATGAGAATGTTCATTTAGAAATACCACTCTCTTATGGAAAAAAACAGAAAATTTTTCCTTTATTCTCATCTCCATCTGGTGGCAATACTGTGCAGTGACACCTCACTGCCTCAAGTACAAAACCATTATACTGCCATTTATTTTTCTAGCAAGCAAGAAAAATATTTAAGACATAGGAGCATTTTTAGCAAAGGAAATCACCACACTAAAGTTCATGCAAGCTGTTAAGACATAAAATATTTTTTTAGTGATGGAAAGAACTACTTTTTTTGAAGACATGCTGTAAAACTTACTCTGCTGCTTGAGGAAGTTTTTCTTCTGCTGACACCGAATCATCTGGAGTCCTGCGCCTCTTCTTAAGCTTCTCTTCCTCTGCAAGGTAAAGATGTTTCAAGTGCTCTGGGTAGGTATCTGTAAACTGATCCACCTGTTGGGAATGTACTTGGCTTCTCTTTTTCAGTAACTTCCTGTACTGCCGTTCAATCTTTTGTTTCCTCCGAAAGGCAAATCCTCGTCCTGAAAGCACAAGAAGAAGGCAGGTCAGCACACCTGCACTACAACAGCACCAAACCACTCAACTCTTGTCAGGACCCCTTCATCTGTTTTCTTCCCAAACTGAAAAAAGCCACTACGTGTGGCAATTTCAACAGGGACAGCCATAAGTTCAAGGAAAGAACCACTATGACTAGGTTGTTCCCTACTGCAGCTTGCACAGATTGACTGGAAATTGCTGCCCAAACCCCCAGGAGAGCACTGCAAACACTTAATGCCCACTCACCACTGCCAATGCTTTTTGAATCCTGTGAAAAGATGTGTTACCATTTCACTTCACTCCTACTTTTGACAGCTTCTACAGCAACATGAAAATAGATTCTAAAATCAGCTCCTAAAGGCAGTCTCAAGAAACACTGCTAATAACTCTGGCAGCAGAAGTGTGCAGCAGCTGGGACAGAGAAAAGTCACTAAAACATCCTATCAGTCTCCATTAATGATCCACTATGTCTTTTCACCTAAATAGTATTTATTGCTACTACTTTTTCCTTACACGTGTCCAGGAAGAGCTTTTCCACAGCTACATCATAGAATCATTTCTGCTTAAAGGAAAGCTCAGACATTGGATGTTCCAGCCTCGACCATTAAAGAAAACTTATCAAAGTCGAAGATGCTTTTTTCCAAAAGCCTTATTTTTTTACTGCATTAGTCTTAAGATCTACTGACTTTCATAATATTCACTAACAAAACAGTTTCAAAACAGAAGTCAAATTAGTTCAAACTTTTCCTTTTATTCTTCCTCCAAAGCTGCCACTTCAGCTGCAGCCCATGCTTTTTTTCCTATTCATTTTTACATGTGTATAACTGCCTATCAATAATCTAAACCTCTCCTCAAACATGCTGCTTTTTAAATGTTCGCTTTTCTACGGATGAAACTCAAAGCGAGTCCTAAACCCGAAAACCATCGCCACGCGGCCCAGGGGCTGCAATCCCGAGTCCCGGGGAGCTCCAGGTCACACAGGCCACCCCAGCAGCCCCGAGTCCACGGCCACGAGCAGCGGGGGCGAGGCGGGGCTGCGGGCTCCGCCAGCCCAAACCCCGCGCCGGGCCCGGCCCCAGCCGGGACGCTCGGGTCGGGCCAGCTCGCAGCTGGGCCGGGGAGCCGGGCCTCCATCGGCGCCCCGTCAGGCCCAGCGGCGGCCCCGACTCACCCTCCTGGACGCTGCCGACAACACTGCGCAGCAGGACGGGCCTCCACCGCCGCTTTCGGCCGGGCCCGCGGGCCGCCGCCGCCCCGGGCCCATCACGCCTCGCCGCCGCCATCATCGCGCTTCCGACGCCGCGCACAGAGATGACGTAACCGAGGTGCGCCGCGGCGCCGACGGGCCGCGCGCGGGGCCATGTCGCGGCCGCCGGGACGGGACAGCGGGACAGGATGGGACAGGACAGCGAGACAGGACAGGACGGGACAGCGGGACGCGTTCGGACCCGCCCCGCTTCGCAGGGAGCGCGGCCGGGTGGGAGTGCCTTCCGCCGCCGGGGTCGCGGTAGTGCCGCTCCTGGCGGTGCTCTCCCGCCGTCTATTTCATCCTGTCCGTGCGGAAGCGAAACTCCGAACTGTCAGATTCCTTCACTCTCACTGACCCCTGAAGAACACAATTAAAATGACAAAAACCCCAAATCAAACAAAACATACAAGAAACCTCCACGAGTGGAAAGATGTCAAAGAGTGTGGAACTGGAGATGCGGAGGGCAGCTGGAAGAGGCTGAAACACCGCTTTCCGCTGTGTCTGTAAGAGTCAGCGTGTCTGGCGCTGCTGGGAAAGCAGCTGCTTTATTTCTGACGAGATCTGTTTAAGAAACACTTCATATTTTTAGTAATTTTCACGTATCTGAAGAGGAAGCCAGCGGGGCTGCTGTGTTGCTGAAAGTGCTGGAGTCCAAGTAGGAGGGAAGCGTACCAGTAATGCTCCTTCAGGCAGGGCACAGAAATGAAGATAAAGCATCTGAAAGCTGTGGTGTTTGGGGGGACTGAGCCCAAGCAGAGATCATTTTCAAATCCAAGGTGAAATCTCTGACAAAGCACTTAGCTGAGAAAAGGCAGTGTCGTGCCAAAGCATATGGAGTGTAGATAGCTGTCACATTGCATTAGCTCTGAAATCCTATGTTAAATGGCACTCGAGGCAGGAAAGTGTGTGGAGTGTAAGAGAAGGCTCCACAGAAAGTAGCATGTGCTTTTTGGCATAGAAGACAAGCTAAGATAATGATTTGGACTCAAAGAGATTGAAGAGCTGTGAATTGCTACATCACTAGCAACATGTCTCTGTTGGATCTGAAGACCTCAAAATATTAACTGTAAGACTAATTTTTGAAGGGTTGAGTTGTTTGGGAAAGATCCCACAGAGTTTATTTGTGCATGGAAAAGACACTGGATTATGAATTACCTTTGAGAGCCAGATGGAAACAAGACAGTGGTCTGGTCAACCAGCAAAAGTGTTGGGAAGCAGCGAGGACAGGCTTAATGCTCTTGACAGGTAATGTCAGAGTCAGAACTGATTTAGAGCAGCAGGACATAAAATTGAATGTAATTAGAGGCTGGAACAAAACTAATTATCAGATGCAATCAGTAAAGGAAAATTATTCTGATCTAACCTGTTTCTATGGGAAAGTCCATGATTCAAACACCGAAGTGATGGCCTGTGGAGTAGCATGAGAATCAGGAGGGCAGAGAATTGTTTTGTAGAATTCAAAATCAGATAATAATTTAATAATTTGCATTCAACATGCATGTTACAGAATCTGATGGAGAAATTACTGTAACAAAAAGACAATTTATGTCTAAAATTAAGCACGTCTTTTGAAGAGTATGAAGCCTTCATGCTGTGGCTAAAATACAATATTTCTTCTTTGGTTTCTGCAGAAATTGTTTCTGCTAATTAAAATTTAAAAAGGAAGAATTGCCCCTTTTTTCTGACTTTCAAATTCTGGTATGCTGTTTAACAGAATGCTCTGTAGTGGAGTGGGCATTGGTTTGTTGCTTCATGCCTTACTCATTTGTCTGTATGGTATCAGTCCATCCAGTTATATGATGAAAAATACTTTGTAGTAGAATATGACTTTTTCAGTGACGGTACCTGCAAACATCTGCTTACATTTACAAATTAATGCACTGCTAGCCTGTATTAAAATTAGGAGAGACAGAGAGAGGAATGTAGTATCACAGCTTATCTGAATGCATTAGTGCAACTCAATAACATTAGGGATCAGAAAATGACCATTAAAGATCTTGAAACCCAACATAAACAGAAATTACTCTTCCTTGTTCAAAGTCATTTTCTTATAATGACCATGTGAAGGATGGAACCCTTGCTTTCACTTGTACCCTGCAGAAAAATGTAAAATCCCTTTGTAGGTTCAGAAACTGGTTTGAATACATGAAAAAGCTGACACTTGCAGTATTGCATTTTGTTTATCACATCATTGCTGTAAATGGGACACAGGTACAGACAAATCTGTGTTTAAGTATTTTCATATTTTACTGTAAATTGCTGTTTGTACTGTGATTCCAACTTTGGGGCATATCTTTCTTTCCTCTCAAGATTTGTTTGCAAATGCATAGATTGACTGGTTTAAAGACAAGCTAGATTTCCTCTTGTGGGCATCCAGAGTAGAAACGTGTCCAAAAATCTAACATTTTTAATATTCATAAATAATGTAAAGTTCACCAACTGCCTTTCTGTAGCTTGAAGTTAGGCTTCAGATGCTTAATGCAGTTGGTTCCTGTTTTTTAATTGTCAAGCTGGGACAACAATTTAAGTTTGGTGGGAGTGTTACTAAGGGTGATCTTGTATGAGGTTCTACTAGTTCTATCATGTTCTTCCACCAAATAACCAAGTTAAGGAATGTTATAGAATATGGGCATTGCTGCACTGGATTTCATTAAAGTGAGATTTGTAAGAACAGTAATTATATTTTATATCAGCTGCTGAAAAAGTGAAAGCACATCTATTTGCTTACCTTTCTGTAATAAATCTTACAGAAGAGGCATTGCAAAGCACAGTTGCCCCTTCTTCCTGAAAGCTTCAGTCTTTATTTCTCCTCTCTAATACCCTGTTACAATCTTACCCTTCATGACCACGCTAACTAAAATGTTGTTAAGACAAGGAAGTTGTTTATGGAGCAATGTGGCTTTTTTTTAGGTATTGTAGCAGAGAGGAGTAAGAAGTGCTGTGCAGACAACAAAATATGTTAATTCTAGTCATAGCTTAGACAATATTTATGCTTTCTTAGATGCAAAATTTGTTTGCTGTGCTTGTGTCTTTGTAGTGTCATATCATGAAAATTAACGTGGTTTGGGACTGTTTTCAATGGACTGTAATATATGCATGACCTTTAATTGAGGTCATGCAAGGAAATTAAGAACATTAGAACTGTATCCATTGTCATGCCAGATTCAGGAAAGCCACTGTGCTGGGTATGTACTTCCTCAAAACCTACCTAGGACACAAAAACAAACCAGGAGACTTTTTCCAAATTTATGTAGCGGTCTGATTGCTGGACTGGTTGCATATTGTATATTGAAAATAATTACAAATATATAAAAATTCTTAGCAAACTATGTAGAATTCACAAATAGTTTTTGGTAACATAGTGTGGAATTGGACAATTCAAAACAGTCTTGGAATTAATAAATTATTCATACTAATATGTTTCACTTAAAAATAGATGTACATTTTTGAAACTCAGTACTAAGCAATATCAAAATGAAGTATTTCATCATGACTAACAAAATACACATTGGAATCTAACTTTGGCCTACACCTGATTGGAAATAAAAATGAATTTAATTCTCCCAGTATTCATCAGTCACAAAGCAGCTTGGAAAGTACTGAATTGAGTGACTGTGAATCCAAACATTTCATATACTAAGCAGCTGCATTCCTTTACAAAAATCTAGCAGCATATATTGGCGGGTTGGGCTGACTGGGACATGTGTAATGAGCAAGGCTGTAAACAGAAGAGAGGTGATAATGTTGACTGAATTAGCTTGTCAATTATACTGAAGTAGGTCTGCTGAAACAACAGATTTTGTCACATTTACACTGGTTCAACTAAGAGCAAAATTTGACCTCAGTTCTGGAGGGGGAATACAGCTGAAGAAGAATAATGAGTTTTCCCACTTACGGAAGCAAGATAAACGGCCAGTTGTATGTGATACTAAGTATTTATTACCTGTAGTTCTCTGTCAGCAGTATTAGAGAGCTGTTAAGCACCGCTTACAATAATATTTTCCTTTTCTTTTGTGTGCAGATGATGACATCTTTTCCAGTGCATTTTGTGAAAACTCTGAGAAGCTTATCAATGTACATTTGTTTGCCCTGGCTGCTAAGTATTATTCTTTGTCCAGCCTTGGAATGTGCACCCCATTAGAAGATGTGCTTGAAGCACTGAAAGGAGACAGTGAAGGAGCGACAGGTATATTTACATTTGTATTTTACTGTTTACTTATTCACTATAGGACTATAAAAGAGTTTTGGTTTTGGAGAGTAGTTTGTTGTTTGAGGATTTTTTCCTATGTGATCCTCACTTCCATTTTCATTTATTCTTGGATAGTTTCTTTATTGCCTTTGCTTATGAAATGGATTGTCTTGCTAAAATTTGAGCATTTGTTGTCTATAGACCCATCATGGGATTCAGTTTTAAAGGGGATGGGACAGAGAAGGGGGTGCATCACTATGAGATACCTTGTTAATTCTGTTTGTCTGTCTTGTGCCCAAGTGGCAAGAATCATAGTTGCTATTCATGCTTTTCTTAGAAGTATCACCCTAAAATATTGCAAATATATGATGTCTTAGAAAAAAAAGATTTTATTAATTCTGCATTTTTGCAACTAATACCAATTATATGTGATAAAAGAAGAGTAATTTAATTTTCTGTAGTTAAAGAAATTGAATTAAAACAGTCTTAAAGTGGCATCAAGTTGGACACTGAGAATCTTACCCTGATTATAATTTTTGAATCAGATGATAAACTGACATTTATCCTTACTTGGACTGCTGTCATTTTCACTGCAAATGTACTATTCATGGAGTCCTCAGCCTCGCTATATTTTGAAATTTCTCATTAGTTTTTAAGAGACACTCTGAGCAGCTGTCTGCCTTTGCCTTCTAGTGCCTTTTATCTCTGGGGTGCATCCTGACATTTCTTATCCTAAGTGATAGCACCATTATACAAATGTTGTGCATCTCTCCCATTTTCTACAGTGATCTCTTTCCAATTTTGCCATTTTTCATGGTAGGCTCCTCAGGTACTAGAATGCCATTGCTGAGATACTCCTAATGATTTGTAGTGCACTCCTCTTGCTTTCTGGCTTCTTTCCTTATGCCCTTAGTGCATCAGAAATCCTTTTTTCTTCCTTGACAACTGTATGCTGCTTTTCTTTCCCACTAGCTTTTTAGCTATTTTCATTTTTACTATATCTCATTCCCCATGTTCCTCTTAATTTTCTATATTTCTCTAGTTCTTCTTATACTTCTTATACTTGAGTTCATACCTGGATTAACTTTCTTAGCCAAAACTTTGAGGATTCTTTCATCTTCTTGTCATGCAGAATGGAGCATCAGGAATAAGGCAATTGCTGAATATTTTGTTTTCTGTGTGGCAGGAGTGATGCTTGGTTGGGTAATTGGGGCCTGGGTTTGTATTTTTGCAGTATTTCTGAGTTGTACTTCTTGGGAAAAATAAAATGTGTTCCAAATGTGTACAATAGAATTATAATTCAGAACCTTTGTGCTGAATTGGCAGTAAATATCAGTTAAATTAACTTAATTGAAGTTACTGCACATCATTTGGCAGAGGCAAAATACCAATTTATTGATTCATAATGTGCAAGTTGCCAAATGAAAGTTGTGATCTTTGACCTGTTTTAGATATTTTGAACTAATTTTTATATTTCAGAAGATATGTTTGTTCCCTGACATGCTGAAGCTTGCAAGTTGAAAGAAATGTAAATCTGAGAAAACTGGCAACTTTATGATGGTGTTGCTTATATTCTGAGAAATATGCATCAGGATAATTCCATTTATGTTTCAGATGTTTTTAGTATGTTTTCTTCTTCTAAGACAATCAGACTTTTGAGCCTATTCCCACAGTTTACATACTTACATAGTTCTTCAGCTGCTTTGCAATTTTAATGTAGATATTGCTGTCCTTCCTGGGAATAACTGGGAAGCACAAACGTTTTAAGCATGTTGTGGACCTAGCTAGTCAGAATGGAGTTCTGAGTCTGAAGTGTGTTCCCTTTGCTTTGTAACCACCCAGAAGTGAGAGTTGCATTGAGAGTACTCCACCTTTGCAGTGTGTTTATGGCCAAGGTAATACTCATGCCATGCAGTGAATACTAATGAATTCATCTCTAAATTCCATGTGCTAGAATATCACTCTCCTCAGAAGGGTTTTTTTGACTATATGGTCAGTCCAGTTCCTGACTCTGGATCGTGGAGTGAAATCACCCTAGGAAACTTCTGTATAGATGGTGTTGTGTGGTGTGGACTATGGATTTGTACTTCTTTATCTGTGTATCTGAATTTCCACATGTCTCTGGGATATAAAACCCCTGCACCTTGCCATAGGAGATCTTAAAAACATCTGTGTTAGGTGTATATAAAAAACAGTCTCTCCTCAATTTGCTCAGCTTCACAACTAAAGATGTAGCTGTAAACAGCACTACAGAGTTAAAGCAGCTCTTCAAATGGAATACAGGTACTCATGCTAGGGATTCCCAATGGAAATAAGCAGCATTTCATTACCAACTAAAACTAGTAACATGAAGCTTTCTGTTACTCATATCCAAGCTGCTTCTGTAAAGTATTTGAAACCACACTATCTTTTTTTCATCACAAAGGGAAATGGTTCTCTAAATTTCTGATGTTTCTTGAAATTAGTATTTGTTCTGCCTGCATCAGTTGTACATAATAAGGAAATGTACATGTGTAATTATTTGTTTCAAGAAAGTAATTTTGTGATAGCAGAAAGAATTTACACAGTTTGAGTCAAACTACTATTTTTTTTTTAATTCAAACTTTCAGTTGTCCGGGACAGTCTGTTTTTGTTTGCATTAGTTTGTAATGTCTGCTTGTTTTTCAGAATAATATAAAAACCTATCAGAATTTTGCATAAAAAGCAGGAAAAATAAAATTTATTTTAAAAACCGTAATTTTCTCTAAAAAGTTTTGTTTTCCCTGAGCTGAAATATAAACAGTGTGTAATCCTGCAGAAAGCAAGGAAAGAAGTAAAAAAATGCTTAAGAAGCTTTTGTAGCTATGGTGATAAATAAACCATATCTATAGCTATAAACAAATTATGCCTTTTCTATCTGGAACCTCAGCTCTTGTAAGTTAGGTAATTGTTCTGGATTTCTACCATGTTTGTAATGCTTAATTTGGATTAAGTACTCTGTGACATAGTACTTACCTAGCATTACCCCATTCAGTCTTTTGACTTCATGATAGAGAACAGAATAAAGGTGCAGTATGTGGTCATCGTCCAAAGTGACAGTGTTGCTTTGGAGAAAAAACACCTTTTATTTCTGTTGAGAAGTTAAATGTCTGTTTCTTCTCCTTCCAATTCTGCTGCTTTTTGTGATGAGCCTATCCAGACACAAAAATGTTCAAACATAAACAAAAAGAGAGACTTCTTTTCTTTTTATATTTTTTTTCCTGTCTGTTTTTCTGTAACCTGATATGCTTACAAATTAAGAGCTTTTTAGGATGCTATATAGCCCTTAACAATTTTAAAGTTAAGGAAATTCTTCAATGAGATGACAAACACTTGTTTCTGCTATTTGTATTAAGTCTTTTAGTCTGTTTTTCCTTTTGTCAGTTCATGGAGTCTATATTAGATTTTAAGTATTGTCATAACAGTTTATTATCAAAACCCCACATGTTTAAGAAATAGACAGATCCCTTGGGGTTTGGGAAAAATAGAGAAAATGCTGGGTTTCTTATGAGCTCAGTTCAATTCCCCACTCTCTTTTAAAGAAGTAACACACTTGGCTCTGCTCCCAGCATGATCTGATCACGAAATGAACATGGTTTTTGCCTAATGATCAGTTTCTGGACAGATGAATACATACTGTGCATGAAGCAGAAAATGGGAAAGTATATTAATCTGCCTAGTCATGTAGAAAAGTCCTGTTTTCTAGGAGCATGCTCATCAGTGATGATCCAGTTTCTTCTACCATCACTCAGACTTACCATCAATTTAACTAGATCCAAGTGTACTGCAGCATTGGATCCCTAAGAGAAATGTGGGTTTTTCCCAGGGGAGTGATTTCTGAGCTCCTGCTTTGGCTGGGTGGCACAGAGGTTAGCAAGTGAGTGCTTGGTGTTCTCCACAAGCAGTTAACCCATGGTGGAGGTTGACTCCATCTCATTAACACATTCTCCAGCAACACTGAAATGAGTGATTTTCTGCCATAAAGGTGTAACACTTCTGTAACCAATCCATAGGGTAAATAAAGAATAGGAAAGTGAATCTTCCTCTGAATTTTCCCAGGATCGCTCGTAGCTTTTAGCAGAGGTATCTCCCTCTTGGTACTCTCAGCAAATCTGCAGTATTAACAAGCTGTACAACGTGATTATTTATTGTCCCTGCCCTTATATTTCATTCATGGAAATGTAAATGTGATAAATGAGACAAAAATAAATATTTTTCAATAAAAAGGAAGAAATAGTACAGTTTTATAGTTGTAGCCATTGTCTAATATCTGGTCAGGTATTAAATATGCTACATCTTAAAGAAACTGAGTTTTACAGGGTGTTGAATGTTGCTAACTCATCCATACTTCAGAAGTTTACTCTTGTAATCATTTAGTGAGTTTTTAATTAAAAATTACTACCCTGAAAATATATAAACAGTGAAGTACATATTAGCGCTTTTTTTTCCTGATTGATCACAAATCCGTATTATTACAGGTTGTGGTAATGTGTATTAATTTTCCTAATCTGATACAGGTATCAAACCAGATGAGTTTATGAATAATAAGAAATCACATGAAGTGCAGGTGATGTCAGAGCTGGTATACAGCATAGCAAATTATTGTGGGATAAAGCAGGTAAGAAAGCATTTCTTACTTTGTGTTACCAGGTACCTTCTGAGTTATTCTCTTTGTTGTGTGCAAATACATCACTTTGATATTCTGTCACTGCTGTTCTTGTTTTTCCTGTACATAACTGTAGCTAAAGAAGAGCTGTCGGGACCAAACTGAAGGACAATTTTGTTTACAAATGTATTGTTCCAAAGGAACTGCCTTTCAGTGACTCATAATCACTCATGAGTAATTTTAAAAAGTTATGATCATCCTCTGTGTGTTGAGCAGCTAAAAACTGTTCTGCTTTTTCGACCAGTACTGTCTTGTTTGTCAGTATTATATTGCTGGCAGTTTTGCACATGTGTCAGTAGGAGAGCTGCCTTGTGTCATGCACACAAGCATGTCACACAGAGACTAAGCCAGAATATCTTGAGGAGCTTTGAAAGCTCTTCTTATTCTGATGCAAGATTTAAATAATTTCCTGTTATTTAATGCTATTCACCTTTGTTTAACATGGACTGAGATCTATACATTGGAAATCTAGTTATGATGTTTTCAGTTTGAAGTGAGACCAAATTAAGCAGAGATTTATGTAAGAGTATATGTGAAATACATTTGGTAGAACATGTATGAGGCCTGGACACCCAACACCATTATCACCAAGCAATTACTGTCTGAGCTGGCTCTTTATACATCAGATTCTAGGTTTGTCTTTGGGCGGTGAAAAATTGCAGGATTACTTTCTCAAATTTGATTGTAATTTAAAACTTTTTTTTTGTATACACGTTATCCTGATTGCATAGTGCACTAGATCACTGTTTCAGTAAAACCTTGTAGAGGTTTATTTATGTATCTGTGGACAAAAGACAAGCACCCCTGCAATACTTGACATTTTTGAGTAGTATGTTTCACATTTTGTTAGACAAAATGCACCAATACCATTTCCTCAGTTTACATACACGTGTTTTTTTGTAAGCTTTTTCAGTGTTAAACCTTACGTTAGGTTCCATACCTTAGGCCTGTGTTGTGGTAAGACTAAATTTTTCAGGTGAGTTGAGTTTGTTTATTCATTTTAATCTCTCTAATGCTGGTAACTGGCCAATGTAGCTTCATCCTTGCTTTAAACTGGAGGTGACATGGGGCTCTCAACAGACATTTGATTCCTTTCTACATCTGAGTTGCACTTGCTTTCCATGCAAAGGGCTGTAACTAAATGGAGACATTTCCTTCAGGTTAATATTCATTCCCACAAAGATTTGTGGAGAACAAACTATATTTGTTTAAAACCAAAGGTTAATATGGTGCTTGCCTAGATTTTATGGCGAGGGTATTTTCTCTGAGTAGTCTTTTTTGTAAGTAAATATGTATAAGTGTAGTTTAAAATTAAGGTACCTGCAGCATCCCAAGTTGCTGTTGCTCCTATCACAGGGAAAGCACCAAAACTTGGATTCAGCTCTGAATTGCTGAAGCTGAACTTTGGTTAGAGGTTATTTGGCTCAGACTGAGTTTAATTTAGATAAGTAAATGATGCTGTACTCTTGCTAGATTTGGGTCAGGCCTTTGTGGCATCCTTGGAAACAGAGATCAAAATTCTCAGTCCTGACCATCTGTTTCGTGAGGAACAGCTGATGAAGACAAAGTTTTAGGCAGTGTTCTTACAACTGGGATTGTCAAGTAAACAGAGAGCTTTAATTAAGGCCAAACATTGCTGGGTGAGACACAATCAGTTTGTGAGCATCTGCGATCCCTTACAGCCGTGGGCAGCGGGCTCCAGCAGCCCTGGGAGAGCCAGCCACAGTGACAAGCGTGGTGCCCTCCACAGCCCCAACGTGGGTGTGCTCTGTAGAGACAGAAATACACCAGCAGCACATTTGTGAATGTCTTGTATTCTCTCATGAGCATGGGTTTTTTGCCTTGTTTACCTTTTGTTTCAGGCAAATATTAGTTGTTAAGTCCTTTCATGTACTGAAAAAGCGGTAGGAGGGTGTAGTTTGCTCACAGTGCAATAGTAAGTGGTCTCTGCAGTTGCTGGAAAGTGGTGTTTCATGTAGCATTTTCATTTAGATTTAAATAGTCCCTGTGAGATTCAGGAATGAAAGGAAAGCAAAAACCCTGTTCAGAAAGTAAAAAAGTAAAGCCATCTAAATAACTTAACCGAAGTTTTGATGTAGCTGGTTACTAATAAAATCACAATCCACTCCTTACTAAGTATCTATCAATATGCTACAATTTCATCCAGGGATTAATACTTTTACCAGGTACCTTGGAGTATCTCTATATCTGGGATTATTTTTGGTTTACTTTTTAAAAAAATTATAACATTAAATGAAAGATATTGTTGCAGTGTATCACTAAATATGAAATGCTGACTGCTCTATAATAACTTTTTTCCATTTTAGTCATACACTATAACAGCATTTGTGCAAAGTTACAAATCCCTAATATATATGAAAAGAGCTTTCCTGTTACTTTGGAAAATAAAAAAAAGAAAAACTCCTTCTCAGTCTTTAAAAAGGAGCTCCTTTTGTTTTTGTTTTCTTTCAACTTAAAAAAAGTAGCAATTATAACTTTTTAGGAGTTTTTCTTTATTGATTTTTTTTACCATCCTTCTTGCAAACAAAATATATGTAGCATTTAATTAAAAAATCTAGAGCCATGAAAACACAGCACATGTTTTACAACAGCACATGTCCTCAGGGTGTTTCTTTCAGATATTACAGATCACTGACAGCTTGAAAAATGCCCTCCATTTCACCTCTATACCCACATTGTATAATGGGTGGTAGAGGATATTGCTCTCTGTTGGTATTTTATAATGTACAATAGTAAATAGTTAAATAAGAATAAAAGCAAAAATTTTATTACCACTATAATCACTTCTAGGTTTATGATTTTAATTTAAACATTAAAGCAAAATAACTAAAGGGCTTTTTTTTCCAGTAGTTTGCTGACCATTTTTTAAGCACTGTTGCTTAAGTGGAACTTTTTTTTTAAAGAAGTTGTTGATTAAACTCTGAAAAGAAGCCAGTGTTGACTCCTCTTTGCTTAAGTGCACATTTGTTTTATTTAATGTATTGGTCAAAGTTTTCCTTGGAAATTGCAGCATGTGCAGCAAGACTTGGAGTGTATAATGTAAGGATGATATAATTCTGCATTCAGCATCCATTACATTTGTGATTTGGTGCTGGGAAATGTTGGAATGCTTGATTGTGCCAGAAACTGTGTTTAAACATAGGACCCAACTCACTGTGGACAAGACCTTTGTAATATATTATATAATGGAAATTTCATTTTAAAAGTTCATGCTTGACAGATATGCTATGGATTGCATATTACCTTTCCCTATGTAATCAATGGAAGGTAAAGCAGGGAATAATTTAATTCAGTTTATTTGTTTAGCGCAAGATCATTGCTTGCTATTTTTAGTCACCTTTTCCTTTTGTTTCTAAATCCCAGTGCTAATTTAACAATGTGTTACTATTTTCTATTTACTTGAGAAACTTTCCCCAGGCTGCAGCTGGTCTCTACAGCCACTAGGGGTCACACTTAGGAACTATTCACTCCCCCTCTTAGGTAATCAAAAGCTGCTTTTTACTGAAAAAATTCAGAACTTGAAGTGGAGGTGTGCATATTCTACATTATTGTAATGTCTGTTAAATAAAAGGGTGGGTAAAATTATTCCTTCAATACTTCTCTTTTATTTTAAATTACAGAAACGCAAAATGGGTCAGGTTGCAAGGAACCACAGTGGGTTACCTGGTCCAACCTCTATGTTCAAGCAGGGTCATCCTAGAGCACATGGAACAGGACAGTGTCCAGATTATTCCTTAATATCTTAATATTCCAGTGCTCAGTCACCTGCACAGTAGAGTTCTCCCTAATATTCAGGTGGAACTTCTTGTGCACCTGTTTCCACCCATTGCCTCTTGTCCTATTGCTTGGCACCACTGAGAAGAGCCTGGAAACCTCCTCTTAACACCCTCCCTTGACATACTTATACTGTCAGTTGTCTTCTCTCCAGGCTGCACAGGCCCAGCTCCCTCAGCCTTTCCTCGTAAGAGAGGTGCTTCAGTCCCCTCGTGACCTTTTGTTGCCCACTGCTTGACGTGCTCCAGCATCTCCATGTCTCTCCTGTGCTGAGGTGCCCAGAACCAGGCACAGCACTCCAGGTGTGGCCTCAGTATGGCTCAGTAGATCACAATATTGGTGATAAATGTGACAAATAAATGACTTTTCAAAAAGTGTGCTTAAGTTATATAAATTCCGTTTCACTAAATTAATTCCTGTACAGAATTATTTCAAAAATTGTTGTGATTGTAGCTTGCCTAGATTGCAAATATTCATCAATATCACATGATGACTACCCATGAAATGCCATGTGCTACCTGAGTAAACAATTTGTACCTAATAGTATTCTCCACTGTTTTCCATAGTCCTTAGTGACACTGGCTTGACTTTTTCTTTCTAGTTCCATGGCTGTCCAAATCTTTTTTTATCAAGATAATGAATAAATCATTCTTTCTCATTAAGTAAGAATATTGCTGTATTAAATATTTTTATCTGGTAAAAATCTATGCAGTTGAATTTAAGATGCATCAATGTAGTGTATGCTGTAATTTAGGTTTAGCAGTATCAGTTTAAGCTTTCTTATGAACATGTGACAGACCAAGAGCAAAACATAGATGTTCTTGAATAAATCACTTCCAGGAACTTCTACAAAGAAGTCATTGTATCTAGTCAATATTATTTTTGGTAGATAACTGGACAGAAGTGAACATTATCATTTTCTTTCCTTTGAGAAGTCTCACTCTGCCAATTCTTGTAAAATACTGTGTTATGTATTTATTACATATTAAAACATACATTATATAAAGCTGTGATTATGTACTGAAAGGTCTCAGGTTACTCTTGTTTCTGCTAATACTTTGTAAGGATATTTCCTTCCTGAGTTACATCAGTCACTGAACTAGCACATGATATCAGCTATGACACAAATTAAACTGGTACCTGTCGTACCTGTCACTCCTTCCTCTAGAATGGGCAGTGGAAAGTACATGTGGCTTATGAGCTTCTGTGTTTATTAGAAAAGCATCCTCACGTTAAATAAAGCTGTATGGATTGTTTTCACAGAATGGGAAAGCAGAATAAACAAGCATCCTGACCTAAAAGAGTATCAATATCATCCATCTTTAGGTCAGATCTGAAGGGATTAAATTAAGCACTGAAACCAAAGATGCTTTTTGCTGTACACCAACTGGTTATAGGCTCCTCAGTGTGGGAATTAGGTGCCTAAAGCTGAATACTGTGAACTGCTTATTTGCTAACTCTGACCCAGTTTAGCAAGGGCAGGTGGAATTGCTGGTGGTTTATGGTTTTGGGCTTTTTTGGCAGAAGAAAGGTCTGTGTCAAAAAATGTACCGAAAGTCTTTACAAGAAGCAGGGCATGTGAATTGCATAAACATTGCAGTGTCTGTGTTCTGGAGCACATCAGTTAAAACTTAATTCTGTGTTTTAAAGTCAAAAGGTGGACCAACAAAACAAAAGAACTAAGTGCTTTGAGAAGTATGATGCTAATAAGGTACCCACTCAACCTATGCTTAAATTTTTAGGGAATAATTTTGCACTTAAAATGTGCCTTGTTGCTCATTAATATAGCAATTTTCTTTTCCTTTATTTTTTCTCCATTATCTAGGTGATTGATATAGGTTCTGGGAAAGGCTACCTGAGTTCGTTTTTGTCCATGCAATATAACTTCAAAGTTTATGGCATTGACTCCTCAAGCTCCAACACAAATGGTGCTCATGAAAGAAATAGAAAATTGAAGAAACACTGGAGAGCATATCAGAGTCGAGGAAAAGAAAGCCTCAAAAGACAGAGTTTGGAAATGGCAAATGATAAGCCAGTGGAAAATGAAACTAATTGTAAAACAATCAATAAAGAGCTCTTAAATAATGCCAGTAGTCTTCCAAATCAGAGCCAAGTGATTATTCAAGATTTAGTTCCTTCTTGTGGTTTCACAGAAACGGCTACACTCAAAACCAACACAGAAACTAAAGCTGATTTAGTGACTGGGACACAATCTCATGAGACCAAACTTTCTGAAGAGGTTCTTGCTATTCTAAATGTTCTTCCTGTTGATGCTGTGGAAGATTTTTCTTCATCTCATTGTAACTGTGGGGAACTCTGTGAAGAGGAAAAAGTACAAAGAAAAACGACATCTCTCAAGACTAAAGCAAGAAAGTCAAGTGAATCGAACCTGTATTTTCCATTGACCTCTTGCATCACTGCAGAAACAGAACTCACTGACATCATAACAGATCTGGAGGTTATTTTACTCTAAATATTTACTATATTTATTTACTATATTGTCTGTTGTCTTTATATTGCCATTTTAATATGTACATGTTTGCTGAGTTTACATAGAGTACTATCTCTGGTGTAAATGAATATTCTGGCCCAATAATGGTTTTTAACCATGTAGCAGAAGTATGTCTATGAGATAAAGATTGTATTTCTATTTTGATATATGTGTTGGGATTTTTTAATCAGTTTTCAGAATTTATGAGGTAGATAATAATCAGCTGTCAGAGTTAACAGCATATTCAGTTATTTTACAACTGTCATTATAGATAAAATCTAATTATTTTGAATTTATTATTTACCAGGTAAATGCATATATTAGGCATTGGAGATTCAATTTTCCTAAAAGTTCTTACTTTTTCAAGTTAGCTATTTTTATTCTTTCAGTCATACTGGGGAGGCATAGGAGAATATATTGTGTATAGTACTCAATATGAAGATTTTGTAAAGAATTATTTTATTTTGGCTTTGCAGAATTACTTTAAGTTAATTTAGTAATTTACTAGCTGGTAGGGTTTGTGTCTACACAAACAAGCCCAAGTTCAGCTGCCAGTGGCACAAGTCTAGAAACTCTGTGGTAGTATGTTTAGTTTATGCCTAATCTAACATACATTGATTGAGTAGATGCATTCAGTCTTCTATGGAATGATAAAAACTTCTCTGTGTTCAGTAGTAACCAAGCTATTTTATTCCAGGGTGTAATAATCTCTGATTTAATACCATAGGTTTGTGCTGATGGCCCTGTAACTTGAGCTATAAATGCAGCTGAGTATCTGAGAACATGTGGGGCAAGCTCATGTCTGTTTGCAAAAGACACCCTGAGCAGCAGGGTTTGTTGATGAAGCATATGCCTATACATTTTCACAGCTGGATTTTGTATCCTCTTAGTGTATAATTTGTAAAATGTTAAAGGTGGAGGAAATCCTATATCACTGCCTTTCTTGAAATAAAAAAATACTGTCAGGGAGCATGAAAGAGGAAAGCAGAAGTTTTACTGTTTCAGACATGAATGCACTATGTAATACTGGTGGGTGAGATAATCAGATAAAATCAGAACAATTATAGAAAGGTATCTCAGTTGAGTGACCCTGGCCTAATTTCTTGTTGGTAACCTGGAAAAGTGAAGGCTCTGGGGATACTTTATAGCACCTTCCAGTACCTAAATGGGACCTTACAAGAAGGCTGGAGAGAGAATTTTTAAGAGGGCATGTAATGATATAACAAGGGGGAATGTACTTAAGATGAAGGAGGGTAGATTTAGATTAGGTAGATATTAAAAGGAAATGGAAATTTTTTACTGTAGGGGTGATGAGACATCAGAAAAAAATGCCCAAAGAAGTTGTAGATGCCACTAGGTTGGATGAGGCTTTGAGGAACATGGTCTAGTGGGGCAGGAGGTTGGAACTAGGTGATCTCTAAGGTCCTTTCCAACCCTAATGACTTTGATTCTATGAGTAATGAGTAACATATGTCTGGAATTCAAAGCAACACCGTGTTTGCCATGTGGATCCCAACTAGTAATATCAGAAGGGAAATATATTGTTATGAATGCTGAGAAGAGAGAGAATTTTCATGGAGAAATGGAGGCAAAAGTAAAGTTGCAGAAAAAAGGAAAGTAGGAAATAGAATGGACAGAAGAGCAGAGCATCTGAAGCTGAAGTTCTTCCTTTGTGCTGTGAAGGAAAGTACCCATTTGTTGTTGAATAGTAGCGGGCATACTGTGAAACTGTCAGTGCTGCTGTTTGGGAAATAAAAAAGCTGCTCTTCACCTTACACCTGTATTTAGGAAGTTGGTTTGATTTCAACAACTTAAACTAGCAGAAATGCCTTAGATAGGTCCAGTCAGATTTACAGCACGGAATCTTTACTAAGAAAAGTAGCAGTGGTACTAATAACAAGAACAGGAAACCTAGGAAAGACTGGAGAAAATGGTCTGTGCCCAGTAAACATGTAGATATTCCCTTCCATGCAGCTGTGTTACTCATAGTCTTGAACTTCTGCATCATGGCCAGTTTTCACCACATTTTCTTAGCACGGAAGAGCTTTGATTAGTATTGAAAAATTCTAGAATAGAACAGCGGGAGTCCTCATGGAGTTGGGTATTTCTACCTTAGCTCACTATTTGCACCATAGTTGGGTTTTGGAGTTTGTTTTTATTTGTGTTCTATCAGTTGATAAAGGAGTTTATTTATTGTTGCCTTTTTTTTTCTTTTTCTTCTTAGGACTGTATGATGGTGGGTCTACATACATGTGGAGATCTTGCTGCAAATACACTCCGAATTTTTACTGCCAAGCCTGAAATCAAAGCTGTTTGCAGTGTGGGCTGCTGCTACCATCTGTTGTCAGAACAGTTTGAAAACCAAGAAGGTAATTCTTCTGAGCTTAACTTGTAACTGCCACTTTGCATGTTAAGAGTATTATACCTTTTAATTAATAACCTCCTTGTGTTTGTTCCTTTCCAGTGGCTTATTTAGTACTGGTTTTATTTACTTTATGAGGGTCATTCAGTCCCAGATGCATTGTTGCTTTTCCGTTATGTCAACGTTGCTAATATTTTTACTGAGATTAGGGACAGAAGTGCATAGTGTGTTTATATGGTTATAACTACAGCTGGTTTTATTTCATGAACTCACTTATACATGTATAGACTCTTTTAGTCCAGTATGTTTCCATCCTTTTGAAATATTTTGTACCAGATTTTGTCCTTCACTGTCTGCGTGCAACATCCACTTATGTTAAGTTGTACATATACAACAATAAGCAGAATTAAGATTTTGTAATGTAAGGTAATGCTCAAAAAAACATTCATCTAGGCATTGTGCCAGTCTTTGTCCATCATGAAACAGTACAGGGTTTTTCTTGGGAAGATAACAGGAAAATTATTTGTAGATTCAAAATATAGGCAAATTTTCCTACAAATGGGAAGGAGGGGGCTTAATTTTTGAGAGAAAGTTGGTATTTTTACTTGAAATTGTGTATAATGAAAAATATTTAAGAAACTGGCTTTCCTGAGACAAATGGTACATAGCTGATGTCTAAATGACCATCTGCTGACATGCTACACCTGATCATCATATCAGTAAATCTGAAAAAGGTGTGGTTTGGCAAGGTTTACTTCAGCTCTTTCAGGGAACTTCACAGACATGGAGGCACGTGGGACCCAGGTATTGCCGTTTAAGAGTTAGCTGCTTAAGTAGTCACAGCACAGCTCCACGCTGACCATGACACATGCTAGCTCTTGCTTGCTTTAATAATCTTTTCATGTTGTTTTTAACTAACTCTGCAACTATTTTAAGAGTTTTTTCAGTGTATTAGTCTTAGTAATTTCAAAATACTTAACCTCACTCCAAAACAAAGAAAAAGAAAGTACAATTGTAATTTCTGTGCAACAGAAATGCAGTTAGAGAAAAAATATACAATTACTTTTACATCAGAGTTTTAAGAAACTAAAAACTTTTCAGGTACTTCTCATTAAGTCTGAGCATCTGAAACATTTGGTTGTTTCTTATTACTGCAAAGAGTACATGGCTTCCTGTGCTAGCTATATAGGATTACTTTTCGCAGACCAGTGCATAAACTCAGACACCACCAAAGGACCAGGCATGATAACCTTTTCAAAGTTCAAACAAACAGATATATGTACATGGTTAGAAGAGATACTGCAATTTCATAACAGTATGAGAATGAAGTCAAATTGCATATTGAATTGATTTTACTCTGCTTGAAGGACAAAATTATTCTCAAAGGAGGGCAATTTTGGACAGAACAAAAGGAAATTACAGTATACTTTTTTGGGGAAAGAATATATATATTGTCCTACTAATGTTCAAAATAATTTTTTAACTATTAGTATGAGAGTGCATATTCTAAAATGTATAATGCTGTTGTATTCCCCTACTAAGTCATCTGCCATATGGCTTGTTCTTAAATGTGCAGCGAAGGGCTAAGGGAACAAAAGAGGTAAGATTTCTTCAAATGGAAAATCGGAAAGAATTCAGACTGTATCTTGTGTCTGCATTTCCTATGCATGGACTTCAAACTGACAAAGCATTCTGGAGGATGCTAGGGGACTCTGTCACTAATCAGATGGCATTGGTCCAACAATTCAAACAGTAAACAAACTCCTCTGCAACTGTTGGAAGTTCTTGGATTTTAATACTGCTTCCAGAATGGACCAAATCATAGCATTTAAGTAGCAAGTAACTTCTGAAGGTCAATCTGGACCAGATCATGGCACAAAGCAGGTCCAGCTTAGATAATTTCAGTCAGGGTCTTGTCCCTTCATGTTTTGAATATCTCCAAGGACAGCGATTCAGTAGCCCATTTCAATGTTTGTCTTCACCATTAATTTCTTTTCTTCATATCCATTCAGAGTTTGCAGCTTTTGTGCATTATCTGTTGTCTTTTTTATTTTGCACTGCCAAGAATAGTTCAGCTTAATCCTTTTTGTTGTCTTTACTTTAGGAAAACAGCAGTTAGATCCCTTCCTGACCTTCTCTGCAGCCTTTGAGTGCTTTTGCCACCAATAAATTCATTTCAGTCATTATGGTGGGCTGAAGAGACCAAAAAAGCACTCCAGATACTCTCACAAGTGCTAAAAAGGGAGAATAATCACATCCTTTAATCTGCAGGCTTCACTGTCAAGCTTCAGATTACTATCGATTTTCTACCTATTTTAGAATGCTCCTGTCTGAGTCATGTCTTTCCATTTTGTCTATAAATGTCTATAAACCTTGCTGAAAGACATCATAAAATCAAGATACACTATGACTTCTGTCCCCTAGTTCATGGAGCCAGTCACTGTCTCACAGAAGGCAGTAGTTTATCAGTGCCTCATGAATTCCTGCCAGGTACTGTCAACCTTCTTCTTACTCTTTGTGGGCCTGGGCATGGTTTCCAGGAAAATGTGCTCCATAAACTTGTTGAGACTATCTGAGCTTATTGAGGTGAAGATGAGTGTGGTTTTCACCTGTTTCCTGTAATCAGGATGGACATCACCTGTCAAAGATGATAGAGTATGGTCATCATGGGGCACCGGTGAGTTATGTGGTCCTGAAATGCATCCCATCTGGCCACATGCAGCTGTGTATTTCTGTTCGGCCTGAGTGGTACTTCAGCAAGTATTATCTCTGCTGTAGATAGTCCTTTGCTTGCCCAGGCACTGACACTGAAATCAGCAAAGCTCTAGGCCATCAGTCAGAGATGGCAGAGACATGTAGATGCTTTGTGTGGAGAGACTAGTTTGAATATTAGGAAGCAGATTTAGAGCTAAATCTCTGCAGTGACAGATCTTCCTAAGATGCAAAGAGAATTGGGCAGAATTTGCTGCAACACAGAAAATGACTTACTCATTTGAAATCAGTCCAGTAAGCAAGGGCTTGCCTGCGAGGACACAGTGGGAAGTTCTGTTATAAAGCATTCTACAGTTATTTTATCTTGACTGAGCAGCCTCAAAGTTTTTCAAAATCTGTTTTTAAAATGTCATTTG
This sequence comes from Passer montanus, assembly GCF_014805655.1. Classification (NCBI taxonomy): domain Eukaryota; kingdom Metazoa; phylum Chordata; class Aves; order Passeriformes; family Passeridae; genus Passer; species Passer montanus. The sequence goes on from NW_024364270.1 coordinate 7,253,313, forward strand.
TTCTCTTTAAAAACTTTTTTTATTTTCTGGAGGTGTACACCTTTAGAGTCAAGGTTATAGCAAGTCCACCTCAAAGTTCTTGCCCCCAAAGTAGCACATTTTCCATCTTGGTGTTTCTTTAATGTAAACTCAGAAGGTTTTTCTCATAAGCACAGTTGAAGCAGAGGAGCTGCAATGGACTTCTGGTTGCTATAAATTCATGTGGCTGGACACTATGTTCTTTGGCACTTAAGATTTAATACCAAGATCAGTCTTGAGGCCAATGAAAAATTCCTTTTTCACTTCATATTAACTGGAATTAACTTGTATTCATAGGAATAAAATTTACCTGCTATAATGCCTAACATAGTGTTTATAAGTCTGAGGTGTTGAGCTGACAAAATATCAACAAAATGTTACTATGGTGTTTTTGTTGGACTACTGAATTACCTTGGTTATCACAAGTTTGGGATCTTTTTTTGTTTCTGAGACGACTTCAGGGAATAATGCATTATATTTCTCACATACTCTAAAAAAAGTACAGATACTGCAAGATTGACTGATTTAGTTTACTGTTGGACCTGGTGTGAATACTTTGTGAGCATTTCTGATGAAAGTAGGTGCCAGCAGTCACAGTCTTGAATAATAATGCAATCAGTATACAGTGTCCTTCTGTGTCTCTAAATAAGCTGAATTCATCTGGAAATTTTTGTAACGGGACCACCTTTCCAATTGTGCTGGGAATAATCTTGAATTGTTCAGATCATGAAAGCCTTTGCTTTGATTTATTAGTGGCTAAAACAACCAAGAGATGCTGTGTAACATCAAATTTCAACTCAATTTTAAAAAGTTGAAGCCAATTCTTTTAACACCTGTCTTCAAATTTCACTGCTGTTACAAGCAGTATGAAATTCTAAGTTTCAGTTAATAAGGAATAATATGACAGCTCTTGGAAAATTCTAAGTAGTTTTACTTTGGCTCTCTCTAAGGAGAATTGTCTTGTTTATATAGAGATTCTTGTATGGATAAAATTTATGTAGCCATTAGTATAATTGATTCCTTTGGGGGTTTTCTTCTCTGTTACTGCATTGGGTAGTCAATTACATCAGAGTAGAAAGGATTTTACTATTTATCAGAGACATTTTACATAAACCTATTTACATAGTGAGCCATTATGTCAGTTTTTCTGGGAAAAAAAATCAGTTTGCTAATGATTTTTAGGTTAAAATGAACTCTGTGTCTCTGTTCAGGAGTTATTCTTAGGATTTTTAGGAGCTTCTTTTACATCCAGCTAATACATTTTTGGGGCAATGTACCAGCTGGTCTGTGATTTTCCCTAAACAGAGAAGAATTGAAAATTAAACATATTTTGAAAAAGATTTTACTTTCCTTGTAAAGGGGTTTGGGTTTCTGTGTTCTGATTCTCTTCTTTCCATCCTCCATACCACCAAATACATCAGTACCAGTCTAGAAACTGGTGAAGTTATTCAGTATTACATCCTCTGTTTTGAGGATGAATGTTGCTCTTGCTCTGGAGCTACTGTTAAGACCCACCACAGAGATGGGGTAACTGAGATTCTTTTTAATATATCCCTTGGGGCAAAACAAAAGATATATATAAGTGTGTGTGCGTGAATGTGGAGGTATATATATATATTAGAACAATTTGGTTGCAACAGAAATGCAGCCATTCCAGTTAGTATCTATAGTAATATGACATTATAAAAGCATGAAAACACCATTGAAGAAAATACATGAGTAAGAGACAGGAATGATTAGAGAAGCTAGCAGAGAGGAAAGATATCACCACCCATTGTTTTTGCACTTTGGGAGCACTTTGCACTTCAGATGTCCATTGGTTGAAGTGATGGTCACAGTCTTGATCCATCGGGGGGGGGGGGGAAGCCATGAAACAAACACTTCAAGGGTTAATAAAGGCTCAGGTTCAGGTGGAAATGTCCTGTGGGGGGAAGTTTTAACTCTTCAGATCATGTGCAGACCTCAGCACACATGGTCACAGCACCAAACCTGACAGAGTTCAAGAAGTGATTGGGGCACATGCTGTGATCCTTGGGGATGGTGCTGTGCAGGGCTAAGAGGTGATCTTGATGATCCTTTGGGTCCCTTCCAACTCAGTATATTCTTTGATTCTGCAATTTGAAATAGGAGACAGGTGTGGTTGTACAGATACTTTCATTTATACCTATCTGATAGAAGCTCTTTTTGAGGTTGCCTTAAGTATGACAAAACATAAATTCCAGATTGTGTAAGGCTTTACAAAGTCAGGTCACTGCTGGGTAGAGGAGTTCTAAAGCCCTCCAGGAAGCTGAGGAAAGCAGCTTCTTAATAAGGCACTCTGGAAGAAGTCAGCAAAGCTTTTGCAGAATAAACTTTGACTATTAAAAGCTGTTGAACATAATTAAGGGAACCAAAAGAGTTGCAAAGGGTAGTCAAAATTCACATACCAAATTTTATCAGACTTGTGAAACATGGGAAAGCCTTGATTCAGAGGACAAATACTACAAAACTGAATTATCTAAAGGATTACTTACACAAATATAATGGCTTTGTATCAATCTGTTTCACTCAAATATAAAAGATTACTCACTGATTCAGGGTATTAGAGTACAGATGATTTATGTGTAGCCTAGGTATATTTTCAAAGATATTCCACAGCCAATGTCTTAAAATAGCTACCACTGATACCATGGCAACACAGGAAAACACTTCCAAGCAACAGATCAAAAAGCTTAATTTCCTTCCCAAGGCATCTTTACATATTGCTGCATAGGGAACCTTTCCATGTATTTGTGACATGGCTAACTAGTCACTAAACCCCAGATGTTTTCTATAAAAATTAGTTCTGAAAAAAAAAATATGAAACTTGAAAAAAATACTAACAAGGTAAACTTTACAGATGTTAAATGGAAGTATTACCTATTGAAGTTATTATGGTATTTTTCATTAATTAATGTAGCAAGAATATATTAAAACCTGAAACAATCTTACATTTGCATTTTTCTCAGTGCAAAGTATGAGGTTAGAATTGAGAATGCCAAATTTTTAATGCTCATAATTAAAACATACTCGAGGTTTGGGTTTTGGAAATTATTTTGGTGACAGCTGATTCTGTTTCCTGGAATTAGAGAGCATTTTTCTTCCCCACTGGCCTCTGCTTCCCCCAGCAAAATCCTCCTTAGTCAGGGGACTGAAATACAAATTCAAGGAACAGTGAATTGTATGGCCAAAGAAGATTTAGTCTTTTCCATGAAGGAAAAAGGCAGTTTAGTAGTTATCTGGGTTTTTTTGTCTATTTTATATAAGTCTATAATATATTATATATATTATATATATGTGTCTATTTATATATCTATTTTTTAATAATTTTTTTTTCTACTTCTATAGAAGTAGACTGAAAATCTGCAATGTTGTGAAAGATAGAGGCTATGGAGGATCTGAAAAAGGTTATTTGTGTTTTAGGACTACTTTGATGAAGTTGACAATATATATAAGGAAACAAAGTAGGGTGTATGTGAAAAAAAATAGGAAGGTAATAAAGATTAATTTCCACTGAAAAATCTCAGAAGAAAAAATGCCATTTCAATCCATTGAATTGATAATCAACCAAAAGCAGCCATTGGGTTTAGGGTTGGGATTCAGAGATTCTGCCAAACCCTACAGCTCCAGGGACACCAGGTGTGGAAAAGGCATGCCAAGGGGAACACAATGCTACACCAAAATTGCTGTCCCCACACCTTTCTGATCTGGCTCATCCCATAGAACTTAAGTCAGGCTTTTTTTTCCCAATGGCATTAAAGCTTGTTGGTCCTGTTGTTTTATAATGACCATATTTTACTGTAAAGCTTTGTGAAGTAAAATTTGAATATTAGCCCACTGAAAATTGTAGTATTATTCTTAGAGATGAAAATCTATGGATGGCCTAATATTAAAGGTATTGGAGAAGCTTGTCCCATTCTCTTGAACTTCCTTGTCATCATTTATGCACATCCAGAGTTGGCAACCATGAAAAGGATTTTACCTTTATCTTACTTGTATTGCCTTATATTTTTTATAATAAATATCATATCAATAAAAAATATGCTGTTGTTTTGTTGTGGTATTTGCAGCATTTTAATAAATTTGTGATTCAGTCTTCTTTAGAGGTTAGGTTAGAGGTAACGTCCTTGCTATTTTATTAATATCTTCTAATATTAAACACCAGTATAGCTTCAGTTCAGCTCATCAAATGATTACCTACAATTCTCCATTTTATTAACTGTTCATAAAAGAAATTCTGTCTGATTGGCTACTCTGTACTGAATTATAACGTGGTTGCTTCATGCACTCTTGGACACTTGAGTTGTTTCCTGTGAAATGTTCTATGGAATGCTTAAATATACTTAAAATATTTCTTGAATATTTTTTGAGATTTATACAGTTTAGGACAGCTATTGTGTTTTTAGATAGAAGCACAATAAGGTATTTAGATAGCTGTGTAATATTAAGTATATCTGAAATGGTTGTAGACATTAAAAAAAAATTCTTGTTTTTTAAAATGTAGCTTGTAAGTATATGAACTTTATAGCAATCTGTTAATCCTAAAAATTTTAGATGTGCTTGAGGCCATACTTGATGTGAAAAAATAAATAGAACTTAAAGCAATGTTATAGATGTGTGGTCAACTTTTGATATATACAAAAAATTTCTTTCTAACTTAAAGCATTAGTTTCCCTCTCTTTTTCTCCTACTTTACAGTTTCAATAATTTAAATGAAGATGGTGCTTTGACTGGTAATATTTTCCAAAGATTATTTGAATTATGCATGAATACAGTGCACTGATATTGAGATTGTATCTGACAGGGTAGTAAGTTTAACTTGAATGAATGATTAGTTTGCCTGGAGGCCAGGGTATAAATTGGAAGAGATTTGCTTGAAAATATCAAGGATTTAATCTTTCAAACTCAGTTTGCAAATTTTTATTTTGAAATATTTTAACAATGATATTAGAAAGACATATTAGTGAGAATCATACAATAGGAACCATGTCAGTCATTGTTTTATTGCACTCAATAAGTTCTTACTGCCATCCCTGCAGCAGAAATATACATGTATTCCATGTACTCCATAATTAGACTTGAAGTTAATTAATATTTTAGAGCTTGTCATGAGGCACTTACAAATTCTTAGTGCATTCCTAGTGCTGAAACCACTTGCAATCTGTTTGGCCAAATTTCATCTTTATTTCTAAAAAATCTTCTTTCTCCTTCTGCTAATAATGCTAATAATTAAAATCCTATCTTAAATCACAGTTCTCAAAACAGTATTCAGCCCCTAAGAGCCTCTGGCTTTCCTCAGGGTTGAAAGGAGAGCAAAGTGTGAGGTTGCCTGCTGAGGTTCTTGCCTGCTTGTTGTTACTCTCTAGTGGTCAGCTGAGACTGGGCACTTCTGCCAGAAAGCCAAAGGCTTTCCCTCCCTCCCATGACTTGTGGGGAGGGTTCTTTATTGTTTTTTTTTTTCCTTGCTTAACTTTTATGGAGTGAATTCTACTTATATGTATATATCTCTGACTGTTGGTAAATTTTCTGCTGTCCCCTCTTTTTAACCCTATTACATGATTTTTTCTGAAATATGCCCCAGTCACCTTCCTGTGCTAAAAAGCCAGGATCTCGGCCAATTTGTGGGTTTCTTTTTTTTTTTTTTTTTGTTGTTGTTGTTTTTTTTTAAGAAAGCAGTAAATCTTATTCACTATTTTAAAAATCAGCTGACAATGTGTTAATGAAAACTCTAAACATTTAGAGTTTGTGTACATTTGGACGTGACTATTAAGAACATCTATAAAGTAATCTCTGTAGCAGTTTTGCCACATTTGCATTAGTGCTAAACATGAATAATTGTCTTGTTATTCAAAATACAAATGATACTGAAACTGAGCACAGATTGTGATGCAAATGCTTCTTGGTGTTTTGAAGAAACAGCAAGAGCCTTTGCAGCTGCTCTTTTCTGGAAAACAGACATTCTGCCTTAGAGCAGAATGTTGTTTCAGAACTAGAATAAACAAATACATATTGTTCTGTGTGATGTTTGAAAGATGTTTGGGATGGAATAAGAAGACAATGAGATGTGGTACTGAAGCCCTGCTGCATGGAATTACTGCTTGGCCTGCATCTTGTGATTCATGGCGTGGTGTAGGTTGCCATGAGTATCTGCAAACTTTTCTCTTTTCCCTTTGACTGTTTTTTCAGTGGATTTTTGTAAAGGACAGTCACTTAAAATTGTTTTGGAAAATGTGAAATTATCAGAAATTCAGCATAAACCAAAAACATCTGTTACAGGGAAAACATGTTTTTTGTAGCACCACCACAAGTTTTGGTACTGCATGAGAACAGTTAAGTGTTTCTACTACATTACCTACTGTTCATCTTGCTCGATCCATTGTGTATTCTGTAAGAGGAAAAGCTGTGCCTTTTTTTCCCTCCATACTGTAGAATGCCACGATCAAGTCTGGGGATTTCCCATGTGTCAGTACTTGAAGGACAAAGGCTGGTGCTGTGGCCGCAATGCTAGGATGTCCGCATGCTTGGTATGATTCCCCTTCCTTTCTTTTTCTACTGAGAGCGTTGTCCAGATGTTACAGGATTCGTTGTTTTTGGCTTCTGATTCTGAAGCCATGACTTTAATCCAAGAATATACAGGATAACATCATTAATGTTGTAAGCATGATGAATTCTATCTAAAAAAAATAGTATTGACCTTCCAACTTTATATATTTTATACTTGCTGAAGGCATGAAAAAATGAGTATTGATAGAAATATATTTTAAGAGTGGATAGAAAGGCCAAAACTTTGCTGAAACCTAAACAAGGTAACCCCTCAGGATAATAATTCTTGGCCAAGGACTTAGGGAGAAACAAGGTAATTGTAGAAGGATTGCAATCAGTAACTCCCTGAATACCTTCATGATTCATAGTATTGAATGTTCTAGTTGTTTAAAACTTGAATAACCCTGCCTAATCTAAAAACTAGAGGAGCTTTTAAAATCCATGTAGTTTCAGAGTCTGGAAATGTCTTTTTAAGATTGCACCAAGAGATGAAGTACTTTTAAAGACTTAACCTCAGCAAGATATGATGATGAGCTGTTGTCTATTTTGGAAAAAACAGATAGGTACTGAAAATTTTGACCACTGTTTCAGTTAGAAGACCATTATTCCTTCCATCTATTAATTTTTAATTTATGGTATCCAGATAAATCACATTAGGTTCTGGCTAGGCTCTACTGCTAGCTCTGTACCTTCATTACAGAGAAGAGTATAGACTAAAGACTCAGTGTGGACTAATGTATTGAGGTTATGTAAACTTGAACTACCATGATAATTAAATGCTGTCAGGAGAAAATATAGGAGGACAGTTGTTTAGGATCCATAAGGTTTAAATGTGTTACCTTTGGCAAAGTAAAGGAAAAGAATTGTTCATTTTAGAGATGTAGCTGTAAAACTCAGCAGAAGTACTTTCTAAAGGGATTTGCCTTTTCTCTTTTTCTTGTCAGTGTCATACAATACCAGTCCTTCCTCAGCTGACACATTAACTGTTTCCTATTTCATTTCTTTTGGAAAAAAAAAGGTTGGGCTGTTTTTCAGCAGTGGTAGGAAGATAAATTTTAAAAGCAAATGACCCCCAAGAGAGTACTGATCTTGCTACATATATCTATTTTAGATTTCTCACAAATCACAGAAATTTGGCAATTAAAAACTTTTTGTCTAGGTATTCACAAAAGGCAAAGAGTTCTCCTGTGTAACTAGATACTTCTCCTGTTATGTTTGTAATTGTCTATATGCATTTGTCATGACTAGGATTTTCCTTGCCATGTAGGATGTACAAGGGAGCCAGCACAGAGTCACTGAGTACCCACATTTCTTGGGCTGCTGGCTGGTTAGCGGAAAGTCTGCTGAGTAATGACACTCAGAGTTCAAATTGGTTGAATTGCCAAGGGCCAGAGGTGTTGGGCAAGAATTCCAGCTTCAGAGCTTTACAATAAGTCTTGAAACCCATATCCCTCTCCTTGGCAGCAGCAGATAGATGCTGCTGTGAGAGCCTATGCAGCAAAAGGCAAACCCGATAGCTGGCCAAAGCCATGAAGGGAGGAACTGCAGCTATGTGGACTGTGTTTGAAGAACAGTGTGAAATACAAGATCACTTCTACAACAAGGAGAAGGAGGAGGAGGAACAGGCAGTCTCATTTACTGTAGTGAAGTTTGGGGCTAAAGGTGATAATAATCTGTAAATGATGAGGCATTTTTTGTTTGCTGCCTAATTTGATGTAGTATCAGATAATCAGATATTGAGGTTTTGTCTTCATTTCTGCTATGATCTGTAAAACTCTGTTGAAATTTTTGTGGGCACACTATTTTTTCAACTGTGAAAGAGTATTACATGCTTCTAAATATTTGTTGTTCTTTGTTACTATGCATGATAAAAATCAAGTAGTCTCACATCTACATCAGCATTTATAGTATGAAGACTAGTGAAAAATAATGCACAGTATTTTAAACTGCAGTCTCTCTGAAGTTACTTTATTTGCCTGTGTATCAGCAGTTCAATTCATCTGAGTACTAGTGATTAAAACTAATATTGTCCACTGAACTAGTATTTACTTTTAAATAATTAGATATGCAAAGTGAATTATTTGTACTTCAGTAGAAATAGATTCAAGAAAAATGCATTTGCTTTTAGCACTTTCACAGAAAGTAATCCTCTGAAATTCTTGTACGATAGAAAGAAAAGCAAACAAATTTTCCATGTATATATTTCCTCACAGTTGGATGTCATTGCTTCTCCTATAAATAAACCAAAATAACAGGAGTAGCTGCTTATGAGTGCCTAAAGGTATTAACACTTTAAAGTGTGCAAGCTCATGTTGTGTCACACCATTAATCTTTTAAAATGTCATCTCCTCTGACTTTTATACAATGTGTTTATAAAATGTTATGATAAAGAATAAACATATCAGCAATTTAATTCCTTGACTCTTAAAGGCTTTGGAGAGAGTTGCAGTTGGCCAAATGGTAAGTAATACTGTTTATTTTAACCATTCTAAGATAAAATGTGTTTTTCCCCCTTGAATGTTCTTAATCCGTGGCCTTTTATTGAACTTCTGCATATCTGGAGTCTGAAATACTGGCCTATGCTGTGTCTAATCCTGATAGATTGCATGTGTCATCACAAAATCACATTTTTATTGCTCTGCTTGTACTTAGTGAATCTGTTTTCTTTTTACAATTAAGAGTCTGAGAAAAAAAAGCACAGCTTAAAATTTAAGGCATTAAACTACCCTTCCTAACTTCCTTTGCTATCTTTCAGTTAATGCATAAATTCAGGGCAAATGTCCTTCTGATATCCCTGGTTTAGATCACTCTATCCGAGTGTTTTATCAACGAATGTAAAAATAGTCGTTGTTATGACAAAAGCTTGAACCTGTTAGAAACATTGTCATTCTCGTTTTTAATCCCTGTGTATTTTTTTCCCTGTGAGTATTTTGATTTCTTATTGTGCAAGTTATCCTTAAGGGATGGTGGGCACCAACTATGCAAGTATTTGAAAGGCCAGGCTGAGAGACTTTTTTCCATATTCAATAAGCCCACTGACCCCAGCAGTCTTTTTCTGTGTATTTTTAATTGGCCATCATTAACTGGTTTTATGTAAACATATTTTCCATAGAAAAATGATATATGAAATTCTTAGGTTTTTTTTTTTAGCATAGTACTTTCTACATGGTTCAGGCTACAGTCTGACCGCAGATGATTCAGCTAGGTAATTACTCCTTTTGTCTTCAAAACAACTTAGATAATTGTTGTTTATTTTGCATATTAGAATTCAGATCATGAACAGTGCATTTTCCTCTGTTTTCTTTCTTTCCATCCCAAGAGTCTGAGTTCGGTGTTTTTTTTTCTTCTTTCTTGCATTTATGGTTATGTTAAAATCTAACTTAAAAACATAATTTTAACTGGATGCAAGAACATTAGCAAATTATCCTCTTAAATCTGGTATGACTGATTGTAAAGTATATAACTCAATAAATAGTTAGGGAAGCCAGTACTGGTTTTGTTACTCTGATCTTAATTTCAGTGCCAATTTTAAATCCTAGCTGTTGTAAAATTTTTTGCAGCTGCCTACAGAATCATTGTTTTATCGAGCTGTTCTTCAGGTTATTATAGAAGAAATTTATGGTGTCACCAAAAGGTAGGAAGCTCTGAATTCACAGAATACCAACCAAAGATGGATCTGATTCTCTTCCACCTCTGTGATGTAGAGAAACTATGTTTTGTAAAGCAGAAGGATGTAGGAATCAGTCTCATCACATTGTATATACACATCAGTATTAAAATGCAAGATAGATTGGTTCATCCTCAATCCACATCACAAATGTATTGCCCTTCCTTTACCTGTAGCTGAAATAGGTCCTCTTTGGCACTGGGTACATGGGTAAAGCACATCTTCACCTGAGAACACTCAGCAATGCACTGGAAAGTCAGAGCAGCACTGGAATACCCTGTCATGCAGAAGTCCTGGCAGCTCTGATAGTGCAGATGGAAAAAGGTATTTCTGTTTGTCCTGAGAAAAGCTGCTGACAGCCTGATGGCCATCATGCTCTCAAGAGCTACTCACTGCCTGTGCCTTCATTGGCAAATTCGGCTTCCTTGTAGGAATGGGATTTGGAGAGCTGCTGATGAGGACCTGACATCTACATTATACTCTTCTGTGGTTGCAGTTGGATTAGATTTTATCTTATTCCGTGGGATGTATGCCTGTTAGCACTTGGAGCACACTCAGAAGCACACCTTCCAGTTTAATTCAGTTTGAAAATAACCCATTTTTTGAGCTCTGATACTATTTCACGGTGTGAGCCAAGGCATGAGAGATGGGAAAAACCAGAAAATTCACTTCAGAAGTATACTCCTGATCTAAAATAAGTGATAATGGAAATATCCTTAAAACTTTTGCTGGATATAGAGTCAGACAGCTTACCCTTCAGAAGGTCAAATTCCTGAAAGAAGAAATGCTTCTTTATTTTAAAATTACATAAAATATCACACAAAAAGTCATGGCTGCTAAATTGCAAAGAAAAGAGACTGTGAGGTACATTTTTAAAGTTTTGAAGGAAGTATAATTTGGAGGAAGTAATTAAGATTATATGTCTGTAATGAACACAATGGCTACCTTGGAAAGACCTGTCTCTCCCCCCACCCCCTTTTTTTTTTTTGTGAGCAAGATGTTAAATGCCCATGCTCCTACGAATGACGTAACAACACTACTGATTAACTGATTCCCAGTCTGCATCAGCCTAAATGTTTAGGTGCATTTGAATATTAAATATGACAGTAGAAATTATTCTCAATGAGTGAGGGTCCTTGACAGCTAAACAGCATTAGAACTGCCACTGAGTGAAATATTTTGAAATCTTTCTATTGACTTCAGATGTTCATTCTGGGGTTTAGATAAGGAGATAGGTTTTACTAAGAATAAAGAGGGAGAAAAGCTTTAAACTAAGATACTTCTATTCAGTTTTTCAATGGGAGGATGTGGGGAGAGTGTGTTTCTTGTTAAGTAATTCAGTAGCTAAAAATTCTGTACCTGAATATTTAACTCCTACTTTAGAAGAGAAATAATGTTAGACTCAGTCAAGAAAGTGAATTCAGACTTAAAAAAAACTTTCTGTGTTGTTTCTCCAAGATATTTTAAGCACAGAGAAGAGAGCAAATATGAGTGGTCTGCCAGGATTCATTCTTTCTATATTTTTTTATGTTTTTGTACATTATTTTAGCATATTTTTTGAAACAACACACATTTTCATCTGTCTTGAAATGCAAGCTATTTAGTTGTGAACGGGACAGAATTCTGGCATCATTAAGTGCAATAAAAATTGAAAGGATAAGAACACCAGGTAACCAGCAAAAGTGGCATTTGTTCAGTCCAGTGGTTGCTGTTAAGTAAATTACAGCAGCGTCATGGTAGATTATGGAAGTAATATAGAAGTGTAGAAGGAAATGTCTGTTATTGGGAATAATAATTTTGTCATTCATATAAGGAAATAAAAATGCTAGTGAAGAAATAAAAAAGAAACTTCAACTATCTCTCAAAATTTCAGGTAAAATAATAACTGAATTATAACCATAATACAATTACACAGTTGCTGTGTCTAGAAGCTACTTCAAGTATTAGCTAGATTGTTTTAAGTGGAAGGGGGGGAAAAAGGAAAGTTGTTACTAATTTGGCAGTAGTAGCCATCCAACTGATTTATTTCTCCTGTTAAAAATATCTGAATTTTGTTGTTGGATGTATAAAAGCCTACACCTCAATACTGTATTTGCAGTGATCGACATGTTGGGAAAACCTTCTCCAAATCATCCTCCTTCATAGATTATGTCAGACGGTCTCTGAAAAAGCTGGAACTGGATGATTCAAAGGTGAGTCACTAATTAGTGACTATTTGAAATTGTTATATCCATATAATTTCTTAAATCAGCACCACAATGCGATGTTTGAGCCATTGAGTTGATGCATGTCATATATTGCTGTATGAATATTATATTTGAAGACTTAATACCTTTAAATTAGTAAATGTTAAGGAAACAGATGATGATTTTAAATCACCTTGTTAGAGATAAAGAAATAGAGATTTAAAACAATTTTGAGGTTTTATTTATGTTCTTGAGTATCTTGTCTCAGTCTTAATCCTACAACTGCTCAATTGGTCAACAGATGGCAACATAGCATTAGGCATGGAATATGACTGTGTGAAGATCACAACCATGTTGTGAGAACAAGTTGTGCAAAGGAAACACTAGAGAGTAATAGACAGATTGTTAACAAATGAAGTTGCAATCAAAGGAAAAGTGGGAGTGGCAAGCATGTGAAATATTTAAGGTAAATGTTGTTGCAGTCTTTGGTAATGTTTAAAACCTGTAGTCAAAATTTCAAATCACTTCAAATTTGCGAGACACATCAATGCATGAGCTAGGAGAAACGGGCAAAACCAAATAAGCAAGTAAATTCAAATGACATTGGAATCATCCTGACAGCATTAAGAAAAGGCCTGAAGTGTGCTGTATTTTAAAAGGATTATATTTAATTCTGTAATTAGCAAATCACATCTAGAGAATGTAGTTACCTGTTTGCTTTTCTGTATGAATAGGCGCTAACAAGATGCGTTCCCCCCAGCTAGAAATAAAATGATGTCTTTCTTCATGTGTGTACAGTCACCCAAAAGCAATAGTGGACTGGTTGTGTAATAATCAGTTCACAGATCATTGAATGAATTCTGCTAGTGCAGATTTTTTCACTGTTTTCTTTAAAACCAGTAAGCATGGAAAGTTTGTGTCAAGAGGTCTGATTTTAGATATGTTGCCTTTTGCTAAGAAGGATCTTTACAAATACAGGTTGCCCTGAGACAAAGATGTCTGTCAACACTACTTCAAGCTGCACATTTATGTGGTTGCTAAAGACCTGATTCAAATAAATGCTTACTTTTGCTCATGTTTCTCCTCATTTTATGTGCAGCTGGCTGCATACTGAAGACTGGATTTTATGCTGATGTAAACAATATTATTTTTTATTTCCCAGCTATATTGAAATCTGCAGCAGCACAAAACCAGTGCTATTTTGATACTACTGAGAGGAAAGTTGTTTCTGCTCCCTTAACAGTGGTTCTGACCCTGCAGTTTTCATGGTGGAGTCAGCACTGTATCTACACAACATTGGAGAGTGTGTTAAATGCTTCTCTTCAGAAAAAAAAATACTTACATAGCTAGAAATGTGATGAAGCCTAAACATTTGCTCTGAAAGACAACAAAATCAAAGAGAAATTTATATGGAATTTGGGTTTTTAGCTCTATTTAGAAATGAACAAAAGCGCAGCTGTACTGCATAGACCAGATCTCTACTTTGTCTCTGGCAGTGGACAAAAACTGATGCATTGGGAAGAATGGTGGGAGCAAACATATGTGAAGCGCACTTCCAAATTAATCAAAAATGTCCTTGTCATTCACAAAAAAAAAAAAAAAAAGGAAGAGGCAATCATTTTATTAATGCATAAATATATTTAGATTATATTTTAAAAGCAGCTGAAACTTAGTGACATTGTGTAATACAACCAGAGAACTATGAGAAAAAATTGTTTCCATATGGGTCTCTGTTTCACATGTGCAAAGATATTTTCTAAAATACAGAAGTCGAGAAACTGTGAGTCTCCAGTCTTTCACTAGGCTTATCAGAATATTAAAAAGAATTTCATCTCTGGATGATAATAAAAATACTGGAAAGGAAAATAGAAGCGTAGAGGCACTGTTACTAGGAGTCCCTGCCAGGGTTTGGTAGCTTGTCATGTATGGTAAAATCTTGAATGGTTTTTATCACTGAAGCTGAATCTGTACTGTGGGATGTAAACACTCTTCCAAGCTTAATGGTTCATGATAAGCCTCACAGCTGCTTCCTTTATACACGCACCAATACCTCTGTTTCTGATCAAAAGGTAGCCCTGGGGCAATCCAATCAATTGTGGAGGCAGGATAAAGAGTACAGGTATATAAAACAGCTAATCTGCCTTGATACTAATTTTTGTGAGTGTGTGCTTTTTGCTAAATATTACACTGATGAAGACTTATCAGGTATAATTAAAATACTAAGGCTTTTTTTGGCTGTTGATTTTAAGTAAAGATAAGTTCTTAAATCCTGCCAATAATGCATGTGAAGAATGGTGTCTTTCCTTTGTGAAACAGGTATGAAGTTTTTACTTATGTGAAGCAAGAATTAGACTCTTTATGAAAAGAGTCTCAGTCAGAAATGAGTTAGAGTGAGACAACATAGTAAAACAGTTTCTCTACAAAAAAAAAAAAAAGGGGGGGCATTTATTAATAACCTAGCACCACTCATTGTTAAGAATTACTGTTCAAGGACTGAAGTTTCATATTAAGTAAGCCAAAATAATTTTCTCCATTCATGGTGTTTCTTTTTAGTGTGGGAGAGCCTGTCAATTAAACACCTAGATGCAAATGAAATCCTTTATTCTGCCTTGGTACAGGACATTCCCTTAACACTTCTCTTCACCTCAGTAGTAAAAATAAGGTATAAATGATGACTACTGAATTTCTGACAAAACATTCTCATTCTGTGAGGGCAGGGAAAGGTCTTTTAGTGTGAGCATGCTGCTTCACAGGTATGGTTATATTGCTTATAGCTTCAGAATTAATGGAATTGCTCTCTGGGCCATGGATCATAAAATCATAGAAGGGATGTTAATGATCATCCAATTCCAACCCCCCTGCTATGGACAGGGACACCTTTCACTAGGCCAGGTTGCTGAAAGCTCCATCCAGCCTTGCTTTGAAGATTGCCAGGGATGAGGCATCCACAGCTTCTCTGCACAGCCTGTACCATGTCTCACCACCCCTATAGTGAAGAATTCCTTCCCTATGTAATCTAAACCTATCCTCATTCATTTTAAAGGCATTTCCCCTTGTCCTGTCACTACATGCCTTTGTGAAAAGTCCCTTTCCACCTCTCTTGTAGGTCCCCTTTAGGTACTGGAAGGTTCTTGAAGGTCTCCTTGGAGCCTTCATTTCTCCAGGCTGCACAGCCCCAACACTTCTTAGCCTGCTGGCCACAACTCTTAGTGTGGTGATTCAGCAAATTCTTTATCCACTAAGTGGTCTCCAGTTTAGAGACGAGGATGTCATGTGGGATAATGTGAAATGTTTTGCACAAGTCCAGGTAATGATGTCAGGTGCTCTTTCCTTATTGACCAGTACTGTAGCCCCTTCATAGAAGGCCACCAGATTTGCAGGCACAATGTGCCATTAATGACCATGTTGGCTGTCACCAATCACCTCTTTATTTTCTCTGTGTCTTAGCATAGTTTTCAGGAGGATCTGATGCATGATCTTAGGCATCGAGATGAGACTGACTGACCTGTAGTTCCCCAGGCCTTCAGGTTTTTTTCCTTTTTGAAAATGAGTTATGGATTATGTTCCCTGTTTTCCATGGGAACTTTACTAGGCTGACATGACTTCTCAAATATGCTGGGTAGTGTCTTAGCAACTTCATCTGCCAGTTCCTTCAGGACCTACAGATGTATCTCATCAGGTCCTATAGATTTGTGCATCTTCAGGCTCCTAGGATGTTCTTGAGCCTGATCTTCTCCTACAGTGAGTAGTTCTTCATTTAGTCAGTCCCTGCCTTTGTCTTCTGCAGTTCAGGTAGTGTGACTGAAACACTTGCTGATGAAGACTCAGTCAAAAAAAGTTGTTGAGTATCTCAGCATTCTTTGTAAGCTGTGTAACCAGTCTTCTGTTCTGGAGAGTGGGCACATGTACCTATAGAAGCTTTTCTTGTTGCTCAGTCAGGTTTAATTCTATGAGAGCTTTATCTTTCCTAACCTGATCCCTGGGCGCTTTAACAATATCTCTGTATTCCTCCCTAGCTACCTGTCCTTGCTTCCACTCTTGCTAGCCTTCCTTTTTGTTGTTTAGTTTGGCCAGAAGGTCATTGTTCCTCCGTGCTGACCTCATGGTATTTTTGCCTGACTTCCTCATTAAGCTTGGAGTATTAACCAGCTGTCGTGGGCCTCTTTTTCCCTCCAGGGCTTTATGCCATGGTACTCTGTCAAGCTGGTCTCCTGAAGTCCAGGAGAATGAGTGCTCTTCTCGCTGCCCCAAGGACCTTGAATTCCACCGTTTCATGGTCACTGCAGTCAGGGCTTCCCCTTGAGCTTCACATTCCCCACCAGGCATTCCTTATTGGTGAGATTTGAGAGTTTTGGCTCTCCTATCTCATGGGAAGGAAATACTCATCAGTGCATTCCAAGGTTGCTTATGCCCTGCTGTGTTGTCCCTCCAACAGATACTGGTGTGGTTGAAGTGCCCCATGAGGACAAGGGCTTGTGAAAGTGAGGCTGCTCCATTGTGATTGTAGAGGGCCATATCTAGAGATGCCTGCACAGCACTGCAGTAATTGGTCTGGATACATACCAAAGCAGTATTTTGTTCCCGATTGTTTTCTTTGTCATAGTTCACTTTGTTCCTATAGACTCTGTGTTGTACAGACAGAGCATTAAGAGTCACATTGATTTTGGAGAAATTCTTTCTATCACAAGATTTCTTTTTCCTTTTTTTCAGCATTTTACCTGATTAACGTGAATAGGGAACTCTCTTTTGGGAGAATGGAGCATTCATCCCTGTCCTCTCTCACAGAGTAGCTGGCCCCTTTGATACTTGTTAGCCTTTTTGTTTCAAGCAGCAAGAGCAATTCCTTCCTTTTCAGCTCAGAACATGTTTCAGCTGTTTGTAGCTGCTTTGCAAATGCATTTCAAATGAAGCCTCTTTATTAACAGATCTGATTGCTGCTTAAGGCAATAAGTGCTGCAAATAGCATTGCCAAGGCAAAAAGTCCTCGTATAAGTATTTATGTATTTCTAGAGTTTTTAAGAAAGAAAACTCAAAGCTTTTTAGGTTTCCTGGTGTCCTGTTCTACTGGGGTAGATTAACAAAAGATCTTTTATAGGGGTTGGCTTAAGGTGATTAAATGGAGAAAGTGCTTACAAAGCCAGGGCCTGGATATGTGTCTAACAGCATTTGGGATCTGTTGACTTGGTGTTTTTGCAAACTCCAGATTATTTAATTTTAAGTGTTAAAGCTGGTAGACAATACTGAAATCAGAATTTGTGCAAAAATACTTTTTTTTCACTAATTGCTTATTTTTTATCAGACGAGTTTGGGGTTTTTTTACATTTGATAAGTGGAGAGATGGGTTACTCTTAGCTTACTGTAGACTGTCCTTGACTTGCAAATTCTCCTCAGCAGTGACTAGTGGAATACCATAAAATGCAGTTTGCAAGTGAAGGGAGATAACATGAAGCTTACTGTGTGGCTTAATTTTCTCTTGCTTTAAAAAGTGTTGGAAAACCACTCACTTAAGACTGGGAAACTGTCAGTAGTGGAATTGTGTAATACATTAAGACATGAACTAACCTGAATATATGCAGCTGTACTGGGAACTAACAAGAATTTTTGCAAAAAAATGGGGAAGACAGGGACTTTAAGCCTGAGATTCTTACGATCTTAATGTCTAACCCACAGCCAATGTCTGTGGATTATCTTGAAAGGACAGTGAATATCTGAAACTGGTTGGTCTTTGCTAAGAATATTTGTAATTTGGTATGTTTTATTGTGTTCAGCCATTGGGCAAACACAGAGCCAAAGCCAAAACAATGCTCTCCACTTTCCCCTGAATCCTGAAACAGCAATTAACTGAGACAGTGAAAGCAGTCAAAAAATGAAGGTATTACATGGATTTACACACTTAATGCATTTTACAATTGCTAGTTGACTTTCTTCATTGTTTTCTTGGACAGAAGGCATTTCATCTCACAGACTTCCTGTTTCCTCTTTTCGTTAGGGAAGGACTAAATGATGACTCAGGTAACACTTGCATAGCACTCTATAAAGTGTAAGCACATAATGCTGGTTTTAAGCATAACTGTTTTTCACATAGACAAAATACTACCCCAGTTATGGTACTGGGGTAGCATTCTACTCTGACAAGGACTCCTAAGAGATGTGACTTGTATCTCAGTTAGGTATAATTATAAATAATATAGATTCCATTCATTTGAAATGCATGTTAAAAAAAGTTCTAAATAAACTTAAGTCTCTCAGTAATTTCATTATCTGTTTACGTTATTTTACAGTATATAACATTACATTATTTTTAACTACCTTAGTAATGGAAAAGTTGTAAAATTTCCTGTTAGGTATGTTCTCCCAAATGTTTTGAACTGATCTAAGACACTGCTCTGCTACAAGGATTGCCTTACAGTTTTCCTGTACTCTCATTAGTGTTCCTGATAGTGTTCCTGGTACAAGTAGAGAGAGGAAACATGGAATTGTGCAGTAGGAAGCAGTGTGTGCAGGAAGAAGCAGTCACCAAATGTTTTGAACTGATCTAAGATACTGCTCTGCTACAAGGATTGCCTTATAGTTTTCTTGTACTCTCATTAGTGTTCCTGATAGTGCTGGTACAAGTAGAGAGAGGAAACATGGAATTGTGCAGTAGGAAGCAGTGTGTGCAGGAAGAAGCAGTCCCTTTGAGGTAGCAAAGAGGAATTGCATCTAACAGACTGTGGAATAGCATCCTTAGGCTGTCTCCTCTCTGGAAGACATGTGCAGCATTGGGCAGTAAAAGAGACTTTGATTCAGTGAAAATACTCTTAGTCTAGGAAAGGATACAGTGCTGAAAAAATTCTCTCTGAAGAAACGTGAAGTGTGGTATCAGTAACTGCCCCACACCTTGTGCCTGAATATTTTCTTTTCAGCCTGTGCTCTATCAGTGTGCCTGTGGGACTGCAGTCCAAGGTGGGTGCGCTCAGGTGTGTGGTATCTCACATGCTCTCAGAGCTCTGTGACAGTCTCACCATGTTCACAACAGATCAGTCAGCCCTATGGCTCATGTTTAGTGCCATCTCTGCCATATGGTATTTATGGTATATATGGTATACCTGTATGGTATTGTTACAACTAGGTGGCTGGAGACCTTGTCAGGTTGTCTTGCTTGTTCTGGCTGTTTGAGTGACCACATCAATCCACAAAGAAATTAGTTCCAAATAAAGCTTACACCACCATCACAATACAAAGAGATGAGGTCCTTTTGTTGGTTACCTGATAAAGTCCAGGAGACATTGTAGCTGTATCAGGGAGGAAATACTGGCCAAAATGAAATTAAGGTCACTTCAGTGTCAGTAACATAAGCTAGATCTTTGAGTGCAGAGCCATTATTAAGAGAAATGTATATATTTGAGTTTTTTCATGTTCATAATATCAATATCAAAATGTAAGAAAAATGTTCAGTGGGCATATATATATGAAGAATTTTTTTTTGGATACACAAGTGAGCGACAACACAGAGAACAGTTACTTGGACGGCTTCAGTGGCTGAATGGGGCTTGCTTTGCATGTGGAAGTACAATTCTTCAAAAATGCCAAGAGTAAACGACTCCTCCTTCACCTTGGAAGGAGAGCTGAAGTTTATGTTAGGTACTGAAGGCAGGTGGAAAGCTATTGCAGTTTCAGACAAAGCCAATGTTATCTGGATTTTAGTTGTTTTCCAATAAATTTGCCACATGGCTAACTACCAGTTACCCTTTTCACGCCCTTCTCTACCAGTGCTTTTCAATGGACACTTCCTCTCTTTTCCAGCTGAGCTGTTGCATTGAATTGGTTTGCTCACCAAACTGTTATCTGAGGCACAGTTTGGAATAGTACCTAGTCTGTCCATGACAGCAGGATGTGTTCAGTCAGAATGCATAATAGGCAGGGAAGGAATGGAAAAGCACATAGTTGAGTATGGCAGTGTGCAAGAGACATTTTTGACCCACTTTGTATTTGCCAAACATTTGACAGCTTGTTTTCTTTTAATTTGAATGCTTCATCTTGAAAAATGGAGAACATAAAGGAAGCAAAAGCAGAAAGGTTTAAGATCACATTTTTCCAAATATAGATCTTTGTATTTTAATTCCAAATAGCCTGTAATTTCAAAAATCCATTATACTAAAACCCTATTAATACTCAGTTGAAATGAAAAGCTTATAGGCCAGAGGTTAAATAAACTATTTTGTTTATTTCACGACCAGTATATTTTAGTTGGTTTGACTGTTTAGAGGAGAAGGGAAAAACAAAAAGAACTCTAAAATATTTGCACAGCTTCACAGGAAATAAAATAGCAATAAGACCAAAAAAATTATTGTTAGTCCACATTAGTACTGCAGGATAAGCTACTCAGCCTTGCCTTTGCAATTGGGAAAATATACTTTCTAAATTAAAAAAATATAAATGAAATACTACAAAAGTTTTTTCTGATCGCTTGTTTTAAAGCAGGGTTAAAATTATGCATCATTCCTGAAAATAGTATTTGTCAGATCTTCTGAAAGCATCCTATGATGGAGACTGACAACCTTGCCAGTCCTTAATTAACCTCTAAGAGAAAATGTTTCTTCAAGTTTTTGGCTGACTGTTTTGGTTTTTGGGGTTTTTTTCGCTGCAATTCAAGCCCATTAGTTCTTGCCCTATCCACTACAGACACAGTGAACAAACTGTTCTCTACTTCTTGGTGATAGCCTTGTAAAAACTGTCATTATCCCCACTCTCAATTTTGTCTCATTTAGCCTGATCAGTTCCAGTTCTCTGAGTCTTTCTTCATAGGTCATGTTTTCTAGATCTCTGATCTATTTTCCCTCTCAGGCCTTTTTCAGACAGTTAATTTCTTTCTTTGAAATCTGATGCCCAAAAATGGATGCAGTATTCCAGCTAGAGCTTTTCCACTGCCAGAGTTGAAGGATTACTTCCTGCACTTTGCAGGCTGCTCTCCCATACATGTCACAGAATGGTGATTGGTTTTGGGGGTTTTTTTGCAGTAGCACAACTGTGACTCTCACTCAGCTTATGATCTGTTCTGTCTTCCAGACTGTCATTTGGTGCTCCCCATCCTGAACAGCTGATTATTTCTGCCTGAGCATAGTCCCTTCTGCTTTTCTGCACAGCATTTCAAACTTCTTCTCTAAGCAATGCTCCAGTTTCTGAAAGTTATTTTAAGTTCTGGCAATGCCTTCCTGTTGCACATTTGCAGGCTTAGCTAATGTGGTTTCTGTTCTATTGTCTGAATTCTTAATGAAAATACTGCATTCCATAATGGACCTCCAGTTAGCAGGTTATTCCAATTGCTCAGAGACCCATTAGGAACCACTCTTGGGTTATGGTTGTTCAAACAGTTTTCACTGACTTTTTAGTACTTTAATCTGAAATTTGTTTCCTAAATTTGCTTATAAAATTATTATGGGAAATGTTATCAAAAATATTTTCAAAATCAAATTATATGAGAACCAGTTGTTTTTCTCTGTCATAAATCTTTTTATCCTCCTTACAAGTGAAGTAGACTGACTTGTGATTTATCCTTGATGAATTTGTGTTGATTATTACTTATTTGCTCATCTTTCAGTGGTTTTAAATTCTTTATTTGTTCAGTTTTTTCACTGCATTGGATCTGAACTGTCTGTTCTGTAATAAAAGACATATATCTGCTATCTGTCGGACATCTTATCTTTGAGAACTTCTCAGTGACAATGAGTAAAAAGTTCTGAGGTCACTTCAGTCCCTTTTTGGCTGTCCCAGGATAAAGTTTGTTATATTCACCTGATTTGAAAACTTACATATTTTTTGAATGTATCGTGGTTTGTTTCCCTATTTTAGACAAAGATTTTACTTCTTTGCAACTGTATTAGCCACATGCTCTCAGATTATTCTTCTAATAAAATGTGCAAAAATTTAGTAAGCACTTCAGCTTTCCTAGTCTTGAGTCATAGAATCATAGAATCATTTAGGCTGAAAAATACTTTTAAGAGCAGCAATTCCAACTGTTAACTCAGCACTGCAAGTCCTCCACTAAGCCATGTCCCTCAGTGCCACATCTACATGTCTGTCAGAGCTGTTACTTTTCTGCTAAGTTTGGACTCCCTTGTTCCATAGCCATGACAGAACAGCCATACTGCAAAACTCCCAGTACTGCAGAAGTGCATCAGGCTTTTCCAGCTCTGCTCTTCCCAGCAGTCTCCATCAGCAATAATGCTGCAATCCTACTTCCCACTTTTTTGGCCAGCTCAAGTGTGTTGTTCAGTGTCCAGGACTGTGGTCAGCAGAGCAGACACATCATGACCTTCAAAAGCCAGGAGATGTGGTGGTCTGGCTGCTCTATAGAGAACATGCTTTGTGAAGAGCAGTCATGGCCACAGCTGCAGCATCTGCTCTGCTGCACTGGCCAGCAAGGGCTGAGAAGGATTGGTCAAGTCCCTGGACTGTCTGTACATGAAATTCAACCCCAATTGCAGAGAGTGGCAGTGCTGGCCACTCTCCACTTCACTGTGTAATTCTCATTTAAGAATGACTGGAGTTTTTCCTGGACTGTCTGTGCATGAAATTCAACCCCAAATTGCAGAGTTTGCAGTCACAGAGGCAGTGCTGGCCACTCTCCACTTCACTGTGTAATTCTCATTTAAGAATGACTGGAGTTTTCTGAATAATAGATATATCTCAGTATTTCATGTCAGTGGGAAATGCTGTGTGAAGAACAGTTACTCTAAATAAGAACTGAGGAACTGCTATTGGAAAATTATTATAAATATTAGCAAAGTGCTAATTTCAAAAATGGAACACAGATTTCATTTTGTAGTGTGTCAATATTTAATTGTAAAGTTCCCTTGAAAAAGTAACTACAGTAACTCTGATATCTCTTTTTTAATCCCTTGCAGCTCCCAGACAGCTGTATAATGGATTACTATGAAAAGTACAAGCACAGAATGAATGAGCTTGAAGCATTTAATATGGTAAAAGTTATGGGAATAATACTACTACCTTGCATATATATGTGCTAGTCTAGAACAAAGCCCTATTAAGTTTTATGTGGAGGTGGACTGTCTTACACTGTGGTATGTAATCTCAAAAAACAAAGCAGTTCCCCCTTCCATACTTTGGAGCGTGTCCTATTCCAGAACTATATTAGGTGTAAGTAAAGTAATAAAGTGAACACATGGTAGATTCTTTTTCAAGAGGGACTATTGCACTGGAAAATGGAATGTCAGTCTCCTTTTAAATCTAGACTGGTCTCCATGCAGTTATTTCATAAAAAACTCTTTTTATTGAAATTCATTATTTCCCTCTTTAAATTGTTCTGCTACATTTAATATTATTTTCTTGTTGGACAGTGTCTGAAAAACAACTAAATAACATAGTTCCCTGACTTTATGGCATTCCATATATTTTTGATATTTAATATAATCTGTTTAGAAGATGTCCATCCCATAGGGAAAACTAGCAAGGTGATATTTATACAACAGAACCCCTAAAAAATAATTGACCTTCCTGGAATTGTTGTGAGGAAATGTAGCCATTTGGAAGTGTATCGCCTGTCTTTCCCAAAAGGATTATAGCATCTAATCTTTCTTTCAGTTGAAGGTTGTTCTGGCTCCTTGCATAGAGGTTTTGATACTCCTGGATCGTCTTTGCTACCTCAAGGAGCAGGTATTTTTGCATTCTCTTTTATGATACCTAAAGGCTACATCACTGAAATGAGACTATTTCAGTCAATTTATTACTGTGCAGACAAAAAGTCTCTGTTGCAGAATTATTATTCTCATCATATTTGCAAAGTATAAGCATTCATTCCATTTAGTATAAACATATGCCCAGCAGATGTTTTTATTTTCAACAAAGCAGCAACAGTAAAGTTTATGGTCTCTTAATTGTATGGTAATTACTAGTCAATAGATAGTAAAAATAAATTAATCAAAGATGCATCAAATCTCATTTTATACACTATAATGAGTTATTTAATAATTTAAAATTTTTGGAAATGCTAAGCAAATATTGTGCTGTTAATACTTGAACTTTCAATTAATGTGCTTTGGAACATAGAATTCAAAAAATTTTGAATTAGATCCAAAATGTTTATGACTTCCTTTTACTGTTTCTTAATTAAGATCAATAATGAGAGAGGGTGCACTTTTTCTAACTGTATGGGTCAGCTGAGGTACATTTGACTAACATACAGCCTGGATATATTTTACAAGTATAGATCTGGGATGTAATAAGCAAATGCTACTACATTTACTCCATGATGACTTCCATTATTACACTATTTCTTCTAACATTGATTTGAAGCTTGGCCTGGTTAACTTGAAAGCACTGGTAATACTTTTTCTGCACCAGTAAACATTTTTCACACAACTAATAATTTCCTAGGAGGAAATGGTAGCATCTTCCAGCTTCTGTTCTGGGCCATGGTCAAAATAAAATTTTGAAATAAAGTTTAAACTCATTCATATGAATAGCTGTGGTTTTTCCCTATAAACCTTTCATTTTAACAGCTCCATTTTATCATAAGTGAAAACTCACTTTATTCTCTGTCATGGTACACTTGGAACAACTGAATTGTAGTAAATGCATGCCTTTGTTCTAACTGGTATTTTTACAGAGAGGCAATTTGAAATAGCTAAATAATTATGTGTTTTCCCAAATGGCAACCAGTTAAAAATTGCTTAGAAATCTGTGTAATTTCCAAGATGGGAAAGCAAACTTGCTGCATATAGCACTAATTCACCTTTTCTAAATGTAATATATGCATGGATTTCATCTTGTACTGATTGATTCACAAAATGTGTTTAGGAAGAAAAATAAAACTTAAAAAAGCCAAATGCAGCATGATGACCTGATCCAGCCAGCCTGAATAATTTGAAAAGTCATTTAATTAGCTTCAGTAGTAGAATGTGCAACATAAAATGAGCATGACATGATCCTTAATTTCTTTGCTCCAGTTCAACCAAAAAGTAAAGCTTTGTTGATGAAGGAGGTGGGAAGATATCACTTGATAGCACCAAAAATAATTAAATGTCCTTTTTTCACAACAAACTTCCCCCCATTTCCTTATAAGTGGTTTTCCTGCTTTGCATTAACATAATTCTATTTATTTTCAATTTTGTATTTCAAAATGTGGATTTATTACAATATTTTAGCTTATAAGTCAAACAAATTTTTATGCACTACAATCATATGTCATTTTCAGGAAAACATTGCCTGGTCTGGACTTGTGAAGTTATTTGATCCTGTGAAGTCCCCAAGATGCTATGCAGTTATTGCTCTGAAGAACCAGTAATGTTCTTAAGTGGAAACAAATTGGAAATTGATTCTGAACTGATAATGCTGTTTCCTCCCTTTTACCCTTTTATTTTTAATTGATTCCTCAAGTACAATGTTTGCTTTTCAGATGCAAAAGAAAAAAGTGCAATGCCTCTTTGAATCTTCAGAAATAAATATCTCCTTTATAAATATGATTGCTTCCTTATGTCAGTTATTAATGTTGAACATCTGACTTAGTTATAAATGTGATTATTACTTAACATTTATATTTCTTCTTTTTAAGTTATTATGCTTGTGTTTCCTTTCTCTTGATACTTCTAATCTCAAGATAACCTCAATTTTTATCCGTGGCTGGTATCAGCAGTCTCAGACTAGGCTCACTTTTTTCTTTTCTGGATTAAGGTGGTGCAGAGTATAACCAGAAAAAAAAAACATGCACTGTAAACAAGAGGTTTGTAGGTACACAGTTTGTGGTAATTGGGAGTGGGGCTGGGGCCAAGCCTCACCCCCAGTGGGTACAGCTGTGCAGGGCAGGTGAGCAGCACTGACAGCAATGAGCCATGGAGTGCCCAGGGGCACTGAGCAACCACCAAAGGGAGCAGAGGGCACCCAGGTGCAATGCATCAACACGAGGGGTGTAAAAGGTTGGGCTAAAGAGCAAGAAGGGCAGATGCCTGAAGCCTTCTGATGGGGTATGGTGTTACTCTGTACAGGTGAGTGCTTAAAGCTTTCTCACATTGTATGAGGGCACTCTGTGTATCATGGCCATCTCTACTGTGGCATGTGCTGTGCTATATGCTGTGGCAGAGGCGCATAGGCTAAATAGGATCTTTGTACTGCCTCTTCTTCAGGTCATCAGGACCTGAGATTATAGAGCAGCCTAGAAGAGCCTAAGTAGTGACTACCTGCAAATGACACTTTTATATCAACGCCTTCTTCACTCAGGCATTTTCCTGGCAAGCACTTGCTTGCCTGTCACTCTGAAAGAAAAATATGTGTGCTCTAATCCAGTGGGAGATTTCCCAGTGCTTAAGAATCAGCTGCCCTGCTGGGGTTTAGTCTGTAATCTTGCGTTTTTATTGGAAAGCTATTATCTGACCCAAATCTGTTGGGCATAAATGCTTTGATACCCAAATCAATTAAAACTTCCTAGGCAGTTTCTTGTTAGCTGTGCTGCATTCATGAGTGGGAAATTCATTTGTTGATGCATTTATCTCCATGGGTTGCCTAATTAAACTTGTAGATTTTCCATCAATTATAAAAGAGAAAAGTTTATTTTCTAAATCCTAGTGCTTTTATTAGAATTTTCCAGTATATGTAAAACATAATTAACTACTAGTGCACAGAAGAAAAGGACAACAAATAAATAATAAGATATAGCACTAAAGAAGAAAAAGGGGAGAAAAAAGAAAAGAGGAGGATACACATGGAAGATAAGAATAACAAAAATATTTTTATATAAATTGTATAATCACAGTGATTAGACTGAGATGTGCTTTTACTCTGTTGCACTTTACAAAATATAATGAGGGCCTGTGGACGTGACCACTCAAGAAAAGAGAAATAAGATGTTTTTCTAACAAGTCACATCTTTCCTGATGCATTCATTCACTTGTAAGAAATATTTTAATAATTTTATTTATTTTTATTTAATAATAAAGTCACTGCTGTCTAGAACTCCAGTCCTTATTAAGTCCATTGTTCCAGTATGAGAGTCTGATATTTGTTTGGTCTGACTATATTCAATCCTTAGAGCTGCTGAACATCTTCATTGCCCAAGGTGACTAATAGAAGCTGCAGGTCTGGAGCAGTAAA
This sequence comes from Passer montanus, assembly GCF_014805655.1. Lineage (NCBI taxonomy): Eukaryota > Metazoa > Chordata > Aves > Passeriformes > Passeridae > Passer > Passer montanus. The sequence goes on from NW_024364270.1 coordinate 7,280,829, forward strand.
GCTAAGAGGAAAAATGAGGGCTTCCATGTATGCTGCCTTTTGTTATACAGAGAGCACTGAGGAAACTAACAAGCTGCTGAATTTTTTTCCTAGGAGAGGAATCAAAAGAAAGAAAATTGTTTCCTAACCTCTAAGCATCTGGAAGGAAAAAACCAATAATATCTGATCTAAAAAGGCATTGTAAAGTACATGCTGTTAAAAAGAAAAAAGGTGAACAAAAATCCTAGAAAAATAGGTTTTATTATATTATGTTCTGCTAAGACGTGATGACTAATTGTTACTGAAGTGTTACAGTGTTGGCATCCCTATCTTCCGTGCTGTTCTTCACCATCACCTTGGGGAAGAAATTGCCTTTTTTGTGTTATGAGCGTTCTTCTGCTTTCTCAGACCAAATTCTAAAAACTGGGCATATATGATGTTTAAACAAAGCAAGCACAGTTTCCCACTGAAAACAAGGGCTTAAAAGTACCTTTTTATGGTCCAAAAATATTCATTTGAGCAAGCCCTGTCTGGTTTAATCTGAGCACAGTCAAAATTGCAAAGGGTGTACAGACTAGTATTAATTTTATGTGATATGTGTGTAATGCTAGGTAAATTCAAAGTTAGATTTTTATTATGATCTTAAGAGAACATTTGCAACAGTTTAGAAAAACAAGCACATCTCTAGGATTAGCACAAGTGTTTGTCTGTTTTAAAAGGGTCTGAATAAATTTGCATTCCCTCCCCCAGCAACTTCTCAAGTTCTTTCAGTACTTTTCATGCACTTTGTAGTCTATGCAGGCAAAAACAGGCAATGTGCTTCTTAGAATAATAACTATCAAGAGGTTTATATGATGAGTTTGGATTCAAGTGAAGTCAGTTGCTGTCTTCCCTCAAAGCTGTTTCAAAGCTTTGGGTGCCTGAATACCTATGAGTTATTGTTTACACAGTGGAAAAATCCCTGACAGTAATCAAGATGAATAAAACCACTTTTCTTCATGGTTATTGCCAGAAGTTCTCCCATAAAGTAAACTGTATCCTAAATATGATTTAGTCTTTTGATAGGAAAGAATCTCCATTTTCTTTCAGTGTGACAGACCATTATCTATCTTGCTGTGCTCCCTAAGGAAAGAGAATATATCTGCTTTCCATCAGGTGTTTTCCTGATTCTGTTTGCAGCACAGTTATGCATTCTCTAACAAATTCAGAGTGTTTTGTTTATCTTTCTTAGGGTTGAAACCTGTTCCTCGATGGAGGAACAAGAGTATCTGTAGGGTATGTGTGCAATGTTAATATTCAAGAGATCAGTGTAGCCCCAAAATCTGCAAGCCTGCTTTTGTGACAAGCTGTAAATCTGCAGGTGGAGTGGGGTTCCTCAGGGGCTGGTGTTGGGGCTGGTGCTGTTTATTGTCCTTGTTGGAGACATGGACAGTGGGATTGCGTGCATCTCGGCAAGTTTGCAGATGACAGCAAACTGTGTGGTGTGGTCAGTGTGCTGGAGGGAAGGGATGCCATCCAGAGGGACCTGGACAGGCTTGAGAGATGGGCCCACAAGAATTTCATGAGGTTCAGCAAGGCCAAGTGGAAGGTCCTGTACCTGGTTTGGGGCAATCCCAAGCACAAACACAGGCTGGGCAGAGAATGGATTGAGATGAGCCCTGGGGAGAAGGACAAGGGGGAGTGGTCTCAAGCTGAAGGAGGGTAGGTTTAGATTAGATGTTAGGGAAAAATTGTGAGGCACTGGAACAGGTTGCCAGAGAGATTATGGACTCTTCATCCCAGGGAGTGTTCAAGCTCAAGTCTAGTGGATGGTGTCCCTGCCCCTGGCAGGGGGGTTGGAAGTAGATGATCTTCATGGTCCCTTCTAACTCACACCATACAGTGATTCTATGATTCTAGGTCTGATTCCTCACATATAACATTACACCACAAAAAAAATTTGTGCTAGTTTAGTTTCAAGGGCTTTTTTTCTGACTAAGTATTAGGTATATTTTATGGGTTATTCATTACTATTAAAGTGCTTAATGTCTGCTCAGAGTTAACATGCTTTTGCTGTCTCTTGATGGACTTAAAATCTTGAGACTGTCTTGTCATGGCATAAAATCTGCACAGGGGAAGCATGCTCAATATATTTGACTTTGTAGCAGCAATATGTCTTTTAAATGACTGGAGTACTCATTGGCTTATATTTACTTCTTTCCTAAAAACTATCCTAAATGTGGCATTATATTGCCAAATATCACTTGTACTAAGGGCGAGTGGTAAAACAGGACCAGCACCAAGAAAGTCCTCCCTGCTTATGTGTGAACTAGCCAACTTAGTGTGGTGCTTTCCTAGGCAAGTAACTGAATACTCATCATTGTTAGCATCTTTAAATCTCTTTATCCCATCTTATCCCATGCATCTTGGCATTCTCACTGATACCTGTTCTCCTTCTTCCTTATGTATAGACTAGTGCACTGAAAAGAGGGGAATTTGTGCTAGGCTGTGGGCCACGAAGAATTTTGAGTATTTGTTAGCAAATCAGAACAGAGGTGCAGTTGTCCATACACTTAAATCAGCCACCTAACCCTTGGAACTGTGACTTTAGCTCCCTAAGTTTCTGAAATCCATTCAAATTTTGAATTCCAAAATCCTGCCAGATGGGAGCATGACCTAATTCTCTGGGAATCCAGCTGCAGTTCTCTCCCTTCTAGAATAACCAACTCAGATTGGTGGGTCTGTATCCTGTATCTCCAGGCAACTGCTGAATAAGATGGTTTCTTAGAATTTGGTTATCCCTTCTTGTTATCTCTGTCAATGTTGTATTTTAGTGTACTTGGAGATAGAGTAAAATCCCTCTGAGATTTAGGATGCCTCAGAGAAGCTACTCCACAGTTATGCTTCTTGTTGCTTTCTGCCTTAAATTAATTCTTGATGATCAGAAAGATTAGTAAGCACCAGACACCCTGAGAGGCACAGGCTATTAAAAATTACTGTGCCCACTATCTTCTCTTCACAAGTCTTTCTCAATTCAAGAGCTCCAAAGCATTTTCTTCACAGGAATCCCAGAGCACATTATCATGAAACTCAGACATCTAAGGAAACCCACCAACATAATAAAGATTGGCCTCAAACTGTTAAAACATGCTCTTGTTCACCAATCTTCGCAGTGTAAACCTACATTCTCTTCAAGGCTGTTTGCAATGTCTGTATAAACTGGAAACAAATAGACACTCGTCTCACATTGCCAGTGATGCTGTTCATGAAATCAGCAAGAGAATGACATTCTAGTCTCTGCTTTATGCCAGAAAGCAACAGAACCCTTAGAATAGGTATGCCATTCAAAGACATTCTTCTGACATTCAAAGATTTCTTCTGATACCCTTATTGAAATCTTTTGAACAGATGTTTTCAGTCAGTTCAGTCTGTTACTTACTTCAGTCACTACTGACTGCCATCAACAGGTTGACAATGTCCTGTGGTTCAAGGTCCACCTGTGGACCATTCTCAGAATACACTTGTCCAAACAGTAAATTACTTCATTTAATTGCTGAAAGTGGTACTCCTAGGTTTATTTATGGATTTTATAGTAAATTTGTTTTATCCAAGTGGAACACTGCTATATACCATAATTTTCTCAGAAATGTGCATTTGAAGTACACCAGAAAATAGTCTTGATATTACCAATTAAATGTAGAAGAAGTTGAAGTGGTATTGTGTGTGTTCTTGGATAGGAAAGCACAGTATATGACCGGTTATATCATGAGGTGCACTGGCCAGAATTTGATAATTCACAAATATAAAACACATATGTGGGATTACATGGAGAAAATATCTCAGATTTGCAGTTACTATAAAGTGCATTGCTGGTCTTTAGGAACCATGGGAAGAAATGTAATTATCTTATTTAACTGGAATACAGGAAAACTGGATCTTTCAGTAAGTAAACAGAGTCACATTTTAAGTTGCCTTATGATTTAGGAACTTTTTGCAAAAGTGACAATTTTCTGGGGAGCAACCATATGATATACTGTTCACCCCAGGAAATCAAGCTGTTTTCTACACATTTATTTTATACCTGTTCTATAATCCATGTCTATACTTGTTTTGGATTTGTGGTTTTGTTTTGTTTTTTCTGTTGTAGTTGATTATTAAATTATCTCTCTTCAGTGTTTTGCATTTACAGTCACAGTTGTTATAAGGACTTTTTTCTTCTTGTAGCAAGCACATACTAACAGTATACAACTATTTAATATCTTTGCTTAAGATTACCAAAGACTGTCCAAAAGCAAAATATCACTTCTGAATTTAGCTGAAGTTTATCTGTGGATTAAAAACTTCTGCATATGAAACCTGTTAAACTTTTACATTTTCATTACAAAATTCTCAGATTTATACAAGTCTTTCTTTTTGCATCTTGACCAGTATGAGCTTACTGATGTAGATAAAGATGTTGTCAGGGTAGCTGGTATTGGGTTTCACATGGAATTTTTCAGGAAAATCAAGATGCACTAAATCTACTGAGCCAACAAATCAGATTGTTAGACTGAAGCTGAGATGGCCTTAACACACTGTCAACTCTTTCATGAGTCACTGAAGAAAGGAGCAAAGCTGTCTGCTTACTGAATAACTGAGTAGTGTCTGGCACTGAAGGAGAAAATTCCAAAGCAAAAAGGAGCAGTGGTCACCTCTCTGTATTATACAGACCTTCAGAAACAACAATTAAAATGTACAGTTGTAAATCTATGCTGTTTATTACACCTTCTATTATTGAAGTAATGAATAAAGACTGACAGCAGAAGCAACCATGCTGTTTCTCAACTATAAATCCTAAATTCACTTGTTAGTATTAGAAAGGCTAAAGTCATCAAGAGGACACACAGATGTTAAAAACTGCAAAAAGAGCTGTGCATTGCTTGAATAAATGTGCCATTTGCTAAGCTTTTTATGTACTGAGGCATGGGCATCAATTCAAAGAACACAATTCACAAAATACTCAATGAGAATCATATAAAACAAGTTATATCAATTTTAAGGTCTCCAGTGTTTATTGACAGACTATCATTAGCTAATACAAAAATGCTTTCATTTCACAGAAATTTTAATTTGAGAATACAAATAATGGTAGAGAGTCTCATAGTAAAAATGCATATCATTAAGGTCAAGGTCTAGACAAATTCTTGATTTAAGTAAAAGATGTCTGTCCAACAGTGTAGTGAAGAACTGCATTGTCTTTTGAGTCAGTGGCTAATTTCTGTTGATTACCATGGGAGCAGGCTTGGATACAAAAGCATCTGCTGAAGACCAACAGTGTGGATGATCAAATACCTTTTGTGCAAGGACAGTTCCAAATTTACATTTCTGAAGGTGAAGAGATCTTGTGCGCTTCCTTTATTCAGGCATATTGAAGTTGAACAGTATAGAAATTATTGTGAATACTGGTCCATCATTGAAATCTTCCTGACATATACTAAGAGAAGGTTTAAATGGCTTTTTGTTGTGTTTTTTTTTTTTTAATTTCAGATAATGTTTCAATGCATCAAAACTCAGGATTTTCTCTTCTCTCACTAGTCCTTAACAATGAGGGCACTGACTACAGTAACAGAGTTAAATAGCACTTTTTGTTCCTAAGAACAACTGAAGTGTCACAGCCTGTACTTTGATTGAATCCAATGGTATAATTCTCATGAACACCATTTAACTGATCCTATGAACAAGAAAAGTAAGATTTAGCCTTAATTCTTTAAAAAGGCAACACTTGTCACAGTACTTTAACAGAATATTTTCATAGCAAGATTTTACTTTGTATTCACTTTTCATTTTCCCCTGTGTTTCCCTTCTGTCTATGCAGAAATTCTATAAAATATTGTAAAACAAGAAATTGAATTTATCTGAGCAGTGTGTTTCACTAGTTAGCCACATCTACCAGCCCTTTGTAGGCAGCACATCCCTCATTCATGAACCATGTGTTAAAGATAGGAATGTTAATTAATAACACTTTTTGCACAGCCCATGAATTCAATAGAACCTATAAATGTTGACTGTCAGACAAAAATTTTGATTGGTTTTTATAATGCCATTTAGGATATGTTTTAAGCATGGATTTCTAAAGAAAACATTTTTAAAGGGGATTTTATGAAAATATTTTACAGCAGGACTTGAAAATTATGTAATTGGAGGTAGAATCTCAGTGGAGAATTAAAATACTATTTCAGGTTGTCTGTCTTCAGGGATAATTTAATAAAAATCCCGTTTGTTATGATTTAGCAACAACAGAAATTAATAAAGTGTGAAAGGTATCACAATTATTCGTTTACTTCTGGTTTATTGAAATATTACAGCCTCATACATTGCTAATTTACTTGTCTTTGGTGAACTGTGCCTAAGATTTTGGAAGAGTAAACCTGGGAACATCCATGCTTTTGTGCATTAGTGTTTTACAGTTCTTTGAATGAAATAGAAGTGTATGATATGGTAAGCAATGTCATGTTTCCCCATAAAAAACAGATGTCAAAACAAATCTGAATACATGCAAGAGAATATTACAGTTCACAGTAACCATTCAGTTTCTTTATCAATTTGTAATCAAAAGTTCATGTCAGCTTAATTCAGTGCTTTTTAGCCAGTTAAGATTTGAGACCAGCTTCACATTTTGAGTCTCCATCTCAGGAGAGTGAAGACAGATTCACTTTACACCAGGTAGAGCTGCTATCTTATTACCTTGTGTCCCAGAGGCCACATAAGCCCGTTAGTCTGGGATACCCCCAAATTTATTCTAAGCTCTGCAGCATCACCAGTCTGTGGTGCAGTGCTGCCCTGCTACGGTTCCACTCCTCTGTAGCCCAGGGGAGAAGCATGTGTATGCTCTGAGCATTATCTGGGGTTTCTTGACAGGATAAACAAGGAAGAAGGAAAAAGTTTTATTACTCCTCCCACCCACTGCTTGTGTTATGCCTTCAAGCACTTTGGGCTGGGTTTTCCCTTGCTGTCTAAGGGTAGCAGTGAACGGCTCACACAGTTCTTGAGGGTCAAGCATTGCTCCTGCATATCTCTTCTGTGTAATTGGTGCCTGGGACATGCTGCCACCAAAGGCTGGGTAATTCTCTTTGTGGAAGTCAGCCTGATTTGTACCTGTTATGTCCAGTCCTGACAGAGAGCAGCCTTGTTAATGCAATGGTGTGGTCACTTAGGGAACTGCTTTCTGCAGGAAATGGGTGCAGGATTTCCTTTCTCTTTTAGAAGTGTCACTGTGCTTTGCAGTATGGTGGGGCTGTGCTGTTCCAGGTTGTTCTGAACCTTTTTTTATTGAACTGGAGTTCTTCTGTTGAACAGTGAAATTACAGGCTTGTCATTGAGCATTGCAATACATCTTATTCCCAGGTTGCCTAGAGGACATTATTAAAGAGAAACAAAAGAAAACAAGTTTTGTGTCAGACAGGTATTTTTATGTGCAATAAATCATAAATGTCACTCTTTGTTGGCAGAAGAGTGCATACACTACATGCATTATCACTACATTTGCATTCTGACAATCCTCTTAACAACAACTTCAAAGTGATTTTCAAGAGCTGACCTTCAATCTTAAAACATCTCTTCAGGACAACTATCATTTGTATTATAAATATAGTTTTTATCTCTAATTTTCCTGGACTTCTTACCTGTTCTTTTTTGTTTTTTCCTTCACTTGAGAGATAATGGAGTCTTAGAGAGAAGTACCATTGTCCAGTTGAAGCAAAAGTTTGTAACAAATATTTTGGCATAACTGAAATAAGATTTTGTACAGATAAGAAATCTGAAAATTTTTTTGTAAATGCTGAAATGGTTGGTTCCCCTTGCAGTTTTAAACTTAGGAAGTTCTAATGTCAATATACACAGTCAATGTATGCAGTTTGTATGGCTTTCAAAATAGCGATGTGCTGAGCAACGTGAATTCCAGTGCTCTGTTTTCCCAAAAACCTAAGCAAATTATTTTAGACAGAGCTTTATGTAACAAAAAATCCCTAATGTTTGTTATGAAAGCCAGCTATAGAAATATTATTTTCGTGTTCTTTTTATTTTTCTTTTTGTATCTAACCACTGTATCTTCTGTTGAAAGTGACCTTAGAAGTGTTTACACTCAGTTGCTGAAAAATTGTGTATTTGTTTGTTGGCTTAAAGTGTCAGGGATTTACCTCTGCAATTTGTTCCTAAGTTGCCCTAAAAAGCAGACAGGTAATAAATTACTTCCCATACAAAATAAGGATGCTTCAGTAAACCCTTCCAGAAGAATACTACAAAGTATTTTCATTTTTTAGCTGAATGTCACCTTTCCTTGTAAAAAATATTTTTCATCAAGTGTCTATTTCCTGCAAAGAAGAACAGGAAAACATTTCAACAGACTGATTAATTTAATTTTTCACTTCATTTATGTGAATTCTGATCCTAGGTATAAAATACATTACCTACTTATATCTATTTAAACCCTATTTGAAGAGCTAAAAAGCAGCCTGCAGGATTCCTACCTGATCCTGTCTCTTTCTTCACTGTGATTCCTCCCTGATATGAATTGTACTAACAGATCCTATTTATCACTCACGCTTGTTGTCTTGAAGGATACACTAATTTCTTCAGGGAATAACTTGACCTGCAGATGGTTCACAAATGGTCTGTAACAATTTTCAACTGCTTTGCTTTATGACTGGATAATTTTTGCAGTAAAGCAAGATCTGTTTGTGCAGATATTGGTTCATCTGCTTACCCTTATGACTTTGATCCAGTCTAGGTCACAAGGCACTGCATTGTGGTACACATAAGTGGAAGATATCCGCCAGGATCATAAGCTAGCAACAGTGGCAAATTAAGTGTGGATTAATGATGGCATATGAATGATGAACTATATTTCCTGCTACTAAAAGAGCATCTAATCAAAATTAGCAGTTGTAACTACTCAGTTAAGAGCATTACAAAAGTATTTATGGAACATGTATACCAAATAGGTACAAACAAAGCCAAAGAAAAGCATTTTTTAAATAAATTAGGTAGTTAAAGAAAGTAAACATTTCTGAAACATATTTATCCCAGACTTTTCTGCAAGCTTAATATGGTATGTGTAATATACACATTTAATATTAATGTTTGTCTCATGATCAAAATAAGTATGCTGTGAACCAATATCAGAGAATCTAGGAAGGAAATTCAGACATTTGATGCCAGAAAGAACACTGCATGCTAACAGACTGAACACTGACAGAAAGTGCACGAAAAATAGCCAAATATGTAGCAAATTGGACATACCACAGGATGTTTTGGAAACACAGCAACAGCAACAATGGAAACTTTTCAGACTTTGTTTAGTTAAAACAGAAAACAAAAGCAAGACTGATTGAATTAATTAATGAAAAAAAATGTTGACCATTTGGAACATAGCAAATGTAAACCAAAAGAATTGAACAGAATAAAAATTAGAATTGTTTCCAGTTAGTGTATCTATTTTTATACATTGTATGCTCAACAGACAAAATTTTATAATTATCTCTAATGGGAATACTCAAAGCCATCTTGGTGAGCGTTAAAGATGTGAGGCTACATGTTTGACTCAAATATGCTTAAATGTAACTGATTTAGAAAAATTATCATGTGCGTACTGTCATGGTATATAAATACACCCCTTGCAGCATCATGCTTGAATGGCACAGATTGATGAATTTCTGTAATTGATTTTACTGTGTCTTGATCTGTCTTTCACAGTTTTAACAAATATTTCAGGATTTGATGAAAGTTGCAAATTAAACAAAGCCATAACCATGTTTCCATTAAGTTTTATCTTCTTTCTTTATTTTCATTTTCACTTTTCTGTTTTCAGTTCTGGACAAGAAAGTCACCTTACCTTTTTGTATTGTTTTAGTAAGTATTCTCACTGCTGTCTGTTGAATATGAAATGAGGTAATACTGCCATGAAAGGAACATCTTCCCAATTTCAATCTGTTCTGTCAATCATTAAAACAAATCTAAACATTACATAGTAACCCCAGGAGCTTTTAAATTCCCATTTCCAAGTGCAAGCCTGTTTTAATGCTGCAGTGCTCAGGGAAGAAGCAGTGTTGAAAATCCTTGTTGGCTTTTCTTGGAATGTATTTCCTGCCTGCTTTTTTTCCTAACCATTCCTGTGACAAATCCACTGTCTGAGCATGTTTTTTTGTGTGTGTTTATTTGGCATGAGTGAGTCTTTTTGCATTGTTCTCCTGTACTAACAGTGTGAAATAGTTCAGGAGTAGCAGTTTCTGCTCAGATGTGAACAAAGACTGCTTTATGGTGTCCTATCAGGCATTCAGAAGCCAGTATTACTGGTGAGAGCAAAAAGTGTTATTTATTTGTTTACTTTAATGCATTTCCTGCTTTCTTAACTGCATGGTTCACCTCCAACACTTCCCACTGTTTGAGTGGGATAATACTTGTTAAATTGAAGAGATCCTTTGTAGCCACTTGACTCCAAGCATTTCAAGGAAAGCTGCCAAATGTGATTTCTCAGGGCTGTACCTTAATGCAAAAAACACTGGCAAGAGGAAGGAAGGGTTGGAGTTCACAAGCAACTTCCATGTACCAGGAAAGTCAGCTTTGCCTTCTGAAGATTATAGATGAAGTGTTGCATGTTAGCAAGTTGTGGACAAAGGCATTTGTGGCAATATTTTATAACTGCCTTTACCAAGGCTGCATAAGGATACAAGATTTGACCAGTTGCACAGATTTCTGTTATTTCGGGGGGGAAACAGAGATAAATGGTTAAATTCCTCAGATCATATCCTTCCTCCAGTAATGTGGCTACTGAAAGGAGATTTTTTGAACCTTATTAAAGAGATTTATTATATGTAGTTCTTCTATATTAGTAGTAGTTCTGTGCATGTTCTTCTTCAATAATTTGTTTTCTTGAAATGTTTTTAGATTTTCCTTTATTAGTGTGATAGTTAATCACCAGCAAAATATTCAGCATTCATACCTGTATTCCTACCAGGCCAGGATTTCTTGTATGGCCTATGAAAAAGGGAATTGATGGGGACAGTTCTCTGTGTGATCTGTATAATCAAAACTTCCGTTACTCAGTGAAAAATATAAGGAATTTTCCTGATCTTTGTACCATTTTTATGGCACATAGCAAGGATATCAGTACATTTTTCTCTTACAAACTAGTACCAACAATCCAGACTAGTTCTCCTACTTTTTTTCCCCCCATAAAGTTAAATTTAGGATTTTTTTATTAATAAAAATGTGCTTTTTATTGTAGCATGAGGAAAAAAAAAGGAGAAAATCAACCAATTTGCACAATATATTTTTCACTGTATAAAGCAAATTATGAATGTCAATGCCAAGCCTTCAATGCATGAACCCTTAAAGCCACCACCCCACATTAACTAAGGAATGTTATAGTTATCTTAGAAGTAAAATGCCTACATTTGCCAAGAAAATAAGCTTAAATTTTGTCTGCTAGGTTTCTCTTCTTTCGGATTTCACTCTTGGGTCTATGTAGACCTAAACATGTGTCATATGCTTCTATATTTTTAAAGTCCTACCTGGACTTTACAAGTCTTACTGGAAAAGAAAACTATGAATTCCAAGTGTTGAACTATAGGTTGCTTTTGGTCGACTGGAATTGGTTCATGTATGGTTTTGTGTTCCATAAGCCCCGCTGTTAACCTTTGACTTCAAAGCATTGTCTACACTGTGGATTCCTGAAAATGGAAGTGCTTGACAGAGGCTTATTGCACAAACTCAGTATGGATTGTTTTTTCCTCAAGAAAACTTAGGTTGTGTTATATCACAGTAATTGCAGAAGGATGACTATGTCACCTTGCCAGGCTTCTGGCAATTTTTCAGTCTTGTAAGCTTGCAGACCTCAGAAATCCATTTAACTGCCCACAGAATATAAATTTTAGTATTTGCATGTGGATTTAGCTCACAACAGAATGTTTCCGGTTCTAAATTTTTTTTCTTCCAAACACAGGCAGAATACCTGTGAAGGTACAGAGAAAATCTGCAGATTTCTCTTCTGAGAATAAGGAAGAGAGATGCCTACAGGGCCACGTAACAAGGGATGGGAAAAGTGGTTTTTATACTGATGTCCACTGTAAATCACTGACTGTCACAGATAATCAGTTTTTCTCTGCTACCACCCCAGGCCTCCTATGTTTCTTTATATGACTGGCTCCAAAGGCACAGGGTTCCACATCTCCCATCCCATCTCTCGTAAGGTTGTCTTTCAGCCCTGTTCACTGTAACTCACAGCCTTTCAATGCACACAGTGATGAGTGCAAAGCTGGCAGGAAGATGAGCATTAATATGGGATGAATGCTCACTTCAGCCTTTCCAGTTCAGCGTTGTGTCTGTATCCTGCTTACCACTTCACATCCACTCATCTGCATCCGCATCTCTCACTGAGTCCATTGCTTATGCATCCAAGGGCACTCAGGCTTCACTGCATTAGGATGTTTTTATGTAAAAATGATGACAGGGAAGATGTTGAGGTGGCACAGAGCCAGCTCAGCTCTGGCAAAGCTTGATACCCAATCTAATTCATAGGTGACCTCCACTCACTAGAATTAAAAGAGCTACATGATCCCTAGAGACCCCTTCCAGAGCCATGTCTTTACATCTTTATCCCAGTGTATCACCTTCCACATGTTTTACTTTCCTCATCAAAGCTAGAAATAGCAATTTACAAAATGTCAGGTTTCAAATCTTCCCAATCCTCCAGTCAGCCACTGAAGCCTTTTGTGAATTATAAAACAAGGTTAGTACTGGCACTTATAGCAACATAAAGAATATGTTCACAGGTGCTTCTTCCTAGCTTTGATCCAAAGAATATTGAAATACTTTTCCATGCCTGTTTTGCAAATGAGTGAATGAAGACAAATATAATAAACTGTGTTCTGCAAAAGAGACAAAGTGAAAATAGATGCTCTCCTTCTACATGTCAGCTTGCTCACTTTTAGGACAATTACATTCATGACTTTTCATGAATGTAATTTGTATCCTTATGTATCCTGGGCTTCTGTAGTAAAGTTGGTTAACCTGAAACTTTCTCCCTGTCTACTGTAGAGACTTCATAGAATAAAACTACAATATAAGGTAAAGGCATATCCCACAGGAATAAAAAAAATCAGTAGTATTTAAAGAGCACTTCAATACTTGAGTTTGAAAATCAATTAAATATATACTGACATCCATGAAATGTATATTTAAATTTGCATTCATACTCAAAGCTATTGTGATGATGTGATTCTGGACTCTGAAATACATAGGCAGGGAAAAAAATTACAGATTAATGGCAAATTTATTAGAAAAAGGAAAAAAGTTTATATTAAATATCAAGAAGTCGTATATCACTGTGTATCAAGAAAAAGACACTGTTACACACCTTCACCTTTGAGGTTCCTTTGTGTAAGTTGCTAAACTAGCAGGGAGCTACAGATTTTGCAAACCCTTCAAAAGCTGCATTGTGCTCTGCCTAGGCTCACTCTCTCTGTGTGCTGCCAGCTTACAACTCAGGCACTGAGGTCATGCTCTGACAGCACACTCGAGTCAGGTTTAGAGTCTACAGTGCAAGACCAAAAATCACACAGTGTAAAGGCTGCATTAACACCCTGTTGAGTGCTCTTAATTTTACAGAACAGTGTTTGTATGACTACACCTGATCTCGATCAAAAATACATTAGCAGTGATCTGGAAATGCATCAGTCCAGTGTTAATGACTGGGAGATTACAACCTAAAGCAGACATTTGTCAAGCACTTTGATACTTATGCTTCCTCATGGATCTAGGATACCAGAAAGGAAACTAAAAAACACAAACAGCAGAACAGACAGAAAAGGCACACTGAAACTCACAGAAGTGAAGGAATGCTCTGCTTCATGTTGCATGAAATGGTAGAGAGCTGTTATAGATGGATAATGAGATGACTGGCTCTTGCAATTAAGAGATAACTATTGTGTGAATATTAAGAAAATCTTTAGTGATGCAAAGTTATGTTATTGTAGTTTAGATGTCCCCTGTTCTCCCCATAGTTTCCTTCCCCCCACCCCCTGTATTGCAATCATCAGACAGCCTGGGTTGTCTAGGACAGGTAGAGAGAAGGCATGCACATGTGTCCCTTACCTGGGGCAGTTGGGAATGGAAAAGCTTGGTGCTTAGGGGGTGCAGCACCACAACATCTGATCTCCACTCAAGTTACAAGAAAGCAGTCTCCACCGATAAATGGCAAAGAAGAGCTGACTGACAGACTATGGGAGGGGCCAGGGCTGGCTGATGCAACCCCCAGGGGTATAAAAGACTGAGCATCCATCTTGAAGATGAACTGGCCACGTGGTATCCACAAGGGCAGTTCCCAGTGCTGCAGCTTTTTCCTTATGTAGTCCTTTGTAGTATTTTTGTTAAGGTTTAATAAACCTTTTTAAATTTTCAAAGCGAGCAGTTGTTTCTCAGAGGTATTCTTAATTACAGAATGAAAAGAGGGATACAAGACTTTCCGACTTACAGAGGGTTGAAACACCTCAAATTATGGAGGCTAAGTTTCTGTATAGCAAATCACATTGGAAATCTGGAACAGAAGATACTAATGAATAGGGGATCCAGCTTCTAATCTTTAAAAATTTACTTGGATTTTTATGTTGAAGAAGTGAAAGCAATTTTGACCCAGAAGATGCAAAAGAAGATTAACTATTTCAATAAGGAAGAAATAAAGCATGTGGAGATGAAAATCAGCATACATGGAACAGTTCCATGCATTGCAATAAACAATACAATTCCTGGCCTTCAGAAGAGAATGCAGGCACTGTAAGTAATTACACCACATTGTAAGAGTTTACTGGTGCCAGGAGAGAATGAAGAAACAGGAATTTTTAGACGTCATTGCATCAGAAGATGAATTAACCACCAGTCCAAAACAAATGAAACATTTATCTGTTTTAAGTTGGACACAGGTGCACAAGCCTGTGCAGCCAGAAACCACAATATTATCACTGAAGAAAGGCCAGAGTTAGTAGAAGGTAACAGTTGGAGTCAGGGTTAAATGGGCATGATCTTTTACCTATTAAGAAAGGAAAAAGTTATGTGGGTAAAAATTATCTGGAAATCTCACAATTTCTGAACCCTCCTTTGCCCTCCTCCCCCCCCCCCCCCCCCCCCCCAAAAAAAAAACATAATACAAATTATATTATTAAAAAAAAAAAAGCATTAATTTTTATAAATGATCTTCTCAAGGATCATTGTTGAAAGAAACAAAATACTGAGGAAGAGTTTAAGGATGCTTTCCAGTAGATAACATATTTCTCAAAGGAGTACCTGCCAGGTCTGACAGAACTGACAGTTCACACTTCCAGCAAAGTTCTGCTTACTGTTAGGGATCCACACAGGATCTCTTAGCTGGCAGAAATAAGCCTGTGAGCAAGACCAGAAGCTTTGTGTTGTGCCAGACATTACCAAAGATATAGATCTAAAACCTCACAATTTAATTTAGCATAAGGAACAGAAGCAAGGGATGAACATGGTAAAGCACACAGGCAGCCCACCCCTTGCAAGGGAATGTCAGTCTCCTGTAATTCCCAGAAACATGTGGAGGAGGAGTCCATGGAGATCAGAGGAGAAGCTTATGCCCACACAGCCACAGCCAGAGGGTGCCCCTTTGCCCCACCAACCAAGAGCCTGAGCTTAAAAATGTGGTGTTTGAGGTGGCTCTGCAAGAGGCACATCTGAGAAATGACTTAGAAATACATAAAGACCTAGGCCTAAGGTGTCAGGATCCTGAGGGCAAAACCTTTTGGATTGCCCATGGATACTGAAGAGAAGATGATTCATGTGGATGAGAGCAGAAACTTACAACAGCTGTTGTCACAGGACATTTCCAGGATATCTCAAACTACATCTGTTCATTGGCCATTCTAGTGAAAAGGGAGAGCTCAGACCTGGGGAGAAGAAGATCTGCAGAGCTTGTAGCCATATGTCTACTTACAGCTCTTCAAAAGATGGCCTCATCCATCCTTTCCTATTTGGAATAGGAACATTTGGAATGTTCCATGGCACCACACTCGTCAGGATCCTGATGCCCCCACCCTGCCCATGGCCTGTGAGCCCCGAGCCACCAGCATGTGCCCCCAGCAGCATCACTGCCCAGCTGCCCACACTCCTGCCAGCAGGCCCATGGCTCAGCCCCAGCTCCAGGGTGGGATCAGCACCCTGGGACAGGCTGTCCTTGGCTGGGACAGTGGGATGGGGCCCTGCTGCACCCTGGAGCCTGCCCCCACTGCACCCCAGCACACCAAACAGCATCCAAAACCAGGATAGATGACACAGCCCAGCACCTCTCCAGGGCTGCTTAGTAGGAGTTTATCTTGAACCTGTGTCCTCTAATTTCTGCCTATGAATAGAGATATGATCTCTAATCTAGTTGTGCTCTGCTGGTATCTTATAGATAGGTGGGACAATATTCTGAAATATTTTGCTGCATTAACGTGATTTTCAGTTATTGATTTATTGTTTACTTTCAACTGGGTAAAAATAGTGGTAAGCAATTAAAACTTTAAGAAGCACTTTTATAACCAGAGCCATAATCTGTAGGCATGAGGACTTGTTACATGGCTTGCTGCTCAGCTCGAAATGTTGCAGGAGTGAAAAGAGCTCTCTGCCAGGCCTCTTCAGTGCAAATCCAGAAAAGGAGTTGCTGAATAAAGGATCTCGTTGAGAAACCGAAATACATTTTAGCTTGTATCTGAGTGGCTGGAGTTGAAGTTCCTTTTCCCCAGAGGCAATCCTGTTGGTATCACATCTGAATTTTAGTGACTGAAACTTTAGGCACCCAGGAGATCTGGGTACTACTAAGTAGTGCCATTAAGGGATGGCAGAATCAAGCATCCATATGCATAATAAACCATCTCCATCTCAGCAGTGTAAAAAACTCCACAGACAGGATTTACTTTCCTTAGTCTTTTGTATTATTTATACCTACCCCCTTATTCATTGTAGAATTCCCAAAAAAAAGGTCTAGAGTTTTTCTTGCAGAAAATTAGCAAGGACTACTGCTGGCTTATTTTAAAATGAGTCGCAGGTGTTATTGTGTTATAATCACAGAATAATTTTGGCTGGAAGAGACCTCTGAGGGTCAGCCCCAAAGCAGGGCTAACTCCAAAGTCAGCCAAAAGCTAACATGAAGAAGATGTAGCAGTTTCCATTTGTCATGTGAGTGGCCAGAACACAGCAGGTGGTGGGGATACAGTCTAGCCTTGCTCACATCTCTTGGGCTGCTGAGATCACAACTGTAGCAAAAAGAGAAGGAAAAAGGGAGACAATTAAGCACCTGTTTCTCCTGGCCATATTCTGAAGGGATTGCTTGCTTCACCTGTGTGCTGTGTGGACTGCAGGCATTTCAGATGTCCTCTGAGAACGCCTCCCAGACCAGTGCAAGACCCTTGGGCAGGGGCTCCCAATTCCATCCCTCTAGTCCTAAATTAGATGTAGCACCAAGCGCAGACAGCACGGCTTAGCCCTGCCAACAAGAAATACATGTGCACATGCCAAGAATAGGAGCTACAGATATCAATGGAAAGTCTGTGATGAAAACAAGAGTGCCTACAGAGTTTAAGCAAATCCAAGCTCTGTTAGCAGCTGTGCAGAAATTCAGAGGATTATATTTTTATACATTGTCACTTACATGTGACCTAAATTTCACCTGGAACGTTGTCCTTTTCCGGTGTCTGCAGTGCCATATTTTTACTGGTTGTAAGAGCACAGCCCTGTGTTTATGCAGGTTTGTCTCTGCAGGTCATTAGCAACACTTGATCACTGTGTGTTTCCTTCCAAATTCTATTATCAAATTATAATTTACAGAGTAAGTTCCTGACCTAATATACATGGAATCGCTTTTGTGAATGACAAAGAAGACTGTTTTTTCTTATAATTGTTAAGTTGCTTGAGATTATGTTCTTCGCTTCTCTTAATTATTTTATCGTTGCAAAAAGAAAAAGGAAAAAAAAAAGAAAATAAAGTCAGTTTTTGGAAAACCACTAGTTAAAGTTTTTTAAATTGCTTCTGCAAAGGAATTGTGTACTGCTTTCTATACCTCTAGCACCTGATTTGTGTGCCCAGAACACATGCTTCATTAGCCCCTTTCACAAGCTAAGCATCTGCTGCTCCAAATGTAATGCAAATCACTTTTTAATGGTCACATTGACTAGATAGGAAATGCTTTTGTTGGAGCTATGACTTGTAGTTAATTAAGCCAATTAGTATGTGATATAAGCACTTCTGAGAAGACAAAGCTCAAGAATAGCTCTCGAAAAAAGGTGGAAGACTTTCATGCAGATAGAAATGCTACAGAAGAAGAAAGGGAATGAAGCAAGAGGAAGTTTAAAAATAAATTCTAAATGTATTCACTACTTTATCTAGTTTACAGCAGTCTCAGCTGATCTGCTATGAGAAACATATTTGTGGGCCTGAGAATCTACTTACTATCTCCGTGAAAGGAGATAAAAAACAGACTTTTTACTGTGCAGAGATGATGAGCAATAACATTTCTGCTGAGATCTTGCTCATACCATGAAATTATCTGCTATATCAACTACACTTTTGACTACCTTCCAGAAAAAGACTTTTCTGCTTAACACCAGAAGGGAGTCTCAGAGTCTGGCTGTGAGGGTAAGGACTGTCCTTTCTTCAAAGTAACAACGAAAAAGACTCCTGAGCCTTTAAAATGGAAATGTATCCCATTCCTTCTAAAACTGTTTTGCAAAGTGATGGGTAACAGTGATATATTTTATAATTTAACCACTCTAGAAATATGCAGTCTATACATGAAGTCTTAGGAATAAGTTGTATTGGTCTCTCAGATATTCTACTAAATTGGGTCCATGTATGATTTGAAACATGCAACGACCAAGAGGTGTAAGTTATGATACATTCTTTTCAGTGTGCGTGATACCTGGGTTTCATTTGCTGGGAATTTTCAATGCTTTTGAGAAACCTGCTTTTGTTCAATGTAAAATAACAAATCTTTTGAGTCTTTCCTAAAAGAGTTTGAACCTTGTTATTGTTTTGCCAGTTGCTTCCTCTTTTATATCCTGAAATGAAACATGATTCTCACACAAAGAAAAATCTGATTCTGTCAGATAAAGTAGAAGTTCATTAGGATGCTAAACTACTTAATTTCTATTAGTAGTTAATTTTTTTGCTCTTCTAATTAAATTAATGATAGAAAAATGTCAAATCAACTGGCAGGATTTTGAACAAAAGAAATGAGCTTTTATGCCTACATTGCATTCTTATGCATAGTGTTCCCCTCCCACGTTGCATCCTTCCTCTTTTTTTTCCCTTTTTCTTCTTTCCACCCTGAATATTGTTCAGGCATTGAAAATTTGCTAACTTCTTTTGCAAAATTTCAAACTAGAAAATTGATGACTATCCAGTGTTCCCCTCCCACATTGCATCCTTCCTCTTTTTTTTCCCTTTTTCTTCTTTCCACCCTGAATATTGTTCAGCTTAATTAATAATAAGCTCGTAATTGGCTTTATGAGACTGGACCTGACAGTCCCCAGCTGATGTAGAATTTCATACAAATACAAATGATTAATTGTGTAACAGTTATCTTTTCAAGAGGAAAGCTTGGACAATTCTAGTTGTTCAGTCTTCATCTAAAACTGAAATAGACTCTGCTCTAGTTCTGTCACATACATAAAGGTGCCTTGCAAAGGCACTCCTCTATCAACTAGGTTCCATACTTGCTCCACACCTTCCTTTCTGTTTTTTCTTATGAAGATGTTAGAATGGTCATCATCATTTGATCCATAATTTTACAGTGCTCAGTAGCAATGGCTAAAAGAGTTTCTGTTCCTCACCCATTTGGTTTAGGAATGTGGTGTTTTGATTTCTCTAAAAGTAAATAAAGAGTTTTTTGTTGGTTTATTTTTTTTTTAGGAACATGTCCTAATCAAAGAGGAATAGTGAAGATGCAAGTCCTCTTGAAAACTCCTATATGGTTTTAATAAAACAGTTAATTTTCTTTCCTCATAGAATTATCCTTGATCTTATCATTCAGTTCTGCAAAAGAGCACAATACTCTTGACTTATATTGATTTGAATAAAATGGAGAGAACTCACTGCACTACAGAATTGTGACCAGTAGTTAGTAAATCACTGTTGGTCTCTCAAACCTTGCCTATAGACACAGTTAAATTGTATTTAAATGTGTTAAATTCAGTAGCTGACAAGATTCTGTTCATCAGTGTAATTTATTGGCATTCTAAGGTACTTTCTATTACCAAGCCATCTACTAGATAAAGACTTTTCATTTTCAGAAAGTCTACAAAATACTAAACTGAACCTCTGTTCTCCATTGAAGGGTCACACAGTGCAAATTAGTTTGGATATTTTACTCATACTGTAATGCTGCTTGCAAATCAGGATTCTAAAAAATACAGTACTTGTTATGTTACCTATTGACAATGCTACTGTACAAGAAAAAATGTTTGAGCATTCTAATGTAATACAGGAAATTACATTAGGAAAAATAATTACTTAATTTTAATATCAGCTTCAATTAGAAACAGACTTATATGATTAAGGAGAAAGACAGTCTGGAAGAAAATATTTCAACCTGCTGAGTAGGAAATTAAAATCAGCGCAATGTAAAAATCACCAGCAAAACAGTTCATCATATTCAAAGCTAGTAACTTTTTATAACACTCTTGCTTGTCCACACTTGAATTTTTGTGCCAGCTATTCCCATAGTACAGCAGCTGCACATCCAGCTGAGACATGCCCTAGGATTTGTGATGGGCACCAGTAGGGAGTAGATGTGGACCATCCCTATGAAGTCACTGCTGCTGCTGGTTTCCTCCCTGCACCTCTCTGACCCTGCTTTAGTGCAAGAGGCTGAGCAAAAAGGGGCTCATGGAGGTGGCAAAGGTCATCAGCCAGTCAGGAGGGGTTCAGAGATTACGTGAGTCATGACATGTATTTATGTTCAGGAACTGGGTGCTCTGACAGTTCAGCACACCCAGCACCTGCTGGTTTTGCAAAAAATTGGATGACTCTTTTGCACAGCAGACCTTACATAAACAACTGTGTGCTGTTAAATTGTTGGCTTTCCTTCCATATTGACTGGCTTTAGAGACTAAAGGTTGAATTAAATAAATGTTTTATTCCACTGTGGCTTACACCACTGTGATATCTTTACTTCCAGATGTCCGTGTTTTCTAAAGCTGCCTATTTGCCATTAATCTTTCTCTTACAGGTTTTCCAGAAGAGAAAGTTTGAGTCAATCTGAAATGTGGACATAATAGCATAACTGAAGCCATTTGACTGTTCATACCAGCAAAGAATCTGTATTTTGTATGTAGCAGCACTTAAGGAGTGGGAAAGTATCTAATATTCCACTCAAGCCTACCTATCTTATCTATCCAGAGGCTGAGATGGACTGGAATCATGCTGATTGAGAAGTCTGAATGTGACAATTACTCAGTTAAGATTTAGGAATATGACAGAGGAAATTGTAATGGCATTTTTCAGCACACTGGCAACAGCTCTCATCCCAGAAGAGAAATGCTTCAGATCCAATTAAAGATTAGTGCTTAATCAAGAATTCTCTTTCCAAAGGAACTGGATAGACCATTGGATGTGATGACTGCAGAATCACAGAATGGATCACAATAACACACAGCAGTTTGGTTTAAAAAAAATCAAACAAAACAATCACAGGAAGACTGCTTTTCATTTGGACATGCATTTGCAGTAAAAGTTTAAAGTTCCTTATAGAAGCCTTTTGGTGTATCACAGACTATATTTCATTCTAAACTGTCAAGTGATAAAAATGGTTTCACTATTCTGCAATTCTGTGCCTTCTGTCAAGAGTATTTTATAACTTTGTTCATTTCAGTTTCCATGAATCCTGAATTTGTGAGTTCTGTCTCACTTCTGAGTCAGGAAGGACTGCCAGCTGTGACTGATGTGTAATTACCAACTCCACGTTAGCGACTGGACTGCTAAAAGTCAATAGACAAATTACAGCCGCTTTCTAAGTACACAGTAACCTACAAATAAAGAATTCTGTACAGGGTAGGAGCCTGGGACTGGGGAAGAGAAAAATTTGGAAGTGGTAAGTTGGAGGAAAATAATTATCAAAATTATTTATGCTCTTACATGCAAACAGTGCAGAGAAACCAAATGACCAGAAGGTAAGAAAATGTGTTGAAGCCACTGAGCAAGATGCTGTTCTGCTGTTCAAGAACGGTAGCTCTAGATAATTCATGAGCAGAGGAGATGTTCAGATATGTACATGCACACACAAGTTTGGTAATGATATTATCTAGCTAATAAATCTTTGTAAGAGGTTTAGCTGTGACTAGATGCCCAGAAAGATAGTGTGATCAGGTCACAAATGGTTGTTTTCTTAGTCTTTATTAGTGTTCATCACTGAGCACACCTCACACCAGGAAGTGTGATATCACCCTTCCTAACTGTTATTAACTAATTGGTTTAGATTAGATTTCTACCTTGAGGAACTTTCCACTTAGATAAATTCTTAATTTAACTGAAAATGCACATTAAAACCTGTGGGACCAGGCACAAAATGGTAGACATTTATTTTAAATGGTCATTTAAGTTCACGATTTTGAGTTAATTTAACATAACAAAAACAATGAGTGGGAATCTGAAATAACAGTCTTTACATAGTTGCAAGTAATTTTTAAAGGATGAATGGTTGAGGAAATTAGTGACTTTCTCATGTGCTGCGCCACCTCACCTAACTTAAGTGGGATAGTAAAGAAATGCCATGGAGTAGGGGAATTTTAACTCAGAAGATGGAATTTTTACATACTGACAAACCCAGATGCAGTCTACTTGTGTTTTGGTGGTTTTATTTTTCAGAAGATAGGCTGTAAAATGGTTTCACAAATTAAACTTATTTTTTGTTTTCTGGCAAGGTAGAAAGGTTTGGCTGTGGTCTGAGAAACTCTCTGCTTCTATTTCTGCTCCTGCAAAGTCATCTGATAGACATTAGAATATTTTTTAAGGCCAGACTGGAGTGTGAAATCATCTCTGGAGAAGATCACAAGGGAAACTTTCTCTTTTTGTATAAATGTATGTACCCTAAACAAAGGAGTTTGAATGCCTTGCTAACATTCTACCACTGGTATACAGATGTTACAAATCATGTTTATATTCATGAATATTCATTGCCTAAACAGTAGCAGGCATGAGAAAGTCTGAATGGGAAGCTTGATAGGAACAGTCTTGCTTATTATTATTATTTATTATTTTTAAAGTAATTTAATTTTAAAAGTGACTTAAAATTCTCTTTAAAAAATCTTTGATAACTATGAACACTTGTATTATGAGGTATTTTGTTATTGGATATTACTGGGATTTTTTCCTGATCTAAGTGAAGACTATCAATCTAAAGTAACTGCAGTGTGTTAGAGCAGTGTTTTTGCACGAACTTCTACAGTGTTTCATGGAAAGCCCTGAAGGACCTTGACTCATATCCTGAAAGAAAGAGGCAATAACAATTTGTCTTGGTTTAAGACACTTTAAAGTGGTGGACACTCTAAAACAAGTCCCTTATTTCCAACCAATCCTCTTCCACCAACAAAGAGCAGATACCAGCAGACAAAAGTGAAAAAAGGAGAAAACCCACAACCAACTAGTTTACTAACAAGCAAAACTGCAACAGGCAAAAGTTGAAAGTAAATAATATCTTGATACAAAATTGCTAAATCTCAGGAACTCCCTGAGACACCCAAATAGTTGGGAACTGTGCCCTCCCAAGATGGCGGGTCCCGCTGCTGGCCGCAGGCACGGAGGCACAGGGAAAATGGCAGCTGGCCCTAACCACAAAATGGCGTCTGGCCCTAACCACAAAATGGTGGCCCCCACGGGCAACTGCATGGTTAGAAAGGCAGAGGGAAAATGGTGGCAGCTCTCTACCCCAGGACGGTGGCTGTCACAGGCAATTACCTCCTTTCCTGTGCCTCTCCTGTGCCCTGGGTATGCCCAGACTGCAGGCAGGAAAGTGTGCTGCAGAAACGCTCTTTTTTCCACTGAGGCCTCCTTGTAGGTTCTTTAAAGGAAATGTTCCTTACCTTTTCCCTGTAGTGATTGCTTTCTTTTTTCAGAAAACAAAATCAAAGCCAAACAAACTCCCAAATCCACAAGGATACTTTGGGTGCAGCATGGAATCATCTCAGGGTTGCAGTTCTGCCCCAGGTGCAATTTACTAGCTCTTTAGAGATGTTGCATATTTGAAATCTCCTTTGGCATCCTACAATAATCTTCAAGTGCCCTTGTAATCTTTGAGGATTATTTTATACTGCATGAAACAGGGTGGAGTTGATGCATAGATGAAGAACTAGCAATTAAGTTATAGAATCATTCATGAACCTTAATCTCTTAGCCATGAGAGAGTTTCAGGATTTAGAAACAAATTGGTTTTTCTCTCTTCTTTCCTGTCCCTTGATTTTTGTTTTTATCAAATAAAAAGGGAATATGAACACGTAGAAGAATAAAGCCGTGAAATAGGAATGTAAAGGTGACATTAATTCTTTAAAATATTTTGTGTTGAACAAAATGTTATTAAGTTTATTTTATTTAGTGGGGCTCTACTAATGCCAAATGACTTTGTTCAGGCTTTGCATAAAATGTGCCTGGAAGCGATGTGGCATGCCAGATGTTTTAATCTTGAATCTATCGAGGTGTCCTAGACAAATATCACAGTCCCAGCTGCTGAATCTTGCCCAGCAATGGGTGCTGTCATACCTTCTGGGAAAGGATATAAATAACCTTACTAACTGGACAAGGGAAAAGAAAGGTAGCCTGGAAAAGTTTTCTATTCCAGAAAGAGAGTGAAATTATAGTACTGTTTATATTGACTAAGATATTCCCATCTTCCAAACAATCTGTCATTTCAGATTTTGAAAAGAGTCTGAAAGTTGCAACAAAACATATCTGGGTGCAAGTCATGGATCTTGTCTTCGGTGTCATAATTTTGTACTGATACAACTTTCTTTCTGTGATAATATTGGGAAGTGAGGATGAGAGTTGTATGGAGAATCTATGAGTTGCTGATAAGATGTTGATAGCATTTTGTACAGAGAAAATATTTGCTAGCATGTTTCCATATCTTATTGCATGCTAAATCTTAGAATTTATAATTTAGAAATTAATAATGAAGGGTTTTTTTCACAAAATGAAATTACAGATAGTATGTTTTATTCAATATGCACAATTTTTGTCTGGGTAAATAAGACATGTGGCCAAACACCTGGAGTTACACTGGACAGCTGAAATGTTCCAACACTAGTATAAATCTGGGAAAAAGGCACACCCTCTTTGATAGACAGTGTTTTTTCTAGACTCAAGTGGTTTATTGTGCAGCTGGTTATCTGAAACCTTCCCAAAGTAGTCCAAGCTAACATTGCAGAAAATGTATTCTATGTTTTCTCCATGAAATACTTACATTTGTTTTAGTGCTGTGCTTTTGCTAAACCTTGTATGACTATAGCAGTGCACAGGAAGCAGAGGTCACCACACATCAAGCTTCACCTGCCTCCAAACTTCATCTGGGAAGTGGGCTGGGCACCAATTCACGTAACATTGGCTTGAATTGATCTAAAACTCTGAAAGAGTACTAGTCAGCAAATGGCTGCATATGGTGGGAGGAACACTGTAAATGCTGCAGCAAAAATTGACTTCTGGGAAAAGAATACAAACATTAAAGTGTTTGTAATTAATAACCATTTCAAGATGCTTGCCATGAATTGGAAACCATTTTGCAAACTGTCCTGCTTGACTAATCATCATATACTAGTCCCTGTAATTTGTCCAGTGCCTTTGAGAGAAATCACAAAATGTCTGATCCATGCCCTTTAAAAGACATTAATAATAAAGTGAAATCCAAATGTGTTCATTTTAGCTCTGAAGTAAAGCTCAAGCTCCATGCTGAGCACAATTACAAATAATGTATGAACTACCATGATGCTAACTACAGATGTCCAGCTGGTGAAAAAGAGGATAAACTATGTTTGCGAGCACATATGCTTACAAAGTTTAAAACGTATGACTTATCTTAATGTATTTTGCCTTCAGCACAACTTCTTGCTGATACCACAGTGTACTCAGCTATAATTGGGTGTTTTTATGGATAGTCTGTAGAAGGAATGTTCTCAGACTAAGGACAACAATATTCATAGGACTGTAATATATCTAAAAAATATAGGGTAAACTGATTTTGTTTAAAAGGGGGAAGTCAGTAACTCAAATGCAATAACCATGAAAATGTTACTAACACAAAGCTATCTAAGTGTTAAGTTTTCTGAAAATACTGCAGTGAAGCATTTTGTATGTAGTCTTTTGTAATTCTTTGAAGAGGCTTCTCCATTTGTTTTTTAAATTAGCATAAGATGAAAGAGGAGGGAGTTTTAAGCAAAAGTCAAGGTGGTGCTTCATCTCACAAAATTGCAAATGCAGCTGAAATTTTATCCATAGGTTATGTTGTGTTCTGAGACTGGTGCAGAAGCACAGCAGTCAGGCTGAAGAAGAGGGAGAGACCAAGCATGTGTCAGTGAGGAGCCTTGAGGGAGCAGTTGCAGAGAAACAGATTAAATCTGAGATGTGAAGCCACAGCTAATTTACGAAAGATATTTTAAAAATGGCTTATGAGTGAAGTGTTTTATCAAAGACAGTGCCTGTTTTGTATCTATTTTATGGCTGAGAATGGAGGGTGCAAAACCTAATGACTGATAAAGTTTTGTTCCACTCTCTCTGAACTTCTGTTTTCAGTGGCCTTTTTTTGGCCATTTCAGTAACCCCAAATTGTACCTCACTGGAACATTCCTTTAAATGTAGGTAAAGCTGGATCAGCACAGTCTGTTAACCATCAGTTTAGACTTGTAGAAATAGCTGGTGGTGTGTCTCCTAAAATAAGAAGGGTATGTCTGTTTTTCCACTGAAATACCTGGACTGGCTACCTACTGTGTGCACATGGCATCTCCACTCAGATGTTCTGTACGTAGTGGGTTGTACTACACACTCATTTGCTGACAGGATAGACAGGAGGGGACATAATTCCTGGATGGGAATTAAAGCAAAAACTGGACAGGCTAAAGGAGAAGTGAATGGGACGGGGCTTAGGGATATGGCAAACCTCCATTCTAGCCGCAAGTGCTTTAGGGTCCTGGTATTATTATTTCTTCTCTGCCTCTTTGGGGTTTTATTAGGGTCAGGCGGAGCCAGAGGAAACCCCATGCAGTGCAGGTACAATACAGCAACTTTGCCAATAAGCCAGAAGTCTTGCCTGAGGCCAAAGCAAGCAGGAATAGACATAGACATCTGCTTAACAATTTGAAAAAATTAATAGTTCAGTGCAATTTCTGACTGAAGGAAACTGGGGCTCTTTTTTGACTGAAGAAAACTGGAGTCTTCATTTCTCTCCAAAGAAGTCCTCACAAAGTTGTCTTCTGAAACTCTTTTGAGGATTGTAGCACTGAAGGGGATGATGTGGTCCAGCTGTTGTAAACAATAATTAAAAAACATAATGATAATTAATCCAATGGGATAAATGCAGTAGAATGCCACAGAAATTAAATTACTCAGTCTGATAAAATTAGTATTGTAAAATATTATAGAACTCATTTCCAAAGATATCTAAATTCAGTCTAAATAACTTAATGGAGAAATATTTCCATTCTGTTAAAGGTGTATGCTAGTTCTACACTGACTGTAGCAAGATTTCTCTCTAAAGAGAGAAAAAGATTAATTCACATTTAAAATGATCTTTCATCCTTATGACAGTTCTTGTAACTGCTTAAAATTGCCTGTAGTTTCACCCTTTCTCCCCAAACTAGACACTATTAATGTATTTTGCATTCATTTACTATACATTCCCTCTGGTCCATATATATATTATAATATTTGCAGGCAGAACATTCTATTTAACTAGTAATCTAAAGTTTCACAGCTCCCCAAGAAAACTAAAGGGGTCTGAGTGGTGGAGATTAAAATGAAGAAGAAATTCCAGCACTGTAAATTGTAAAACTTTACACCTTACAGCTGCCAGCTGTAATCCACAAGGAGACAGTATTCTTAAGCTCCCAGGAACTTAGACTGGGCCATTTTTTAGCAAATACTTTTGCTGTTCCTTCAGAATGGGAAGAAAAGAACCCCTGAAGAACCCTTACATACAGAGTACATAGCATTCATGAGGAGTTATTTTGTCCTTGAGTGTGGAAGTATTGTGGTTATTTGATAAGATCTGTTAAGATTACACTTTTCTTGTTATTGCAGTTGAAATATAACAGCTGAAATGTTACACAGGCTAAGTCATGCTAAGCCTGAGAGGATTTTCACAATGTAACATTTACATAAGATAAGGACATGGTGGTTTCTAGTTCTTTTCAACTGAAATACCTTCATCTTACTATTACCACGTTATTTCTATCTTAAAACAGCTTTTACCATAAGATTAAATGTATTTTTTGAAATCCATAACAAGGCTTATTTTAATAATCCATTTTTTTAAATAAGTGTAATAAATTAGCATCAGACAAAATTCATGATGTAGTTAAGATTCCTGAAGTTACAGCTAACTTGCAGGAGTAAAGCAATACATTCAGCACTAAGGGGTGCTGGGCAGCATATTGCTGTGCTGAGACCTTCAAAAAGGAAAACCTTATTTTCTTCTGAGTAAATGAGAGGCCAAACAATTGCCTCTTTTTTCCTCTAACAAAAGAAGGAGCATTGGAAAGCTATTTTGTGCAGGTCCAGGGAAGCCTGAATTTAAGGTGTGGCAAGGCAAGGGAAAGAATGAAAAGACACAGGACAACTCTATATATCTGCTTATCATATTTTGTCTGTCTGTGTCTTTGTGGTGAGAGAGAGAAAAAGAGAAGAAAGAGGCATAAGAAATACCAAAGAATCAGTCAAAGGTCAAGTCTCAAGATGAAATAGTCACAAATGCAGAGCTCAGAGGGAGTGCTGGAAGACAAGACAGAAAAAACACCTTCTGAGCAAAACTAAGTGATAGA
The DNA here is from genome assembly GCF_014805655.1 of Passer montanus. NCBI lineage: Eukaryota > Metazoa > Chordata > Aves > Passeriformes > Passeridae > Passer > Passer montanus. Next base: position 7,309,823 of record NW_024364270.1, read on the forward strand.
GTGTTCCTTGCTAGTAGCTATAGCTTATAAAGAAATATCTGGATCCAGAATGTATTTGTTTTCCTGGTCAAATATCCTAGAGAAGTCTCAATAAGATCTAGATACCCAAGGCAAGCAAAATAACTTAGTGCTGTAATCCTTACAGTTCATTAGTTATGGGGAAAAAAATGTAATCTTGACAACACTAAATAAGTACATTAGAGAAGAAAGGGACTTAGTAATCTCTGTGTTCACTAATTTTAAATAGTGGTTATTTTTTCAAGTACTTCTTGATTGTTCCTTTAAATTGCACCTTTATTGTCAAGTGATCTTGATTTTGTATGAGGTTTCTTCCTTGTCCATTTCTATGAAATATACTTTTTGACTGGTACTATAAAGCACTTCTGCAAAATGAAATAGAAAACAAATACCTTGTGTTATGGAAGAGCTCCGTGAAGTCCCTGGACTTAGTTTGCTTTAATTCAGATTCACATGGATAGGTTTAGTGCTAGTCTGTGAGCAGAACTAGAGATACTTCCTTAAACCATACTTAAAAGATTATCATCTCTTCCTCTGTCATTTTCAATGCTGTTGTCACTTTATCACTTTTCTTACAGTTAGAAAAGGATGGCAAGATTCATATGGAAATCTACTGCTATTCTTTTGGTCTGAAAGAAGCCACAGGAAAATGGAAGTAGTAAACACAAGAGAAAATGGTGTCCTATGCTTTTGTGAAGCTGCATTTACTTGGTTTGACCCAGCAATAAACACATGAAATCTAACATCCAAAGGAAACTTCTCTGTATAATTCTGAATTTTTCTTTCTGGTCCTGAAATCCTATGAATCTAAGTCCCTCCCTTGGAGATGGGTCATTAAAAAGAAAAACCCTTTTCACTGGGTGTGGAAGTAGCCTTTTCCCTCTTAGCAGTCCATATGGTGTGCCTATAAAAAAGGTGACTCCACCACCAGGAAGCCTGACTGTCCAAAGAGCCAGCATTTAGTAAAAACATTTTCCTTGTAGGCAGTGGATGAACCTGCAAGAAATGTTCTAATGCTGGAATTCAATTCTTTCCAGAAGTCAGATTTTTACACAAATTTCCCATCACTCTCACTCTAAGAGAAGGCATGCTGCATTTAGTGTGAGCCCTAAAAAGCATGAACCAAAGTATAATTTGAATCTCATGTCAAAACCAGCTACTCAGTGAGGAATTATCTCCTGGCAGTAGTAAAGAGCAATGTAAAAGAGACACAGATTTCAAAAGACTTCAGGAGAGCTATGCTTTTCACATTTTAATCTTTTCTGACACAACAGAGCTACCTTCCCTGCCATCACTTTTCATCATTGAGTTTCTATGTCAGGAAAACTGCATACAGAAGAGCTCTTATCCTTTAGCTGAAATCATAGATAAAGGGGCTTAAGTTGGAATATCTTAGACTATAAGTATTTTTCTACTTAAATATTGAGAAAAACTTCAGAGAATGCATCACTTTGAAATAATTTTGATAAGGAACAATAGATGTTTTGTAGAAAACATTTTAACATTTTTAACAAATTTCTGAGGGTTTGGGAATATATGCTTTTTCTTAAAGTTTGCCAGTCTTACTAGTTCAGCAAGACCTGTTGAAAGTGTTGCTTTAATAAGTGATCACTTCTACTCAGCTCAGTAATTATTTCTCCATTTATCTTTTCTCTGTCAAATGCAAAATCCTCTCCAAGTTTAAAAGGTTGATTTATTTATAGTTATTATTAATATTACTCTTGCTTGTTTTGGCTATTATTTACAGTGGCTACATAGAGAACTTTTACACTATTGAGATTTATAGTGTGCTAAACTTATGTCAGTTGAGATACCTACAGTACTTTGAGTGATGAAGAGCTAGAAGAGGTGTGGTCAAGTAAAGAGACTGATACACTCTGCTTTATTCACCCGATACAATTTAAGGGATAATTTGCTCATGTAACGGGTTCTGTATATTTTTCAAATACAGCCTTATTCAAAATATTTTCAATTTGTCAGTAACTATTGCATTTCAGAACTGACCCTCTTAAAATATTTTCATCTTTTCATAGAAGGATGTAAAAATTGCTTTATATATACATTCTGAAGAAGTTCAGAGTGACATGCTGGAAAGCCAGGTGATTGGAAAGAATAGTTTCACAGTTGGCCCACTTTTATTAGCTTTTCCAGTATGCGAATATCTCTTCTTTTATTCAAATGACGCATGTTGTCGTGCTAATTGCTTTTAATTTTCATTGCTAATGTTTAATTCTCACTGTTAATGTTTCCTCAATAAATTTTTCCGGGGTCTTTCATTTTCTCTTTTTCTACAGCTTGTGTCAGTCACCAGATAAACTTGCAGGTTACCACAATATCCTGGACATGAAAAAACCCTTAGTGCATTACTTTTTTCCAATGGTGCTGGTTAGCATCATTGGAAAGCCTGGCATGGATAGTTTAAGAGAGTATATATTTGAAAAAAAAATTATTCTTTCTCTGACTTCTTTTCCTTTTCTCAACACCACAGTGATCTGTCAGGTTTATAACCATATTGCACATGGATACCTCTCCCTCCTTGCTGTTTCATCATGTATCATTTCCAAATGCTCTGGAAGTGCTCAGTAAAGCTGAACAATATCCCTTTTTTGAAGACTTATTGCATGTGAGTTCTAAAGCTGCACATATTTTCTATGAATGCTTGAGTGCTTTATCACATCCCCCTCTCTTTTTCTTCTTTTAGTTCACCTGTGGCCCAAGATATCTTATTCATTTTTGTTGGGGCTCATTACACTGACCTTTGTATTTTTATGGAAGTTTTCCTTTGATGTTGACTGTGAGGTGAGTAGATTTCCTAATGAAATGTACATCAAAGAGTTTGTTCACTCTTTCATAGATGTTCTTTGGAGAGAAGTGAAGGAGAGACCTCTTGAAAATTAAATTTAAATTACTCCTGAAAATGCATAAGCTGCAAACTGCTCATCTCAGTAAAAGTTCTAGCCAATGGAAAAGGCCAGCTGGAAGAGAAAGCCAGGTTCAGCCCATGTGAGTGGGAAGATGGAAGGGGTTAGTCAGGCCCTTTCAGAGCCAAGAGTTTTAAGAGATTTTCTCACCCACTGTCATCACTCTTCCCTCTCCCCACTCCCTCCAGCTATCCTTGAGCTTGTTTTCCTTGACCTCTTTTCAACCACTGCCACTTTTTTTCTGGAGCAGCAGAAGCCAGCAAGCCTTAGCTGCTTTGCCCCTTCTGGTCATGCCTTGGCCCACCATCATGCACCATCCCCTCCGTGCAGCACTGACCCCTCACAGCTCTCCTGTGCTTCCAGCTGCCTTTCTTCAGTCTCCCCTTGCTGCCATTCTCTTTGCCCTGCGCTGCATTTTCACCCAGAATTGTATTCTCATTGACACAAATTCTTCTTTACGTTTCCCCTGGCAAAATAAAGGATTCACTGAGTGAATAATAATTATACCTGAATGCATGACCATGAGAGACAGTGAGAGGATAAAAAGTAAAGAACAAGAAAAGCTACAACAAGGCCTGATAGAAACAAAGGTACCCACTAAATCCTTTTCAGACTTCACTACACTAGTGTGCAAGGGAAAAGGAGACATGGAAATTCAAAGTGGGAAACCATAGGAGAAGAACCTTAACATGAGAGGAAAAATTCAGCATTCATTGTCTGAAGCTGGTTATAATACTACATGGAGGACTGAATCAGGAATTTACATTGAAGGAACATAAATTTAAAGGAGTATTATTAAGGGCCTATGAATATGGGAAAAGGGAACATGATAAGGTCATTATTCACCTGGAAGAATAATGTCTTTAATATTTTGCTATTAGACTCTGACCTAATATGTAACACATTACAGAAAAAAAATTATTCATCTTATAATAATTCTAGATAAAGAAATTCAATAGCATTTTTTGCAGGGATGTAAATATTATAGGTGAAATATAAAAGGAAAGTAGAGAAATGGGCAGATGATTTAGATCCAGTTTTTGCTTTATAGATAATTGTATTGATTACTCAATTGCAAGTGACATGCCTGATTATTTTTACATTAAACAGTAAGTGCTTCATAAATCTAGGGAGTGAATCATGGTAATGACACACTTCCAAAATCATAGACTGGGAGACTTGCTAAATACTTGTAAAAGTTGCTTTTTTGTGTATCTGTATTGAGTACTAAAAACCATTTATATCACACCTTGCAGCAAGTAACTTCAGTCAGTGAAGAACTAGAAACACCTTTATAGTAGGAAATAGAAAGACCTTTCTAGTATTGAAACTTTCACACATGGAAATTAAAGCTCTTCCATTTTAAATCTGCTTAAATTAATGTGGGCAGTTCTGTATAAAAAGTCTGAGTGTTTGTGGAGAGCATCTGTAATGGAGAGGTCCAAATCTTGTGCCATGTTGATAATTGTGTTCAGTTTGATTTGCAGAAAGTTGTCCTGGTAGTGATAATTACTTATCTTGGTTAAGTTATGCAACTGCTCTACTCTGTTCAGCTCTCTTTTGGATCATATCTGACTGGAGGCACTTAGTCAGTCCCCTGACTTCCATGTGGACCTGGAGAGCCATTAGGAGATAAAGCTTTTGCTGAGGAAGGGGACCAAGCTGACACAGGCTGAGCTGTGGTTTTAAAACAAAGAGGTTTTGTTGCTTTGGGGTACTGACATATGATAAAAGCACTATTTGTAGTGACAGTAGCATCAGAACAAAGAAAGAAATAATGGAAACCTCAGGTCATATGCTCATCCATCCTAACATCTGTAAAGGAATAGCCTTCTCTGAAATGCAGGTGGTCCACAAAGAGAGGCACATAAAATGCCTAAATCAAAATGCAAGCTTCAGATAATGGCTGAAATAGGTCCCCAGAGGATCTCCTTTCCTCAAACCAACTCTGTACATGACAGCCTGTAAAAGAGAGGAAAGAAACACAGATAATTTTACAATACTAGTTGTGAGAGCTGAGTGTCGCCAGCAAATGAGACTGCTTCAGACCTACTGTTTTAGGAGAATGCAACACTAAACGATGCTAGCAATGGCACAGATGAATCTTATAAAACACATTTAACTATTAAAGGTCTTGACACAAAGATGAAGTAATTCCAGCTGTCCTGCTGGACCACATAAAAGTGATGTATGATGTCTAACTAAGATATTCATACCAGGTGCAAGTGACAGATGCAACCAGCATGATGGCAGATCAAGAGTTCTTGTAAATCTCATCAGGAGAGGCCATTTATTTAGGGCTTCAGCATCTCCAGCTGTTTCACGTCAGCAGATCTGACTGAATTTCTCTGTTAATGGACCTTACAAAGTTTCTGTGATTATCCTAGTCCTTTTTCTAAATTTTTGGTTGTGGATGATGAGCTACAGGAAAGATAGTTGAAAAGTTCCTTGACACACAGACCTTATTTCCACCCCCATTTTGGTTTCTATCTGGCTGTATTCAGAAATTTCCTGAGGCAAGCCTTTTCCAGCTGAGGAGCACAGATATTTTGAACAACAACACAGCACAGATATTTTGAACAAGGGCAGGCAAGTATATATGGAACTGCTTTTTATGTCACTTTTCACATGTAATAGTGATCCCGAGAGCAAGAAGCTGAACTTAAATAATCTGCATGAATCATCCTTTTCTGAACATGTGGAGAAGAGGCTGAGGCATTAATTCACATCTCCCCCAGTGAAGTTATAGTCCAATCTGTGAAAGCCATGGGTTGCATTAGTTGCCCTGTGTGACTCTGCAGTGACTTTCTCACAGTCCCTAGAGAATGAATTCCCTCTGAACTGGGGCTGACTTAGATATCCACTCCAGTGTCATTGCAGACATCTTAAGACATTACAAATTAATTGTAATCCTGGCCAAATTAAGTAAAGCAACTGAGCTAGTATAAATTGCGCAGCTGGAGTCAAAAATTGGTTTCTCAAATTATATTCATGTTATTGTTATACCCATTATCTGATTATTAGAGATGACACTATTTATATATAATGAAACAAATGTGCTTTTTCTCAGTGTTCATGCTTGTTCTGTGTTTTCAGTTAAAATCCCTAGTTATGGGAGTATCCATGAAGAGACAAGGGCTGACCTGAGGTCAGTACAGGCTGGGGGATGAGCAGATAGAGAACAGCCTGCACCACAGAAGGACTTGGGATGCTGGTGGATGAGAGGGTGGACATGAGCCAGCAGGGTGTACTGGCAATGCAGAAATCAAACATATCCTAGGTTGCACCCAAAATGGTGTGGGCAGCAGGGCCAGGGAGAGAATTCTGCCCCACTGCTGTGCTCTGCTCTGCTCTGCTGTGCTCTGGTGAGACCCCACCTGCAGGGCTGCATCTACCTCTGGGGTCCCAGCACAGGAAGGACATGGAGCTGTTGGAGTGGATCCAGAGGAATCTACCAAGATGGTTAGAGGGATGAAGCACCTCTTCTACAAGAGAAGGCTGACACAACTGGGATAGTTCAGGCTGGAGAAGAGAAGGCTTTGGTGTGGCTTAATTGCAGCCTCCTATTACCAGAAGAGAGTCCACAGGAAATATGGAGAGAGAATTTTTACATGAGCCTGTAGTGACAGGACAAGGGGAAATGGCTTCAGACTGAAAGGGAGTAGCTTTAGATTAGATGTTAGGAAGAAATTCTCGAATGTGAGGGTGATGAGGCACTGGAACAGGTTGCCCAGAGAAGCTGTGGATGTCCCATCCCTGGCAGTGTTCAAAGCCATGTGGCATGGAGTCCATGGTAGAAGAATTGGAATGAGATGATCTTTAAGATTGTTTCCAACCCAAGCTGTTATATGATTCAATGGGTCTATGATTCTGTGCCTCTGCCCTGGACAGTGCAGACTGTCTGATGTGAGTGGCACAACTTGATACTGCAGTGACTCTGGCATGCCAGTACCAGCCATGGATGGATTATGCCAGCTGCAGACCACAAGATGAGGCACAGGCCTGATATAGTAACTCTATGAGACTATAGTGAACAATTTCAAGGGTCCAGTGGAAATGACATAGCAAAGAATCAGAAAATGGAGCTTTGAAGGCAGAAAGGATAGACTCATTGGACCCCCTGAAAATCAGTTCTTTGGTGACAGTGAAGTAGCTCACTGCTGAAAACTAAAGGTTATAAAACTAAGTTGCATCTCTAAGGAATACAAATTGGTAATCTTATTTATTTGGAATTTTTGAAGAAGAGCGAGCATGTTTTTTAATATACGTAAGGCTGTAACATGAAAAAATAATAAAGAAAATCAATGGAGGTGCAAAATGGGTCCATTATCTAGTGCTGTTCTAACCTCCTCAAGATTTGTGGTTCCTGACTGAGGATTTGTTTATAAACTGGTCATACTTTGCTCTCAATGCTACTTCAGTATCTGATCTATTTAAATTGAAGTTAGCTTGCCTATCTCAACATTGTATTGCAGTCTGATACATGTTGCCAGTGTAGATGTATACACCTCAGATCTCCAACATTCAGGTCAGTTATGGTTTGTCAAGAAACTGTTAGAAGAGAATTCACAGGGAAAGAACTGTCTTAAAAATTTCTTCTTTCCTTTCTGTTTTTTCTTGCACAAAGGGCAGTCTTGTATTTTCAGTCTGCATAGCCTCAGGCAATTCACACTGTACAGAATAATACTATTCTATTGAGAAATGAATTACAGTGAGAGGTATTGGAGAGCTCTGTAACCTCAGAGAACACCAGAAAGTCAGTGTTTCACAGAGGTGTTGCAAGATTATCCTTCAGCCAGGTATTACAAAGTCAGGAAACCTACCTATTACTCACTGAATTCCTGCCCTGGATGTTTAGAAAGGACACGGACTCGGAATTATATCTACTGAAACCTTGAGAATGGATGCATGGAGAGCATGTCCAGATCAATTACCTGGGTGTTTTCTAGCCATATTGGTAGCTGTCCTGCTTATGCACTAGCTTAAAGTCTCTTTGCTCTTGAGACACTTTGCCCTCCTTCTCTTTTCAGGGGCTTGAACATCTTTACCCGGGGGAAAAGGAGAGGAGAGGTGTTTTACTGCACTGCTGTTAAGCAGTGGATTTGTGAATCTACAGACTTGGCCCAATTAGGAACAGTATCCTCAGGAAAGCAAATATGTGCTGAAAGCCTAACAGGAATGTGTAGACCTGTTAAGGAAACTACCCAGTCTGATCATTCACAAGACTCTCTGGCAGTCTGGGACTGAAGCCCCTCCACAGCCTCAGTGAACCCACAGATGCCCTGCACACCCCACTTGCAGCCAGAGCATGTTTCCAGAGCAGTTTAACCCCAGGTTTCCCATAGCAAAGTCTGAGATATCTCATTCCAAAGAGCCTGGGCTGGTGCCTCCAAGGAGAAACCCCCAGCAATGGAATCCCTGAGCTTTTATACCTTCACAGTCTACCCAGGCAAAAGTCTTGTTCTATTCCCTGATTTCTCAGCTCCTTCTGTGTCTCCCAGTGTCCATCCACCTGGCTGACACCACCTTCTTTGTGCCTTTTGGTAACCAAAGGGTTGGCACTTCATGGCCTCTTGTTTTGGGCTTCCTCTGAGAGCTCAACCTGCATGTTAATCTGCAGCTTGCAAATAGAGCTGCCTGCACCAGAGATATTCCTCAACAGAACACTCCTTCAGGCTGACAACTAGGGTGCTGCCACCAAACTTAGCTCAAAATCAGCTTCAACAAAACATCATTATGTGATCATCTGTGACTGCTGCAGACCCTGTGCAGCTTAGTGGGGAGCTGTTTCAGCCAGTTTCATTCTAGGAAGGTAGATAACTTTGTCTAGCTCTCTTTTAGATGACTTGCAGCATTTCACTATTTCTGTCCAGTGAAACAGTGCCAGTACACCTTACCCTTGATAGATCTCTCTTAGATGCTTTTTTATTTCCTATAACTAGTCTCTAGGGCACACCATAAATTTGCAGAGAATTATTCTATCTCCTTTTTATTTCTATTTTCTTCCTTGTCCCTGCCTCCCAAAGCCTTGTGATTGGCATTTTGAATGTATTCTTTATACACCTTAGTTTGCACATTACTGGCTTCAGCCTGCATTTCTTACTTGCAACCTTCTGAAGTCACACCAATGACAACTAATTCATTATATAATGAAATATAATAAATGAATAATGTTCTTGTTTAATTGACAATCATTTTGGTTAGCATCATATAAAGGCTTAATCTGGCTATAAACTACTTCTGATTAATTCATTGTCCCTACCCCCGATCCCCACCTTTAATTTTAGAGGGACTTCTACTGTAGAGTCTTCATGGAGAACTTCTTCGGACAAGTGTACAAATTGAGGTGTCTTGCAGTGATGAGGCCTTATTCTCATTTTTGCTCAGTCATTACTTTCCTTCCGTCTCTCTGTGGTCACCTGAGCTGGATTTATATTCTAAGCTATTATTTTTATGTATTGAATGCAAAATATCTGCCTAGTAATCACCTGCAGATGAAACTGGAATGTTTCTGACCCCTTAGATTATTGTCTGTCATCACCTACAGCCATTCCCTCTGTCAGAACTGCTAGATTCATTCCCTTTCCCAGCTCTCTGAGAATGCCACTGGGAGAACCAGTGACACTCTTCTCTCAACAGTCAGATTTGTCAGTATAGGAATACTTGGTAAAGTTTTTGTTTTATTTTAATTTGTTTAAAGCATATTTTTAGAACTATCTCTGATCGAATCACCATAGTGTTCCTTGTCTTCAAAACTCAAGTTTGTCTCTTACTGTCTGTGCTAGTGCCACGTCAGAGTGGCTGCAGTGGATAACAGAAGGGATGTGTTCAAGCAGCAGCTCACAAGCTTTTCATAATGCAACCCTTAGCAGTCCTGTGCTCTGTCATCAACTTTAACATTACTTGGGCCTGCAGGTGTCCATCCTCAAGCCCCAGAACAGACACTCATACTTGTCTGCCTGCTTATTTCCTTCACAGACTTATCCTGACTGGCATCTTCTGTGTCTCTTAGTGCACAGGAAGGTTGCTCACATGGGAGAATAGTGCACAGACTCTAGCACCTCCTGTGAGAAGCTTGCAGTCCATCTGGGGACAAAGTCCTGACAAGGGGCTCTCTGAAACAGACATGGAGAGCCCTTATTGAATGTATAAATACCCTGAAATGTCAGTTCACATTGCTCCATGCCAAAGACAGAAGGATCCTTTTTCTCCACCCTCTATTACAGGGCCCAGGAGCCAAATACCCTCATTGAACAGACTGTCTCTCACTCTCCAGATGTTCGCCCACTCCTGGGCAGTGATATAGGAAAATGTTTCATGTAGCAGGAAGTTTAGCAGTTCCTGCACATTCCTGAAAGCTTTTAATGAGGCTGAAGCTCATTAAAACACACCCAGCTCTCACACCATGGGAGCTGAAGGGCATAAAATACCAGATTAGTGTTACTGCAAGTGAGAGGATACACCAAGCCTGGTCTGGAAAACTGGGAAAATCATTCTGGCACTACAACATTTAAGAAGTCTTCTGAAGCCCCAGTTGGCTGCACAATCTGAGGAGAGAGAAGTGTGATGGAGGCCATAGGTAGGCAGTAATATGTCAATGAGACAGCCTGGCTGTCTGTCTCCTTCTTAAGCACAAAGTCTCATATTTCTTTATTCTCCCTCTTCCATCAAGTCACTGCCACACCTTCAGCAGATGACCACTAAAGTCTGTAAATCATTCACTGTGATTCTGAGTCCATGCCCATTCTTATCTGATCACTCTCCTTTTCTTGTCTAGTCAACACATGCACAGAGAAGCATGGAAATCAAAGGGTTCTTTCAGATGCTGCTTCCCGGATGAAAGTGTTCAGAATAGGGAAATCAGTTCACAGATCTTGTTCAGAGGATGGACTTCAAGAGAAGTGGATAAGCAGACTAAATTCTATATTGACTAGGAGGTTCAAAGAGTCTACAAATGTAGACTTGTGTGATTTATAATCTGTTCCACATGGGATTGCCTCTTAGGTTTGCCCTGGACCTATCCCCATGACTCAGACAGAGGACCATGAAAAAGAACAGAAGATACTGAGTTCTGCAATATGGGAGAAATCTGAGAACTTTCACAGTGGCACATGATCTCTGTGATGAAAGGGCCAGGTTGGTGTCCTGTATGTTTCACTGAGAATGATCAGGTGTTCCCAGCACAAGAAGTTAATGATCAACTAAAACAGAAAATATTTGTACTTTATAACCACCTTTTCCCATCCTTCCTACAGTGCCTGCAATACCTCCTCCATGTGGTGATGGAGTACACCTCAGTTGTCTGCTTGTCTCCCTAGATTCTCACCATCCTGCCCCTACAAGAGCAGCTGCACATTGCTGCAAGTCTGTCCAAACCAGGGGGCCATGCTGCACTGATGGGGTGTGAAATCATCCATTGCTTGAAGATCTCAAGCTGAAGCCTGAGATTTTATTAGGATTTAAAAGTTAAATTTTACAGGTTGTGCATCCTTCATTCCTACATTTTTCTTCCTTCCCTGAAGCAGGATGAAAAGCCACTTATTAAGTCTTGTTTTCTTTCCAAACAAATCCTAGAGCTTTAAGCACACTTTTTAGTTGTCATATTACTTTAAATAGTAAGATTAAAGGGGCTGTCTTTATGTTCCCTGTATGTCTTTCTACAATTTGCCTAGCCCAAGCAGGAGTGCTAGTGTTTATATCCTCTATATTTCACATAGTACTCCCTCTGTGGCCAGAGGGTCTATGTATTATTGTTATTTTTGGTTCAGCTTTCGGGGCTTGCATATTGCAAACAGCTTTTTCTTTTATTTTTTTTTCTTTTCTTTTTTTTTTTTTTTTTGGTAAAGAGACAGTAAAAAACTTTGCATTTGTCAATGTCTGTGTCTCTTGACTCAGTGCACTTTTGGAAAGCCATCTCCTCTGGTATTCACACTATATCATCCTCCACCACAAGACAATTTAAAATAAGATATTCTCAGTCCTGCCAGCTTTCTCTAAACAAAGCCTGTGAGTTGGGAATGAGCTCAGTACATGGCATAGACACACCAATGGGAGAGGAGCAGTTAGGGTAATTTGGGATATCCTAAGAGACTTTGGGGAGAACTGTGGACCTCTCACTGGTCTTCCTCCAGGGATCTTAATTTTCATTCATTTCAATAATGCACTTTCACCCTCAGACCATCAGCATTCACAGACACTAAATAAAGTACTGAAACAGAATGTCTGGGCAGCAGGCTTCCCGATTCTGCAGCTGCCACAGAGAAATGGGATGAGAAGGCAAAAGCAAAGATTTATTCTCCATGAGGTGGTGGTTTGAGATGCATCTTCCTCTGTAACAGCCAATGAATGTCCTCTAGCAAAGGTACAGCAGGGGTTCTGACGAAGGAGAGAGCTGCTGTTTTTTTTATACACAAAGCTGCCCCTGAAACAGATAAGGAGAAATATGGAATACTTATATCTTTATCATGGCTAAAATATCTATTTGTTGTTGATATGAGTCAGTTAATGTACTGAAATGTACGTCAGAATACACACCTTGGAAAAAATGACTAATTAGGCACTGTTTTAAAAAGTGCCTAAAAGAATAAAAGAGAAAAAAAATTCTTATTTGGAAGTATCCATATAATTTAAATGCCATGTAAATATCACTAATGGTTTGAATCTTGTACAATGTTTCAGAAGCATTCACCTGCCTAATTGTCTTTAACATCAGAGCCTATAAGGCATACAAATATATTTGCAATAGTTTTCAAAGGTCTCAAATGCATATTAGCACTGAAAACAGAACACTGGTTTGTGGTTTTGTTGTTGTGAACTTTTATTTACAAGCTGCCTGTCTTTACCAAAAGTTTGTCCAGTCGTTGCTGGCTTTTTTTTAAATGTTCAAGCACTTTGAATTGTTTTGTTTGTCCTCAGTGTAACTAATCTCACAGATGGATTATTAGGCTTGCAGAATTTGTTTACATTTATAAATATTTTCTCTCATGGCTGAAACAGCTTGAGAGAGAAGTTTCTACTGAAACACTCCCTTTCTTTATAGAAAATGTACTTGTGTTTTGTTTTAAGGAGGCTATGTGCCCTGGCTATGCTACCAGGAACTGGTGTATGGCTGCAGATACAGTACACAGTGTACTTTTTTTTGTAATTTTCTTCATCTCTCCCAGTCTCTGCTTTTTTTAGTCCCACAAACTTTAATAAACTGAAAGAGAAATCCTATGAAGGCTGGAGCTTTCAAACCAAAAAGTGCAGCACTTGAAATTATATAGTATGATCTCATCCATCCTTAATTTTTTGTGCCTTTTCTATGCCCAGTAGACAACTTTACTTTTATAAAACTTGAGTCCTTGTCAGCCTTGAAAATACTATTTATTGATTTTGTCACTTGTATTTACCATAAGCTATTGCCTCTTGTATATGGCCATACAAAATGAGTTTCCAAAAAAATATAAAGTATTTTTTATGTTGATCAACAGGTCTAATTCCAAAGTCAAACTATTCTCCAACTGTGTGCAAGTGAAGGAAAAGCTTTTCAATGTACTGTGGTACAGTTTTTACTCGTATACATCTGACACAAGAATAATGTGCACTGGGCTTGATCCAGACGAGAGTGGCTTTTGTGTCTGTTGATCCTGGGCATTTCCAGAGCCCCCCAGGATCTCTAGTCAAAAAGTCTATTTTTGATTCAAATGGAAGAAAAGTGCTTCCTTCTATAGCTGCAGACTGCCAAATTATGCATCCCATGCTGGCTTTTCCTGACTGGCACTGCAATAATAGCTGTAGTAAAGATTTTAGTCTTTACCTCTAAAGCCAGTTTGGCATGAAAGATTGATAAGCTGATGACTCAAAACTGAATGTAGTATTTCATAAGAGAGCATAGGCAGAAAGAGCTGCTGATTGTTTTCCCTTTTTGCACAGTAAATGAACTAACTAGCCAAATCCATTGTTAGGTATCTGTTAAAGGGCTTTTGTTTTCCCATAAAAAACCCCTGCATGTTTTGAAAATGAAATCAGCCATCACAAGCAGGCTTTTGAACATGCCATCAGGACTGAATGCAGTCAGCATGCTCAAGAAATCATTTGTCATGATTAAATCAGTGGGCCAGAGCAAAAATCTAAACGTAAAGAAAGGCTGAAGCAGAATAAAACAGCATCAGGTTCCATGCATACAGCCACTTCAGAGAATGATTAATCCAGTAACAGTTACATACTTATAGTATCCTGCATATTAAAGAAAAAAATACTGAAATGGGAAGAGCAATTTATTTATCAAAATAAGCTGATAATAATATCATAGCTGCAGCCAGAGATGTAGGCAACAACAGGAAATTGCTGGACTGCCTCTGTTGATACCTTCCAGTACTGTGAATCCAAAGCTGGAATAGATCCCTGGTTCACTGAAGTATTTAAGCATGTGTTTCATTCTCAGTGAGTTCAAAAAGACTTAATCTTGTCCTTAAAGTACGCATCTGCTTAAATATTTAAGCTGAATGAGGACCTATCTTGAACCCATTTTTATTGGAAACATCCACTGACTTCTATAACTGCAGAATTAGACTCCTAAATAGGACTTGCAGAACTGTGGATCTGGGCTTCAGTCATTCACCTATTTTGCTCTAGGCATGTGTCCTGTGTAGAGGATATATGTTCCATGAGGGGTATGCATTTATCTATACAGGGGTATATATTTATCTTGGGATAGCTAATGGATCTCTTCTCTCTAGTGATTGTTGACAGCCTGAAGTTGTGCTGGGGGGCTTTAGGTTGGATATTAGAAAAATGTTGTTCACTTGTTGGGCACTGGAACAGGCTCTTCAGGGCAGCTGCCACAGCACCAAGCCTGACAGAATTCAACAACAGTTTGGACAATACTCTCAGGCACATGGTGTGACTTTTGGGAATGTCCTATGCAGGGCCAGGAGTTGGACTTGATGATCTTTGTGGGTGCCTTCCAACTCAGCTTATTTTGTGAGTATTCTTACTAGAAACCTGAGCTGATTAGGATGGTAGAGCCTGACTCAGCAAAATACTTGAACATGACTGCACAAGCTGGATAATAAGATGATAGTTGGTGTGGGTCTAGGAATGCTCTGAATAAATACCACAGTTCCCACTTGCTCCCAGTACATCTTCCCAAAGGCCATATACAGCTGTGAGGACACAGTTGGTGGAACAAGGCCATAAGGCTCATGGAGTTGCAGAGCAAAGGGGGCTCTGGCGTTTTGCAGAGGTTCAGAGCAGGGGCCCTGCAGCAGGGATGGGCAAGGTGGAAGCAGCAGTGAAAGTGTCATGCTCAGCACACAAGGTTTGATGGGTCTTCATGTAACCCCATTAAAGTCAATGAGAACGAAACACACACTTTGCTCTGCAGAGATGGGATTACTCATGCGCCTAAAATTAAACATGTGGTTAAGTGCTCTGCTGAACCAGGGCCAGAGAGATGGAAAATGAGCACTGCCAGTACTGATTCTCCCCCACCGTCTTTTCCACACAGCTGCCTCCTGACGCCTGCTGACTCTTTCGTAAATATGGACTGTAGCTATAGTACTGTATTAATTACTAAAAGAAACTGGGACATATCCAAAGCCCTGGCCTCACTGAGGTCTTGGACAAAACTTCCATTAACACCAAGTTAGGATCATAAAAATAGGATTCTGTAGCATAAGAATGGAGTTGTTCTTAACACAATGGATGGAGATGAGGTTTCCTGTGACAGAACCAAATCCATGGGAAAGTACAGCTACCAGATAAGTCTAGAGGAAAGGTAAATTTTCTGTTGAGAAACGTACATTAAAGAGCTTCTTCTGCAGTTTTCTTTTCGTGTGAACTTAATCAGTTAACTTGTCAACTCTTTGAGCATAAATAACTCTTACAGTACCAGAGAAAATTGCATATGTTTGTGTACAGCACATTTATTATTAACCCATTTGCTTATTTTACAGGTGTGTTAGTAATCGTTAATTTGATCCAACATACAAAAGAATTGTGATTGCATCAAATTGTTTATTTAGATTTAAAACTAAAAATGCAAGCTAGAGTGGAATCTCTGTTTGAAACAGGGAAAATGTCCTATGTGCATGTTTGACATAAATGATTATTCATTTGACAAGCATCTGGAATTTATGTTACATAAACTGGGTAAGTCACCATATTATTACATCTCCTCACCACTTTCAGAATGACATTCCAAGAGTTACATTCAATCTTCTTTTAGAATAGGCTATACTTCCTCTATCCATGTATGCATCCCATAAGAAAACAATTGAGGTAAAACATATCATACAAGAATATAAGTGATACTAAAGATATTATACCTTAATAAACTATATGTTTTATTTCTGTATCAGTTATAAAGCTGTGGATTTTCTTATAAACATTAATGATAAGGCTTTGATGTGCACAATTTTATTATCTTTGGAAATGTGGGCATTTCTGATTGAAATAAGCACTCAAAAGTAGACACGATGCAGAATTTTAGAAAATGTTGTCTTCCCCTCTGACAGTGAAAAAAATTTAAGAAGATTTTTGAAACTGCTTACGATGTGGTTTGTTCTGTTAAATTAAATCAATATCAGAGTAAAGACACAGGAATTCCAAGAATTTTTGCACAGGTCATTTAATTTATCTGTTCCTCCACTTGTTATTGTGCTATCAGTGTTTTACTGATAACTGCCTTTGAACCAATAAAGTAAAAGAGAATTAGAACTGTAAAAAGTTTGATGATATTAGATAAAAACTGTTAAGTAAGAATATTATGTCAAATATGTACTAAATATAATATGTAGTAGACACTACATCATAGTTAATAATAACTAATAATAATAATAATAATAATAATAATAATAATAATAATAATGCCATGCACAACAATCCTTTAAAAACCTGGTGTCTTTCATTGCTGCCAGTAGATCTGGGTGTACAAGAGAAGATACTCCAGCTACTTGCTTTTTAATGGAAGTGTGTTCCCAGGCTGGACACTTATCAGTGAGGCTTTAGATAGCCTCACTGATAAGAGGCTTTAGATAGTTAGATACAGACTAACTCCAGAAAATGTAGAACAGGGTCTGCTATGCTCCAGAAGACCATAAAGCATCTACAACTATGCTTCAGTATTTAACTTCTACTTTCTTAGTTCTTCCCTTGATAATCATCTTGGAAAACGCAAGCCAAGTTGGTTTGTGTTGCTTTTTGTCAATCCTCATATATTAAAAGCATAGAGGTTTGGTCTGTGGTGTTTTAGGTGTAAGGGGGCAAATACAAATGTCATATAAACCAAAAAATAATTAATGTCCCTTCCCAAAATGAACTCAGCCTCCCTAATGTCCATATCTTGCAAGAGCCACTTTTCTTTAGTCATTGTTTCGTATTTACACTTATCCAGTTGAAATCTGAAGACTGAGGGAATCAGATCCATGTTAAACTTGACTGTAACAGCCAGCTGAAGAACACAGTGGCTAAAACTCAAAAAGGCTGTTGTCTGTCAGACTTCCCTGTTGAACAGCAGACCTGGGAGATGGTGTTTGCTTTTTTTTTCTGTAAAAAAAAAATCACCTTAAGTTGAGCTCAAGTAAAATGCATTAAAAAAAAAATACATGTTCCCCCCTCCTCAGCATTACTGTTTATAAGGGAATGAAGAGTGTTTAGGGAATGCAATCCAGGAAAGATGGCAGAGGCTTTTTTGTGTCTGTGGCTAGATTAATATTAGAGTGGCTGTAACTCTTACATGACCAGCTTTCTTTAAGAGATAGTGCTATTTGGATGAATAAGCTAAAAGGCCTGGAAAGAGATAAAAGTGAATAATGCTGCACTGTGGTGAGCATCAACGGATGCCCAGGCATATCCTAGGGGAAGTACTGACCTGTGCCTGTTTGCTCCTGGCACTGGGGTATGTAATTTTTCTCTGCTTTCATCACAGTTATCTTCTTCCCCACTTCCCCTAACCATTTTACCATGCATATTTTTATTATTTCCTCATATATTTTTAATACGTATTTTTGGTGACTATCTGAGTGTTGCAGAAAAATCTACTGTACAGAACCCAGGATTAAGAAGCCTGTATGATTTACCCATCCCACAAGTAAAGACTAGAAACTGGAATACCTCTGTCTATCAGTTTTTAGAGTGGCTTCAAGAAGATAAGGACCCTCTGTATAATGCAGCTGAAGAACCCATTTAGCCTGCAAGGCAGACAGGACGTGTCAATTAACAATGACCTAGTTTCACTGGACTGGTGCAGATTATGGGTATTCTCTGAACTATGCTGGAAAGCAACCACAAATCATATATCTCTGCTCGGGAAAACTACCCATGAGAAGTGGGATTAATTTTGGCCTGAAAACCAAAGTTTTGTCAGTTTGGACAGCTATCTCATAGAGACGGGCTGGTCTGTGCCTGTGGTACCCCCAGCTTACCAAGCAGCAGGTGCTGAGCTGAGGGGTCACAAAGCTAGATTCAAGTAATAGAATTAAAGAGTGGCTGGTCATTTTATCTTCCTGACTGAGGGAGAGCAATACAAGAGCAGGAAGTATGAGGTAAGAACCACAAACAAAGCCTGGAGGAATGATTTGTTATGGTTTAGGATCATATGAGAAGTCTTGAAAGAGTGTCAACAAAATCTGGGTGTGGTAAAAGTGTGTCCTAGCAGAAGGTCTTAAAGCAGGCAACAAAACAATAGCAGGAGTTCATGTGGTCTAGACCAATGGCCAAATACAGGAAACCACAAAGTGTGCTTGCTGGCAGAGAGGAAGAAGTGCCTGAGAGTGGAAAATCACTGTTACAGCCAAGCAATATCCAGGAGGGACCCAGACACTTCCTCATAGAGCACCAGGAATTATGTGGGCGACCCTGGCTCCATGTTCTCAAGGATGGATCAGGACAGATGCCAGCAGTGAAAGCAGCATCCCAGGGGGAGTGTATACAAGAGGGGAAAAGCAGAGCAGCAGGGGGGAAAGTTGAAGCTAGACAGAAATACCCATTCCACGGATACCCATCACACAAAACGGTCTGTAAGATCAATTGGGGTTTGAAAGCAGTTTGTCCTGCAAATGACCTTATGGAGGAGAGCAGCTGGCTAAGGGCTCTCTGTCAGTTAAGGAAAACAGAAGTCTTTGCGATTATGTCAGAAAGTGATTGGTGTCTGTAGATGCTCACCCCTGGATCACCATCACCCAGTGATGAAGAAGAAAATCTAAGGGTCACACTGGCTGTGAACTGCAGTGGTCCAGCTGCACAAGACTGCAAGTGAGCCTGATGACCCTGGGTCTGGGGAAAGAGTAACACTCACAGGGGTGTCAATGGGACTGAACAGAAAGAATCACTAGGTGGACTAGCACAAGATAAACTTGCAGCATATGTGAGTGTCACATTATTTTTTTGTTAAAAACTAACATACTGCAAAATAGAGTAAAACACAAAACATGTAACCTTGGTTTACAAGACTTAGGTAACTGTGCTGTTCTCAGTACATGCAGTTAACCTAATGGTATAACTTCTAGTTGACTTCTCTGATAGGGCTGAGGGGCCAGAAAGCTACAGCGTGGGATCTGCCAGAACATCCCTACAGAAAAGCATTGTTTTTTTTGATTGCTGCTAGCAACTTAGTGTTGTCTGAAGCCATGCACAGCAGAAGCATTTGGTATTTTGCCAAAACAAAAAGGAACGGGTGTTTTACCCAAACTGCTTGGAAGGATTCAACTCTCTTTGTGTTTCATGCATACCTCTACAATGTGCCCAGAGCACCATGGAGGCGAAGCAAAATCTGTATGTGAGTCAGAGAGGAGACTGACACTGAGAAGTGATGGAAGTTGGCTGGATTTGACTGAAAAAGGGTGGAAGCAGGGACTAGTATCCAGGCCTTTGCCATCCAGCAGTGATAAGGAAGGAGTTGCCACCAAGGGGCAGCATTTTCTTAATAGTTTTGTCATGTTGGTTATCAGATCTTGTGCCCTACTATCCCTATGACACCACAGAGATATCTGAAATAAATAGATAGATAGATAGATAGATAGATAGATAGATAGATAGATAAAGTAGTGATTGAGAAAATGGCCTTGTGAGCATGTAAATGACAGTCAACAAGAGAGTGCCTAGCACTGGCCTCTTTTTGGAGGTACAGAGCAGAGAAGTCACAGAATCTGGAGAAGATTTGTAAAATGATCTGACTTATGTGAAAGGTACCATTGATCGATATTTTACACTTTAATGTCACAGAGTGCAAAAGTGTGATTAATGGAACAATTAAATTCCCTTGCTTCCAGCAGAGACCTGAACCTTCATTTTGGTGGGTTTTTTCAGTACCATAATGTTTAGCTAGCTTAAACATGTTCTTTAATTTCTTTTTGAGCTCATATCAAAATTTTACAGAGATACAGTGAAAAATTATGTCACATTGTCAGCAAAAACAATTAGATTATGATCCTTTAATCACTCATATTAAGCATGAAGTCCCTGATTCAGCAATGCATTTAAGTGTGCTTTGAATTTTAATTATGTGTGGCCATCATTGTTATTCAGAAAGGTGTTTAGGCATATGCTTGTATGTTTTGCTGAACTGAAGCTTGAGAGCAATAAGAAGGCATCTGGCACTTACCTAAGAGCAATCAAAGGTGAGTCATGGTAGTGAAACTGAAGTTGTGGCCACAGAGAGCTGCTGCATAGAGCAGTTTCCTAACTCTGTACTATAATAACCAAGAAAGAAAAGATCTGCTTATCTCAGTCTTCAGATTCCTGAAGTGTCTTTTTTTCTGGTTGAAACTGCATTATTTTACCACGGTCCTTTCATTTCTTGTCAATCAAGGATGATGAATATGGGAATGTTTGTTTGTTTAATCACACTTTCCACTGGACAAATAATTCCCAGCAGGCAGGGGTGGCTGTTGAACAAACTCCTGCTGTAAAACCAGTTGAAAGGCTCCCATTGATTCTGAGGAAAGCGGCTTCGGGCCCTGGGAGAGTCACTGCATGGGCAGCCCTGGTCTCAGCACTTCTTGTGTTGTCTCTGTAATACAGCAGCAGGTCAAGGTCTCCCAGCCAGAGACCTTGTGACTAACAAATGCTGAGACTGGAGAATCACTTCCCAATCCTGAAGTCTTCTGACAGCAGGCTGCTGCCTCTTTCTAGCTGCTTCTTTCTTTCTAGATGTCTTAGCCATCAGTGCAAGTGACCCTAGGACAGCAGTCTGTGTCTAACAGCACCTGGCAGGGCTCTGGCAAACACTGTATTTGGATGCAAGGCACCTCTGCTCCACTTGCCTCATCATGATACTAAGGGAAGAATTTAAGCCCCTGTCAACTCAGCGTAATAAATGAGAGAACTCCCCAGCTGATTATCAGCTCTTTTACCTGCAATGTCCCGAATCATTTAAATCTTACTATGACTGATTAAAAAACATAATGGAAAATTGATTTTTTTTCTGTGTTATAGGGGGAAAAATCAATGCAGATTAAGAACAAGAGAAACAGAGAAAGGGAAGAAATACAACTGCAAATTCCACTGGACTCAAACCCAAAACCAAGAGTATATATTCTAAACTGCAGGAACACACACTTTCTAAAGCCTCCTAAGTCTCTGCACTGGTAAAATAATCTCAAACAAACTTGAAAGCGGATTGAAAATAGATGGGGTGTCTCTAAGTGAAAAGAGACAGTTATCCTCTCCACCTGCTAACAAACACAGCTCTTTTTTTGTTATGAAATGTCTCTAACTTAAAATACTGCCTGAAAGTAAACTCCTTCATCAATTCATGATGAATTCTTCAAAGGCATTTTGGAAGACACTCTAAACCACTGGCTTTATTATAGCTTTATTTAGGATTTGAGGAGAGAGAATACTGCAATCAGAAAGGAAGAAAGACAGACAGAGGAAATTATTACCTTTCAACCCCTGTGATTTAGAAAGAATAACATGCTTCTTTCTTGATCTGTTATATCATGTACTTACAGAGTAAAATTTGACAATGTGGCACTGAACTGTAACTGCCTGCTGAAGTGATATCATCCTCTACTGTATACCAGGAACTTCTGGACCTGGAAATTCTGTGCCCTTTCTAGAATGTATTCTCCCACTGCTTTTGGATTAATCACTGTATGCTCCCCTCTGTACTTTCCAGCAGAAGTGATTAATGGAAAGGGTGGGTAGCCATGCCCTCACTGCTGTGTAATCACTTCTCTTCATTTAGAAAAAAGGTCAATTTTGACAGCAATACTATTTTTTTTAATTATTGTTTTTCTAAGTTCCTCAAACTCTTTTGACAAACCCAGGTAAGTTTTCCTCCTTTCTGAAGTTGTGCAGCCACACATATTTATTCCCCATGTAAAAGAGAAAAAAGTTGTTGCTGCAGTGCTCTGGGCATTTAAGACCAGCTGAAAGTACAGCACCAAGTAGGTACTTTTAACCCTGGTGGTGATGAGTGCATATCTGTCAGAGGACATAGAGCTGAGCTTGCTGTTCACTTTTGGAGGCCTTCCCAAACATTTCACCATTCCACCCGATAAGCAAAGTAGGCTGGGAAAAATGCTACACATTAATTGTGGCAAAGACTGTCCTGTCTCCATTTTGACAACAGGATTAAGAAAACATGATTTCTAATGGCTACACTGAGAATTAGGGATGTTTGACATCTGTTTCTGTAATTCTGCGCTCCCTAATGCTCTAAAAAGCATCCGAAGGCACCAGATTCTGTGATAGGAACACCAGTAGAAATGCCTTGAGGAACATAACTGGGAAAATGGGCACTGCATGTAATGGGTACTGGCCTCCAGAACTGCCTGCAGCAGGACCCTGAGCTCAGCATTGCAACCCAGTTCTCCCTTTTTTTCCATCACGTACTCTGCTATGTGAGTGTTTTTTTCTAGCCACTGCCAAACTTTAAACATCAGAAAACTTATAAACCCAAACTAAACCATTTGGCTTAAAAAGCTGCAATAAAAGTGAACATCGGAGAATATGAATCAGATAAATGTGTCCCTGTGACAAGAGTTTGGTTTTTCTACTGAAAAACAATTTGTTATTCCATATGTTTTGCCACTGAAGGTTTGCTTCTAGAAAGCATGTTATAGAGACTATCAGAAATTTTCTCTGAAGCCGAGTTCAAACATGTGTAAAAATTAGACGCTTCCCTTTTTTGGCATGTGTATAAATAACATTATAACATTCTCCCTATAGAGTGTATGGCAAGGATGGAGACACATTTACAGACAACCTATGTAAGCCACATCAGCTTTGGTGTCTTTCTACCAAAGCAATGATAATGTAAATTAGCTAAGGATTTGCTCGTCCTTCACAAAGTCGGCTCGTGGCTCAGTTCCTTTTTGCTGGTAAAGCTCTTGGGTTACCAGCAGCAGTTTTGGAGTCTTGTTAGGTAATCCTTCTGCCTGGCTGGTGCTGCTTCATGGCCCTGGGGCAACACTTATCTGGCAGTATTCATAACTAACTTGTCAGAACCCTTTCAACGTTGAATTCTTATTGAAGGTGGGTAGGAATTGCAATTAAAGAACCTTTTTTCTTATATTTTTTTATTTATGGCCAGGGGAAAAAGTACTTTGTGGGTTATTTGTACACACAGAGGATTGTGTCACAGGATCCTTTCAGCCAACTACCATCTGCTGCTGCTAATGGAAACTGTCTAAACCAGCCCAAATTAGGCAAGTCTCTGAGATCAAACTATAAGAAGAATGAAGAATTTGCAGTCAGCTTAATTTTCAAAATGGTATTCTAAAATGTGTGGGTTTCTTCCAAGTCCCTAGCTAAAACATGCTGCAATGCACAACAGTGCAGTGCCGAGGGTGCACTCGGCAGGGAAAGAGGGGATAACTCTGAGGTAATGGAAAAGACAGTTTCTTCTAAACAGTTGGAATGCATCTGGCGATTTGGATGGGTCTATATGTAGTGGGTGTTGGGACTCGGCTGGAGAGGCAGGAATCACCCGGGGAAAATGTATTTCAGCAATGGACTTTAATAGCACAAGACAATGGAGCAGACCTACCTTGCATGTTTGTGTGATTAATAGCTGTGGTGAAGGGTTAGTGAGTAACAGCCTGATGCCAAATGGATATCAATGGGATCAAACCATGCATTTGGCAGATATAGGAAGGAGCATTCATTGTTGCACACAGAATAAAGGAGAGTGAGGCAGCAGCTCCCCGAACCCCCGGTAGAGCTCTGGCATGTGAACAAGAATCTGGCTGTAACCCTGCACAATAAGGACCACGCATGTACACATGTGCACGCAATTACATGGCATGAATGTAACAAGAGAAAATTGAATATAAAATATCACAGAAAGCCAATAATTCTGGTTTATATCCTTCTTTCTCCTTGATGCATAAGAGAACCTGGCTATTTTAAAATCTGGGTTCTATTTACATAGCCAAATTTAATGCTGTTTCTTGTGCAAAATATGGTAGGAAGGAATTTAAAATGTCAACATTCTCTAGACCTGTTTATCTCTTTTCATGCCTCACTCTGTATTAAGGAATAGACACTAGATGATTGAAACTGCAATGGTTCTGCTGAAGATATGACAAGTTATACCAGCTACAAACATGATCCAAAATCTCTGACAATGTACCTGCCCTACAAAATAAGGATTTAATCACATGGTAGCCAGCATATGGGAAAATGCTTTTGTTGATCATGGAGTTTGCATCTCTTACTCATTAGAAGATTGAGGAAACCAAATTAAGGCCTTAACACAGGAAGTAATATTTTCCTTGAGATGTATTCAGTAGGACATTGTTGTTTTCCAAAAATTCCTAATGGAATTAGAAAGGAATAGCATTCTTTTTACCAACTTTATCTAAAAATCATAACAAAAACAATCTTATTATGGTAAATTTTCCTCAGGTTGCTAGAGATTGATAAAAGTCTAAATTTTCGATTACTAGTGTGGAAACACCTTGGTATAGACAGGCCAGTTTGGTGATGGTAAGTTTCATGGGAGATAGAGCTAGGTGTATTTTCCAAGGTATACTTTCCCAAGCAAAGAAAGTAAGCAAACATTACTAGAATAAAAAATAAGAAGATATTAAATAAATTAAAAAGTTGCTACTTTGCAAAAGACAGGGAATTCTCTCCTCTCTGCCAATGTACATGGGAGGGAAAAGTACTGGAAGAGTCTCCAAAGAATTTTATTTCTGGTGTGCTCACTGGAGATTATAACCTTCATTTCATTGCATCCTATGGCACATCAAAGTAACTGGAATCGAGCATGTATATGAAATAGCCAGTAGCCAAGCAATCAACTCCTTGTTCACAGAAAGTATAAAATTCTGTATTTATCTGTTTGTGTGACACAGCAGGGGAGGAATCTGGGTCACCTGCATTTCCTGAGTCACTGCATCACTTAAAAGCTGCAAATGCACTGGATTGATTAAACTTCTGCTACAAATCTTGTGTATAAAAAACCCCTCACGTTTCATATTTTGCATTTTACCATATTTGAAAATAAAAGAAGAAATTGCCTTATCTCCAACACAGAAATGTCCTTAAACCACTAAAAATGCAGTAATGTGTTTATTTCATTAAAAATTAAATTTAATGTGACTTTATTGCTAGCATGTGCTAATTATATTTTGAAGTATGGAGACAGAGGCCATCCAAGATTTCATGTATACAGAGAAGGTTTCCTCAAATTGAGCAAGCAGATGAGAAAAAACATTAATTCCTGCTAATTTAGTTGCTGTTTCTGCTATATTGTTAATTAAGAACCTAGAACTACTTGAATTATCCTCTCTGGGCTTGTCTACATTGCAGTAAAAAATGTCATTTAGTTCCAATATTATTATGAAAAATCAAACTGACTCTGTTTAGAGGGGTTCAAAGGTTTACTCCCTATAATAATTTCCCCTTGTTTATTCAACTCTTGAGAATTGTGCTTGTGATGGTGTTAGATATGTTTTGGTAATGTTGACATATTCTTTCTAAATTAAGAGTAATCATGGTTTTCCTGGCTTCACTTCATGCTAATACAGCAGGAAGCCAGGATTGTACTGAGGTAAAGGAGTAAATTAGGTTATTCTACAGAAAATCTGCAGGGATTGAGGTGGAAATTACACTTGCATCTTTGGCTGCTTTTGCTCTGCTGTGGGATGAAGATCTGATCTTGCTGCCATAGAGATGTATTATTTTTTGTCCAATGTTCACAGCCAATATCCCAGGTTATACATTTGAAAGACAAATAATGTAGAAGTAGACAGATCTAGAGTAAAAACTGTCTTTCAACATCTGCATCACAAGGGAAGTGTCAATAGCCTGAAAAGTAGAGGACTTATGGACAGCACCATGATTCGCTTCTTTCTGTGGGAAGGAAGATGACAAGGAACAGATTTTCAGCTGCTGATGAAACTTTTCCATCTACTGAGCAATACAGCTGCCAAGAAATGATGAGAGGCAGGATATGATACACAACTCATACTCCCTATCCTCCACCTGCACAAAATCCAGGCTGCACACCACAGACCTCTTGGTTATGTCGCAGGCATCCATCTGTCAAGTAGAACTTTTCTCAGAATTAGTGTCCTAGGCCAAATTAATCCCTGAGATAATTCCATTGTGTTTTGTCTAAGGAAATATCAATTACTGTGAATGGAAGGATGATCTCATGATGAAAGCAAATGAATGACTTGGAATCAGGGCTGGGACCTTGGATAGATTCCTCTTCTGCTGTAGAGTTCTCGTATGATTTGGATAAACTGAAACAAATGCCAGTTGCCTTGATTTCTACCTGTATAACATGAGGCTAATTCTAAATTACTTCCAGAGCCATCTTTTAAGAATCTGTATTTCTTTGAGCTGTTTTGACAAAAAGAACTACAAAAAAGCCCAACCTAACAAAACCAAACTAAATCAAACCAAATCAAACAAATTCCAAAAACCAAAACTGGCATATTGCTATTTTTATAAAGCATGAGAAAAGCAGTAAGAGCATCATGTTCTAGGAGATGACAAATAGACATATCTGCATTTAGTAAGTTTATGCTGTCAACTTACTCTGAACAAGAAGGATTAAAAACTCTTTTTGATCTTTCTTCGAGCTATCTCAAAGGACATGGGAGATAAATATGCAAAGCAGATTAGGATTAGTCTAGAATGGACTAATATTAAGAAAATAATCCTTGAAAATTTCAAAAAAGACTAAAAAGTACTTTTTTCTCTGCCACTGAGATGTGCTCACCTATGAGTCATACAAATGCTTCTGCATGTTTTTTGTGTACAAGAAACTTCCCTTGAACTATCTTTTTTTTTTCTCTGTAGAGAGAGTCTGCATAATTAGATTAGGTCAAGTTAAAAATGCATCGCTTTTCTCTCTCCCTTTCTCTCCCCCTCTCTCTCTCTCCAGCTCTGCAGCAATACTCTAGCTCCACTGACTGATCTAAAGTAGGAACTGGTGCCTCCCAGAAATATACATCCTTAAGAAATGTGTTAAGTTAAAATCTCTTCCAAGTACTGATGGAAGTCCTGTGTGTGCTTCTTTTTCTTGCAGCTGTTTAATTTTTATTGTCATATCTACAATATTTCATACAGATTTCCATGAAATTTTACAGTTTTGGAGTTGCAACTTAGTTTTACTTTGGCTGTCGTTGCTGATATTATTATTACCATAACACTAGCAAAAAGTCCACAAAAAACAAAAAAAACCAAACAAAACAACAAAAAAAATCCAACAAAACCCCAAAACCCAAAAAAACCCAAAAGCAATTTCTTAGAGAAAGCAGAAGCACTGGTGTCTTTGAAGATTAACGTGATCTTGTTAGCATGAAAGGAAAACAACAGCTTGGATTCTAGTCCACAGAATCCAACATTACTTCTGTGGATCAGTGACTAATTGTGAAAGCGGCACTTGGCTAAAGCATTCTCCTCTACTCCTCTTTCTGCACTTTTAATCAAATCAAATAATTTTTTTTCTTTCTTAGATAACACCAGTTTATTCTTGACTGCATGGGTGTTTCAAAATGGACCAAAGTTTACATTTCTGAGGTTCCTTAAGCTACATCTTTGGGTGTCATTTGTATTGTT
Source organism: Passer montanus (assembly GCF_014805655.1). Taxonomy (NCBI): domain Eukaryota; kingdom Metazoa; phylum Chordata; class Aves; order Passeriformes; family Passeridae; genus Passer; species Passer montanus. The sequence continues at coordinate 7,337,770 of NW_024364270.1, forward strand.
CAAAATTAGGCACAGTATGTTATGACATTTCTTTGATGGTATCTGAGCATAAGAACTGGCAAAAAAATCCACTTAATTATTTCTATAGTTACATTTAATATCCAGTTACCTCATTCTAATCAAAAACCCCAGCAGCTTTCAAGGGGTTAGCCTTTCTCTTCTCAGATGCTTTAAGGAAGTTGGCACAAATATTTTTTACAAGCTCCAGTAAATGAACCCAGTGTATAGAAATTGAAGTGTCTAATCTAATCTGTTGAGGGATCTGTAGCACATGCATTACCCTGACATTTAAGGTCTCATAGTCAGTGACCGGTTAACCAAATCTGTCACTGTGACAGACATGTATTTCTACATGCTGTGCCACAACTTAATCTCTCAGGCACCATTTAGGTGAAATGTCTTGTAGCATGGTGACTCAGAGACCATTATGTCTTTAATGAAGAAATTTCCCAACTGCTATTAAAACAGATAACTTTGATTGTCATATTTGCAATAAAGCAAAACAAAGTGAATTAGTCTACTAGTGTCTACACAGTAGATCAGCTGTTAGACCCTGTAACTCTAGTTATCTTTACAATTACTGTTATTATTATGTGTAATTACAAGCCTACACCTCTTCCCTGGCACCACAGTCTGTGACTTTCTGGAGGTGAAGACTGTTTTCAAAATATCTGCTTAGTGACAGATCTGAACTTGTAAATTAGCTCTTCTGACACCTTGTGGTTCCTGTACATCACATGTAAATCTGCTATGAGTCAGAATGTTGTCTGATATCTCTCAATGATACAGTGAAAGATAATGTTGTTCATAACTACATGCATCTAATACTTTTAACTAACTCTGAGAAGGAATTATTTTATGATTATTTTGTTTCTACCCTCTCGTTGTCTTTTGTGGCATTGTTTAAAAGGGTCAATAATTTTTATGTTCAATTTGTCTCCAGGCTTCTGCACTGGCTCTTTCTGGCTGCTGCCCTGGTCTAGCCTGGCTTGTGGAGTCCCAGAGCTGACAAGGGGGTGGTGCATGCACATGTTGCCATCTATATTTTTCTACAAAGCAGGTTATCTCCACTGGAGACAGCTCTTGCCACTGGGAGGAAACTTGTCCTTTGTTTCTGCAAGAAACAAGAAATGTGTCTGCAAGATACAGACTTTGTGGATTCTTGTAGTGCAGATAAATCTACTTGGACAGGCTGGTTCCAGCCACCCTGGAGCACTTGGGATGTCCTGGGGAACAAGCACTCTCTACACGGTCTACACATTTCATCCCACCCTTTCTTGACACTTGCTTTTATTAGACAGTGCCTGGCTTTGTTAACTTTTTTCCCCTGGAGGATCTATTTTGTTTCTAAAGCTTTTCTGCCAGACCTCATCTACCCCAGTCTGTAGTCCTACCTCTTTGAAGCAAAAATACATATGCTTTTGATGGATAACAAGAGGCCTCTGCCACTATGACTCAGCAGCAATTATACTGCTTTTTATGCAGAGTTTATTAGGATGTTCTACAGAAGGAGCTGTACAATCCTAGTGTGTGAATTCAGCAATTCCACTGCAGCAAGGAGGACTAAGTCGTGATGACTGGGATCTTGGCAGTAGGTCCAGAAGCATATTGAGAACTGGTGTCTGAAAGGAAGGATCACAGGTCTTCTGATGAAGAGTAGCAACTCTTTAAAATCTAGGTTACTATATTCAGTGCTTCGGGCTGAAAAGTGTAATGCCAGATCAATGTGATCTGCTAATGGGTTCAGTAAGGCCCCTCGGAGCTTTAATGTTCTGAAAAAACATGCACCCTCCCCCCATGTCTGCAATTACTGCCACTGATGGTGATAACACACTCCCTGAATCTAAGTAGAAGCAGCTGAGATGTTTGTGACACTTGGGGCAGACTTCCCAGGAGCACTTTGAGCATTGCTTGAAAAGAGGTCTTAATGCACTTCGTATATTTTGAGGTTGCAAAGAACAGCATTAAATAATCACATAGGGGAGAAAGAAAACTTGTTAAAAGTTCCCCAATTTATTAGACACAGCTTGATGAACAGACTCCCATTCTTCTGGGACAGCATGATGTGCCACTTGATGGAAATAATGAGGAAACATTTACATAAAAGGGCTGGCTAGCAGCGAAAGCAAGCAATGTTTTAAAAACTTGCCATAAAAAAAATCATCTCGATAGACCCAAATCCTTTCCATAACTTCATGCCTCTATATCCCATGAATTCTGGAAGATGGTTTCACTTCATTATTTTCCACAGCTGGCTTTCCTTTCCAGTCTATTTATCTGTTCTACTCAAAGTGCACATCTCTGGCTATACCCACGCCTCCTCTCGCGAGCAGCAGGTGTGGGGATGTCCTGAGGGAGCACCAGCTTGCAGCACTCCTTGCCTTGGGGTGTGTTTGTTTCCGACCCTCTCTGCCAAGTTTCAGTGATTTTGCTTAACTGTAAGCCAAGCTAAGTGCTCCCTGAGGATGCTCACACTGATAAACAGCAGGGTGTGGGCAAGTGTGGAGCCCCCTGCTCTGGCATCCATCCCCAGCACAGGTATATTCTCTTTGCTACTAATCTGACCTTTTCAGCACGGCTGTGTAAAAAGAAAAAAAAGGGAGAAAAAGGGAAACAGGAATATAAATAAGGGAAAAGGAAGAAGAGAAAAGGGGAACAGAGAAAAAGGGAAAAGAAAGGGGAGAAAAGTCAAAGAGAAAACAGAATGGAACAGGAAAATGGAAAAAGGAGAAAAGGGAGAAGGAAAATAAGCCCTGATCGTGCCCAGCTGGCAGCGGGACACGGCCCACGCGGGCGCTCCCAGAGCCTCGGCGGCGGCGCCCGGCTCGGCAGCGAGGGGGGCGCGGGCGGCGAACGGAGCTACGGCAGCGCCGGGGTGCTGCGGGAGGAAAGCGGGAGCCGAAGCCGCACCCCGCTCCGCTCAGCCCCGTTCCGCTGAGCCCAGCTGCGCCGTCGCCGCCGATCGCCCCGCTGCCATGGGGTAGGGGCGGCGGAGCGGGGGACGCCGTCAGGCTGTGGCCGCCGGCGGAGCGCAGAGCGGCGCCCCGCGGTGCCGGGGGGCGCGAGGGGCAGGCGCGGCGGGGCTGGCGCGGGAGGCCGGGCAGGGCAGGAGGCTGCCCCGGTGCGAGAGGCGGCGGCGGAGGCAGGCGGAGAGATGATCGCGGAGTTGTTGAGCAGCGCCCTGGGGCTCGCCCTGTACCTCAACACCCTGAGCGCCGACTTCTGCTACGATGACAGGTAGGGCGGGGAGCAGCGGGGCTGGGCGGGCGGGGGTTGCTCACCTGTCGGGAGCGGAGCTTGGGCCGCCCCCCTCCTGGTGCCCGGAGCGGCGCCGGAGGGTCCCGGGGCTTTGGCGGCTCGGACTCGGTCCTCTCCAGCCCCAGGCAGCGGGAGGGGACCTGCCGATCTAAGTTGGCATGTCCTGGGCTGGTCCCTCATGCTTGGTGTCAGCGGGGTGCCCGGCCGCCTCCCGTCCCGTTCTCCCGCTCCGCCGGGGCCGAGCGCCCGCGGGAAGTTGCCGTGCGCTGCCGGGCTGCGCTGGGCGGCCGCGGGGAGCGGAGCCCCGCCGGCCGGGAGCGCCGCTGGGCTGGCTGGGGCTGCCCACCTGCTCCTCTCCTGGCCGTACCTGCCCGCCGGAGCTGCGGAAAGGCGCTGTTCTTAGTCGGGGGAAATTCCGATTTGTGCCTTTTCCGGTGACTTAATCTGGTCGCATTTAAACCAGATGCATAATTATAATGTATTGTTAGGGAGAACAGCACGCCTGGCTAAACTTATTAACCGTCCTGGGGTGATTCATGCTCCATTGGAATTAAACCATCCAAAAAGTGAGCCGGGATTGACTTTGACAGCGTTTCATCAGCCTCTCTCCTCCGAGCCGGAGACCGTCTGCCCCGGGGCCGGGTGGGAGGGGGCTCGGCCGGGCCCGGCGCGGCTCTCCCGGCCTCGTCCCGTCCCGGCAGCGCGGCTGGAATCCTGCGGGAGCCGGCAGCTGGCCGCGCGTGCGGGGCTGCCTGTGCGCCAGGGAGCGAGGGGAGGGAGCGGGAGTGCCCCTGGCTGGGTGTGTGAGCCGGGGCTCTTACGGCGTGGCTCAGGTTCACGGTGCCAGCGAGCTCCCTGAGCAGCTGACAGGCAGGGTTGGTGCCTTGGAGCCTTTGGTGTGAGAGGAGGGAACGGGAGGAAGCACGGCGAGGTGGGATGAGGGATATGCCTGATCAGGATGATCTTTGCCGGATGAGTTGAACTTCCCGGTGCGCTGATGGGATGCAAAAGGGTCAGATGCGTCTTTGATTAGGCATTTGCCTTGGAAAATAACCTGCCTGTCCTAAAGTAATTAGTTACTAAACTTGGAATTTTCCTTCCTTAAGCGGTATTACAGTGCACCTGCCGCGTTTAAGATCTGTCACCGCTTCCAGAATACTCCCCCCTGTTTTCAAGGCTTGCTACTATTAAGCCTATTATACTGGAAGCAAATGCCAAGTGTTAGTCCTGGTATGGGTGTCTGGTTGAGAACAGAGTTGGCTGCAGAATGTGGCAATTCAGGCTTCAGCCCTCCAGGTCATTTACATGTACTTGAAGCCTTGTGAGCAATTAAGTGGTTTTAGGTTTCTGTGGGTCTTCCAATTTTCTAAGTGATTTTTCTTAAACCTATTTGAAAGTTTTGAAGCTTTATTCATAAACAATAATAGAGAAAAGTCTGCTGTTGCCCTGAGATGTGAGGTCTGAGTTGGATCAATAGGAAGTAGTGAATATTTTGATACAGTGATGCTATTTTAAACCCACTTATTATAGTTAAGAACTGCAGGACTTGTGGAATATTTACATAACCCTACATAGCATATATTGCAATGTTTGGGCAAAAACTGGGTTGTTTAAGCAGAAGCTTAAAAGGCTGTCCTGCAGGCCAGTTCAAATGGACTAGGCATAGAAAGCAGTATGAAGTACTTTCTGGTGCTGTTGATGTGGAGGTCAAGGTTGCTCTTGGTCTTGCCTGAGTGTGCTTTAATGCAGTTAGAAAAAAGTGGTATTTGAGTGTCTGAAAGTGTGGAAAAGATAGTCACGCAGAGATTTTGCTAGTACTAATTTCACACTGTTTGAAAGGTGTTCTAAAAGATTGCTTTGTTCATGTGTTTACCTCCTAACTAAATAAAGTACTTCTCATCATTGTAGTTAAGATTTAGGCGTTGACTAGAGTGCTGTAAAAGCCAGTTAATGGCATATCCGTATGTGGGGTCATCTAATTAGGATGTTTTTCAATTGCAGCACTGGAAGGGACAAGGCAGAAAGGGTTGTTTCGTGGTAGTAATTGTTGAACTAGAAAGGGTTATCTATTCAAAGAGGCAGGCTCAGACCCAAAGTATTCTTTTAACTGTAATCACAGAATCTTGCTGCCCTGCAGGAGCTGGCTTGAAATGTAACAGTAGAAAAGGAGGTCGATGCTGGAGCTGCAGGACACAGCCTCCATGTAGGAGATGGATTATGCTACTAACTTGAACTGAACCAAGATTATGCATTTAAAAGCTGGGAACCAGCAATGTCTTGTTTCAGTAGGGCAGCATATTGCTATGGTTTTTATTCTACTTCCTTTGCAATTATATTGAAATTGCATCAACTGTTCTCTTTTTAATATAGTGATCAAACTTACTACATAAAGGGTGTCTGTAATTGCTTTCTGTATTTTTTTATGTAGGTTGGGCAAGATTAAGTGGCATCATAAAACTTCTTATAGCAAAATCAATTTTCCAATGGTAAGATGTAATATTTTAGCAGCAGCATGGCACCAAACTAAAGACTCTGTGGACAGTGATATAACAAACTTGCCTGTAGTCTGGGCTTTGACTCTGTACCAAAGGATTCAATATTTTGTGTCCCACCCTTTACCCACGTAAACTGAAATAGAATGAATTTTAAACTTGAGGAAGTTGAGCGAGCAAATGTACATGCTCTTACTTTTTGTCATTAACCTGCTTAACTCGTTTCTTTAGGCTAAGCAGATATATTGCACATAATCAGTGCAATCCCAATATTTTTGAGCAGTTGACATATTGATTACCTTGAATGAATGTGTCACTTGTCAGTTTCTAGTCAGTTTCTGTACACAAAGGCCAGTGTTGTTGGGTGTTCCGGTTTTTTTTTTTGTTCTGTAGATGTAGACCTAGAAAACACAAGCTTTTGCCACCCTTGTCCCTGCCACTGTAATTTTTACAGACAGCTGTGATATTTCCTAGTTACGTGTGTAGATTATTACTGAGAGTTTCACCTCCCCAGCTCAAAATCTCCTTGTTCAGCTGTGAGCAAATAGATATATTTTCCCCCTCTTTTTACTTATTTATTTGAAGCTGAATGTGGTATGTAGTATCCCAAAACAAGACATAAATGAAGAAAGGGGGGGGGGGAATATTTAAGTAGCTCACATTGCTTGTTACTAAAGGTTTATTTATTGTTAAACAAAATCGTCTTGAAACTGGTAACAGGGTAGAGAGGAATGCAATTTATATTCCTGCAGATGTGTTGAAGATATTACTGCTTGCACTCTGTCAAACCCAGCTTCTTCCCAGGTTAAGGGGGGGCCCTAATCTCTGCACACACAGTTTGTGTTTCATGCTAGTATCAACCAGTATTGCAGGAGGGAGACCCATTGCTACAATTAGGCTTACACATAGGCATGACCATTTTTGCCTGCCATTTAAGCCACACCAGCCCACCAGCCAATTTGAGCTGCAGATGCCTGGCACTGAAGCTGTCATCCTTCACGTGTCTTGTGCTGACTAAGACAGGTCACTGTCAGTTTATGGCTGGGGAGGGGAAGAGTTAGTGCTCTGTGTATCCAAGGTCATGCATTGTTACAGTGAACGTGGCAAAAGCAGCTCATCTGTTGAGGTGGTCCTTTCTTCTAAATCTCAGAAGAAAGGCATATTTTAGGGGGAGTATGGTAGGAAGCTTTAACCTTGAGTGATGTATTGTCTCAGTGACACATTGTCAAAATCAGTGTTCTGGAAAATGCATACAGATTTGTCTCTGTCTGTGTAGGGCTCTTCCATGAAATCTGGTAGCACAGACCAACTTTCTCTGGCTTGCACTGCATTTTATTTAGCAGGCCTGAATGGGGCAGCCTTGCTGATGGTAGAAAATATCCATCAGCCCTGTTTCAAAGTCTCTGGGCAATATTCCAGACTGCGTTGAAAAAATCCTGTTAAATGTTTTCACCCTGTAGTGTCAGACTTGCATCATTTTAAAACAGGCTGAGCCCATGCACATTTGACAGTACCTCTGTTGGGTCTGCCACATGAGATTTAATCTAGCAAGTGACCCAAATACGTGCACTAGAAGAACAAGTGTAAGTGCACTGGGGAAAATTACTTGCCATCTGTCTCCTTGTTGTGTGTGTATATTTGATTATTAATTTACATTTGTGATTTTTATTGCCCTTTTTTGTCATCGTCTCAATTTTTCACCTCCAAGTACACCTCTCTAGTAGCTTTTAGTAGCTCCAGTTTACAGGCAGCTGCAGTCTTCTGAATTCCAGGAGCAAGGCTGGTGATGGGGAGACAGGGGCTTGTGTGCTTTCTCTCTAGTGTTTTCTCTTTGTCCCCTCTGTTCTATCTTCTGCATGCTAATTTCAAACCACCATAAAGATAATTTTTATATGAAACAAGAGCTATAACATATTCATAAAGGAGCAAAGGTAACTTGGAGAAGATGCTTGAGTAACTTAGGCTGTGTAGTAAAGGTTTGTAGTTGAGTTTGTGTTGTAGCTGAGTATTAACCAGGTGAACTGGTAACTGATTGTCTAATGGGATAAACTCAACACAATAACATTCAGTTCTTTTTAAAGTGCTGAACATAACCTAAATATGTATTTGGCTTTTGATTTCAAAATGGTTTCTGCATAAAAAAATATGTTGAATGAAACACTTTGATCCAAATGTGAAATCTTATTTTCATCAAAATATCAGTGAGTGGTTTGTTTTGGTTTTTGTATTTTTCCATTTGAGATGCTGTAGTATAGAGATTATAGAGAGCAAAAAAGAAATTATATCCCCACTGGCTTTATTTTAAGATTCTTGTTGCATATGTAACACTAACATAAAGCATGTCACTTCTGGTAGCTGGTTCAGAGGATAAATTCATGCCTGTTAGCAGATGGAGAGTCTCCCTGAATCTCTGACGGGATGCGCCTCATGTGCAGGAAGTTCTTCCAGCACACAATGGAGTTACAAATTCAAATGATCAACTTTCTCCAACATCTCCCATATGTATTCCAGCTGCACTTCTGAATCCTTTAAGTTTGCCAGAGCAAAAGTTGCTGAAAGGCTCAGAAGTATCTCATCTCAATTTGTTAACCATCTGATAGCTGCAAGAGTGATGAATTAGAGCTCCTTTGCTTACCTCATTTGGAAGTTTGCCCTTCCCTTGTTGTTTGCTGCTAGATTTGTTTCTTTCTTTTATTCTCTTTTTTTCTGTGAAGATGACTGAATCAGACTTTGCTGTTTGTTTATGTAGTTTCTTTCTTCAGCTGAAATATTTGATGCTGAAACTGATGCAAGACTCCTAGCAACCTGTGGAGAGAGTGGCTCAAAAAAAAAAGCTGGAGAAACAGACTAAATCTGAAGGCAGAGATGCTTAGTGTTACTGTTACTTATGTAGAAGTGAATCTGTTCTTTGGGCCAGTGTTTTATGTTCGTTTTAAAAAAAAAAATATTTCTGGATATTTTATAGTTTTTACTCAGATTTTGGGATAACTGTCTGCTTTTTGGAAAAGAAACCTTTTGAAAATGCTCATTTCCTTCTCTGTTCTTTTAACCCTAATTTTTGTCTGAAATGGTTGTTTGAAAGGTGGAAGCATTTTATTTGGAGACCTGAACCTTATGCTGAAAGTCATAAAATAAATTTTGGAATTTCTCTTGATTGTTGAAGCCTCTTGTTTGGCTTAGGGCTTGGTAACCTTTGACTTCTGCTTTCCCACTTGGGGTGACTGATGATATCAACTCTCCTTATGATCCTTTTGAGTGGGAGCTTCTTCTGTGGGCAGGTTGTTTAAGTCAGGATGGCAGTAGGATTTCATTTCACATCTGCAAGATCAGGTGCTTATCCTGTGTCAGGATGGTCATCCAGACTTAAGATGTGTTATTTTTTTGTGCAGGCAGTCCCTCCTAAGTAAGAGGGTGTAAATTTTGCAATTTCTTTCCCAGTTTCACCCTCTGCAGAGCTCCATACTAAACCATTTTCCCCCAAAGGCTAGCCTGCTGGTGAATGAAACTCGAAGAGTCAGAGGAAAGTGTTTCTTTGGAATGGCATCCTAAATATTATTTCACATGTCAACACTGCTGCTCAGTTTGTTACTTCAGGACAGTTGAAATATTTTGTGGACCTGTGAATGGCTTATGACAGACATCTCCAAAGGCAGCAACATGCACTTGGCTCTGTCTTCAGAGGATGCTTCAGGCTAGCACAGGGTTGCTGCTGTTTGTGTATGACAGCTGACTGTGAAACAAAGGAACAAGCTGGATCTCTGGGACAGCAGCCAAGGATCAAGTAATCTCTCAATCTCTATTTTACTTCAAGGAAGAATTAAATTGGTAAATCAAACTGTTTGAAAGCAATAAAATTTTGTGACGCAGCCTCTGTAACTTGGGAGGGTTCCTTGATGATGCTTCACTGGCCATTCCTGGCCTCCTTAAGCCTTGAGAGGGAGAGAAAGTAAAAGTGGTTTCCTTGAATAGTAATCCTTGTATTTCCTAGGACACTGTGAATTACTCTGTTAGCCTTCATTGTCCTAGTGGCTTCATGAGTTTTCAAAGCAAAATTTTCAAAAAACAGTGGCAGGTTTCAGTTGGAGGTAAATAGTACTCGTTTACTGTCTTCAGTCCCTTATTTCCTTTACTTCTTCATTTTTTTAATTCCTTTTTGTTTTATTGGAAATCATGTGCTTTCAGCATAAGATTTGTCTTTTATATCTTAATTATTCTGATTTTTTTTTGTCCAGTGGTTTATTCAAGTGGCCCATATCAATACTTCAAAAACTGATAAGAATCAGTGTAATCTGTAAAGACACTGTGGGTATATATACTATCATTATATTAAATAGCAGAATTCTGTTGTATGCTAAAATTTGAGACCCTGCCTTTTATGGCATCTTTCTTCCAACAGAGCTAGACAGGTTTGCTATTAGTCTGCCACAAAGGCTCCTTAATATATTCACAGGGGTCACTGTTGACTGCCTCAGATCATTTCCTTCTCTCCAGGATTTAAGCACATTGGCCCCAGCAGCATTCCTGGTCCCAGCTGGCCTGGCAAGCCAGAGACTGACAGATGATTGAACGGGGATTTGCTATATGATGGTACAAACCATTGCTTCTAGATGACTGGGCTGGTCTGTGGAATCTTTTATTATTCACCAACTTGTCAGTAGACCCCAGAAGCCCTGCCCTGACCTCTGACCTGGATTTCAAGGGAGGACACGTTTTTCTGAATTTAGCATCCCGTGTCCAGGATGGGTGTTTCTGAATTTATTGTTACTCTAGGCTATTTTGCTAACGAGAGGATTGTATGATTTTTAGCTCCTACATGCTTTAGTCCGCTAGTCCAATTCTCATTCAGGGGAACAACGCAGTAATTGGTAGCAGAACTATTGCTGTGAAGTCCCTGCCAGTGCCTGTATGCTATTTTCATGCAGCTTGGTAATTTGCATACTTAAATCCTAAAAAAGACTTGAACTCTTGAAACAGGGTCACTATTCAGTGACCAAAATTGTCATGGAAACAAACCTACTCAACAGCAGCCAATGCCCTTCCTAGATTTCTCTCCAGTCTTCGCTTCTCACCTCTATGGCTTTTTACCTATAGTAGTTAATAATTGGAAGCTGGGCCCAGGAATCAGACTCCAGTGTGCCACTTCCACATCATTGCTGTAGAATGACCTGCATGCAGTGCTTAGGTGGGAAACCAGTCTCTGAACACTCTCAAATATCTAACTAAAGTGTTTATCTGCAGCCCCAACTTAGAGATAGCATTTCATTTCTGTACATAGTGTTTCCAATTGCTTGGCTGCCTGTTCTAAGTGTAATTTGAGTTAACTGCTTTTCTAAGATTTTTCTCTCCCTCTGATACAAGGGAATGTAGCTCAAAGTTGTATGGCTCTCTGTGAATCAGGTACTTTTGTTCAGGAGGCAGTGCTTGGCTGAGTGTGTCCAGTGTCATGATGTATCAGGAGTGCCTTTGCAGCATCCAGCCTCCAATTTCTATGCAGGAATATTTCTCAGTTGATGCTTTTTAAAATAGCTTTTATGTTTTCTCAGCAATTATTGAAGCTGGTGATGGCTATTTACTTTGGTACTAAAAAAGCAGTCATGGAGTTCCAGTGTATGAACAAAGCACTAAGAAATACTCTTCCACGGAAAATAGTTTCCTAAAGTTGATGTTTGAAGCAGTTTTAAGATGGCATCGTTACTTAGTGGGGGGAAGAGGAAAAACCCCTGAGTCACTGGATGTTGTCCATCATAAAAATCTTTAAGAATTAAGGAAACTAAAAACCTGTCTGTAGATGGGGGTCAGCCAAGCCCTTTATTGTGGAATATCACAGTTAAAACCAAGCCCTGAAATCCAGCCAACCAGCACAAAACGGTATGCATTTATCAAAGAGGCCCTTGATATGTCTTCATGCAGATTCCAATAGGAGATTAAAGGCTTCAGGAGGAAACCAGCTTCTGTGTGGAAAAGATTGCCTTGTGCTGAAGTTACCTCTAGAAAGTAGGCAGAAGAGGTCTGTCCCATTGTCATTTAAATTGTAAATATTCAGTGTGTGGCTGGTTTTGGAACTGCGTATGTTTTGGTAATTCCTATGCCTGCATTTTACCCCAGGGTGTTTCCCAGAGGTGTTTTGTAGCATGCTTAGTGTTCAACCTGCTGTGAGTGAGGTTGTGAGTAGTCCAGTTGAAGTTCTTTACTGTATTAATACCTATATATGTGACAGGGTTGTAGTAGACACTTTGCATTGAAACATGCTATTAATTGAATTATAAAGTGATAACCAGCATCTTGTAGGCAAACTGGGAAGAACTGGAATTCTCAATCCAGGATAATTTGATTTTTTTTTTTTGTCAACTACTGATTTGTTTCAGTCTCACATGAAATCTTGAAGTGGGGATTAATTTCAGAAGTCTGCCACTTCTGTGACCTTAACTTTGGCTTGTTCAAGTCTTTTGTGTGCGTATATAGTGTGATGGTGTTTTCAGAGTGTGCTTTCGGTGGTGGACCTTTGAAAAGATATGGGAGGTTCTTGCTGCCCAATGTGCAAAGGAGCACGTTAAATAATACACTTAAAAGTCTTCCTTTTGAAGCACACAATGCTTATAAGTTGTTTAGTAGTTTCTCCTCTGCAAACTGATCCTGTTGGTATTTTTAGTCTTTGCATATTGTAGCACTTTGGAAACATTGGAATCTTCTTGGTTTCATTTCACAGCCTGTCAGCTTTCCTGGGTCAGAATCAGTTATGCTTGGCTGGCTCCTTTGTTTGAGGGGACTTGTACTGGACTACTTTGAGAAGAGGATTAGATCCAGTTGGCAATTCAGATGAGATACCTGCAGTCACTTCTGGCTATTAGAGTAACTTTCCTAAGTTTCCTATCTCCAAATAACACTATGGATTTCCCTTACTGAAGTAGGAGCCCATATTGTGTTGAGTGTGACTCTGTGGGTGGAACTTGCAGCTGTTGTTCTGTAGGTTATGAACCTTCTGCTCTATACTCTTTTTTTTTCATGCTTCATATGCTTTTAAAAATAATTTTTTTCCTTTTCAAATAAAGAAAAATTGAAGGAACATTGTGACTTGTTTTATCCTCTCATTTCCAACAGTTATGTGACACTGAAGGTGCTGTCATTCCTTCTCTTGTATTTGATACTGTATTTATTTGATATTACTACTTAGTAATAGCAACAGTGTTGATTGTTTTAATATTTCAATAAGAAGATGAAGAAATTAGACTGACATTTGAGGCAGGATCATAACAAGCCTTATTTTGTATTTTACATCAGCACTCTAGGTGTCACTAAAATGTATTGGCCCATCTGACCTTTCTGGTGCCAGTATTTAGTTGGTGGTCATCCTGGGCAGCTCTCTGAAATAATTTCTGGTTTGGAAGTTTGGTTTGTGAGTCTCTAGCAAGGTTGCTCCCATTCTGCTATCCTTTCTTTGGCTTTCCAGGCCTCCTTGCAGCTCCCATGCCAAAAAGAAACACTGTACAGTTCCTGGGAAGATACTTCTTGGTATGGTATGCTTCTATCTATGTATTTCCTTACTGCAAAATCTTGAATTGTAAAAAAGAATTTTCTTGTAATAAATTACATGAATTTTCAAGTGTATGTGTTTCATTTTCTTCAAACAGTTTCAATTGTACTTGAGGAAACTTTTAAAGGTCATTTTGTCTGTGGGGGTTGTTTTGTTTTGGTTTTATTTTCTTTAAGAAAGAAAAGAGTGTTGCTCTGGCAAAATTAATATTAGTTGCAGAAGAAAGGTTTCCTTTTTTTAACCAATTATTTATAATTAAACTTCTGATGTCTTACATTTTTATAATTAAAGGAGAAGAAAAGTTAGGTTTTTTAAATCACTTTGATCTGAATTAAGGTTCCAGTGCCAAAAAAATAATTTAAATGCTACATGGCTGTACAAATAAAGCCTGCTGAAAGAAAAAGTACTAAGCATAATGAAAAAATTTAATCAAATGGCATTTTTGTCTAGCAGCTCTTATTTTGTAGCAGTTCTTTGTAGCTTCTTTGTAACACCAGTGTACTTGAATAAATTTTCTATTTTTGTGAAAAGATGTAGTTATATGTTCTATTCCATTTCACAGTACATTACTCATCTCTTGCATGTAAATCACTTGGCTTGTTAAAAATGTTAGTATTTCTCTTTAATAAACATCACGCTTCTGGAGAGTTCTCAAATATACTTTTATCCAGAAGATGAAAAACTTAACAGTGGGGAAAGGCCACAAAGGAAATGGTTCCTCACGTTGTTGTGCTCATGGTAAAAAAGCCAAGGCCAAGCTGGATCACCTGGAGTTCTGCCTGTGCTGCTGTGTGCTGCCAGGCACATTCCTGCTCTGCCTGGCTGTTGAAAGCAGCTCCTGCCATGGAGATGGTTGTGGTGATGTGGCTTATGGAGTGTGGCTGGCAGGTGAAGCCTCAGAGGAGTGCCTGCTGCACCCAAATGAGCCTGGGGCTGTGTGTCAGGACGGGCCCTGAGTGATGCTGCAAGTCACTACGTCTCTTACTGCTTGGCTTCTTTCCTCCCTGTTCCTGCTCATTGTCATGGCAGACTTGTGGCAGCTGAAGTCACGTCTTTCACTGTCTGTTGTGCTGGATGGTTCAAGCTTTCATAAGGGTGTCTGGCTATTTTGAAATTATGGCTTGGGCTTTAAGAAAAGAACTTGTATATGATTTCTCTTTCACCAAGAACTGTGAGGTGTCTAGATGCTGCTCAGCCAGAGCAGTTTTGGTTTCTCTGGAGTGTGCTTTGCTGTAGCACTGTACTTGCTTTAATTAAAAGACAAGAGGAGTTGTGGAGTCTCCTTCTCTGGAGGTAATTAAAACACACTTGGACACATTTCTGTGCAACCTGCTCCAGGTGAACCTGCTTTATTTGAATGGAGTATGGTGGGTCTTGGACTAGATGACCTCCAGAGGTCCCTCCCAGAAGTTGCAGTTCTGTGAGTCTCACTGAATCAGTTTTGTTTAATGTTGAATGGGTAGGTTTGTATGTGTTTTGAGTGGAACCTGGGATTACCCTGATGGAGGAGTAACTGGAGTTTCATGCCTAATAGAGTTAAATCAAAAGGAAGGATTAGATGTCCAGTGAGCAAGGAAGCTAGTTGGTCTTCTGGAATTTAGAGTCTGCTTGTAGCACATGATAAAAAAAACCCCAGAGTATTAATGAAAAAGGTGATGTTTATATGTTAACATCAGTAAACCTGTAAGAATTTTCAGGGAACGCTTCTCTAGAGGACAGTCAGCTCGTTCATTTTTTTTCCCCTAAATGTTCTGTTTTCAATCAATATGAGCAATCCTCTCCGAGAACAATTGAGGGCCACCTCATTTAGGGTCTGGGCAAGTGTGTGGTGACTTGAGGAAAGAATCCCACAAAGAAAAAAGGCCTTAAGGAATATTGACTTTCATCTATTTGTGTGCCATATATCTAGTCTGCTAGCTTGCCTTACTAGTGATTAATAATATTTGGTATTTTAGATTGTTGAAAAATTAGTGAAAATACAGACTGTATAGGAATGCCTGTAGCATTTTGTCCAAATATCACTAAGATAAGCATTAACCCTCTTGTAATTCTGAGCTCTTGGCTTGATGTGTACGGAAATAAACTAGTTGTGCAGGAAAAAAAGTTTGTTCATCTTTGCAGCTCTGGATCTTGGTGCTGCTTGAAAGTAGTGTTGGAGAAGAAGGCTTTTTGAAGCAGGAAATTTGGATAGTACAGATCTGCAGGTACCATGGTGGTAAGTACCATACATGTCTTGAAAGGCTCAGATGCAGTAGCTTGGAGCAAGGTACCACCCTGTTAGGCACAGTTGCCAGGAACACATGCTGTGTGTGGTATTTCAATCTATCAGTTTGGCTCTGTGCTTGGCTTGTTCTGAACATCTTGCAGACTGAAATTCATAGATTTTGTTGAGGTTCTGTGTGTTGTAGCTTAGTATAGGCAGGGGGTTTCAGTTTGTGCTCACACTATGCTTGCTAATCGTTAATGATGTGAAAGAGCACAGGAGTTTATTTTACAGCAAAAAGATTTAAACCTCAGTTTCTTACTACTAAATTCTAGTGTTAGGGTACACTTTTCTGAATAAGTAAAATTACTCTAAAGCATAAAAATAAAGAACTAAAACACAGGTAAATATAAGTATGGGAAAGATTACAGGATTCTAGAATAAAGAGTTATTTTATTAATGCCTGTACCTCAGTCTATCTGTAAGTATTTCTGTAAGGAAAAATCTAAGTGACGTGGGTGAGAATTTTCAGTGATGAGGGTGATTAAAATAATTTATCAATTTTTTTTCCTGCTTGCCTAGTAGAACTGAAACAATTCTGCTTCAAAATACAAATTGCACTGGATCTTAGTGTGGTCAAGGATTTAAGACAGCTGTTCTTTGTGTGGCATAGTGGGAGTGATGGCTGAAGGTTTTTGCTTGAACAAAGGCACTGAGAGCACTTTATTTTGCATACCTCTTTCAAGATAAGAAATCATGGGCAAACATCTGTGTGTAGAGTATGGAGAGATGCAGTGTTGTACTTTATGTACTTCTGTATGCTGTATTAGTGGAGAGTGTTTGTTTTCCATCCTCACTTTTCTTGGACTTAAATCCTATATAAAGTCTCTGAAGTAGCAGAGACTGATCCTGTTAAGGAAGAGCAGATACTGTGGTAATTCTAAGAATGAATTTGAAATTCTATGTATCAGTGCTTTGCCAAGACTAAGTGAGCACACTTGTAGGATAAGTGCTTAAGGAAGACTTCTTGTGTATTTTGTGTTGTAAAATGCAAAAGAACCCTTTTCGTAACAGGATGGTTGCATTTAATATACTTAATTGTACATCTAACTATATATGTGTGTATATACACATACACACGCACAATAAAACACATAATTTTTCATCCCATCTGTACTCACATGCTATGTTACGTCTGTACCAGCAGCACAGGTCATGGAGTGGATAAAGTGATGGGCCCTGCAATCAGTGACTTTTCCAGAAGAGAGATTAAATTATTATCCAGTTATGCCCTTGGGAGTTTCTGAGCTTATAAATATAGTAAGTAGTATGGTAATCAGAAAAAAGTTGTGTTTAGAGAATTATTTTTTTTTAGTCATTGTTCTGAATTGCATCAGAATTTTTTTTTTTTTGCAATCAGAATTGCTTAATTTTTTCTTTCTGCAGTGAAGGATCTCTTCAGACTTTGCAATATTTGGGTTTCCTTTTTTTTCTTTTCAAAGTTTGAAATTGGCTCCTTGGGTCAGCTAACACTATCCATGTTATAAAAGAAAACTGAATGAGGAACCAAATGCAGAGATTATATTTCAGGCATTGCTTCAGAAACTGACTAAACTTTGATGTAATTGAATTCAATTTAGATTGGTTGAATATTGCTGCTGTTCTAATTAAAGAAAGAAGACTACACCTTATTAATCTGATATTCATGTAGCTGCCAAAATTTATTCTTTTTTGAAGGTACAAGTGAACTCTTCTGGTAAGCTAAGTCAGTGTTTGTGTGTAGACAATTATGCGTTAACTATTTCCTGCAGATTGCAGATGATAACTTGCTTAGTAATATTGAAAAAGAAGGATAAATATAACTTAATAATCTGCTTTAGTGAAGATGTGTTTATTTTGTCCTAACTTAGTTAAAATCCAAAAGAAAGCAAATAGTTTTGTAGGTCTGACATGCTAGTAAGAGATAAAATGGCAGCGAATGCCTTGTCTTTGCTGTTGGGACTTCAGTTTTACAAACACTTGGACATGTGTTCAGCTTTTCAGATGTAAATAGTCCCATTAGATGAAATCTGGGTCTAAATGGAATCAATGGTAAAACCTGTGGCAATTTAAATAAGGCTAGAATTTAATGAATGAGTTCAGTGAGACTACTTGCATACATAAACTTAAACACATGGCTGAGTGTTTCCAGGATAGAGAGCTAGCAAGGATATGAGAATAAGACCCTTGCAACACAGTTTGAAGTCTGACCTGTCTTGCTGCTGAGTGATGAAGAGCCACAGTGAGGAAGTAGGGAACCATTTTGTGCATAAACAAATGCAGTATATAAACCATCATAAATAACTACAATTCATAAAATGCTTGATTGGTCCTAAATAATGAAGCAGTGAAGATGTTTACGGGATGTGCTTGTAATATGTTTTCATTTTTTATTTTTTGGCACAAATACATATAACTATCATTATTATGTTTCATTATTCAGAAAAACTATTTTCTTTTGGAAGAAGGAAGGTAAAATAGAAATTACAGGGCAGCCCCCCCACCTTGTCCTTTCAGTCCTAGGAGTCATGCAACGTTTGATAATTGTGTCAACTCTTTTAATTATCATGTATATTAACTACTTAATTTTACATCACACTTGGTAAAGAAACACTGTGGGTATTACCATAATTGTGATAGTTCTCACCATCTGAGGCTCTCCCTTCCAGATGTTTCACCAGTTTGCAAATTTGATTTGGAGCTGCATGTGCAGCGAAACAACTGCTATATACACTACCAGATCCATCTCTTTGTGCAGAACATCTTTGCAGAGCCTAATTTTATGTTTCTTGGTGGGAAATATTATTGAATGACTGCCCTCTTATAATCCTGTGAGATTTAGATAAGTGCAGTTTTCTAGGTTTTTGAGGGAGTCCTAATTTACATTTCATAACACACACAAAGCAATTAGCATGAAGTCTTATGGCAGCTTGACAGTGCTTTGTGCCTATGGAAATGGTTACACAATAGTGCATGTGCAGATAATGTTATCAGGTGCCCTTTGTGCGTGCTCACTTGTTTCACCTGGGGCATACTAAAAAGCTGCAGCCTAATTCTCATTTAAGCTCAACCTGCTCTATTGTACAATGAACGTGCATAAAGAGAGAAATATTGAGGTCTTAACAAAATAATAGCTACCGTTCATTGTTCTGGGTGACCTCATTTTGGCATGCTCAGGCTGTTTTTCTCTATGTTCATGGCTCTGAATGTTAGTGATGGGAGGAACATGACCTCCTAGGTGAGGTCAGACTCAGGCTGCAAAGTTTCCTTCTGTCTTTGCTCTCTCTCTCTCCGCACAGGTAGGTGTAGAAGCTTGTCTCTTCCCCAAGCTGGAAACTAATAGTGTCAGTGTGTTTGGAGAATGGAGAAGGACTACCCCAGCTGCATTTTCCTGCTGATTGTGGAATCCAGCTGTTGCTGGGGAATAGAGAGGGGAGGCTTGGTGTAGTGGCCAAGAAGATAAAGAAGTGAAGCAGCGAGGCAGTAGAAGGTTTGGCACTGGTACCAAACTCTTTGGCTGTTGTGTGCACAGAAGATGACTGGGGCAAATACTTCTGTACTTCTTACTCAGTCTTTGTTGATTTTTTTTTTTTTAAGGTTTAAAGTGTTTTCGTTTCAGTCTGATAAGGTACTGATGCAGTTTCATTCACTTCAGTTACTTTATCCAACTGTGTAAGGAACAATACCTTAGAGTGCTTTCAGGAGCTCTCTCTGAGAAGAGATTTTCTGCCCCAAGGAGTTTTGGACTGAAAAGTATGAGAAGAGCAATGCATGGAAAAGAGACAGTGGTCCTGTGTCTTAGAGGCCGAGTAGTGTACAAGAGTCATCTAAACTCTTGTTTGGTCTGGTGAAAGGAAAAGGCAAGACAGAAGACAAGAGAAAAGGTGAAATGAGATACAGACCTTGTTGGTTCTTGGGAGTGTGAGATGCAAAAGATCCAAACCCACTACACAAGCTGTGAGAAGAATTGCTCTCAGAGTGTGAGTGCTGCAGCCGTTGCTGAGAGACATTATCCCTAGGCTTTGGCAATCTCAGCTGTTCGTGTTGTCAGAAGCCAGACTGGGTCAAACTGCTTAAGCCTGTTTGCTTGATGGAAACAAACCTAAGATCGATCATGCCATCAGCATGGTCAGCAGGTCTGAAGGGATGACTGTTAGTAGGGTAAGTGAGGGTAAGCAATCAGTGCTGATAATCTGGTCAGAGGGTACCAGGGAAGCCAGAGACCACAGAGGTCTCTGGGGATTTCACTCCTGCCTTCCAAGTGTTTTCATCTTGCTCTTCTAACCTGTTCTCTCTGTCTCCCTGGGTGGTTTTCTCCTCTGATTTCCTACAATAGAAAACTATTAAGACATATACTGAAAACAGATGCTGGAACCGAAGTAGGAGAAATGAGCAATGACTTACTTAATAGATTTAAGTCCATTCAAGAAGAAAGTCACAATATGGCCTAAAAAAGGATAAATTGTTTGGGAAAGGAAAATGGATAAAACAATGTGACTGAAGACAGAGACTTAGCTGATGCTGTGCAAAAGCTTGATTGCTACAGAAGTTACAGTTTTGTGACTGCCTTTTTTGGCTATTCCTCACACTAATTCCTAGTTTGGGACAGACGGTGATGATGCAGAGCACTGCTGCTTTGAGCTGGCCCTTGCCAAGGCTGCTGTGTGGCTAATGAAGCATGAGGCTTTAACCTCGTCTTGGCAATAGTGGTTTGGATGGAAGTCCAAGCTGAGCTATCATCAGAGACAAGGCCTATTTTTAGGGCTATGTGTATGAAGAAATAGTCAATATAAAGCTATGGAAAGCTCTTGAAAAGTGGCCCTGTGCCTTGTGCTTTGTATACTTCATACTGAAGAAGTTTTCAAATCCCTCTCAACATGAGAACTGACTCTGAGTGTCAAACATGGCACTGCACAGCATGTGGCATTCATTTATTACCCCATTAAAAGATTTAATCTTATGAATTAAAGAAGTTTTCTTTTCCCTGTTTGCTTAGGTTGTTGTTATAGTAGACATACATCTTTAATTCCAGGTAGGTAGGCTTTTGTCTCCCTTTTTGGACTTACTCTTTTTTCCTACCATGTCTTAGCTTCAAGGACAAAAGAAAACTTAATTTTTATGTTAAGAAGAAATTATTTGTTAAAGACACGTTATACTCCCAGGCTTCCAAGACTTGTGGTCTGAAAGTGGAAATGTAGCCACAACTAATGTATTCAGAGACCAGCTCAGTGTGGAGTTTTACTAAAATGTTTGGTGAAAGGTCTCAAGAGCAGTAAGTGAAGCTTTATGAGTTTTCTTGTAGTTCCCTGTATGCTGCCTGATGTTTAATGTTGGCATGATCTTGCTAGAAATGCATTATATAATTAGACCTATCAATTTACCATGAAAAATAGAACAGCGATAGTATTCCTCATCCCCATTAGCTTGTTTGTATATCTCCCTCCCTCATGTTAAACCAGGAAGAAAATACTGAGATTTTTGTGTTGTTGCCATTTTAATATGCCATTTTCTTAGGTAAGAGGAATGCTTTAGAAGCATTAACGGCTATGGCCTGTGTTCACCTTTAGCTGATACAGCATTTCTTATAATGCATCTGTGTTCTGTGCGTGCTGAGATTGGCCTTGTACTTAGGGGCAGAACTGCTCTGCACGTGGTGTGGGGGCAGCATGCTTGCACATGAGCCAGTAGTAAGTGCAGAGAAAGTTTTCTTGTACCCTGGAAGTGGTGCTCCCACCAAAGCTCAAGGTAATGCTATGAAAACAATTCAAGTGATAGGTAGATGATGGCAAAATTCAGAAGGCAATAACAAGACCTATTATATGTAAAATACATTCATGTGGCAATAATGTTCTATTGTCAAGGTGATTAAGTTGGAGTTTTGGAGACTCTATAGATGTGAGGAACAAGTGCAATCTCTGTCCAACGTAAGAACTAAAAGCAGGAAATCATCCAGGATAACATATGGACAGTTCGTACTCTTGAGTTCCTCCAGGATCTAAATATACTCAGAGGCTGAGCTAAAAGAGCATTGTTTCTGTGCTTCCATGTTAATCTGAGTTATATTTCTGGCATGGGCTAGAGTTTTTGCTCTGTATTCAGGGCAGCTGTAGCCAGAAAACTGAGATAGAGACCAAGACCAGACTTAGTCCAAAAATGGCTTATCTGCAGTATGGGTTGTTCAAAAATGTAAACTCTATAATTTCTGATTTATTATCATAACATGATATCTCAAGCAGTCTGATCCTTCTAGAGTTGCATCCGTGAGAGACTACAGAAATTGAAGCTGTCCCAGCCCTAAAACGTTGTTGTTCAGGCCCCTATGCTGGAGCAAAAGCCCCCACCCAAAACCAACATACTTCATATCTACCCCTGCCCATTTTTTATTTTAATTAGTAGGATTGCTTGTATGAACCTAAACATTGTTGACTGTCTTATTTTTTCAAGGACGTAAAAAATCTCAGATTTTGCTCATGTTTTATTTCTGATTACTTCATGCTGTGGATATCAATGAGGTAATGAAAATCTGTATCTGTAACATTGTTGTGGGGAAAGCAAATTGTGTGCAATGTTTTTCATCAACCATCATTAAAGGATTGACTGTTACAATTAAAATCAATTGTGTTTAATAAAGGATTGCTGTACTTTTTTTTGGGTAATATATTTAAATCACATGCTCCTAACTTTCCCTTCATGTTTCAGAAAGCTTTTGGAAAATTCTGTTTTCCTCTTTCAGTGTAACTATGTCTAGGAGAAAAGGGATTCAGTATTTCCTCAAGGTAGTTATATTTCTTAAATCACTGAATCAAAATGCAGTGGTTAATGTTAATAAATATTTACTCTGGTATTAAGCTTGGAATCATCAGCAGTGCCACCAGCTAATCTGTGAATTTGCCTGAGGTGGTGATGTGAGCCTTCAGAGTGTTATATTTGAAGTTGCACTCACGCGTTGATTAACTGAATAAAATTTGCATCTTTAACAAAGACTAGCCTATAGCTTTCTCTAGGTAAATAATTCTATGCATACTTTTCCATAGTATTTTGCAAATTTTTTCTCTTTTAATTGTTTTAACATTTAACATTTTACTTTCTTCTGTGTGTTGGATTTTTTTTTCTGTGTAGGGATAGCTTGTTTTCAATATCAAACAAAACCCAAACACTACCAGAAAAAAATGTTGGTAATAAAAGTAATTTCGTATGATCACAGACCATGAACTGTGTAAGTGATACAAGCTCAACTAATCTTCTCACCAGTCAATATTAATTTTTTTCTGTCTCCTGGTTTTTGTGATGTTGTGTTTGTTTTTTTATTTTTTTTTTTATTGTTACCATTTTCTTTGTCTGTGTTCACTTATTCTTTCCTACCTCATTCTAACATCATACCTTCTATGGGCCAAGAACAAACTGCTTGGAGCTTGTACTTGTCTTGTCTTGCAGGAAAGCATCTTCAGTGATGGGTTGGATTCTTTAAATGTCATTACTCCCTTCTCGAAACCTGATGTTTTTATTGATTTTTATAATTAATGGAACCTGTTGCCCTCACTTTTGTAAGTAATTGGTCAGAATGAGTGTCAGAGTTGGTGTTGGTGAATACAGGTAACTATGTCTCTTCTATATTACGTGAAGTTGTTGAACACTGTGAGATCATAAAATAGAAAAATAATAGGAAACCATTGTATTTATGTGAAGTGTGTTCTACTCATCAGTTTTGCTCATGAGCTGCAGTACACTCTCTAGGACACCTTTGCCTGCAGGGCAGATCTGTGAGAGTCTTCCCCTTGTTGGGGTCAGGAGCCCCTTTAGATCTGGAGCATCTGCAGTCCTGAGGCTGTGCTATTTCCAGGAGCATTTGCTGCAGAACTGGTGTGTCGGCCTCGCTGAAAGCCTTCGGCTTGTCCTGCTCTGCCTGCTTTGCTTGGATAATCCTGCAGCAGCTGTCCGAGTTCCCTTTGATTCCTCTGGCTTCAGCAAAGCTGCAGGGACACTGGAAACCTGGCCCTGACCCCTGCTGAGATGGTGGAGATAAGAGCAACATCATCCTCCTTGAACCTGTGTACCATTGCCCTATTTCAGCTAAATGAATGGTCAAAATCAAATCCCAGATTTGATTTCCAGGGATGAGTGGCAGGCAGTCCTCCCCTCACCAGTCCCCCAGTGATGCCAGCTGCACGAGCCCTGTCCCCAGTGCCCCTGTGGGTGGGGTGTGGAGTAGTGATATGGTGCCAGCAATTCCCTGTGTTAGCATCCCTGCTTGTGACAACTAGAGGGAAAAAATGGGTGTTTGTACATGAACTTATACTCACATTTCATTGAGACCTGCTGTCTGTTGTTATGATCCAATTCAGGAAGTGTTTTCAGTGGATATCTGATGAGGAGCTGGGTGCTAGGCAGCAAGAGATCAAAAATACAGAGCTGCTGAGTTGGTCCTGTTGTATTTGGATTGTTTGTGAGGCTCAGTGAATGTACATCCCTTATTGTAGATGATGTCTCACTGTCCCTGAAAATATGTCTCTTAAAAGTTTTGCTCTTATTATTTTCAGCTTCAGCATGCATTTGCGAGCTAACTGTACTCAGGAAGGGTGCTGTGCCATTGATTCAGTTCTTGTCCTACAAAGCATCCCCACTGAAATTATTTGGAAATGGCTTAAGGTATAATCTGCAGTGTGAGGAAGCTGGCAGTGAGAAGGGTAGGTGATTAAATCATTTCATAAATACTGATAGACAGTTTGAACATATACTGCTCGGATTAAGTGCCTCTACTTTATGTACATCATTTTGTGTTAAAATAATTTGTTTTCCTACAGGTAAAAAGTTAGTCTTCTAATTTTAAATTAATCTAGGTTTAACTTCTATTAGTGCAGTCTACCTTGTCTTTTCATTTTAACATAATGTTCCACTCTGCTAGGCAAATTCAGTAGTTTCTGGGATTGGAACCTGGTACATGATACTTTTTCAAGTGTTGTAGGTATTGCAGACTGCCTTTTCTACAGTTTCCATGTCACTTTGTTTAATAGCAACTTTTTCAATATCTGGAATTATACAGGGTTGATATAAAGATTATGCCTTATTATTTCAACCTAAAAACATTCTTCTTTGAGGAACTGATATTAATAACCCTTGTACCTTCAGCCCCTCTGTGCAATATTAATTCCAGTGTAACTGTTGAATAGTATGTGTACAAGATTGAAATGTATTTTTGCAAAGTTTTGTGATGCCATGAGATGCCATGTGCCTTCCTCCCTTCCATTTTTTTTTCCTAGGTTGTGGCTTTGATATTAGGTGGCTTGTGTAGCCTTGGCTTTCATGCTTCTGTGAGGTATCAGTAATTCCTGTCTGAAGATGTTTTCAGCTCCAAAGTCAGCTAGTCTTGAAGCATTTCTCTTTGTCCTGCTGCTGGCAGTATTGATCTGAAAAGCTGTGGATGCAAGCAGCAGCCTGAAGTCCCCACTCACAGTGTGTCTGGGGACCTCAGGAGCCACGCTTGCTTCTGGCTGCTGAGAGCTAAAACCCAGGCATGAGCATAAGAACCTGCTTAGCAGTGCCTGAGCTGCTGTGCATCTTGAAGAATTAGTACCTAAGTGCTTTTTGCACAAAGTGTTATGAATACCATCCTATCACCATCTAAAAACCCAGAGTGAAACAGAGCCCTTTGTGATTGTTTGTTCCTATGTGTGCCTCATGGCTTTCTAATTAAATAAAAAACATCTAATTTGTCTGTTCTGTTCTTTCTTTCAGAGCAAGGAATATGCAATTCTGTATCGGAAAGGGGAGTCTGTCTTTTATCCTTTCCCTTTTTCATCTGAAAAAAGTGGCAGGAAAGAAATACAAATGCAGTATTTGAATTAATTTTTCCCTGATTTTGAAGAGGGCTATTGTCATGTATTGACTGTAGTTTGTGCTTTGAAAACTGATGTTTTAACTCCTAGTGTGCTACACAGTCACTCTGTGAATGCTGGGTGGGGGCTTAAGTCAAATCCTCCTTTAGCATTCTTTACTGAGCCTAGTCCAGCTTTACTTTGCTGTCCAGTGGGTATCTCTGGGTCTTGCAGATTTACAGTCTCTTATCCAGGGCAATTTTCAGGAATTCCAGTTTGTGGCATACTTGCTACCAGAAGAATTGCCCAAATATTGAAACTTCTAAATTCACATATGTTCCTCCTATTTGAGGAGATAACGTACAAGGGGGAAGAGTATTTTTAGCCTCTGTAAAGTGCAGTTTCTGAACAACTTTACTTGCTGGTTCCAGTCTATTTCATGGATTTTGAGGGCTCTTTGTTTTTGTTTGGGTCTTTGTTAGTTTTTTGGTTTGTATTTTTGTTTTGATGTGTGTATTGAGTTTGTGTAGGTTTTTCAGTTGTGCTACATTTCAGCCTTCCTCAGATTTTTTTTCTTTACTGTGGAAGAACTAGCTGTTAATTCCCCAATTTTTTTATGATAGTTTGGAAAATTAACTGGAAAAAATGACACAGAAGTGCTTTTGGTGAGGCAGCTTTACCTGAGTCTTTGCATTGGCTTAGCTGGGCACTGCTGGCTGTAATGCAGGCAGACTTACTGGCAGGTGCTTTAAGGCCAATATATATATATATATATTTTCCCTCTTTTCCAGGTATTTTATTGTTTTGATATTTACTCAGTTTTTCTTTGTACTGGTTTTAATTTTGTGTTGCTGAGCAGTATTACTGACAGAGCAAGGCCAGAAGAGTTCTGCTTAGTTATTGCAGTACTTCTGTTAATAGTTGATGATATACTTGCAAGAGCAGCCTTTTGCAGAACACTTCAATTTATTTATTTATTGAAAACAACAGGCTAAGCACACTGTCAGCTTTAAACCAGCATCAATCCAATGCACAGATGGAGAACACCAATTTTTGTGCCTGTGCTTCAGGGTAGGATTTTCTCCAGCACAGATGTGTGTAAGCAGAAGTCATAGATACATTTGCTTAGTTCATACTTTTCATCAAATTCTGCTTCTGTATAAGGACTTTTTTTTGACCTCTTCGGAGTTTCTTTCCTGAACATGTATGAAGAAGAACCAGGAGGTGAACTCCTGTTTTCAAAGTAATGTACTTTTAATCGAGTGGGATTGTAAGCTCTTAAATTGTGTATGACCTGTTTGGCCTTACAAATCCCTTCTAGAAGAGATAGTCAGCAGATGTGTTGTAACTAGAGTCTATTCGAAAAGGTTGCAGTCTGGAGAGGAATGTGCACACTGTACTTTAAATTTCTTTCCATTAAAAGTTTCCTTTGTTGCCAAGGAAGTAAAGCAATGATCGTGTTAAGGGGCTGACAGTTTTGCTAATGGTTCGTATTTTCAGAACAAGGCTGTTCAGTTGTTGAGGATGGTGTAAAATTCAAGGACTCTTACTAATTTTTTTGATGGGACAAAAATGTATTTTATATCCCCTCCCTGCCTAAAAAAAACCTCCCAAACTCTTTTTTCAAGGTGACAGAGAAATGAACTCCCTATTTAATGGATTTTGGTAATTATAGAAAGTAATTAGGTACTCTGTGCCCCTCTGGTGGTGTAAAAAGCTCCACAGACTCTAAGCTGGGCTCCCTTTACTGAGGATTAAGTGTGTTGGAGTTCTCCCTGCTCTGTATTTCCTGCTCCTGCTTTTTACAGCTCCTTTGGTGTTGTAAGTCATTGCTGGGGAGGAGCTGCTACCCATGTCCCATTCATAACTGCCTTGCTCCTACTTCATCTCTTCAAAGTGAGAAGTGTTATTTTCATCCCTTTCTTTTTTCCTTTGGTCCACACACTTAGGAAATAAGATCCAGAGACTGTGGTTGCTCTCTCTGTTGCAGTTACCTTTGAGTGTTTAAGGGCATTGGACTTAAGAGTTTTACTGCATGCACGGGGTATCTGTGCTCATGGTAAAGTGATGTTAACTCAGGTACTGATGACTTTTCCTTCTTCAAATTCAGGATGTCAGTGAAAGACTCAGGAGTGACCAATCTGCAGCTGGAGACCATGATGCTGCGTACTCATCCTCTTTCCTTAGCTGTTTCTGAGAAAGAGACAGGAAGTGATATTCTTCCTTACTTTTGATGTTGGCAAACATGGTGATGCCTTTTTTATTGAATAAAGAGGAAAAAGAACTGGAAGTAGCTTGAATTCTACTTTTCTGCTATGCATGTTCTTGAGCGTTTGTGGGTAGTCTGCAGTGCTGATACTGATAGGATACCTCTTGCTGTGTAACCCTGAATTTCTGATTTAAAAACTTGAGCCTGATGTCATAGTAGCGGCATGAGCAAGATTTATTTTGCCTAAATTAATCTTCTTCAAATATTTAGGTCTATTTTAAAGTTGTTATGGGGGTAAGAATATTGCTCAGAGGGAACAAAAATGTGCAGCTTCTGCAGCCTCAATGAATTTCATTACCAGACAGACTTCTCCCCTTCTCTGTCTCCATTCATAATGGTTTAGTATTTCAAGTCAAATATTTTCAAACATTTACTTCTACATGCATGAGAGGATTCTCTCCTTTGAGTATGGTTGTTTACTAATAACTTTTAGAAATAATAATCTTGGTTAATAAGGAGTGGATACTGGTTTCTTGCTTTGGAGGACAAAGATATTGGAGATGACCAAATAGTGTTGCTAAAATATGCAGAATATATCATGTTAACCATTGTTTTAAGAATCTTTCTTCGCCAGTAATACTGGATGAGAACACTATCACATAAAAAGGGGTTAAGTTAAGAGAGACTAGCATTATTGTTGATCTACCGTGCAAACAAATATCAGTCCTTTTTAAGCAGGATTCCTAGCAAAATATCATCACAAAATCAGTGGCATCATCTGTTATCCTCCTTCCCTTCTCCTATTGTTTATGTTCAAAGAAATCCAAGAAAATACCGTGCTGTTATGTCTGAGCTAAAGTTTTAGGTGCTGTAAGTCAATACATTGATAGTAAACAGAATTAGGCTGATTCATGACAAATAAAGATGTTCCTTATTTCAGCTTTCAGATGCAGGAAGAAGGCAGACTGATTTTTAAAAACAGCTGCAATTACAACAAGGGAAGGAAATCAGAGTGCTCTGTGGAAACAAGGAGAGTTCACGGAGTTGTCTTTTCCTAGGCTTGCAGAAAGACAGAGACATGATGCAAGTGAAGTGGTTAAATTAGGTCGTGGCACAAGCTTTAGTGGGGTTTGCTAGGAAATAATTTGCTGAGTGGAGGAGAGCTTCCTTCCTTAATTGTTTCCACCTGGTAGCAGGCTATTGTCAGACCAGGGACCTCTCTGCCCCTTGGAGCAGCACTTGGAATGAGAAATACACTGTGCTCTGTGAGTACGTAGTGTTTGGATAATAGCTAATTCTGCCTGGCTTCGTTTTACAAAGCTGTTTGGAAATGTGGTAGAGCATTATTCTCCTTCAGAGATACATGCTTTCCCACTGTGGTCTCACTTGGGAGACTGTTTTTCTGTGTTTTTATTTTTGTGTTGCTGCTACTGCAAGCACCATGGTATGTTTTCAAAGTCCCATATAAAAATGTGAAGTGTTACATTACCTGTTAAAGCACTGTGACTTCTTTGTTCTGAAAAATGCACCCAGAAGTTGTTTAGGAATGCATTGCCTTGCTAAAGACAAATTAAATAGAGAGTCCTATATTATGCTCTAGATTTAGCTACTAGGAAGGAGAAAAAGCCTTGCTTAACACTAAAAAAAATGTGGAAGGAGCATGCATGCATGTGAAATGATATCACCACTGATCTTGAAAAAAATCATAATGACTTATAATGCTAGCCCTCACTCTGTAAAGTCAACTTATCACATCTAATGCAGCTTGAAATTCAGTACAGTTTTAGTAGCTGAAGGCTAGAATGTGGAAGTCCCTCCTTTTGTAATCTGTGCCTCTTTAAAAGTGTCCTTGATTTCTGCCTTCAAAGTCTGGGGGACATAAAAGTGAAATGGAATAAGCTTTCATCAGAAATCAACTGAAATGTGCATTTCCAAGGTATGTGTATAGGATTTACTGCAGGCTGCCTGGGTACACCTGTTGTAATTTTAGTCGTATTTAATTACTCTGAAATGATGGTATTGTATCCTAATTAATAGTTTGCTCTATTTGTTGATGGACTTGGGAATCAAAAATTCAAAATTAAATTGCAGCGATTAAAACCATCTCAGCAATGAGACTCAGGACTCTGGATGCCTTAGGAAGTGCCCTCCCATTGGCTGCTGACAGCCCAGTGCTGGTGTGGCACAGGTGGCTTTGCTGCGACGGAACACGCGCATTCTGCACGCGCCTGGCATCCCTGACATGGAGCAGGAGGCAGGCAAACGCCTACGGACTGCTGGGGATGCTTCATCTGCCAGAGCTCCCCTGGATTCCAGAAGCTGCTTGGTACTAGCTGTGGAATATTAAGCAGGGTTGAATCTGCCTCTGTATGTTGGAATGAGATTGCATATTTCATTAAAGCCTAATTTGTTTTTCATGGGGAAGTACCAGAGGCTTCAGCAATTATCATACTTCCAAGATTGGGAGAAAGATGCTTGGATGAAATTTAGCAAACAAGGCTGTCAGTGCTCATTTAGTAACTCCTTTGTGAATCATTTTGAACCGAATTTGCATGATTGTAGCAGACCCAGAAAACCTTTTGCTGCAATTATTCAGTGATACCACTACATAATCAGCTGGCGGTAGTGGGTATGCTTCTTACAAAGCTTTTTTTCACTATTTCTGGCCTTTTCAGTCCCTTTCTTAGCCTCCCTTGGGGCGTTCTGAGAAAACCTGGCACTGACCCAGAGAAGATGCATGTATCAAGGAGAGTGGGTTGGATGGAGGAGGGATGTTGGCCTTATGACAGAAGGATAAGATTCTGTTTTTTCAGATTTTACCCTGTATTTCATGAAATTTGCCAGGTTTAGGGACAAAAACCTTGTGAATTGCTCACATCCCTCATATTGGAGCCTGGATTGAAAGATATACATCTAGGGTTAACAGTCTAATCTAGGAATTGAATTGAACCCGTGTAACTTGCATGCTAAATTTTTGAAATGCTTGCCAGATGAGGGGAAGAAAAGAGGGGTAGAGAAATTGGAGAGTAAGTAGTGCCAAATAAGCTCTGAAGTTGTCTTGCTTTGCTCTTTATTTCCAGTAGTGGAGTAGGAAGCTGAGTTTTGAGTTACAATGAAAAAAGAGTTTGTGCCTCAGTATAATTTTGAAAGTTAAGTATTTGTAAATGATGGAGTTCAAGACTGACAGGAAAAAAATACATTAAATCTGAAACAGCATCACAGATATTTTTGAAGGTGATGGGGTAGGGTGGAAAGTGCGTGTGGAGCTCTGTGGGACAATGTAATTTTTGTTCCCAGCCTATGGACGTGGTTAGCAGCTGCTTATTGCCTGTAACAGTTTGTTCTTAATTGACAAGGTTCCCATCTTGAGAGTTTTCAGTTGTATGCTTCTATCTCCTCTGTCTTGGTGTTCTCTAAACAGTTTAAGAAGCCTGGCATATCTCTTCCACCACAGCAGCAGAAGCAAATTGCATTAGAACAATCAGACATTGTGAAGTGAGTTGTTAGGAAGTCTCTTTGCCTGAGATACAGCTGTTTCTTGAGCATATGTTATCACAGCAGCTACAAGTCTCAGTAATGCTGCATGGGAAAGAAAGAATTGTCACTGACTTACTATTCAAAAGAGAAATAAAATCCGAGTTAACACCCATCTGAAATACAGCGCTGCTTGCACTTACTGCCTTTTGGATGTGCTTGTTTTTTACTTCTTCCGCAGTATTGATAGATGGCCCGAGGAAATGACAATTAAAAAGGCACAGACTATTTTCAAGTATGATGTTACTGAACTGGCTGGTCTGTTCTGTGCAGATGCAGTTCCAGTATGCTGTTGCACAAGTGTTTGTACATATAGAAAATTGGCTTCAGAAGTTTAATGCTGTTCTTAGTCCATAGTTGCTTTTGTAATCACTTGGTTTGATAGTTGGTATCAAAGCTGGGATTAACTTTGTCAGTGTGCTTGTAATGTTAACTAATATGCTTCTAGTGGCATTTATTTTAACAATTCAGAGATTATTTAATAATTTTTAAAGATATTATCATTGCTATATAAAATGTGTCGGCTAAGCTGAAAGAAAAAGGAAACATAAATGCTTTGAATGCATACATCTGATCACTGTTTCATTTTAAGCTGTCATAACACTTTACCTGCAGTATATTGGTTTCCTGAATTTCAGTAGCCTTTGGTCTGGTCCCTCCATGAACTGAATCCTGCTGGCAGCACAGGGATCTCAAGTGTTGCCATGCTATGTGCACACATTTCTGCATTGTGATACTGTTGCCTCCAGAAACATTTTTAAAACTGTGCCTCCATGTCTAATATTCTTGGTTAGTAATTTAACCAATCTCCTTTATAAATGTGATCTTTTTGTTTTCACTTCATTGCTGTGCAATTGCATGGCCTACTTAATTTTATGGTTAATGGACAATCTCTCTTCAGAGGATTTGGGAATCCTTCTACCAGTTAGATAACATCTGTTTTGTCATTGTGCTTATATAATGGTGTATGATAATGTAAAACTGAGGCTCCTAAAGCAATTTGATTAGTCATTCAGATAAAAAGTCTTACCATAAGTCATTGTTGACAGTGAAATGGAAACAGGGTGGTTTTAGTGTCTAAGGTGAATGCACAATTGCTCCAGCATTCTCTGAGTGTGCTGTGAATGGTTCCCTATAAGAGAATTCTTACAGGGTACTTATGGGCACATGTTCTTTGTGGTTTTTTTATGGAAACAGTTTCTTGGGAAGACAGTGGCCTTGTATCTCTTACTAGGCAAAAGCATCATTCTCTCCTGCAGAGCAAAAGTATAATGAGCGAATGGAGTTTTGTGGTGGGGCCTCTGCTTTTTCTCTGTGGAATAACAGTGTGAGGATATGCAGTGCAGAAGAAATGGAGATGAGCAAAATCATGTAAGTGCTTGTGTTCTGTAGTGAAGGAAGCATGTAGCATGAAGAGTGCACTTGAACTTAATGGTGCTCATGTAGTTGCAGAATAAGACAAAAAATGACCTTTTTAGCCTTGTAAACATCTTTCTCTTGAACCTTTAAGTTTCACAGTTGGTGGGAAGGGAAGGAAGCTGCATGTGGCTGCCTCATTAAGTAGCAGAGAATGTAATTATGACTTGTATTCTTGATTTATTGTTGAGCACTGATAATGAGTGACAGCATGAAGAATGCTCTTAGAACTACAGTCTGTCTCAGACTTTGTGGCAGGTCTTCAGCTTGTCTTTAGCATCTGTGTTACGTGTGTTGGGTGGATGCCCAGGTTGTCAGAAATGTTGGTGACTCTGCTCTCTGCATCTTCATCAGAGCATCAGGAATCTGATCAAGTGATTAGAAGGCCAGCCTGGCTTTCTGGCTTCTCCTCCTGCCTTGCCTTTTCGTGTTTTTTTTTTTCCCTTTTTTTTTTTTTTTTTTTTTTTTTTTTGTTTGTTTTTTTGTCTGAATGAGGGCATCCTTATTTACAGCTGCACTCTACTGTCAGAAGTGAGCTTGACTAGTAGGGAAGATATCAGCCCAATTCCTATTTGCTGCCTCCTGGAGGTTTATTTACAGCTGCACTCTACTGTCAGAAGTGAGCTTGACTAGTAGGGAAGATATCAGCCCAATTCCTATTTGCTGCCTCCTGGATTTGAGGTGAGACAGAAGAAAATAAATTAAGAGATTAAAAAGCAGATTTTAAAATAAATGGAGTCAATGAAATTCCCAAAAGGATGGTACTATTTGCAGGACATGATGAAGGTTTTGACATTTGCATAATTACATTAACATTTGTAAATCAAATGTGTTTCTTGCGTCACAGGGAGAGAGGCTAGTTTTAAATATTGTATAAATATTTGTTTAATATTTGATAGTGAAAAAAATTTTTTAGAGCGTGTAATTGAGTTGGATTCATGGATAAACAAGTTAAAAGTGATTTCAGTCTGTGTTTCTTGTTCTACATAAATCCCCAATTTTCTATGCTCTCTTGGGTACTCTTAGCACTTTAGCAGTAAAACCTTTATTTTACCTGACATTAGAACAGATTTCTCAGTGAAAGCAATTTCTACTATTAGAGCATCATTCCTTCGTCAGTAAGAATATTGCTTAATTGAAAATCTTGTCTGTAAATACTAGTCTGTGCTTCCAGGTGACCACCAGGTATGCTTCTAATCTTCTTGTCAGTGTAGAAGAGTGCTTAAAAGACCAAAGACAAAGGGAACTTTTTTGGAGGTACTATGTTCCCAGCTTAGTTACCTGAAGATAATTTCTTCTGTATCACTTAGGACTTGATGTCCTTCATACATGATAGTAGCATTTCCTTGCAGTTTTGTTTTGCAAGATTAAATGATGTATTCATGATTTGTGAAATGTTAGGCATATATCTGTTGCATATTATGTTTTTATAGAGTTCTGTTATTTTGACAGTATTGTCACCACCAGTAATATAAGACTGATTTGAAATTGAATGTCTACTATGCCAGTGTGAAGTGTATCCAATTTACACATGAGCTAATCCATTTGTGTTCTGAACTCAGGGAAAATACAACCTTTTCCAAAGAAGGCCAGCTATTCTAAAATGTAAATTATCTTTAAAATATCTTACAGAGCTGTATGAACACCACTTAATAATTATGGGATTTATTTATAAACAAATGTGTTAACCTCCTTGATACTGGAAGCCTTGCATAGTTCTTGATCAGAGATTTATATCACAGGCTTCATCAAGCTAGGCTTCCTTGGATTCTTCTGAGCTGCAAGCACAAGAGTCAGCTTTGTAAATGGACAGTTTCACATGTGCTTCAAAGCTAGCTTGTAAATGAGGTGGTAAGTTTTATTTAAGGAAGGTACATCAAAGATTTATGTACTTAATCTTGACATTGCTGAATTCTGATGTTTGGGGATAAGTCTTTGCAGCATTTTGCTTTGATAGCTGAGCCAAATCCTTGGTGGTATATCGCATTGCCATTGTGCAGTGTGGAAGGATTGGAAACTGCTTTGCTAGGAATTGTTTGGTACGGTATTAGTGTCTCTGCCCATCAGTGGAAATTATCCTTACTAAGTACTATAATGTTCCTGGTAAGGAGAAATAACATGCTATCAGGAAATAAGTAAAGAAAACTGTATAGCATACCATATACTAATTGTAGGGGGAAGAAAATTCTTGGCAAGAAATTTAGGAATGTTTCCATTTAAGACTGTAAAGGTCCAAACATTTATTTTTCTTTTCTTCCAAGAAGGAAGAGAAACACTGGCTTTTCAAAAATTGTTAAATGCTTTGTCCCATTTTGTAAAATAATGGTGTTGCTGTTGACACTCAACTGGTGAATGTAAGCTCTCACCTCTCATGGATATGGTACTTAAGATACTGTGTACTCTACATGTTAGTCATAGTTAGAAGTTCCTATCAAGGAAGCCAGCAAATGAGATAAGGCTGTATTTAAAATGTACAAAAATGATTGTAGACTCATTTATCTGACTGCTCTGGTACGCACTGCATTAAAGTACATAATGAATAACTACATCATGGTTCATGTAGGGTTTAACATTCTTAGGTTAGGCTTTTATCAGAGGCATTAAAAGAATGAATAGCTATCATATGTATAAATCATATGGATAAGCAGAATGTAAAGCAGAAGTGAAGTATGCTGCACTTCTTGGTGGCTAATCTGCAAAGGATAACAGCATACTTTCCCTGTATGGTTATATAGCTACCCCTTCAGTTTGCATAGGTCCCATCATGAGTCTTCAAACTTCAAACCATATTTGTTTATTTGTAACATTTTATTTTTTTGTCTGAATTAGAAGTTATTAAATAATGTAAAGTTTTCTCTGTTAATGATGAGTGCATACAAGTAGTTAGGAAGAATGTAGTACAGTACTGTGTCTTCTGTTCTCTGCTCTCGCTGCTTTTCGATTTTTTTTTTCCTTCTGATTTTGTACTGGATAAGAAAGGATCTTAGCAACTTGATTGGTGTATACTTGGAACAAAGGAACTCTGTTAGAGTTTGTGAATAAAAGAAAGCACATTATCAGTATTGGTGGATGGTTAGCTGGTTTTCCACAACACACTGAGAACAGTGAAGTAGCTATGATTAGTTATGTATTGTCATCTCCTTTGCTTTACACTAGGGAGATGTGACCTTTAGTTTTGACTGGTTTTCACCTGCGCATAATGTTTTGGTCATGAAGTCTAATCCAGATCTAGGTCTTGGTCTTGATTTCTGTGTACTACTGTTCTAAATCAGTCCTTAAATTTCTTGAAAGAATGAAGTTGCTGCAAGAAGAGAGTGTGCTATTGTTAATGGTATTCCTCACCATTGCTTGGTGGCCC
The DNA here is from genome assembly GCF_014805655.1 of Passer montanus. Classification (NCBI taxonomy): domain Eukaryota; kingdom Metazoa; phylum Chordata; class Aves; order Passeriformes; family Passeridae; genus Passer; species Passer montanus. The sequence continues at coordinate 7,373,622 of NW_024364270.1, forward strand.
CTATCAATGTGTATGAGTGCAAAAATATGGCTTGTATTTGTCTGCAAAATCTGCAAGAGACTCTGCAAGTAGGCTGTCAGAGGCAGGTGTCTTCTGCTGCCTGTTACATTGAATATGTCTTCAGGAGAGGCACCAAAAACTGCTTGGAAGGGGACTGGGCTGTTTGGATCTGAGGTTTTCTTCATTTTGGAATTTACTTAGTTTCTTTTTCCGTCTGACTGGTGTGCAAAAGTCCAAACTGGGATTAGCTCTGAAGTGGGTGGTGAAGTCATTCTGTTTTCCCAGACTTTATGAAGAGAAGGTTATGTTGACTTTACTCTCCTTAAACTCTGTTCTCATCCATAGTCAGTGTATTCTCTGGGTTTCTGGCAAGGAGGACACCTTATGGAAGAGAATTAATTTTGCTGGTAACCTTTTTCAGGAAACGCTGAAAATGAGAGCCTTTGGCTATGTGTAAATATAGATCCCTGTACATTATGCTACCTGGGGTAATGTCTGAAAATTATTAGGGGGGCAAAATTTTTCTACTCCCTGAATCTGATTTTGATGATAATAGAAGGAGAATTACATTGAAGCAAAAAGAATGTAGACCTTTAAACCTTCAATTAATATTAAGAATTAATCAAAAGGAATGGTATTCTTCCAGTGCTTTCCTTCTGCCTCAGATCTTAAGATCTAAGCATTAGAGGCTGTGGGTTGTATAAAGACACAACTGTTGGCTTTTGTACCTTCATTTGATTCTCTTTCACTTAGACAAACAAAATGAGAACTGATCAAGTCTAATACTCCCTCTGAACTATTGCAAACATAGTTAAGAGACATCTCTGACTGTGCTGATATTTTGATAGTATGGAGGTGCTTACAATCTGATTAGCCTATGCTGCATTTTTCTTCTCTCCTACTGGGATTAAAAGTCTGTGGCTAATAAAATGTTTTCTGGCTTGGAATAGGAGGGTATAATATTTTATTTTTTGATAAACCTATAACTATGAGTGCTGATATGTGCTTATTTTTTTTGAAAGGTATAATAAACAATACAACTTCTGAGAAAATATGCATAGTAAATTTTATTCATCTCCTCTCTTTTTTTTCATTAGAATGTCTTACTCCATGAAGGAGTAAATTAAAAAAGTAGTGTGTGTAGCTACCATGCAGCTAATAAAATAAAATGCTTGTTTTGGAGCTTTCTCCAAAGAGCTTTCTGTTCAAAATTTATACTTAAAACATTGAATTAAAAATAGGATAATTGTTATTGCTTTTTGTGTATACATCTGGGTATTCTACTTTGCATCATCTTAGCACAGTAAATAAAGAAGGAACTGGAACATACCTGACTCTAAAAGTTTGCTAAAAATGTGTCTAAAAATTTTATAAAGACTTTATCTCCCCCCCCCTTTATGATTTCCCAAATACTTTTTAATTCAGTGGTGCTTCCAGTTTTTTGGGTTGAGTTAAAGTGATTTCCTTTGAAGCTTGCAATGATAAAGGTCTGCCTACAACCATGGTTGAATTAGGAAGTGCTTAGAGTCAGGAGACTAGAGAGGAGAAATGCACAGCTGAAAGCATTTGAATTAGTAATTTTTAGCTTTTCATAACGATGAAACAGAAAAAAAGTCATGACATGTTCTTCCGTCCTGGTTATGCAGCTCAGATTCCTTAACAACAAAAGGTTATCCTAGTGTAGCCAAGATCTGCTCCTAAAGGAGCAGCTTTCTCAGCTGCAGGTGGGGATGGATGGATGGATGGAGGGAGGGAGATACAGATGCAACTCAAGCTGGGAAGATGGTTGTCAGTCACTCTGTTATCCTTCCCCTCACTGCTGTCTGCCTCTTTGAAGTGCTGGCTCCAGATTTTGTCAGGAGTCCCATTTGGCTTCCATTCAAATCTGATCAAATAAAGATGAGGGAAAAATTTGCATCTTTGCTATACCAGACATTGTCTTATGGGTATTGGTTTTTGGTGGCTGGCACACTTGATTTGTCAGGAAACTGTCTTTGAAGTGCTATTTGAAGTCAGCACTTGACATCCTCAGTACAGTATAACCTGTAACTTCTGTAGCATCCCTCAAACTTCTTCAGGGAAGGGGGGAACAACTTCCATGTCTTGAGAAACAGGAGGTCCTTCCCAGCCCTAAAGAAGTGTCATAGTCATTGTTTAAAACCCACACAATAGCTAGCACAGCCTTATGACAGTCCTAGAAGAGGGAGGTTGGTAATCACTATGAATCTGAAAGGTGAGTCTGGTTTTGTTCTGATATGAAAGAGATAGCAGCTTGTGGCCACCTGCGGTGATGTTGACTTTCTGTGGGTTAAGGAAGGCAGGATGAGAAGAGCTCTGGAAGAGGAGCCCTTTGTTCCCAGAGTTGTCTGGCATTTAAGGTTATGAAGACCACATCTACACCGGAGATGACAGCTAAGCAGGAACTGTGACATTTTTGTTGTTATATTGTTTTTGTAGCTGGAGGAGGAAGAGAGGCGGGATGCTTGTAAAAGGTGCTTTCCTCCTAGGGAGGATGTTTTTCCTGTTTGAACCTGTGACTCCAGCAGGAAGGAAATAGAGGCCATAGAACTTGGAGAGACACGTTTCACAAGTAGAAAGTTGCTAATATGCAACTGTCAGCTGGGCAATTTCCTAAAATGCAGTGCTTCTACCCTAATTGCTCCTTGTTCCCAGTGATCAGTAGTTGGGCTGTCAGCTTCTAAGTCATTGCAACTAGCTTGGTTCCTCCTTCTGCAGCCAAGATGTAGACATGGCTATGTCCTGTGGTATTTATTTGACTGCTTGGGTTTTTGACAAGGGAAGGCAATGTTTACTGAGAAGTTCAGAGGGATTATGCGAAATGTCATCTGCAGCCTATGCCTGGAAGGTGGAGGCAGGGATTATAGGATTTGCTGTGGGTGATGTGAACCTGCACATCTGCCTGGTTTTACTATGGTGAAGACCAAAGGCTATTTCTGGATACGTTTTTAGGGGCTTTGTAGTGGTGGCCTTGCTTCAGTTCAGTAAGCATTGCCCATGTAAAGGTTATGAAGGTCAATCATGTGACACTGGACTACATAAATGAAATACACACTTTTTTATATAATCACATTGTGCCTGGTCCACTGGTGCTCTACTCATCTAGAAGTCTTTGGTGGTGGTCTGGCAGTCTGTTCAGCTAAGAAAAACAAACCTTTCCCTGCTTTTTCATGATTCACACAGTTCACCATTTTCAGCTTGCTATTATCATAACAACAACAAAAAAATGGTTAATTCATGTACTTAATGTGTCTTTGAAAACGAATTTCTAAGCATTTTTTAGTCAACATTTATGACTCTGGATTTCTAAAACAGTGTTTATTAGAAAATATTTTAATAGTCTTCCAGTTGTTCTTTACAGACGTGTTTGGTTTTTCTTTTTTGAGGGCAGCTTTTAGCAGATCAGTGGTTTTTGAAAATCATCCCTCTATTTTGTGACTGAAATTACTTCATGTTCACCTTTCTGCTGTGTGTGAAATCAATGGTGTTGAGATGGAAGTCACTCTCTGGAAATGTGCTATTTCTTGTAAAGTCTTCTGAAGTGATAAAGTGGTCTAAAATATTTTGTTGAGGATTGTTTTCCTCATAAGTACAGGAAGTAGAAGCAGCATTCTTTTCAGTATTCACAGAACAGTATCAAAGAATTTCATGTGTGCTTAAAAAGCAAACATGCAGAAGAACAAAAAACATGAAACAAGGCTTTGATTTTTTTTTTGTTGTTTTTTTTCTTTCCCCTGGACTCTAATACTAACAGGCAGAAATAGAGCTCTCAGCATTATCTTGTAGGGCTTTACACCTGATAGGAAACCAGAGTGCATTTTGAAGGACAGAATTACTTTGTTGTCTTTGGAATGGTTACTAAGCCGGGTAACAGCATGACTGTTTACAGGGAATAATGCCTCCAGGCTTTAGGCAAAGGAGTGTGAAGGATGTGAGAATAACTGGCCCTGGGAGACACCAGAGAAAGCCAGAGCCTGTCGGATAGGCTTCAGCATCCCCAGGCATCTGATCCACTGTGAAATTGAGCAAAAATAATGGTACTTTGTGACTCAGGTAGCAAGAATTTAGGATCCAGTGTTGCTGCTTATTTCTTTCCTGAAGTGGTCTGTTGACATTTATGTTGTTCCTTTTGTGTGAAGATGTGACTCTCTGGGTCTGTGGGGAAGGCTGATAGTAAGATATGTATGTATGCTGTTTATTGTGTCTTTGGCTCTGACACCTTACATGTTTCTTATTTAACCCTTCGAGCTTTTTAAATGGAAATTTTTTCTGTGAATGAGTTTCAGAAATCGAGGTATATGATTGCATTAGCCTTATTAATGTTTGTTGTAATGTGACATGATTTTAGCAATGGGATTTGCAGCTCTGGGAAGTTTTTAGTGTGGATAGATAGAAGGTAGGACAATTGAGATAGTGGTGAAGGTAATCTCATCCCTAAGGAGTTACAGCTGTGCCAATTATCAAGCATTAAGAACAAGCCTGCCCTTAGTAGGCCACAGCTGGATCCAGTTAAGAGGGGTATTATAAAAGAGCAGGTTGGCTGGTGCTGATGTGGGATGGAGTTTGTTGGCTGTGCTGAGAAGAAGAAAAAGTCAGTGCTGTGAGGAGCTGCCCATGAGAAACCACCGAGAAGGTATGGAAACTTTGCAATAAGATGGCAACATTTTAGTCCTGCAGTACTACTTGGAAAAAAAAGTGCCTAAAATGGTTAGCAAAATTATTTATGTGCTCTGTAATCATCAGGGTGGAGTCAGGATTACTGTTCTGTTAGTGAGCATCTTGCTTTTCCCACTCTGCTCTTCCAGCTCTCTTCCCACCTCTTTTGTCTCTCCTCTGACTGCATGTTCAGTATGTTTGGACAATAGTTCCAAAAGGAAAGAGTCTGTTCCCTGCTGACTCCTGGAAAGCCTTCGAAGCTAGAAGTTACATCAGTTTGCTGAAAGGTAAGAGATCATATTTCAAGGTTAAAAAAAAAAAAAGGGAGGGGGCTGGGTTTGAGTCTGAGTTCGGCTGAGATCTTGGAGGGGAGTGCTGGTAGCTGTGCAGTACAGTGTCCTTCCTCATGTTTCCTGGCATCATTATGCTAGACAGCCACTGGAAGGATGCTGGCTCTCTGAAAGGAGTACTTCTTGCATGAACCAAAGGAGTGAGACACAGTATTTTATTTAGCCCCCAATTTACATTTATTAAAAGTGTGAAGGAGGAATAGTTTATTCAGACCTAGGGTAAATAACTTATTCTTGATTTTCAGTATGGCTCTGTCATTGAAGTTGATGTATGATAGGGCCTCTGTCCCATCCTTGAGCTCTTTTGAAGTCCCTTGCACAAAATGAAAACGGGAGAGAGCTCAGGTAAATATTCTGTAAAAAATTACTAACAAAGACCTCTTACCGAGAAAGTGTTCTTCTCTGTTTAGGGATGTGCCTGAGGTGATTCCACTACCCCCCTGTATTTCATATCATCTTAAGTGTTTGCATGTGTGGTGTCTCCTGGTTCTTCTGTGCCAGCTCTCAATAAGTGATGCCTCATTGATTTATGTGTGCAGGGAATCCTGCACAGGTAACACAATAGTTCCAGTGGGCATAACATTTAAAATACAGTGTTACAGACAGGTGACATTTATATGAGAATAATATTAATAATTAAAGTGTTTCTTGAAACACTGATTTGAAATTGGTTTGAACCCACACTCAATTAAGACAACTATGCTGAGAAACAGTGTTTAGTTACATGACTTTGAAGTAGCAGCTATATACACACACTACAAAAATATCTATGTTATTACTTCCTTAAAAGTAAACCAAAAATCTCCTCCTAACCTACACAGAGAGTAAGAGGCAGATGCTTTGTAGCAGTGCAAGTCAAATAAAGGAGAGTATAGGGCTGGTTACGCTTTCACCATGCTGTCAGTTCAGAGCCACATGAAAATGGGAGCGTGTAGGACACAAATTTGTGTTTTTGAGATGGAAAAAGTCACCTTTCTGCATTTGAGTGTGTAGGGATGTCGAATATAAACAATGGTTGCTAGTTAGTTGCTGATTAGAGGATCTGATTGTGACCTTGAGCTCTACTGCTGTCAATTAAGTTTGTTTTGAGGTGTGGCAGGCTTGAATTAGCACTTTTGTTAGTGAGGGAAACTTCTGGCTCAGTATTTGCTTTTTAATGCAAAAATTTAGCCTGTGGGGGGAAAACTTCTGTTCTCTAAATCCCCAGATGCTATTTTCTGGAAGTAGGTAATATACAGAGGAAAGACAGTTGTTCTTGGAGTATGTGCTGCAAAATGTTGTATGTCAAAAAAAATGTTATGGATACCTAGTGTAAAAAAAAAAAAGAGGCAAGTATGCTGTTGCCTGCATGCTCTGCTAGAAAATATCAAACTGAAGCACTCTCAAAGCCCAAAAGGACTTTGAGTAAAATCATTAAAAAATATATTTTCACATAAATTCACAATGTAAGGCACGAAAGGAATGTTACAACATCCTGTGACCTCAATTATACTAGATGCTTTTATCTTTCAATCATTTATCCCTTTTGTAAATGTGTTGAATTACTGGACAAAAATATAGTCTAGGGCTTTGCAAATTTCTGCTGAAGTGCTTTGCTATTTTTTCAGTATTTGTTTTTAATGAAGGCCTGCAGTCTGTGCATCTGTGGCTCCTAGAAAGCTAAAGGCAGATATATTTACTTCTGTGCCTAATGCATAATTTCTGCAGTTGTTATCATTCCCATTCACTTTGTCTTTCTTTGTATAGCATGAAAAAAAGGTGAGTTGGTTTTCTTGAACATTTGTCTGTTAAAATCTATAGTTTCTGGGTTTTGGACAAGTTCTGCATCCCCACTAAAGAACATTGGAGTTTGGAGCAGGTGTCTTAAAAGAGCTTGAAGTGAGTCTAAGAGGTGGGTTGTGCTTATAAGGGCTCTTCTGCCATTCTGTCATCCAGAGGAAGGTGAAATTTTGGTCTAGAGAAAAGGACCATCTTGTGCCATTGGAAAAGGTGAAAATCCAAATTGTCTTTCCTCCACTTCTCTTGAAGTGCTCCTCAGTGTTCACTTCATCAGCTTTCTGAGGGGAGAAGGAGCAGAGGAGTCAGACTGCCTTATAAGTACAGCAAGTTTCTATTTAGTTGACATTTGAGTTGATACATTTGTAGCACAAGTAATAAATAACAATAATAAATGAAGCCAAACAATGCAAGATTTTACAGTCTGACTCTACAGGAGAATTAATACATCAGATATCAAACCAATCACACATATCATCAGTTTATTAAAAAGCCTGATGAAATTTGCTGTTTGTTTATGGCCAAAACATAAATCCATAAAATCTGTTTTCCATAGAGAAGTGTAAGGCTGTAAAAGCAATACTTCTATATAATGTTACTTCTGCATATTTTGACTTTTTAAAATTTATTTTAACTTCAAACTGTTTCTAGATTTCTGTGATGATGCACAATGCAATAATCCTATTGAATCCTGGAAAGGAAAAATGCAGTAGAGTGGGAAGCTTAGTGGCCACTATCATTGCTGCTCTGAGGGTTGCTCCCAGGTGGGCTCCAGCAAGTCACATACACGGTTGTCCTGCATGAGCCCTTGTCAGTTTTGCTGCTGGAGGCAGAGCAGTGACTGTGTGATGGGGGCATCCACTCCCACCCTGGATGCTCTGGGAAGCTTCAGGATGTGCCCTGGCTGGGGTAGGGCATATGGGTGATGCCGGCCCGGAGACCTCCGGTCAGTATCCTCACTAGGGTGGTTTTTGGGAATAAGAGGAGATCTTTGAACATCTGGGAAAGTGGATGTGTATTGAACTACACCAACTATGGGAGCAAATCAAAGCCTTGTGTTATCAATTGAGTTGAACTATTTGCTATCTTCTTTTTCTTTTTTTTAACTGTTTTTTTTAAGATCAGAACGCCTTTCTTTAAAAAATAAAGAGACTCTTAGTGATGAGATTCAGCATTGCTGCATAAGTGTGTGCTGCAACACCCTTACTGCATTGAGGGGCTTTTTGCTTGTTTTTTTGAGTAAACTACATTTCTCTGGTTGCTGACTAGCTTTCACTTTAATCGTACATGAAAAACTGGAATAAGAAAAAAACCTAGGGAAAATCTAAAGAACTACTGTTGAAGACGTGATATGTATGAAGTAGTGAGCCTCCTATAATGTTTTACAGTATAGTGAAATGTGCAAAGGTTTTTATTACAATGTATGTTTTTAGTTCTTTACAACGCAGGTTGTCAAAGATGCTCAGCTGATATTGCCTCTCAGCTCTCTAGTCTGAAACAAGTCTGTTAAAATCACTTACACGATTAGGTGAGAATCAGAATATCTCTTTTAGCAGGGCTTTCAGCCAGAAGCAGCCTCTGAGTAGAATCTGTGCTTGATACTTCATGTTTCATGAAAAAAATGTTGAATGAGAGAATATAGATCTTTCAAAATGTGGAAACAGCACTTACAATTGTCATGTACTCTAATGTCTTATTCTTCCAAATGTCCAAAATCATTTACATCTAAGGGATACAAATGTTGCTTTTGTACAGTGAACAGAACCAAAAAGTGGCTAGAAACATTTGTTTCAGAAAGACATGGTAAATCCTTTTAGTCTGATTTACTGAATAAATTTTGCTGCAGCAGAACACTTCAGTATTGCAAAGCTAATATTCTTAGCGTTATGAGCAAAATCTAACTTCTAGCATGAATAATGATGTTTGTTGTGATGTGTTGAGATTTCAGAAAATCCCTGATACAGCGTACTGTCTCTATGAAATCCCAAGTTGGTCCACTGGTACGTACACATGTGATTTCCAGATAAGTAAACTGACTGCTTTATTATCTTGTCAGATTGTTGTGTTCTGTAAAGCTGGCAGAATTGCTATCTGACACTTGCTAAAAAGAATTTTTAAAGGATTTTTCCAGTTCTCCTTTTTATCTTATTTTTCTCATGAGCCAGTATTCTAAATGATGATTTTAGGTCCTCCTTGATGGTGATAAATCTGTAATTTTCATACTGAATCCCATCATCCTGAGCTCAACCATTTGCAAAACACTGCTCTACAACACCTAAGTACCATTCTTGTGATCTCATGCAATGCTATCCTGTTTTATTTAATTTCATCAGGATTGATTTTTGAGGAAGCAGATGGCTTAGTCTTCTCTAAGAGTCTATAAGGAAATGCCTTGCCAGAAATACTTTGTGTTTCATGATATTTAAGTTGGCTGTGATTTAAGGGTTTGTAAGAGCCTTTTCAGCTTTTTTTTGTGCAGTTCATCAGTAGGGTTTCATTGCTGATCCTCAGACTCATAAATGGAGACCACAATTCTGTTGCCAGATGCCTTTCAGAGCAAAGCCTGTTTGGCCGACAGGACGCTGGTTCCGTGCGTGCCGTTGCTTAGGCTGCTCAGGCAGGCTCTTCAAAAGCTTAATCCTCTGTCTGTTTGGAGAATCTGGATGTATCTAGTGCAGCTAATATGAACTGAAATAAAACAGCACAAAAAAGACATTTTCTTTTGTTTTTCCTACACAATAGATAAATCCAACATGCTATTTTAATAGCCCAAATCATTATTTTTAAAAAAACATCAAGAAATATTAAGATTAAAGAGTATTTAAGTCTTTTGGACCTTTAACTATCATGACATATTAGGTAGTGATTAAGTATATAATTATTTAGTATGAAAATTCACTTTTCATTACTTTTTTTCCAATGTATATGTTCAGTGTTAATTTTTCTTTTGTTATAAAACAGTGAATGACGCTTTGAATTACATTTTTTCATATTTTTTTTTTAATTTTAGCTTTTATCACATTACTTTCAGTTAAATATTGTTGCAGTATCTTGGATATTATTGTATTGTGTTCTTGAGACAGGTAAGGCCAAACAGGATAGTGTTCCATATGAGGAAAAGTGCAGCCAGAAGGGAAAGGTAAGCAGTGGCTCCCCTTTAGCCAGTGCCTGAGAGCTTGCATTTGGAGAATTGCACGCAGTATGGGGCTTCCCAGTGTAAGAGAAGAGTTTGTGAAGAGGATCAAGTCCAGCAGATGAATGTTGAGGTGGTTTGAGGGTAAAGATGTAAGTGTAGGGGTGGGGCTGATGAAATTTGATTGGCTGAAGTTGAAGATGAGAGGACTAAGGGGGATTTGACTGCTGACTTCAGCTCTCTGAAGGAGGGCATTTAGAGGAGATAGATCTTGGACACATTTAGTGGAAATGGCAGGCAACAGTCACATGTTGTTGAAGGAAATTTCTGATTAGGTAAAAGGCAAATAAGTATCCACAGTGTATGTAGCTAAGCACTGGAAGAGGTTTCTCAGCTTTCTTTGCTCTTGGAGCCCTCAAGCAGCCTAGACTGATCAAGATAATGGAGCAAACTGATCTTTCTTCCAAATTAGCCTTGTCCAGTGGCTTTGACGAGATGGCCTCCAAACATCTCTCCCCAGCTAGAGTATATGCTGATTCAGTGAATATTCCTATGAATGATGGACTTTTTAAAGTTCTTGTTGCCTTATATGCACTGAATAACTAAGAGAAATGATAACAGCTTTCCCTCTAATGTCTACTTACCAAGGGAGGTATTTGAAGTTAAGGGACTAGACATAACTAATTTTGCTTACCATTGTCCCTCCAGATTTGTTTGTGGAGCTAAGAGAGATCACACTTTCATTTTACTGTTTGACTGGAAAATAAGCTCTCCTGTTTTTACAACTCCCTGAAGGTTCATCAGTTTTGAATAAACTGGTAACTGAATGGAGCTATTTGCATGAGCCAAGATAAAAAAAAAAATGTAGATCCTTGCTGTATTCATAAAACATGCTATAGCTGTCAAAGCTGGTTTCTCCCTTTAAGGAAGTACACGTGTGCTTAGACAAACATGTTATGTGAGGTTTTTAATAGAAGCTCACCATAAAGTTTTCACTCTTGTGTTGTCATGCAGTCAGATTGTTCTCGAGAGTATTAGTACATTTTTGCATGCATAAAAATTCATCTGTCTTGGTCATCTCTCTTTGCCAGGCAGACCAGGTGCATTATGTATGTGGAAGAGAAGGGTGAGGAATATGTGTGTGAAAAGGACCTTTTAGGGGAAAGGGAATTTAAAAATACAGGAATTTTGTTTTGAGAATTTCTAGCAGCTACTATAGTGTAGCCTTTAAACTTGGCTGTTTGACTGGATTTTATTGTTACATTTTCCCTCTGAGCTGCTTGTTCCTTTTGAATTGAATATTTGCTGAGACAGAGGGAAAGTTTTAAATTGGTGCTATGAGCAAACTTGCCTGAGCAAAGTTGTGCCTCAGCAACACAGTAATTTTGTTTTTCAGTTGACTGTGAACTAAATGTTGGGAAAGAAAAGTCATTTGACAGCACTGTTCATCATTGCATTCCCTTCAAAAAAAACAGTAGGGCCGATCATAAGTTCAAATTAACTGTCTGTGATTGGGATTGTTTTCACGTGTCCCAGATCTTAGCTTTTCAAAGCAACTCCCTGGCAGGACTGTAGAATATTAAGGACTTGCTTGAGTGTATGTGGAGTGGAGCAAGGGATAGGATTGGGGAAAAAATGCTCATGAATTGTTTTAGTATCTTTTCCATTCCCCATTTTTTTTTCTATTTTGTGTCTTAGCTGGCCATCCTGTTGGTCTCTCTTACTGACCTAAACCAGGGCTTATATTTTTTTAACCTAAACCAGGGGTTGTGTTCTTTCATTTCCATCTTCCAAGTTCTTCCTCCTTCTCTTGAGCCTGAATTACTGTCATTGTATGACTGTATGTGTAGCTCAAATTATACATTATAGTCCAAATATCCTTTCCCCATTACATGCAGTTTCTCTGGGTGGTGAAATAAGGAGATGTGTGTTGGAGAAATAGTTCCATAGAAATGGGTATTAATTGGTTGCTGTTTCTTCCTTATTCAGTTTACACCATGTGTGTTTCAGGGATGGTCGGGGGTGTGGAGATGCTGGTGAAAACAGCACTGCTCCCTGTGTTCATGGACTATGAGAGGTCTTTAAAAGCATTGGTGTGTACCTAGAAATGTAATAATGATAGAATTCTGCTTTCTGTCTTAACGTGGGCTGGGAACACTGGGAAATGCCATAAAACCTCATCTCATTTTGTTGTAGTCAGGCTATTGCCATATATACACTCTTCAGCTACCCTGCTTGATTCAGAGGGGAAAAAAACCAGTCAAAAACCTCAGCAAAACAAAACCTCAAGCAAACAAACAAAGCAACCCCACTGAGCCCTCTAGAAACTGCAGACAGAAAGCCTGACACCAAACTTCTTCATAGTGGTATTGTGAGTGTCCTGAGGGCTCAGTCTGGAGAGAAGAGTGTATAGCAAGAAGGGTTTGGCTATGTATTGATGTGTGGTCACGCCTGCCAGCCTTGTGTATCTGTTTCTGCAGCCCATTTTGCCCTCTGGTCATGTTCAATGATTTGTTCAATGCTCTTGGTTGTAGATGCTCTTTTTACTATTAAAAGGTAAAGCTTAACTGTGGATGAAACATGTTAAGGAGAAAACAGACCAGTGATCTCACCCAGCATTGCTTCAGCAAAATGGTACACAGTGTTCTTTTGTCTCAGACAAACTGTCCTTTCTATTTCCTCTTAATGTAATTAGGAATGGAGTTCTGTTTTGTTTTATCTGCCTCTGAAATATATTCATGGTATCAGTATTTTTTCTTGTGCAGAAAAATAAAACTGTTTCCAGCGACAGATCAGACCACAAACTTAGAAACAATGCAGTTAGGTTATACACATATAACTGATGTAATGGGTAATAGTATTGTTCTATCTGATAGCTTCACAGCAAAATAGGAATAATCACAACCACAATTACATATTTCAGTTGCTCCAATTTATGTTTTTTGCAAGTCAAATCAAGCAGATCCTCTCCTGTAGCAAGAAAGGCATTAGACTGAAAGAAGGTATGTATTATTGGCCTTTGCAGGTGTCTCTAGGTTATGAATAATGTTAGATTCATTGGTCTTCCTCCTGGCTTTAGGGCTCAGGAGTGGTGGCAGGCACAGCTTTGGTGCTGTGAGATTTGTCTCTAGCTCTGCTATAGACTTCCTGCAGTGGTGAGGGGGGTGGGGATGATGTTGTAGCTGAAGGTCAACCAAGAAAGATGCAATCTGCTGGAATTGTTAGCTTATTTGAAAAGCATTTTTATCCCATAATGACTAAAATGATGGCACCAGATGCAGAGTAGTGGTTTTGAAATGATTTGTATTGATCATCTTTGCTGGTGTCCTATTTTACTACCTAATAAGTAGTGCTGAGCGTTTTTGTCCTAAGCTGATGATAAGATACAAGGATTGTCAATACCTTTCATTATCATTATTTTGAATTTGCATATTAACACACACATCATAATTACCCTGTTCTTTATGGCTGTTTGTACAAGGGGAGAGGAAATTAGAAAAAAAAAAATCTTCATTTTTCATTTTGGTGTTTAAGTCTGAACAATAGAATGGAGGGAGTAACGTAATCATTAGGAAAGGCTATAGATAGCAGTCTTAGAAACTTAGCATTTTTTTCCTTTGTTTTAACATGTGACCTTTTCATCTCTTTGATCCCTTAAGCTGTGTACTGCATAACCTTGGATTAGTAGAAACAAGAAATGCTGTACATCATCTAATGACATATTTCTTCTGGCTATATCAAAAGAAGGTTAGATAAGATCTGTTGTAGAAAATCAGTGTAGTCTACAGGAGTGAAGGTTTGTAGCCAAGGATATTGTGACTTCCTTTCGCAAAGAAGGATAAAACTGAAACAGTCTGCCGTGCTGGTTTATCTTAAAATGCTTAGGGAAGCCTTGAACATACTTGAAATCATGTTAATTGTGTAAGAGTAGAGCTCATGTGTTCTCCTTTCCTATGTGCTGACACTGGAAATACTAATGAGAAGTTACTGAGGGTTGATATGACTTGTATCGCATTCTACATTATTAAGAAGCTGCTTTTAATTCACTGGGTTTTGATAGTGTGGTGTTCAAAATTCTTCTTGGGTGAAGGTGGTGAAGTATTTTTTCTTGCAACTGAAATAGTGGTAATATATTACTTTTCAATGTGTATTGCTGTTATATAGCCCTGAAGGTAAGTAGTTTTCATTGTATCTTGTAACCAAAATGGATGGCAAATCTGGCTTTGTTCCAGCACCATCTGTAAAGTGGGAATAATGTTTTTATGGTTTGGAGATGGTGCAAAACTGGCAAAATAAGTTAAATGTTGTCATTAGTTTTTAACCATGCATAGTGCTCCTCTCCTCCTTGTTAATAAAATTGATATTTGCTTCTATCAGGAAGAAAAATAACTAGTGTGAGAAGGAATCTTTAAATAAAGTTAATTATCTCTTTAAAGGTTAAAAACAATGCTGTAGTCTTGCAGAACAGAAATGTGTAGGCATTGTGCAGAAACATTTGGGATGCAATGAATTATTTAAAATGCTTTGTACAGGGGGAGACAAGCCAGTCTCATTTTATGTAGAAATTCCAAGGTGCTTCAGGTTGGAGTTGGAGTTACTGTGTATAGATACAGTAAAGGTAGGGGCTGGCTTTGATGCCAGGCTGCATCTTCTGTCCTCTGCTTGCAGCTCTTTCCTCCTGCTCCTGGCACAGGGAGAAGTGACACCTGCATTGAGTGATAGCCCGAGGATTGGTGCAGTGTGCTGAAGTGCCCTGCAGTGAAAGGTTTCTCCTTTTGACAGTTTGCATCAGTCACAGGTTGGCCAATATTATTGAGTGAAACAAATCTATGGTGTTCTTCACATTTAATTGATGGCTTTTAAGAAATCTGTGCAAAAGCACGTATTTCAGCTATACCATGTTGTGAGTGATATTCACAGGGCTGCTCAGTTGTTTCATTCACAGTGTGAGCTTGATGAAGTACAGAGGAAATACCAGTGTAATAAAGTACTTATTGGCCAACAGAATTAAGGGTGTGTGAGTATTTCCCATTATTATGACTGAAAGTAACAGCTACATTCTTTCTCATATGAGAGAATGTGTAGTGATTATAGTGAGATGATGTTACAAATGTTAAACTTCTGTGCATAAAGTTATTTGACAGCTGATCTGGTCCGAATCAGCATTTTCTTTCCTTTAATCTCAGTGTACCAAAGGGATTCTGCTCACCTCTTCCTACCTACTATTACTAAATGTCTTATCAGAGATCAGTCTTTGCATCTATTAGGAAGAAAAATAGTCGGTGTGAAAAGGAATTTTCCTATAACTGGACCCTTAGTCTAGGAAGAGACAGAATAGCTTTTACAGAAGAGAAGTATCCTTCAGGATATAGAGGAGGGGAAAAACTGACACAGGGAAATTGTTCAACCTAGAATTTTTGTAACTAATGTTTCAGAGGTAGACAGGATAACAGTACAGGAATCCAGTTTGAAAGTGCTTTTGCAAGGCTTCTCGTGGGAGAAGTGAGGATGGACTGCTATTTTTGCTCTGGCATTTTAGCAAGTACAAATCTTTAGCTTTGGCATTTCTTATCTTGAAAATCTATTCTTAGTTTAAACCTAAATAGCAAAACTCACATACATGCACTGAAGTATTGGCTGTATCTGACATTGAATGAAAGCACCTACAGTAACAATGGATTTTAAATAAATTAAATATTTAGGATTTTTTTTTTACTTGGCATCAGAGCTCCAGTTATCTCAGAGTAATACCTTTTCATCCCTATTCCTTGTGGAGGAAAATGTTTCTGATTCATTGCTGAAGTGGAAGCTCTCAGTAGCCAAACTGCAATCCAGATATCTGGGCTGTGAGATCAGAATTTTTAATGAATTTTTTTGTTTACTTCAGGCAACTGAATAAAGATGTGAGAATTGTTTAAAATTTAGCCTTTCGTAGAACTAATCTCAAACCATGTTATGAAGTTCCTTTGGAGTCCAGTGTACTTGTTTGAAGTAGAAGCTAATCACATTGGTTGTGAATATGAATGGTCTTCTGAATATGAATGGTGTTCTCAATCTCCAAGCTGGATCACTGGGAAGAAGACATGAAAATACAGTTAAGACTGTCTACATTTAAAGGAAATTTCCACTGATAGTAATTCAAATGGTGCAAATGGTTGAAGTGGTTAGTTGCTAGTTGTTTAGAGCCAGTTCTTCATCTCTTTTGGCCGGTCAAGGAGCCTGCAGCTGCTCAATGTGTCTAAGAATGGAATGAAAATTATTGAATTAAAATGCATATAGCAAGAAAGGAATTCAAGACAGCTAATAGTAATCAATCTCTAAAAAGATGTCTGTAAACAGAAAAGACTTAAAAATGGGTTTCTTGTGAGAAATGGGATTTGTGAGATCATCCAGTTTCATGAAAAATGTAATTGGTACCTCCTAGATCATCAAGTTGGTACCTCTACAGCATTTCACATGATACAAACAGAACAAAACTTTTGGTATGTAGTTATTTTACGGAAAAAAAAAGAGAATGAATAAAGCTTTTTAATGTACTCCCTTTTTTTCAGTTCATTCTCTAGTTCTGAAAGCCTTTCCTCTTTCAAATGAGCATGGAATCACAATTTGATCATATCCTTTCCAAGATTCTACTGTTTAAACAGATGGAGGGAAAAAAAGAAACAGTAAATAGAGCTCTTTGCAGCAGATGACTCCAGCCGGTGTGTTTAGAGGAAGTTTAGCTGCCAGAGAGCTTTTGTGTTCCTTAGTGATTCATTGTAGACCAGCCCTGCCTGAAGCACTCATGGTGATTACTGGGTTTCGTTCCTGGGACTTACAGGTTTCAAGTTTTTCTGTGTACCCTTGTAACCCTGACATGGATTCTGTGACTGCAGGATCATAAAAGATTGGTATTGTGCTGATAATCTGGAGGGCATGGAGATATTTGATGTGGATGAGACTGAATCAATCAAGCAGTTTTAGAGAGTGGTCAGGCTATTTCAGATTACAAATATCTACTTTCATAAAACTGAAGAAGTGGGATGTAAGCTGTAGATATTTGTAGTATTCTATTCAGAGGTTATATTTAAGTATGTGGTCACTTCAAGGCTAGGCAGAAATTCCTGGTGACCTTCTTGTGTGATCATTTGTCTTACTGGAGTTGACCCTTCATTGATCTTCAGCTAGTGTGGTTGATGCTTGTCATTGTGGAAAATGCCTGCTCAGAGCTAGTTTAGGAGCTTTGCTTTAAAGTGTGGTGTAGATGTTTTTGCCTTTGGAGCTGTGGCCCTCTGGAGGGTAGCCCTTAGAGAATGGCGGTATAAAACTTGGGGGTCATTATACATTGCTCTTAAACATGATACTATTATCAGAGTACAGAAATGTTCTTTAATGACTGAAATGAAAACAAGCATAGGAAACATTTCATGTTCCTAACAAACTGCATCTTAGTGAAACTTAATTCTCTGCAGTTTACTTCATTGGGGAGGTGTGCAAAGTAATACAAATATAATCAAAAGACTGTTCTAAGTAATGGAATAGGTTAACTCTTACTGTGCATTTTGCTGACAGCTGGGTAAGATGCTGTTCAAATGTTAAGCACAATTTTCAATATCAGCAGTGTTACTGAAGGCTTTTTGAGCATTTTGCTGTTCTGAAAAGTCTAGCACATAATTTATTTCTCAGTCTTTGGACACCAGGAACACTGGAAGACTATAATGAAAATAGCGTAATGTTTCTGAGTAGCACTCTAATAAATGAAGTTCTAAAATAACTTATCATTTAAAATTTGTAATTAAGAAAATGTGCTCAAATTCATCCTGTGATTTAGTTCCTCCCCCATGACAATAAGTAAATAGCTGCTGTCAGATTTTCTTTTTGCTTTGTAACTTGGTTAGATGGATCAGTGTGCATCTTCTGGCTACAGCACCTTCCGTGCTTAAGTTATGGATTTTTCTTTTTTGACAGTGACTTTTGGCCCAAAGCTGGTTAATGCTGTGAGGGTCTAATATGACATGAATCTGATTCAATACAAACTGGACAATGAGTTCTCCAAAAGATGAAAAAGCAGAGCTGAGTAAAACCTAGAGTCCAGAGCCAGCTGAGTCTTAAAAGCTGAGCTGTTCACTTAGCAGTTGAACTGAAATGACCTCCACAATTTGTGGCTGGGTTTTTTTGTTGGAAAAATTTGGCTAGAATCATGTCTACTATGAGAGCGTGTGGTACATGGCTGGTCTAGAGGGATTCATCTGCTTCGTATGCCAGTACCTAACCACAAACCATATGTTCTTAGCTATTGAGTACATCTCTTATGGCTTTTAGGAGTTGGGAAGGAGCCATTAGCCTCAAAAAAATGAGTCTGAGGTGGGAGAAATATCTCTGCAATGGTCTGTTTCATCAGGGGCTTTTGCTTAGTAAGCATATGTACCATGTTAAATAAAGATGTGGGGAAATATGTACCTATCAATCTCATTGGCACTCTGCCAGTCCAACTTGAGGAAGAGTTTTGTCATGACTCAGCTGTGGAGATTTGGGAAGATAAGAAGGACTTGAGCAGAGAACATCAGTTTAATGTAAATAGAAACAATAAAGCACCCTCTCTATAGTTGTGGTAGATTGCTCATGCTTTGGAAGAAGGTGAAATCATCCCCCTCTTCATTAGTCTAAATTAATTAATCTTCCTGGCTTGTTAATAAGAGGAATAGTGAAACATTGAATGTTGTCACCTTCCTTTAATGTCTTGGGTAGAAATTCTGGTTTGCCCCTCATACTGCAGTGCATGCCTGAAAATCCTCCCCTGTTCCCATTACTAAACCCACTAATAAGTTCAGGACAGATAAGCTGAACTTTTCTTTCCTGTATGACTTAGGAGAGGCTTAAAGAGCTCTGTATAGAAGGCATATCTTTTAGAGGAAATGCTCTGAATTTCTCCTACTATGTTCCATAGTCTTTGTGGTGATCAGTGTAGAAGCTTGGCCTGCATAGAAGAAGTAAAAATAAATGTGACTTTACCCATTTAAATATTTTTGAATGTGATATAAAGCTCAGAGGTGCTGTAAGGTCTGGATATACAATATTCTTCTGTTCTTAAATAGGTACCAATTCCTTTATTATGATAATTTACTTCTGTACATGGTATGTGCTGCATTGTGCTCAAGAATCCAAAAAATGGTGCTTGGATAACTGACAGAATATCTACATATTTTGAGATTTAAAAAAAGAATTTGCAGACAGAATTGTACCTCAAGGTCAGCTGTCAGACAAAGCAAATGGTGAAATTTAATCATTGACAGGTGACAAGAGAAGTGAAAAGTTTGTTTTCATAGCAGCATAGTCTGCCTTATAGTAGAGTATATAGCTATTCCTGAGTTATATGAGTGTTGCACCTTACTATTCCTAGCCCAGACTTCTCCTACATATTATGATTTTGCAGATCTTAGCATGGACAGAAGGAAGAGTGATTAGAGGCCTTTTTCCATTGTTTTCAACATTAAAGTGGGGAGGCTTACTGGCATATGTAATTTGATAAAATGAAATGGACAAAACCAGTTGGAATATTTAGAATTCTTGAAGACCATCAGGCTTTTCCTGTTACTGTATAAACCCAGAATATTTACCTTCTTTATCTTTTTCTCCCGTTTATTAAATTCTCACAGTATACTGTGATAACTATTAGTTATCCACATCCAAGACTGAATAATCTTTGTGTTTGTGTGGGAATCCCTATTCCTGCTTTCTGGCTTCCAACTTCTGTGTAAAATGTAATGTTGTGATTATCAGGCTGTGTCAGTATGGTCAAGGTCTTGTAACATCAAGGTTTGTAAACAACTCTGAGTGGAATGGCTGCAGAAGGCAAATATTAGAAGTATTTATTACTGCCATCTGATATTTGAAGCAAGCTAATGCTGCTGGTTCGCTATATTGTGTAGATGAGCAGTAAAATAAGCATTTGGCCAAAAGCTGACAGTGGATGGCAGTAGCCTGTGAAATGCTAGTCAGTGGTATTCCCTTGGGCTGGAGGTTTTAAAAACAACCTATCATGTGAAAATAGTTCTTGAAAAGGAAAGGTTGAGAGAGTAATTTAAAGTTCATTATAACAATAAAATACTTGGACTCCCCAAATTCCATTTAATAGATGCTAAAATCATGGCTTAATTTAAATGCTTCACGAGCTGAAAGCACATGCAAGTGTGTTGTAGCTAGTATGTGTAACCAGGTACCCATAGCTGTTGTCTCACAAGCACTAAATTTGTAGCTCTTCTGGAAGCAGTCACTGTTTTTAAATTTAATTTCTAGCATTTGGGAAGCAATGAATGCAGTTTTACTGATCAGCTGCACTTGTTGGTAAAATATCATTTGCTGTTTAGTTAGGTAAGAGGTGTATTTTATTTAGACACTTTGCAGTTAAAACCTCTTGTAGTTTATAGACAAGTACAGAAAGCATCAGTCTGTCAAAGCAGCAAGGCTGTCATTGCTACCCTGACAATCTGTTCCTATTTTACAGATGCTGCCCTCTGTTTGGCTTTGTTTTCTGAAATTTGGGCATATACCTTTTTTTATTTATCTCAGAATACTAAAGAATATTGCTGTATGTCCCCAGAGGGGACACACAATATTTAAAGAATTGCCATTCTCATTCCCATAAAATGTCAGTTATGTTTTCAGCAAGATGATGGTGATTTGGTTACATATGAGGTAATTTAGTACCCAAATAACTAGCTTGTGTAATAAAAACTGCACAAGAATTGCTTCCTAGTTCAGTTCAGCTTTTGATTTTTATATATTCAGGTAAGCAGATTAATAGCTATTCTCAAAGCTTAAAAAATGAAATGTCTGATCTCCGATTTATAGATGTCACAGAATTTGTTTAATCGTCTTCTAAAATGTAGGTATATGTGATGTGTCTCTTGATGGACTGAAAGCTACTTTTCTTCCATATGAAGCTAGTAGGCTTTGCTGAGATGTTTTAAAACAAGGTCCTCCAGTGATATAGGTGCACTAGTTTTGTTCTTTTAATGCAAAAGCCAGAAACAAATAATTTATTACTACAGTATTTAACATCTTAAAAATTTCTGGTTTGCTATCATGCAGTATATTCTATTGTTTACAAGTAAGCAGAGGTCTCCGCTTGCTACAGTTCCTCTCCATTTTTCATGATTTGCACAAACATCTTTGCTAAGTAATTACTTGAAAATTTTGTGTGTAGTAATTCTTTCTGAAAATATTGGATGGAGTATTGGATTGTTTCGCTTTTACACAAGAGTTGAATTACATGTGTTGAGCTTTTTTAACTATAAGCAAGTTTTCTTTGACTACAACATCTTACTAACAGTTTGTATGATTTGATGTAGCTTTTGGAGCCTGCAAGAGCATTTGCCTGCAGGGTTTCAAAAGAAATGAGCTTTCTGCAGCTGTTGGCTTCCAAATGCCAAGAGTCCACAAATTAAACTGTTCCTTGTTGTTTTAAGGAAATATCTTCAAGCATGCTTGTAACCCCCTACAAAATCCCTCTCCCTTGGTATTAGCCATATCTGAGAATGAAAGCATGATATGTCAAATGAAAAATAAGAAAATATGATCTTCTGTATATATTTCAGTATATATTTAAACTTGAAAATTGATGTTGAATGTACAAGTTTTGTTCCCATCAGCTGTCTACATTAAATCATGTAGCAGCTTTATATTTAGGATGTGGAAAAAATAGTTCTGTCAAAACAATATGAACATTTATTATGCAAATAGCCAAGAAGCATGTTTTGAACTTTTGAGTCTTAAACTTGTCAGCTTCTGGTGTGCATTGTGTGAACAGGCTGTCCAAGAGGATGTTAGGATCCTGGAGTAAGAGGCTAGGAAATAATTCATTCTTCCTGCAGACTCCACTGGAGCAGGCATTCTCTGAGTTCTTACACGTGTGGTTCAAGTACAGTCTTTCCAAACCTGAAAAGCTTTTATGCTCTTTTTTTCCCCTTCCAAACTATGTATGTGCAAATTAGGACAGAATCATTAAAATGCGTGGGCACATGCACGAGTGCCGATGCGTTCACTGTTCCCTTTTGTGCTTTTGAGAAAGGTTTTAATTGTCAACAGCCTATGTTGTATTTGGACTCATTTTAATTTTATTGCTATGTCCAGATACAAATACCTGCCTTACTTCCTCACTTATTAATGCTAAATGTATGTATTCAAAAGGAGACTTAAGCTGTCTAGTTTCCAATTCCTTCTTCTTTCTCTCTCCATGGAGTATTTCAGTGCTCTTCATTTAGCAAATGAGGAAAGCAGCATTATTTAATGCAGCTCACCCACATTAATGAAGTTGGCAACTACAGAATTTACATGTTATAATGATGTGCTTGTGTACAGCAGGTTTTAAAAGAATATATAATGGACTGTAATGGGAAAACAGTGTGATGGGAACAGATAATATTTGTACTGAGAGTGCAGTCTGTTAAGACTGCAGAAGGTTTTCCCTCTGAGAATGGTACAGTTTCTTCAAGTGTATTAACTTCTCTGATTTGTCATCTCAGAGAAGAAAGTTTTAATTTCTTTGTTGTTTTTCTGAAATACTAATCAATATTGTTTTGTACTTTATTATGACAAAAAGTCTCATGTAAGTCCAAAACACAGGTTAAATGGGTTAAATGCCTATTCACTTAATGAGTAAGATTAATTATCAGATAAAATGGCTTAAACTTTGAGCTTGCTTCAGAGAAAACAATCTTGCTGGGTTCAGAGCTGATGTTCAAGTATTGTAAACAGTGGGAGCAAGTGAATTCCAGGGGAAGATGTCACCAGTGAAGGTGACTTACTCCAGGTTTAGGATTGTTGCAGTAATGACCTGGAATGCTTCTCAACCGCTATTCATTATAAATCTGAACAATGATGTCAGTATAGTAAGATGCAATGAAGAGCAGTATCATATTGTTTTGGAGGATCTCATCAGAGCTTGGGTTCAAGCCCCAGAGTTTTAAGTCTTCATCATGTGTGCTTTGCGGAGAACATTGAACAGGCTTTGGGAGAGGTGGGTTTTTGCCAGGCCAGGCTGAGCCTTGCTGCCTGAAAGGCTCTCATATAATGTTGTTACCTCCTTGTGGCTTAAGTAAAGCAGAGAGAGGGAGTTTCAGTGTCCTGTCAGTATTTCTAGACTGAGAAGTAGCCTTTTTTCTTTGTTTTGTTGGTTAAAAAAAGGAAAAGAGAAAGGTGCCATTAGGAATTGTGACCTGGATGTATTCACCAGGTTACTTCATTGATCCATAAATTCCTCAGATTAAGCCTGTTAGAGATCACAAGGTTAAAAGAAATGTCAGAACTTGAAAAGGAGATAAGGGTAAGGGTTATGGCAATGATTTTGATGGTAGAGGAAATCAAAGTTTTGAAGCCTTATGTTGATGATGTAGAATTCCTTGCAAGTTGTCACAGCTTAGAGAAATAAATCCAATTTATGCTGATATTTAAATTTCAAAGCATATTGCATGTTACAGTGATGTCTTTTGATCTATATACAGAGTATCTGAAACTTGGAATGCAAGTGACACTCCTTGCTATAACTAAATTAATAAGGAGAAATCAACATAAAAGTAATTAGCCTCTTCATGTCCTCAGTCTAAATTCAGAGGAACTGGCTTGCAGAAACAATAAGAATCAAAACAACTTCTTGTGTGCCAAAGAGCTGCAAATCAGAAGATATAATGCTGAACATACTGTTATATAGAGGCTTTTTCCTCTTTGAGGATCATGTAAGTAAATACAAGCAGCTGCAAATACATTAATGTTGTTAGGGAAATATAATAAAATTTTTACTTGCGCTACTTGCAAAACAGTGAAAAAAAAATCCTTACCCCTTCTCCCACTACAAAAATACCCCAAACAGACCTAAACCTCATTATACCTTACCTTACCTGCATGCAATCTGTTTTTCATGATGTCTTGGGAATTCTGGATATAATTTCTAATCCAGCCACACAAACATTTCTCACCTTACTGTTTTATTATAGACCTAGTCTGCTTGCATGCATAAGAAATTTGCCAATTAATTTTTCTTCTTAGGGTTGCAGTCTTTCTTTCAGACTTCCTTGTGTTCACATTCACCTAGCCTGAATTGAATTTAGGACAAAAAATTGGAACTATTTACTTCCTCCCTAGAGACCTCTCATACAGTGAGGTTGATTTTGCTTAATCAAAATCAGGCCTTATGAATTTAAGGAAGTGCTGTGATTTCAAAACTGGATTCTTTGTTGTCAGAAGAAAAATATGAATTAAACACTGGACTCTGTTTGGTCTGTCTCTGGTCCATAATATGCAAAATACAAGTTCAGAGAAAGGGGGGCAGGGTTTCAACAGTCACAAGGTCACATTTGTTAAATAAGTTTATTAAATTCTGTTTATGGATGTTCTTTTGTAAACCACTTCAATAAATGAATGTGTTGAGAAAGCTGTACGAACCACAAGCAAAATACCTTGTAATTTAAAGGAGTTGAGGGGAGGATTTGCTTGCAGGTAAGGTAGAGGTGGAGCAGAGTTGTGTTGTCTGTGGGGAAAATCCCTCACCATTCAATGAGTTGTCCATCACAGCTCTCAGTCCTGGAACTCTGGAAAAACGAATTGTATATCTTCTCCTCTTAAATAGCTAAGTGGAACTAATATAGTAATCGTACTGTGGAAAGGCAAGACATTACTGAACCTCTGGAAATAGCTCCTGCAGTATGATGATCTGAGATCCCAGGCAGTAATCTTGTCAGATTGGCGTGAATGTATAATCATGCCTAATGAAGGGCAATTTAGGACTGAGATAGACATTGCACTGCCTAATAGTTGCTTTTTGTAGCTATCAGTTTATGAATTGCTTTGTTAATATATACACAATACTTCAAACATAGAAAGGAACTTTACAATATTGTGTTAATTGACCGGTTAATAAAATTACCCTCTAAAAGTCTAGCTGTAGCTTAACTTGAGTTCTAAGAAGCAGTGAAATGTTTAAACTTCTCAACCCATGTAAAATTGTATTTCTGGTAAAATATGCCAAAATCCTTTTTTTCATTTAAAGTGAGTTTGCTGGTTCTTTTCCCCATGTGCGATGGATCTGATGTGTATATTTATTGTACTGGCATCTAGAGAAATAAATAGTAAATGCCTTGTTTCCTTTAGCTGTAGATGAACTGTGTAATATTTAAGAAACTATTGCAGGGGCTTCAGTGTGTTGCAAGATGTGTTTGCAGTGTGTTGTGCTCGGGAATCTTGCACGTAAGGTTTGTGTTCATGTACCAGCAGCAGAGCTGTCTGATTTACTAGGGGTACTTGAAGAGTAAGAATAATTCATAATACAAATTAGAAAACATTCAGGGTTATGTTATGATCATCATGATCATCCATGTCCCACATTTCTTGCGTCATTGATACACTTTTTCTGTACCTTCTCTTTCCAAAATAGCAGATAACCTTGATGTCCAGCAGACTGCCAGTGGCTTAACATTTGTTGTCCATGTGATTTGAACTGGTGCGTCTGTTATGCTGCTGGCTTTTGCAGAAATGTTTGCTTCTCTGGTGTGAAATGTGTTGTTTTATAGTCTGAGCAGTGGTCAACAGATTCATTTCAGCTTTAACCAGAGCCTGATTCCAGCCAGTTATCCCAGAGGATGAATCCTGGCACCTTGTGCCAGTGCCCTGACTGTGATAGACATCAAGAACAGATCCAGGCAGCTTCAAAGTTAATAATAATGTTGCTTTCTTGTTCAGCTCTACTATTGCTGTAGACACATTCTTGTTCTTTGTACTTGCTGAATAGAAGAAAGGTGAGAACTAACTACTTAGTTAAAATTAGAGGAAACATTTTCAAGAAAAGCACTCAAAATGTGATTCACCTCCAGCTTGTTTGCCTCTCATAAGTTAGAGTGCTCTTCATTGACTGAATGTTGTGTGATATTTTTCCTGTGTAGACCTCTAGGGAAAATTTAAGTTAACTACGAGAAAAATGTTAATACAAATTAAATACTTTTATTTCTTACCTTGGTTGACATGCCATCTTACTATCTGCCAGTTACAGATAACAATAGAGGTATTGAGTGTTTCCAAAGTCTAATTGTTATTTTCTTTAGCATAGGAGTGCTTTTCAAGCTGTTCTCAACAGCTGAGCCCCTGTGTTCTCTCCAGAGTAGCTTGTATAGCAATGACTTTAACTTTTAATCAAATGATAGCCTGTTCTCGCTTTTTCTTCCAGCTCTGGCACTTCAGCACTTGCAACTTTGATTGTGTTTTGGCTGGACTTCACATGCATATTAGTACTGTGTGGTCAATAGTCTCTTAGCTGTGTTAAGTTACCTACCATATTGCCAGCTTTTGCAGTATCACAGGACATGTTCCTTGCTGTCTTCTGCCTGCTTGCTTACTTTGCCTAGCTCAGGTGATAAACAATGTAATAATTTGCTTGGAAAATATGATCCAAACTCCAAAGCTTATCAAGAAATCCATATTCCAGGAATAAAGCAATTGTACCCTTTATTACGTGTCTGCCCTGTGATGTACTCCTGAAGACACTTATCATTCTGTTTTGATAGTTACCTCATCGTAGTTGCTTGGTGATGTCATGAGCAACTAATGTTCTAGTTTTTTTTCCTGTTAGAAAAGGTATTTTGGGGAGTATGAGCTAAGGATCATTGATGTTAGCATGCTACAAAACCATGTAGGGACTATTTTAATGTTGGAATGCTTCCTGTTTTTTTCCACTTCATTGAATCCTTAGAAATGGTGGTTCTAGGCATAAAAAGCAGCATATAGCTACATATTGCACTGCCATTGGTATTGTGTGCCACTTGCTTATGAGAACAAAGAGGAGAACAATATTTGCTTAAGTTTACTGCAGCTATGCCTTCATGTAGATGAGGAAAGGTTGGAAATGACTGGTTCTGTCTGTGCACTAAGATAGAGCTTGAGTGAAATAGGAGACTGTCCCTCCTGGAACCACCCATATAAGTGAACTTCAGGTAATGGCTGTGCATGTGAGCCTACTAAGAGAGGCTGGGAAGGAAAGAGCTTGTCAGGTGTAGAGAAGAGCCTATTGGAATGTCCCTGCAATTTTGAGCGTTACAGCTCTGGATCCTTTTCCCAGTTTTGAGGCATGGATCTTCACGAAAGCTAAAAATCTCTCTTCTCCTTGTAATATACTCACTAAAATGTCCCCTGCTGATGTCAACATTTCCCACTGATCTGCCATTACAATAGCCAGCACTAACCATGCTCTACTTGTTTAAAGAAACGCTGAAGTTTGAGCATGGATGAGTGTCATTCACTGTGTCTTTTACTTTTAGAAGCTGTTTTTAATCAGGCCAGAGCAGATGGCATTGGGATAACAACCTGGAAGTGGTGGTGAAGATTGCTTCTGTTTATTTTGTTAAACTGAGAGCCCAAACTGACATACCTGAGGAGACACAAGAAATATAGCAGGAAGGAAGGGAAGAAATCTTTTATTTGATTTTGAGGATGATGAGCAACAGTCTCCCTGGTATACCATGGCATCTGAAATTTAAAGTCAAATTCTTGTATTTTTGATGGTTCCTCCTTAAAGCAAAACAAAATTTCTTGTTCTCTAGAGTCTCAAAAAGAGTTTTACCTTATGTATTTATTATCTCTTTAAACCCAACTGATGTTGAGCAACTGAAGTGCTTAAAGACAGTACTTATGTTGGAACTGCTCAGTAGCTTAAAGTAGAAGGCCTTGTTGGGATCAGGAGTGAAAAGGAAGGGAATAATGTATTATCTCCCCAGCTTTCAGTGAAAATGGTGCGATGCAGAATTTTCTGTCAAATGTCAGTCTCTTATTAGGGGAATAAATATGAAATACTGACATGTGATGGAGTGTCTGCTTGTTCCCCTAATGATACTCAGTTCCCCTAATGAGAAACAATTTTTTAATATCCCTAATCATATATGACTCTGAGACTGGACTCTAATCTTGTCTCTGAAGTACAGGGACTTTATTATTATTGTTTTATAATAATAGCATTTCTTCTTTGAAATGTAGATTTTTTTGTTTGTTTCCTTTTGACTTTTGGTTATGTGTTTTAGATTCTTACAGGTTTCCCAGCTAGAGCTGTTTGTGTAGTTTAAAAAGTGTGAGAAAAGGGAAGTCCTTTCTACTCTCTCCAGCTGGACTTCTCTCTGGTTCCTGGAGTGGTACCGAAGAAAAAGGAAAGAAATTTATTTTTTTTTATTACAGTTTTTAACATTGAACAGCTGCTTTTAAAATTATTATTTATTTATTCTTACATGTGCATTCTGGCATGACTCACAAGTGAGGTAGAGTGTATGGGATTCATCCTCTTTGCTCCTGGGACGTTTGTCTGCATCAGAGAAATATCACACATTGTGAGGCATTGGCAATCTGTCTTCTGCAGAGAGTCAGGGCTGGAACCAATAGATAGTTGTAGGTAGGGACTGAGCCTTACTGGCAGAGCTTTCTCATGCTTGCACAGCACCTGCCATTACTGTGTCTTGATCTGTCCCAGGCCCTTAGTCATAACAGAAGTATAGGAACCAAATTAACAGTCTGCTTCACATGATGGAGGAAAGAATTGAGCCATTCTTGCAGGATCCTGAAAAACTCTGCTGGTGGCTTCCAGAGTTAAATCTGTAAGCATCCAACATGCAATTTGAGCGCCCTAATGAAGACACTGTAAGGAGAATTTAAAAAGCACAGTCAAACAACTAGTCTCACTAAGTTTCTGAATGGCATCCATTTCCCTCTTCCCTTAATTATTGAGCATGCTAATAAAATGGTTTTGTAGAGGACAGAAGAGATTCTTATTACAGTATGTGGTGGCTTCTCTGAAAGACAGAATACCCTTGCAGTCATTTGAATGGTATTTTGCAAGCAGAGCTATGTTTCAGATGAAATTACACTGATAGTGAGCAAACTGGCAGGTGAGGAGTGAAGAAGTGCTACAATCAGTGCTCTGGTATTCAGCTTGCTTGTGCAAAGCAGGCTTCTATCCAGATTAGTGAAGACTTTTGGAAGAAAAGTCTCAAACTTGTGGAGGGATTTTTATGTCATTGCAAAATACTAAACTTGTTTTTTCCTTTTAGAGAACCTTGCTAAAGGCTGTCTTCACTCTGGTTTGCAGCTTCATTCATTCTCATTCTGTTTTTGCTCTTTTAAAGGTTTGATTTCGCTGCAGTATAACTTTCAGCATCTCTAAGGATTCTCTATGGATTGGTGAACAATAGGGGGGAAGTGAAACCTTTGCCAACTCCATACAAACTGAAGCCTACACTTAAAAATGTTCTGGGCCTCAATGCATCTATCTAATGTCAAGGTCCTGATTGATCAGTGCTGGGAATAGCATCAAATTCCAGCTAGTTGTGATGTGCCAGGTAATATTGAACTGTCTCGTTTGGAAAGGGGGAAGGAAAGGAGATGAATAAATACGTATCCTGCAATTCCTTAAGTCAAGATTCCTGTAGCTCTACAGGTGTGGAATAATTTTGGCCAAGTATTCCCTACTACCTCAGAGCTTTCTGTACTGAAGTCAGTGAGGAATGGCCTTATGGGATCAAGCTGCTGTTAGAGAAGTTGGGGTGTGTTGCTACCTGTGGTTTTTCTATATGAAACCCAAAATATTCAAGTCTGGCGTAGCAAAATTCTGAACTCTTGTCCAAGCTGTGCTTTTGCCAGCTGTGGAATAATATTGCAAATAAGATTTTGCATGTAACTCAAAAAGCAGAAAGATTGCATTTTGTTTTGTGTGATTAGATGAGGAATCCTTTAGTTAAAGGCCTGTCCTAAATGAATCCCTCTCAAATAAATGAATGACATTAAGGTTTTAAGCATGTTGTTTCAAGTTTTTCTTCAATAAATGTATTTTAAGAAAAAGAATGTTGAATTTTGGGTTTATTAGATATGTTATATGTAAGTCCTGTGTAGTAAAACTTCAGCTCAGCATAAAATAATGCATTTGCTTTAATTCCTCCAAAAGCATAAAACTAACACATTTGGAGCTGCAAATCAGAATGTGAATGTAGTGTAATGTTTTTTGTTGAGGTGTGAGTGAATTCACCAACAAAATTTGAGCAAGTTTGTAGATTTCCAAATTACAGTTAACTATAGATGGTCACTTCTTATGTCCAGTAGTAGAAAATAGGAAAAGCACTTATAAAGAAAATGAAGAAAATTTGTTCTTTTTGTTGATAGGCTTATTTCACAGAATCACAGAATAGGTAGGGTTGGAAGGGACCTCTGGAGATCATCTAGTTTAACACCCCCTGCCAAGGCAGGGTCACCTAGAGCAGGTTAAACAGAAACTCATCCAGATAGGTTGACGTGTCTCCAGAGAGAGACTCCAAAACCTGCCTGGGCAGTCTGTTCAGTTAATATACAGTGCTCTGCCACCCTCACTGTAAAGAAGGTCTTCCTCAGGTTGAGATGGGACTTCCTGTGTTTTAGTTAATGGCCATTGCTCCTTTTCCTGTTGCTGCGCTTCACTGGAAAGAGTCCGTCACCACCCTCTTGGCAGCAGCCTTTGAAATAATTAAATGAACTCATGAGATCTCGTCTCAGTCTCCGCCAGACTAAACACACCCAGCTCCCTCAGTCTCTCCTGACAGGAGAGATGCTACAGACCCCTCATCATCTTTGTAGCCCCTGCTGAACCCTTTCTAGCAGCTCCTTGAATTGCTAGAGACCAGAATTGTGGAGACCAGAATGATTGACCACGATATTCCAGATATTCCAATATTCCAGATTAGGGTAGAGCAGAGGGGGAAGATCACCTCCCTTGACCTGCTGGTCACACTCTTCTGATGCACCCCAGGGTAGCATGTGCCCTCCTGGCCATAAGGGCACAGTGGGCTCATGGTCAGCTTGTAAGGACTCCCAGGTCTCCCAGGTCCTTTCTTACAGAGCTGTTCTCTAGTAGGTCAGCCCCAACTTTCAAGTCCTTCAGTTTAAAATCTCACTTGCCAGTCTGCCCTTTTTAGGCAGGTGGTTCCCATCCCTCCTTGCCAGCCTACAATCATTAAAGCACGATTTCTGAAGTTAATTTCAAAATCTGTGGTCTTCCTTTTCAGTCTTAACCCAAACTGCTGTTTTGAAAGATGCTGATGAATTGCTTAAACCAGAGAGGGTATTCTGCTGTTACATTTGTTCTTGAATTTCTTTGATTGAAATATTTAACACAACTTGCTGTTTGCTCTATTTGCTTATCTTGGCTAATGCTATGGTTAATTACCACCTCCATTCTCTGTCTTTTCTCCCACCTCAACTTTGCTTAACTCGTTTGTTTCGTTTAAAGATTCATGAAAATAAGTCTCCTGAAGCTTCAAAATAATTAGTCTTTTCACTTTAATGATAGACCTTGAAAAGGGAGGTTAGATGGGCTTTCCCTGAGGTTTAAATTCTCCTCTATTCCTTAAAGCAGCATAGCACTTCACATAAGCAAGGAGAAAAAATAGTTTTTGCCCCATTACATTCAAAACTGTTCCTTAAGGAAAAGCCATTAAAAACAAATTGCATTTTAAAAAAAAACAACTTTGTTTTTCAAGACAAAAATGTACTCCAAAATCTGAACTGTTAGTGACTTTAAAAAAAAATTATATCTATGACTGAAATGAGAACTGAATGCGTATTTCACACATTATACATATGGCATGTATTAGGCATATATAGTACTACAAACATAAGTTGGGTTTTTTCTCCTTGGAAGAAAATTTCCTGAAAGTCAGGCACCATGTTAGTTATCACTCCTAAGACTTAGCATGAGGTGTTTCTTAATTTGTCAGCTTGAACCAACAGGAATATAGATATGCATTTAAATGTTACCATCTCTAGAGCATTCACTGCAGTTAAAATGCATAATATAGAAAATATGCCAGGTAGTAAACAGTTAATATACAGGTGTTATTTTAGGAGTGGCCCCATTGCATTGTTCTGTTTAGGAAGGTTATTCCCTTTCCAATTCATCTATCTGTAAACAACATTCAAATGTGAAAGCAGTGATTTATTTTAACATGCTGAACTGCTGTTCCTGACCTATAT
Organism: Passer montanus; assembly: GCF_014805655.1. NCBI lineage: Eukaryota > Metazoa > Chordata > Aves > Passeriformes > Passeridae > Passer > Passer montanus. The sequence continues at coordinate 7,405,554 of NW_024364270.1, forward strand.
TATTCTGGAACATCTGTTGCCCTAAATTTTTAGGTTTTGAAGTAGTCTGAGGGCCTGCAATATTTAGTCAGGTCATGTATTGACTTCTCTGAATTATCTCTTCAATGTTAGCTTTATTTAAATGATAACTTCAGATTTGACTCTTAAAAACAAGCCTTTGTTTCATCTTCCCAAGGCTTCATTTCCTACCTCCCTCTGTGAATTTAGAGTTTTAGAATTATCTTAGTGTTCTGGTCAATTCCTCTTGGTCACTGAGCTCTGGCTCTGTTCATGTGTGTCCTTCTACTGTCTCTGGAGCAGTGACCACCTGTTTATTCTTACTCTCATTATATTTTTAATGGTCTCCTCATTTAGTCACGTAATTATTTTTGAAAGCATACTGAGTGATAATTCCTGAAGTGTCCCAAAATGTGGAAGTATTTTTAAAAACACATTCTTCTATTTCCTTTTAACCTAAAATAACGTTTTCCTATTTGTTTATCGGTACATGGCTTGCAGGATTAGCAATGCAGTGTATACCTCCCTAAATAAAATAATTACATGATGTCTTGCTATTTATTCATCACATTTCATCAGAGTTCCTTAACTGATTAGGAGAAGAGTGGAGTACCTGGTGGAAGTGCTTTGTTGTTTTTTTTTGATTTTGGGGTTTTTTTACCCCTCCAGGAAACACGTGGATGATAATTTTTGTTCTACTCTTTATAGTAATTACTACAAAACCAAATACAACAGGACTCATGACATCTTTGGTATGTAATTTCATTTCCCATTCAGGTTTTTTTTTGATGCCCTGCATTCCTGTGCTTTTCACTGCTCTTGCTCTCCTACTACCTTAGCTCCCTTCTCCTCGCCTGTGTGTAAACCTGGTTTTTGCCCTCCACATCTCCCCAGCATACACTCATTTCCCATTGCCATTTCCTGCCTTTGCTTTGCATTATATTGAGGTTGGGCCCTTTGGGCTTAGAGAAGTTTGACTTGATGCCAGGGAAGCAATGAGAAGTGATGATCTTGCTGGCTGATGACAGCTTGTTCCTGAGCAAAGCAGCTGCAGGTAAATTTAGTTCTCTGATGAGAACAACACTTTTTTCCCCTCCTCTTTTTAATTTTTTTTTTCCACAGGGAAATTTTGAAAAAGGACAAGCATTTAATCAAAGTTTAAGGAAGATGTGAAGTTTATGAAATGTCCTAATTGTGACAGTTTAGCAAAACCAGACAATGGTGTGTTTACCTCAATTTTACAGGAAATTTGAAAAGGAAAAAGAAGTCCACCAGCAGCAGTGCTTCAGTGTATATGTTAGCATCTAAGCTAGGATTCTGGATTCTCTTCAAAGCCACAGAAAAAATAGGCAATCTGGGCATGACTTATTTAAAGCTGTTGTTGAAAATAGTTGGATGAGTGCTAATTTCTGTAAGGTAGACATCTAAAGTTTGAAGTATGTTATCTCACTGGAGAATCTCTTCAGGGATGAGTAACGTTTACTTAGGAGCAACAATCAGTAATTTTGCTTTTGAGAAGCACCCTTAAATTGGTACCTTTAAAAAAATCATTAAAGCATCAGTCCTTCTAATTAAATAAATCTGAGAAGTTGAATAGGTATGATTGATTCTTTACAGAAATGTTTCTTTGTCTTTTCTATCCTCTGTATAATGGGAAGTGTGAAATTTTTTAGGGAATACTTTCTTAAAACTCATCTAATTATGCCCTTAAGTATAACATAAACATTTTTGGCTGGATGTGGTGTGGACTTGTCCTCTGTTTATTTATGTTATTTTGAGGAAATGTAACTGGAAATTAGTGATCACGTCTCAGTAACAACAGAGCCATTGAATTTTGTTTTCCCCTTTAGGAAGGGTAAGGCAGTGAGAACGGGGAGGAGAGTTTAGAGATTTTAGCATAGCTTACTATCTACACAGACGAGAAGCTTTGCTGCCCTGTAGCTTCTGTATTGTCCCATAGAGTTTTGGTGGCTTGACCTGCTCTTCAGTCTGTTTGACCCTTGTCTTTCTGCTCAAGCTTGTGCCTGTCTGATGCTAATTAGAGAGCTGTTTTCAGCCGTGTTCTCCTGAAAGCAGCATGTTGTCTAAAGACCACATTGGTGGTCCCAAACAGAGTGATGCAACACATTTTCCCAGTTGCTCTCACTGCCTGCACTGTGAGCAGTTACCATACGAGGTGCATTATGTAGTTATTAAGAAATGAGGTTAAGGTATCAAGTGCTCAAATACTGTAGCATTGGCTTGCTCTCTGGCTAGGTAAGACATTGAGCAAAGAGCATGCTGGTGTCCTGTCTGTCTGTGCTCACGCTCTGGTTTAATTTTTTGAAATGGAGCTGTTGATTCAGAGCACGGAGAGTGCCATATAAAAGACCATTATGTTGAAGATTCAAATAGTGCAAGATGTTTTGTGTGCTGGGCTGCCTTTGCATTCCTTATAAAAGTAGCACAGAGGAACTAATAGGCATTTGGTGTCAGGGCTTCAGAAAATAACTTGACTATTGTGAAGCAGCTGCCTGAATGGAACCAAAAACAATGTATAAATTACCCTCAAATGACCTGTTTCTATTATTCCTTTATTGTCCAGAACTTTGTTAAAACTATGAGTCTTGCCTATAGAATTTTTGGTTTTTGAATATTTAGTATAATGTTGTTATATTGCACCAATCAACTAGAATATGCTGTAAATATATAATAAAATATTCTGATAGAAAACAGAGTTGCTTAAGTCCAGTTCAGTAAGGTTAGTATCAGCTTCTCAGGTATGTCCTTGGATAGCTAGGATGGCTTGGAAGGCATATGAACTAAAATTTCTGTTTATAATTTTCTGTCTTTTTCTTTGCATCATGATTTCACATCCATGAGAAAAGTTTGATGTTCAGAAACTGCTGAAGCTGTGGATTTTTTTTCTCTTTTGAGTAGTGTTATGAATGATGTAATAAGTTTGCTTATGAGTCCATTATAAATTGAGAACCATTTTTAAAATCCAAGTTATTTATAGTTAACAAAGGCACAAAAATTAGTTGCTGTTTGATTTCTTTGTGTTTATCAAATGGATAATGGCAGAATATTCATACTCAAAACAAGCTGAAACAGTTTCATATGCATATTTACAGGTGTATAAAGCTTGCTTAGTCAAGGAAATAGTCTGCAAAGACTTGAAAAATGTGACAAGTTTTAGTTTCAGAAATGTTGTTAGTACGACCTAAGTGCTTTCTTGAGTAAAGTTTGTGAGCAAAAAAGACTGTGCACAGTCCCTTTTTAATTAGAAGCTGTGGGTCTTATTATTTAGAAGTGATTAAATAATGCTGAAAAACTCAGCTAAGAAGGAAGACTTTCTTGCTGACTGTTTTTAAAAATTGCAAATACGAACATAGAGTGCATTATGCTAAGGGTGATTATTATTCATAGCGTTGTAGAATAACTGGAGTTGGAAGGTACCCATCAGGATCACTGAAGTCAAACTTCTCTCCGTACAGGAGAGTCTCAAAAATCAGTCTGTGTGTCTGACAACACTGAGTGCTTGAAATCTGTTAGGCTTGGTTCTGTGACCACTTCCCTGGGCAGCCTGTTCCAGTGCATGACTACATTCTGGGTGAATAACCTTTTCCTAATATCCAACCTAAGCATCTTCTGACACAACTTTTGGCCATTCCCTTGGGTCATGTCACTGGTCACCAGTGATAAGAGATCAGTGTCTGCCCCTGTGGTTCCTCTTGTGAGGAAATTGTAGACCCTGATGAGGTCTCCCCTCTGTTTCCTCTTCTTCAGGCTGAACAGACCAAATGACTTCAGCTGCTCCTCATAAGGCTTCCTCTCCAGATCCCAGAAGAAGATCCCATGGGGATGGGCCTTCCTCTCCAGAGAAGGCCCATCCCCATCTTGATAGGCCTTCTCTGGATGCTTTCTAATAGCTTTGTATCCTTTTTTTGTTGTGACACCCAAAATTGCCCCCAGCACTCAAGGTGAGGCTGCCCCAGTGCAGAGCAGAGCAGGACAATCCCCTCCCTTGCCTGGCTGGTGATGCTGACCCTGACGCTCCTCGGGACATGGGTGGCCCTCCTGGCTGTCAGGGCACTGCTGACTTGTGTTCAACTTATCCTTGATCATAACCCTCAGGTCCCTTTCCACAGCTCTGCTTTCCATCATCTCATTCCCCAGTCTGTCCATACATCCAGAGTTGTCCCATCCCAAGTGCAGAATCCAGCACTTGCCCTTGTTGAACTTCATATGGTTGGTCATTGACCACCTCTCTAATCTGTAATGGTCTTTTCTGCAGGGCCTCCCTGCCTTCATAGGAGTCAACAACTCTTCCCAATTTAGTGTCTTCTGCAAACATGGTATCACTTCCAGTCCTGTGTCCGGGTTCTTTAAGAAAATGTTGAAGAGCACAGGGCCAAGGATGGAGCCCTGTGGATCCCCACTAGTGGCAGGTCACTACTCTGATGTCACCCCTTCACTGTGCCTGTCACCCCATTCACAACCCTTAGTGCCTGACCCATGAGCCAGTTGCTCACTCATCATATGATGTGTTTTTCTGGCGGTGGGCTGGACATTCTGTTCAGAAGGATCCTGTTAGGCACAGTATCGGAAACTTCACTGAAATCTAAAAAGATTACATTGACTTGCTTTCCTCCTGCAACTGAATAGGTCACCTTGTTGTACAAGGAAGTAATTTTGACAAGTAGAACTTGGTCCTCATAAAGCTGTGCTGGCTGTGACAGATGACTGTGTTGTCCTTCAGGTTTTTTTCAATACCTTCCAGGATAATCTCCATAATTTTACATGAACTATTACTCTGTTTCATATGTGAACACAGTTATTATGTTCAGTGTTTGTTGGTGTGCTTGAATATTTAGAGAGGTTCTATAATAACGGATGGCCATGAGTCATCTTAGTTGTTCATCAGACTGAAAAATTACTCCATTGAAGAGAAATTACAGAAATAAAAGCTTCTTAATGCACGTATCTGTGGTTTGTAATGTAGGAATGTGGATTTCATGTGTGTGCATTTTATTTCCAGTATCGTTGCTGTGAGTGATTACTGCTGAGCTTTCTGTGATTCTATCACAGCCCCAAATTGCTCTTTAGCAGGAAACCTTGTCCAGTCATTTTTAAAAAAGAGTGCTTTGGCTGATGTATTTGGCATGCACCTTGTCTATGACTATAGTTATAAGATACCTTATTATTAATTGAACAAAAGGAAGAATTGTAATAAAGAAAAATGTCATGACACTTAAGACCTCTTCAGGCGTTTTTAATCATAGTGCTGCTTTTCTCTTACTAAAGCAGCATTGAGATTTTCACCCCTTCATCACTCTCTGGTTTACAGATACCTTCCTGAATGTTACTTTGCTTTCAAACAGCTTCATTTTTACTTTATTAAAGGAAAAAGCAATTACAGTCTTCTCTGTTTAGAATCTGTGACTCTTTGAACTATTACCTGAACATTTTGATAAAACATAAAATACTTTTTAATGTTGATTTCAAAACTGGTATGCTGATACCATTTGATGTAAGGGCTACTTGAAAAGTTTTTTTGGAAACTTTTGTGGGAAATGTACTAGAATATTTCTCCTCTGAAAGTGAGTAAAGTTTTATAAAAACTAGTTGAAAATCTCTGATTTTTATGGCTAAATATAGACTGCCTAGAGGTTGTTTTAAAAAATCCTGGAACTTGAGTATTGATACCCTTTGTAATTCTATTTTATTTTGCTACAGTTATGGATGTTGTTTTTATTTTTCTCTGTTGCTACTCATACCAAACTGTTGGAGTCAATATCTTCCAAGAGTTAGTTCCACCTACTTCACTTTCTTGCTTCTACAGTGAATTCTGTTCTTTTTAATTTTTGTCTAAATTAGAGAGCTCTCTTCCCCTACTAGTTTTGTGTAAGAGCATTGTTTCATTTTTCCTGTTGCATCCTGAATGTTTTATTTATTTATATATTTTTCCAGTGGAGTGGAATTAAAAAAGGTCAGTAAATAATTGGGCATTTTCTATCCCCTTTTTCTCACAGTAAATCAGGTCTTAATGCTCAATTACTCCGCAGCTATTCAGACTATTGCAGAGTAGGTATAAGTCACTATGCTCTAATTTGGCAGCATTTTAGACTTTGTTGGCTTTTCTACCAACACTTCTGCTATTGGTAAAAATGACTGTATGATGCAAGGCAAAGAAGAGTCAAATTTGAAGTGTAACAGAACCTTTCTTTAATACCAAATTTCTCAATCTGAATCTTTTGCTGAAATGCTGGTGTCTTCAAGTTGTCATGTGTAATGCCTTTTGGATTACTATGTTTAAAATTATTAGTAAACCTTTTTAAGGTAAGGAGACTAAGTTCTGTGATGCTAATTATCAGCAGCATTTGACTTTTACATTATAGGACTTAAAACACAGAAAGACTTTTGAATGAGGCAGGTTATTGTTTTTTAGTGCTATCTTTAGTGCAAATTTTAACCTCCTAGTTGTCATTTCTTTAATTATTTTTCCCAGCATTCTTTGATCACAAACTCTTTTCTTCCTAATAAGAATGTATGAGTGGTCACACTAGATCAAATTGCTTATCCATCTTTTTATTACGCTCACAGGAGTGAACAGCAGGTGAGTAAAGATGTGAATGAGAGCAGAGGAGAAAATAGTGATACTTTCTTGGAACTGTAATTCCATGAATCTGCATTTTGAATCTGCACTGAATACCTATTTTATTACTGAGTGTTAGAAAGAATAAAGCAAAATCCTCACTTGGTAGTTCACTTCCTGCATACCACCAAGTGTTTACATGTAGCTGTTCCATGGCATTTTTGTGGTATTTTTTACCAATTTGAAAACTCTCAGACTTTTGAGCTGCTCTTTATATGAAATATATATTTTTTTTTTCTCTCTGTATGATTTCTTGTTTCCTTTTTAAGAGAAAAAACAAAGAGAGCATGGGTGCTCTAAATAAAATGGGTGCTCTAAATAAGATAAATAACTGGATGCATGCCCAAGTATATAGCATGAGATTTTATTTTTTTTAAATATTCTTATATTCTACTTGAAGTTTGTAATAAATCAGCATTTAAACTCAAGCCTATGAATATCTAATAACTCCTGAGATTTTTTTTTTTTCGTGGGCAATAGCTAGGTCCAAGTCCATTACTTTCTAAATAGGTATACTCCAGATATGTTCTGCTAGACTAAATGTACATCTATAGAATATGTTAGGATTTGATAATTTTTATGTAATGAATTGTCTGCAAAATATTGTGAAGGCTTTCTGCAATGCTTCAGAGTTGGCAATAGTCCTTACTATTGGATTTAACCCAGCAAACTTCTTTTTATTTTCACTGTTACTTCTTTTTGCTCCTATACCTGTTTTTCAATAATTTGATAAAATTAGAACAGCAGAGGTGCTTTTTGGATCTTTCTAAAGCTATTGCAATAGGTATTAAAAATATTTTGAGCTTGTCGTAAGTTTTATGTCTTTTTTCTAGCTGTCTTGTTTTAAAAGCATTTTCTTTTAATTGCATCCTTGCGTGTCAGCATTTTGCTCATGAACTTTTTTATCAAAAGTAGTGTGTGGCTTTAGAAATTCCCTGTCTTTTTGGAAGAAATAATCAAAATTGAGTTTGTTAGGTTTGGATGATACCAAACCTTTAGTTTACTTATTAGTATTATAATACATGCATTTTTCTATTTTCATCTTTCTTCTATTGCATTTAGCTCTTTTTGAAAGTATTGTGTCTGGTTCTCCTTTTGTTGAAGTTTATCAGAATTTTGAGCAACATAAATGGTTTCCACCACATCATTCAAATTAAAATAAGACTCACTATTTTGCTTGCACTAGCCATGGTAGTGAACAGATTTTTGAGACATAAACTGCAAACCTAGAAGTGTATATGCAGTTTGTCTTTTATGAAGGTACACAGGCTTTATTTAAATATGCAGGAAGATTTACCTCCAGCTTAGTTTTGCTAGGCTGCTTTGGAACTTTGCGCAATGCTGTTTCATCTTGACTAACCTACATAATTTCCTGCCATCAGCATTTTTTCCGTCTCCTCTAGGTCGTTAATAAATACATGGAACAGTGTAAGTCTCAGTACAGCTCCCCAGGGCACACTGCTGTTAACTTCTTTCTGTGCTGAGAGTCTGCCATTTATTAATACTCCTTTGCTTCCTACCTGTTGGCTGGCTTTCAGGCTATGACAGGACTTTACTACTCACTCTGCGGTTACCAAGGTTGTGTTTTGTTTTGTTTGTTTTTTAAACAGCCTCTGATGTAGGACATGTAACCTTCATTCAGGGCTGCTTCCTTGCCCACTGTTTTCTTAACTCTCCTTAAGAGTTCTAACTGTGGAGGGAGGCCATATTTCATTTATAAGGGCTGTACTTCTTTTCATCCCTGTAATGCTCATCAAAATGCTTTATCTCTCCATGTGGATTGAACCTCACAGTCCTCAACTTCCAGATATCTTTCACTTTTAAGTATGCTACAGCTTACCCTTCAATAAAAGAGAGTTTTAGCAGAAAACTGTAATTCAGGGTGATGGTGTGTGGTAATGAATGATGCAGCTAGATATTTTCCAGTGAAATTGTAGTACTGGTGTCCTCTTATTCTGATGCCTACTAGCAAAGAAAGTGAAATTACATCTACAGAGGCTTTTTTTTCAGTTATCTTATTTTGTAAAGCATATACATTTTGTAACTGAAAATTGCACCCTGAAAGTAATTTACAGGATTTTAAACTTCCTGAATAAAGAAGCCTCCTTCTTCCTATGCACCATATTTAATCTACCACATTAGAAACTATAAAATAGTTCATTTTATTAATTTGGTGTTATTATGGTGTTTCTTTCATGTAGTGTTTCTCTTCTATGGTACCATCCATTTGGCTTTGAATTTATTTTCTCAGTTTTTCACTCCTTTCAATTGTTAACATGGTTGCTACTTTTTATTTTGGGTTCATTGCCCTATTTCTCACTTCCTCCTGATTCTCTCAAAAGTGAGAGCTAAGTAAGCTGTTTGCGTGTTTTAGCTGAGTTGCAGTTTATGGAAAGAAAAACGTTTCTGTTTAGCAGAAATAGCAAGGATATAGTAAGTTTTATAATTGGTGTGTAGGAAAGCCAAGCTGGGTTTATCTTTCTCTAAAACATTTTGGGGCAGAACCATGGTTTTTCAGAATCATCAAAATTCTATCTTCAGTCTATTCTAATGTAATGTAAACTTCCACATTGGTGGTTCATGAACAAGAGCTTTACTGTCATGGTATTTATATGCATGCATGGTCTAAATGTTGCTGTGTACAAGTTTAATATTTAGAGGTTTTGATTATTTTGGGGTAGACCATTGTTATTTTAAAGCATGGTGGATGTGTTGCGTACTTAAATTTCTCATCTGATGTACTGAGATTATAAACTTTTTGACTTAAGAAAAAACATCATGTGGACGAATGGAATATGATAACAAGATCAGGTGCTGTTGTACTTGGGTTTATCCTTGTGTTTCATTCTTTAAATACATTGTGGCACTAATTACATATGTATATATAGGGATGTGAAGGTGTGGATCAATGAAAACTTGGGGTTTTTTTTGGGAAAGTACTTTAAAAGCAGAAGAATAATGATTTTATACTTAATGTTATGATGGATTCCTCCCTGAAGAGTATGGGGAAAAAATAGTTTTGAGGGGTGGAGGGGGTTTAGTTCTATTTATAACCTGGTTATAAATTTTAATGTCAGAAGGCTGCTGGGAAGACCTTGTCCTTTGGCTTCATTTACTTCATGCTTTGTACAGTCTGTTCCTTTGGGAAATACTTAGGTAATACCATTTATTTAGAGTGTTTGTGGTAAGAAAGTAATTCATAGCAGATTGCTTTGATTGAAAATGTGTGCTGCTGCTTTTTGTCTTGATACAGTGTTTGCAGTGAGATGGTCAGAGATACGTAGCTGTTCTTTTACACGGGAATTAATGTCTTAAATATGTTAAAGCTTGAAATTGTTCCTTGTCACCCTCCCTTGCCTCCTCCCAGCTGAGGTACCACATACCAGCTGAAAGCACCCAGCCTTCTCAATAACTGTGAGGAAAATAAAGAGGTCTGTTGTCACTTGTACTTGCTGCAGAGTTGTGAGGGGTTCCAGTTGAGAACAGACTTTGTTGTGTGGCATCTAATGGGATCACACCCAAAAGAAATACCTTGTGTTGAAGAGATTAATTCAAATAGAGATAGATTAGTGCAAAACCAAACGCCTTACTTTTTTCTGGAATGTTATGCTGCTCTTCAGCACTCAGAGGCAACAGACTGCAATCTTCATCCTGTGAGTGCAGTCAAGAATGGGGGTCACCTTGGGGGTGAACTTATGCTTGAGGGGTGGTTGTTCAAATAGGTTCATGAGCATGGATGATGAAGTGTTGATGCTTTCAGATGTTCCTTCAGAAGACCCAAGGTGTAAGGCTAGAGAAGGGTTGTGTAAGTTATTTTTTCCCCATTGTGGTTGGAGCCCAGCAGCAGGGTTGAGAAACTGTGGGCAGTTTCGTGCAGATGCTTCGCATGAGAATGATCAGCCTGAGCTACTAGTTCATTCTGGGCATGCACATTCTCACTGCTTGAGATGTGGAAGTGATTTTAATTCTTGTTTTTTGGTCAGCAGAATTGCAAACAAACTAGCTTCTCTCACCTTCTTTCTTTATTTAAGACTTGATTCAGGGTTGCTGGTTTTTTTCATCTCTCACCTTTTATAGTTTGGTGGTAGCAGGGAAGGGTGGCCATGCAGGTCTGTGTGATTGTCTGGACAGTCCTTATTGAAGGAAGATAATTAGGTATATGTGGCTCCAAGCAAGTGGTGACATATCTTGAATTGGAGAGGTGTGTGCTGGGGATGGCACAGAGCTTCTTTCCTTTGTTCAGCTGTTAAAAGCTTCCAGAATGGGCATGTTTTCTGTATAGTACTTGTCTGCTGTTGTTCACTTGCTGTTGCTGTAAAATTTACTTTGTTTTGTTCTGCTGAAAGTTCTCAATAGTATATGCTCATTCACACCTAAATCATCCTGTTTTTCTGGCCAAAAAGTAATTCTGTATTCTCATAATGAAAAAAAAAAAGCATAATAGTCATCTGGGTCATTTGTTAGAGGATGACATCTTAGAGGTCAGGGTGGGCGAAGAGCTGGCTGCTATATTGATTTGGAATGCCACAGAGTATTTCTTGAAGGCTGGAAGTCATTACTTTTACAGACCTGTTATGTCTTATGTGCTCAGCATAAGCTTACTCATTGGCCCTTCCTACATGCTCTCCTGCTGTGGTCCAAGTGTTTCAGACACTGGCTGCACAGCCCTGCTTCTGCCCCGTATCACACACAGCAGATTCACAGATCTGTGACCTTTCACTGATCTGCTGGTGTGTAGTCCAGAAATGTGGGAGGGACAGAGGGGCTCTGCTACTCTTTGGAAAATGTGTTAAAAGAAGCAGACTTTCAGTACCAGCTTCATGAAGTAGGCATTCCCTTTCAAAGGGTCTAATTTGCCTTTGGCAGAACAGCCTCACAACTTTGCATGGGCTGTGTTGGGAACCCATGCATAAGTGTGTGGTTTTTTGTGTGAATAGATGCCTTTTTCCCTGGATGCTGCTTCCATGGAATGATGTGTTAGACTTTTACATGGGACTTCCAAGAACTGGGCTTTTGTATAAAATCATTTGGGTAAAAGTCCTTTTGAACTAATCTGGGGAGACATTGAACAAAGATGTTTTTGCTGCTAGTTCAGAAATTACTGAGCTGCCAGTTCTTCCATAGTCTGAATAGAGAGGTAGGAAATAAACTTCATAGAAAGTTTACAAAAACCAAGCTGGAATTTTCAGAAGTGTAACAGGTGTAATTCAAGCTGATTATTAAAAAAAATATATATTTTAAATTAAGGGTGCTAGTACTGATAGCTTTTGCTTACAATTGTGGATTATGAAATTGGGCTGTTGTCTGTATGAGCAGAAAGCAATACTCTATATTGCTTTCCATACTTTTAATTTTGTTTACTGGATAGCCTTTGCCTTCCTCCCCATGCTGCTTTTTCCAGACAGTCTTTGAATGTAATGAAAAAAGGCATGCCTTGTGTTATTGTGCTTGAAAAGATTTTCATGTGCCATCTCAATTGGGATGCCATAAAAATGCTATTGGTTTGGTAATTGCAAGCTTCAACTTATTTCAACTGTGTGGTAGAACATGAACATTTCACATAGTGGTCATGGAAAGGGACAAACAAGATTTGTTTTTCTAAAAATAAAAATCATGTTTTGGTATTATAAGTAATGTACAATTCGTTATTTACAAATGAAGTGTGACTATATGAAATATATGTGAATAAAGAATTCTGTACATACAGGGCAGACCCTGGGTATATATGCTCGGTAGCAACCTCTTCCAAACTTCTATGAAGTGTACCAGATTTTAAAGAAATTGATAGCTAACATGAATGATACTTTATTATTGTATTGGTCATAGTTATAAGCACAGAGCTGCAACTCTTGCACTATATATGGTATTTTTAAAGCCTATGAATTTCTTTATGTGCTGCTTGGACACAAGAAATCTTTGAAAGGAACATTTGATATGAAATGTGATTGTTTGCAAATCCAAATGATTCTTTGCTGAACTTCCATTTTTCATAATGCTAGGCCATTCAGAGAAATCCAGATCTTTCTGAAACTAATTCATTGACAAAATCCCATTGTCATCAGTGAAGTAAGATGCAGATATGCAGTTCCCTGTAATCTTAAGTCTTTTAAATGTCTTTTCAATTTGTCTGCCCTGAAATGGCAGACTAATTCCAGTTCAATGCAGATATTAGCACTTGATATTTTTCTTCCAGGGCTAGTAAGTTTGCTTATGTAATCATTTTATTCTTCTCCATCCACAACAGCATAAAGAAAGTTCCCAAATGGAATCCTCTACAGGGATGAGTGCCTTCTGTGCAGAACTTGAGTGGAAGCCCAAGCACTGAGTAGCTATTTTTCTTTTCAGCAGGAAAAAAAAATGTGTAACGTCTCAGCAGTATTACTTGTACTCTTCCTGTTATTGATGTAATCCCGCTGCATTCCATCAAACTAATGTCTTCCAGCAAAAATACATGAAGGAAAAAGGAAGGAGTATTTGTAATTATTTTCATTTGTCAAGCAAGTTAGTGCTTGTTCTGTCTTCACTTCTTGCATTTGAAAATCAGTTCTCCATCTTACATCATTGTAGCATTTGAGCTTCTCACAGTCTCTTTAACGGTCATCATTACAGCACAGTAAATAATTTTTTTTAATTGCTCTTCTGCAGAGAAGTAATTATGAGTGAAGAAGTTTTTTGAAGTTACATTTTAAAGAATTTCTCTGTGTATTCCAATGACTTCATTGGGCATTAAAATTCTGGTAGTCTGAGTTTGTTCACTACCAAGCCTAGAGCTGCATTCCCTTTGCTTGATGAGAGCATGGCAAATGTTAATGATGGGTACCAGGCCTCTGAGGAGTGTTTCATTAGACCACAGAGGTAATGTGTTTGGCAAAGCCAGCTACAAAAGCTCCTCCAGGTTGGGAGGTTTCTGTTGGTCTTTGGGACACGGAGACATAATTTCGTCCTCTTCCAGATGGATCACTGTGACTTGAAGCTGCAGCAATCAGCTCTTGTTAAGGGACAACATTATTACCCAACTCCCTAGCAGAATATACAGCACATATCATTTAAGCGGTGAACTGGCAACAAATTAAATAGTTTTACTGTTCGTGACAGAACCTTAATTAATAAAATCTGACTCCAAGTGAGCAATTCTGCCCCTAGGCAGAATTTTAATTAGATGTTTTAAAGAATCATGGTATTTTTTTTGCATATGTTGTTATTATTATATTTTTGGTCTTCGGTTTTTGTTCTTGCATTCAAGAATCCTGAACATCTGAAAACTTAGAGAAAGGAAGCATTACCATACTGTTGTGTGATAAAGTGTTGCTTACATTATTTTCTGTTTGTAACTCAGGGGGTTTATTTATCCCCTCTGGTTACTTGCTGGTTTATTCTATGCTTGTTGATATTTTTAAAAGGAAACTGAGAGTGAAGTAAAAATTGACTGAGGGATAGATGAACTGCTTCAATAAATGGTTCTGAAGATTTTTGACTTGGTTGTTTGGGGCAGGTCTTGCAAAAAGCCTGGGACAAGTGCACTATACCATTGCTACTATCAGGATAGTAGCATTACTCAGTCAACGTTAATTAAAAAACAACAGTGAATAAAGAGGCAGGGATAGAGATTTTAAAACACATTTTTTAAAAATCAACATTGTAAAGTGAACTTATTTTTAACTTAATAACAGAAAAACTTTATGACAGAACAACTGTTTTTTTTGGGTTTTTATATATTCAGTTTTTCAAGTATTTTATTTTCATGTGGAATGATAGTGAAAAGTAGTGTAATGTAGTATTGGGGGGAGTATTCTGGCTATAGTATTCTAGGAGTGGTCTAATTGCCATTAGACCATGATAACCATTCTTTATTCTCCAGTTGTTTAGATTATAGATTGATAATCTATTAAACTATAGATTAGATTGCTAATCTATGAATTTTGTTGTAAAGGGAAGTCTTACTTTGAAAATGAAACGGGTTATATTCAGTGCTGGTATTTGCCATTTTTGGCCCTGTGTCCTAGCTGCAGTTAATAGTGTTCTTTCTGACAGACTATGATTTGTACATAAATGTGAGAAGACCCTGGAGACTTGGAGGTGCCAATAAAATGGTTGCTGTCAGATGTGGTGGACAAATTTTAGGCTGTAACAATCAGGTGCATAAATAGCACTGTGGTAGTAGGAAGTGGTGTGCGTGGCTTGTCTGAGTGGTGATGGCAGGACCCAGCATGTGTTTAGGTGTCTTTTCAGGTATGGGCCCCTATACAAACATCTGACTGACTGCTATTGCCTTGTATGGATATAAAACTCACTGGTGGTGAAAGTTGCTACTAAAGTCTTAAGAACAGAAATGATGTTCTGAAATGAAGTCATGACTCTCTAATGTTAGTGTTGAAGCCAAGCATCTGGAACTAGAGATTTAAATGAAATGTGAATGCCAGCAACCCATTTCTTGTTCATGTTGCATCAAACTTCGACACTGCTGTAGAAGTACCAGACATTTGAACTCTGAAGTTTATTTACTTCTGCAGAATATAGAAGGCCCTATTTGTGTTATCTGGAAGTAGTAGCAAAGAGAATTGAGCTGATTTCTTACTGATTTTGTGAGTGCATATTCAATGTATGATATTTTTGTTTTTCATATTGATTTGAAAATGTGAACTCTTCAGTAGCTTCAGATCAGCTTGTTAAGTGAACCTCTTTATTATACAGCAATGAGAAGTTTGACTTTAGGTATGTTTCTGCACAGACTTCCTGTACATTTACTGATCTCTTTGCTTGGAAGCCTGATGGAAAAGACCAGTAATACCTCTATATGCCTATGGAGAACAATTTTAATGTTTTCAGTCCTTTTTGTTTCCACAAGTATTAATAGAAATCTTCATTTCTTGTTTCAGTTGCAGGTGCTCACTTCAGGTTCTGTGTGCACCACAACATAAGAAGGATATAAAGTTATTAGAGAGCATCGAAAGGCGGGTCACAGGAGTGGTGAAGGGTCTGGAGGGGAAGTTGTGTGAGGAGCAGCTGAAGTCATTTGGGTTTATTCAGCCAAGAGAAGAGGAGACTGTGGAGGATTCCCTTCTCTGTAGTGACCATGACAAGACCTGAGAGAATAACAGAAAGGTTTGTCAAGAGAGCTTTAGTCCTCATGTTACAAAAAGCCCTTTTTTCCCCCAAGGGCTTAGTCAAGCACTGAAAGGTGTTCTCCAGGGAGGTGGGTGCAGCACCAAGCCTGACAGAGTTCAAGAAACACTTGGACAGTGCTCTCAGGAACATGGTGTAATATTTGGGGTTGTATTGTGCAGGGCCAGGAGCTGGATTCAATGATCCTAGTGAGTCTCTTCCAACTCAGAATATTCTATGATTTGAAGTAGTTGCATTTGTATATCTATGTTTATGTAAGTTCACCTGGTTTTAATAGCCCATGCAAATCTTAATTGAATTGCCAGTTATAGTTAAGCCATAACAATGAGAGACTATTTAATATTGGAATAGAATAAATTCTCCTGTTAGAGGGTTAAAATGTTTTTTGTAAATAATGCATAATGGAATGTTTAGCCTCTCTGTTGGGAAGCATAGCCAGGTGGATGATGACCGACAAGAAGGTGGGACACAGTGTATAAAAACGTTGGTCCTTTCTTGCAGAATAATTTCTTCTGTTAAGGAATTGGCTGTGCTGTCCAAAAGTGATGTTTTTCTCCAACTGTACAGTTTAATGTTGATAAATATTCTTCTTGATTTGATTCTTTGTATAGATAAAGGAATCTATTTCTTGCGGTGGTAATGGGTTATATAGGCTGTATATAGCAGGTAGATGCTATAGCATATGTGTTTATTTCAGGTAGCCCTTGATACTTTAAAACCCAGACATTTTTACAGCACAGGTGAAAACTAATCAACATCATATTATTGTCAGAAACTGCTGGTAGGGAGGAAGGAGAAGATATCATGGAGCTCTTAAGGGAACTTATTTTTCTACTGGAATGAATTTTTCAGGTAATGAAGATATGTAGCTTCTTGTTACTCAGCTAATAAATGTTGACCTCTACAACATGATTCAAAGTTCACAGTAGCTAGAGCAGTGTCATTATCCTCTATGACTTTTTGGGTTACAGAAGCCATAAAGGCACTAATTCCTTGCCCTTTCATTTGGGAACTGTGATGTTGTGGGGGCTTCCTATTACCATGAAGTGACTGCTCTGAGTTGACTTCATTAAAAATTGATTACAGAAACAAGTTGAGGCTGTCCATGCTTTTCGTGTGCCTATCAGTGCCTGTTAATGTTTTTGTCAGGCTTTTTATAGACAGTATGTGAACTTTAAAAACATAAAATGCTTATATTCATATGATGAATGGGATTTAACTGAACTGTTCTTATTAACTGGATTCCTGTAGTATTTATGTAGCATTTTACACTTTTGAAGTGCTATATTAATATTAATTAGTTTTCAAAACACCCCTGTATTGTACTCTAGGTGAGAAACTTGGTGTCTAAATACCCATCAGCAGAATTGACAGTATCCCCACAAGGCTATAAAAAATGATTGAACAAAGTTGTTATAAATTAAAAACCTGTTTTATTTAGTTTAATGTAATTTGCTAACTCTAACTTTTGTTCATAAAGAACAATAGATGACTGTAGTTGCTCTTAAGACTCTTGGCTCTCCTGTGTATAATGGGACCGTAGTATGCAAGAAACAATCTCATGTTTCTTTGCTTCCTCTCCTCTAAATTATGCTGACTGGTTTCTGCATAAATATATTTATTGTGTTTGTGGTGCCTAGAGAGGGACATTCTAAGGTGTGAAGTTTATACATGCAGTAAAAAACCATAAAACAACAATGTGCTTGATAAATCTGTTGATGTAATTGGGGAAGATGAGAGGGTGCCTATTCACAACAGCACACAGACAGATGTAACCTGCTTTTAGGAGCAAGATTTTAGAACTTGCTATGAAGACATTTTTAACCAGACTATTAAGAAGTGACAAAATCCAAAAAGGCAGATTGATTGAAATTTTGATCGCTTGCTTAATAGAGTGTTTAAGTTCATAAGACTGATCGCTGCCTTTTAAATTAATGCTTGGTCAGAGAAGGAAGAACCTTTCCCACTCAGTTCAACTATCAACAAAGAAAAAAAAATTCCTGTAAATGGATTAATTTTTTAGCTATTGTGGCATTTAAAAGGAAGTGATTTTGGGGGAAAAAAAAGTCCCAAACACATATTGGATGGAGTTTTTGTTTCTGACAATGACCATCATATATTTGAACTATTTAATGAGTTGGTATTGAAATTTCATTTCCTTAGCATGGGGGAGTAATTGTATTATTTATTGTGTAACATATTTTCCCCCAATGTGGTTTAGTAATCCTACATTCTTAAATGGAAATGGGAGAATATAGAAGACAAGGGGGAAAAAAAAAGCTGGAGGAGAAGGAAATGTCTTTTAATCTTATGTAGAACTGAAGAAATGTTAAAAGATTTGGCCAGAGCAGAATAAGTCAGAAGTCTTATGGCAAAAAAGTACTTGATGCTCAGAAACCATAGTTTGAAATTATAGTGTGTAAAGCCAGTTTGCTATTATGGTATTGAATGTTTCTATGCATGAAAGCATACATACAAGAAGAAAATTTACTGAATGTTTGATTCCTGCTGCTGCTGTAATTTTCTTCCTTTAGATTATCTTTGTTTGCCTGGATGAGTCTTACAAAAGGAAAATTAGTCAATAATGCATCAGTGATGTGGAAATAATTCTTTACAGGAATATTTGTCTTGGAATGCCTGAGTTTTTATTTATACTAACCACTTTACCCCAGGAGCTAAAGAGCTTACAGATACGTAATCATTTGGACTCGTCTCCTGAACACTATTTTCTAGTGGCTGTTAAGTTATTTAACACTATTTTCTAGTGGCTGTTAAGTTATTATTTTCCTAGAAGTTATGGAATTACAGTATCCTTAAGGTTGATAAAGATCTCTAACATCATGGAGTCCAAGGCCACCACTAAGTCATATCCCTAAGTGCCACATCTGCATGGAAATTTGATCTAGAAAACTGGTGAATATTTTAGTTTTTTGGATTGAAAAAGAAATAATCCCCAGCAAGTTACTTTTCTGTAAAACAAGATCTGATTAGTCTCAGAAACAAGTTGGC
Source organism: Passer montanus (assembly GCF_014805655.1). Taxonomy (NCBI): domain Eukaryota; kingdom Metazoa; phylum Chordata; class Aves; order Passeriformes; family Passeridae; genus Passer; species Passer montanus. The sequence goes on from NW_024364270.1 coordinate 7,424,320, forward strand.
AGCTTAGGCAGTGTTAATGGCAAAACAAGGAGACGTAATTTTGCATCATGATATCTCTTTGGCAGTGAATTTTGAAGTTCGAAAGGTGGTTTCTGTCATCTGACCATAACCACACTTCCAAAAGGGCCAAGTGGCTGCTGAAAAATAAACCACATCAACTTTATTGAGGGTGTTGAAAAGTGGTGTTCTCTGTCTTTATGATTCTACCTGTTATTTCATGTTTACTACTACTGGCCCTGCAGAACAGGTACTGCCATGGGAGGCTGAGCTGGTGTGTATATCTTCTAGAGAATTGCTAATGAAGTTTCAGCTGCCAAATTTTTCCTGCAAATTAGAAGCATAGAACAGTTTCACCTTGTTTATGTGGCTATTTAATATTCTGCTTTGCCTTTTAATTTCTAATGAATATGTTTACTCCTCCAAAGCTTTACTCTTCTTTCTATGTTCAGCTTGAACTGATTGTCCTGTACATTAATTTTCAGTGTGTTTACTGTGTTTTGAGCACAGTAGATGTACTCCTGTGCATGTCTTGTTGTGATCTGTGATGCTTAACACTGCATTATATAAATGTCACTGCAGTTGTAATTGGTCCACCAAACTTTTACTCCTAAATCAAAGGCCATATAGGCTTCAAAGGGGAACAGTTTGATTTGAAGAACCTTGGTTGATTTTGTAGAGCTAACAGCTGGAGATAGGCAACTTCTTTTTGTGAGCACATTGATCTGGAAGGCTATAAAGGTAGAATCAGTCAGTCATTTTCACGGGTGCTTTTCCAAGAGCAAGTACTCTTTTATTTCTGGTTAATTGACATAGAATTCAAGAATTGTGACAGATGGGGGAATATGTCTATGTGCAGTTCCTCTCTTTTATGACTGGGAGCTATGATTGCAGCCATGAGTGTGGATTAGAACATCCATTTTGCGGCAGAAACCATGCCATGCCTGAAGACTTGAAAAAGGGGCATGAAGGGAGCTGTCATTGATGAGTAGCCGTAAGTTTGTAGGACATGGATTGCTTAAGGCATTAATTTGTTTTTTGCCTAATATCTGTCCCTACTGTTCTCCAGCATGGGAAAACCTGAAGAATGGAAAGAACAGAGAACAGAGTTAGATTGCTTTTAACACTGGAGTTATAGGACTGAAAGTCAATGACTTCAAGAGAGAAATAGGAGCAGGCAGAAACTGGCTTCTCTGAATTCTTGTTCTAGCTAAAAGCCTTGCAGTTGCTTCCCATATTGTCTTTCCTTCTCTCAGATTAATCATGAGTTTGATAAAGAGAGTGGATGAAGTTTGAGTGATTATTTCTGTTGTCAGGGATGCTATTTCACTGCTCAAGAAAGAGGGTGGAATTAAGCAGAGGCAGGACTTCTCCCTACTCCAGCCTCATGTGATCACTCAAGACTCATTGCATGTGTGCTGTTCTCTGAAAATAAGATGCTCCTCTGGAAAGACTGTAACACAAATCTCCCACTTTCCCTCCCTTTCCTCAGCTGGTAAAATGAGAACCAAAGGGGTGCTCGGTAGCTCTCTGTTCAGAAGAGCTAAAAGCACCTGGGCTTAGGAAATCAGTTGCAATGGAATAAGGATTTCATGTTTTTATGAGGAACTTCTTAATTAATCATAATAAACTCTGCAATATTACAATATGAAGCTTTGTATCTTCCTCGCTGTAAATCTGTACCTGTAAAAAAGGTTCAAATGTTATTACTGGTAAGTGTGTTGTTTCTGAGTTGTTGCTGCTTCTCTACTGGAATATTTCTAGCTATATTAAAAAAAAAAAAGTTATCCACTTGAGGAAGGTTTTTGTTGTTTTTTTTTTTGTATTAGTGCTAAGACACTGAAATGGCCTTGAAATATGTACCAAAAAATACTTTTACAGTGTTATATTTAGAGAGAGATCTTTGTGTATTTGTAAGGGTTTTGCAAGTGATGGGGAGACATGACAATATTTCAGTACTTTATTTATTTGAATAATTTTTTTGTATTTTTCATATAAAATCACTCTCCTGAAGCCAAGGAGTAATTTGTGTAGATCAACACCAGAGACAAATTTGCTTTGTCTTCTTTCCAGTAACAGATACCTGGGGGTATATATTTAGACCTAATCTGAATGGCAGAGATGAGAAGGACTCTGCACTTACAAGTTTATTTGTATAGGAGTTTTTACATCACAACAATGAAGTTTTATTTCTCACAATTGAAAAAAACCTCCAACAATCCCTGCTTTTAATTTTCTAGTAGCAAAACCCCCAGAAACCTACAACTAAAAAGCCTAATTATAATTAATTGAAAAGGTTTTCTGTAAAAGCTAGTGGCAGTGATTTGCATAAATTCTTATTAAGGTGAATAATATATTTTCTTCAAGATCCATTAAACAAGCTGTAATCAGTTGAGCTTGAAAAACATCACCATGAAACTTCCGTTTAAAAGCAATTACACAGCATCTATTTAAGTTCTGAAAAATTACAAAAACTTACCTAAGAGACATCAGCGTCCTTCACAGAGTAAGAAGCCATGTAATAAATACTGAGGGGAAAGGTGAATTGTTGTTCCTGGCTTTAAATTAATTCCACAAAGGCAAAACATACTTGGTGGGAAGGAAGCCCAGTGGGGTATCTGCAAACTACTTTTTGTGCTATTTTCATGAAGAGAACATAAAACACTGCAGGTGTGCTGCAAGAATCTGTACTTACCGACTCTGCCTTATGTGGTGAGTACTCTACTGCAGGTTTGGCATTTTTTTTCCTTCCCTTTTGAACAATTAAACTGAGCTGGCTATTAAAACATTTGCTTATTTATGTTACCTAAACGTTTGTGTATGTTTCTATCCCATTTTGGTTTTCAGCATTAAGTCAGATGCAGTCTTTCAGACCAGAAATGCTATCTGGTTAGGTCCATTGTCTTTAGCTTGTGTTTAATTAACAACATTCCTTTCTGAGTTAATCCATTTGATGTTAAGAATTGTGTGGAATTCAGTCTGGACCAGCCATTATCTTTTTGTAGCAGTCTTTTGGATGGCGGGAAAGGTGGAGTTTCAGGAACTCTGAGTGACTTCTGTTCTTGGAAATACTTCCCTCTCTTTATTTAAGGCCATAAAGAAAGGAGCACTTAAAAAAAAGTTGCTCTAATAATATTAATAAGAATAATAATTTGGTTTTATTAATTGATATTTATTATTACTGAAAGTTGCACTTAATCCTTTCCTTGCATTTAGTAAGAAATCATGCAGAAGTCAAATTGAAACTTCAGATGCAGGCACTGAACTATCTGACATTACAACTGAGGAGCTGCTCTTTATGTCACACTTGTATAATTTATTGCACCCTGTTCAAAGTAGTAGTTGACCTGGCTTGAAGTAGTACTGCTGGAATTGGGACCTGCCAACCTTTATTATGGAACCTGTTCAAAGAAAGTCCTCAAAATTTTGTCCTATTTTAGTACATTTTTCTTGCTGCTTTCTTTTGTTTGATGACTTTTCTTTACAGTCTAAATAGACATGGGGCATGTATTTTAGAATGGATAAGGATGACTGCTATTAGGAAGTACTAAAAACTTAATTCTCTTTATTTGGGTCAATATGGCGTTTGTTGTCTTTGAGAGATACTTTTTATGGTAGATAGCAGTATCACCATCAAGAAAACAGAGCACTAAGTATAGCTTTTGTTATGTGTGAAAACAAGTTGGATGCATCTTTCTTCCTGCTCATCATTTGGCATAGTTTTTATTCCTTGTGTGTTTCTCTTATTTGAGAGACCTCAGCTGTAAAGGGTAAAATAAGATATTCTGATGTTTTCTTGTACTATGAAAACTCCCTTAATTAAAAATTACCAAAATGTTTGAAGCTTGTGAATGAAACAGTAATTCATGATTACTTTTGGGGCTCTGGAGCCCAGAATTAGAAAATGCTTGCATGTTTCTTCACGCGATCTTTTTCTTTATTCTACTATTGTAATTAAACCATCCCCAAAACATTGCCTGACTCATCTGTAGAGAAATATACATGTTAAAATATCTCCAGATAAACTCTTTTGTGATGTTTTTCCCTGTTGATTCAATTTCCCATCATTTTACATCATGTTTAAAGAGCTAGTGTCTCAAGGATAACTGGTATATGCTAAGATTCAGTTAATTCAGCTCCTTTAAATGTTATGGGAGGTCTGCAAGTGATGGGTGGCCCAAAACCCAAAGTCACCATTCTGTTCAAATAAACATACAAAGAAAGTATGTGCAAGACCTTTAACTCTTACAGGAGCTTGGCTCTGTGCCATGCTTCTGACTTAATGGAATGACTGATTTCAGGGTTGCCTGGGGCCATAACCACAAATAAGCTTATGTATCTCTGAGGTCATTGAAACCAATTTTATTATTTTCAGACTTATTAGAAATAAGTCACCTGGCTTGATTTATATGTAAAATTGCAGAATATCAGCCTACAGAAGGGCTGTTTAATTAAAAACTTTCACCTGTTTTGTTGCCCTGTAATATTAAATTAACAGCTGCTTGTGTCTCTAGAAAGACTGTTTTAATCTTTCTTAGAAGTTGATGTTAAGCATTCACTTTAAGTTGAATGTCTTCATTGAATGTCTTCATTGAAATAAGTAAATGTCTTCATTGAAAAAGTGAAATAAGGCTCATATTCGGCAGCGCTGCAGTTCCCAGTTAGACTGCTGCAGGGGTGGGACTTCCATCTTCCAGTGAGTTTGAAGATGTGATGGTGAGCTTTTGGGTTTCCTGTGGACTCCTAGTGTCTCTTATGAGCCAGAAACTACCTCTGTTCCACAACAATTTTTGCGTGCTTTTGTCCTAAAAGACTGAGATGAGGAAGGAACTATAAGGGGCAATGAAGTTGATTTGAATGAGGTGTTTATGGCTGATTATGTTCATCATCCAGGTAATATTTTTCTAAAATAGTTGGGTAGCAATATCTTACTGTCTCTGTATTTCTTCAGATTTCCTTAAAAGAACATGGCAGCCTACACTGAAATCTTCATAGGCCTTTGCTGCCACTTCATCTTAGTGGAAGGTACAAATGGGTTGTATAGCTGTAATTATTTATTGGCTGTGTCATAATTAATTTCTCAGTTTCTTTCTGTGTACCACAGCATGTGAAGAACTTGGGAAATTTATGATGCATACACAGCACTGTATTATTCCAAACAACTAATTTCCTGTGGTAAGAAATAAATCTCAAATTCTTGATTATTTTGCAGCAAGATCAATGTAGAGCCCCAGAAAGAGAAGCACATCTGGTAGAGCAGAAACTACTTATTCCTTATACTATTCTAGGTTGATTTTATTATACAGAAATAATACCTCCTGGTATTTTATATGGCCTAGCAAACCATAATTTTCTTCATTAAACTTTCAGTGGCTTACAGTACCAGGGAAGACAGTAAATAGGGCTCCTGAACTCTGAAGAGGTAGTCTTCCCCTAGCTTCATAGGAAATAGTATTTGCTTAGTTTATGTAAAGATTCAAATGGACCATTGCTCTTTCCTAAATGGTACATAAAACATGTGTTTTATATATAATCATATATCATATAATATCATACAGCATTATATATCATATCATATGTCTTCATGCCCTAGCAGAAAAGAATCTCAGTTCAAGCTCATGAAGTATGTGAAGTATTCACGCATGTGAATTTGAAGCTACTTCTCTCCAAGGTGAAATTCTGCATTTCTCGTCTTCTCACATATGGGTAGAAGATACTTGAAGAGAATATGTTTGCCTTGTCCACAAATACAAAAACGTTTGTTTTTTTTTTTTCCTTTTTGAAATCTGAAAATGCTAACTGATGTCTCCAAGGCAGCCTGTTCTATGATTCTTTTGGGTCAGCTTCATTGGCCTGAGTTGCATGTTTTTCTCTTAATCTACCTGTGTTTTCCCCCCCATGTTTGAAATTTGTTTTTATTGTGATCTCAAGCACTCTTCCTGCTTTGGCAAGAGGAGCAAAATTAGTACTGTTCTCTGGCAGTGCTGGGATTTTGAAAGATAATGTACAGTTTCTGTTGTGATAAAATGCTACGTGAATTTTCATTCTATGGACTTTTTTTTTTTAATGAAGACTACTGAAAGAAGCAAACCACTTACTTTTTTAAAGCTTTCATAAACCTTTTTGTGTTATCACCTTTCCTCTGTGGGTCTCTGTAGGCAAAACTTAGAGTTGTCATTGTCTACAGGCCGATGTTATGAAATGCCATAACCTATTGTGGCACTTGGGTTTCTCTCATCTGCCAGGAAAAAATGCAGTCCTCTGTTGTGCTGCTGTCAGGGGTGGTTGTACTTTAATGTTAGAGTGGGCAGTTAAGCCTAGCAGTTAAATATTGTTTTGATCTTCCAGAAGATCTTCAGACCTTCATTTATAGAAGACTGGTGACATAAAGCTGCTTGGAGGAAAAAAAAACCAACCCTAAAGCGCAGAAATCACTAGTGGAGAAAAGTGCAAGTGCTTGGCTGGCATAGAACTGGAGAGACTTCAAAATCTGATATTTCAGTTCAAAGCTTGCTGCTTTTGTAGTTTAGCTTGACTTAGCTCTAGTTTTATTGTCAAGAAATGTTGATCAGTTTTGTGATTCGGGTAATGGCTTCAGTTTACCTGAGTTGCTGTCTGAGATCCTTCTTGGTAACTGCTTGCCTCCTGATAGCTGTTCTAAAACATAGAAAGGAATGGGGTTTGCGTGTTTTGCTTTTATGCTTGTAAGTTGAAAAAGTGTACAGAAAGGCTATAAAAGCTTATGCCAATTGCAGTTGATTGTAAAATCTACTGGTTTCGGTGATATAAAGTGCAGGTTATTCCAATACCAATGTGAACTAAACCTAATATAGCAGAAATCCTGTATGTTCTGATAGCATATTTCAACTAATTTGTTATTTCCTGCTTTTTTGCCTCACTCTTTGACTGCATCCATCCTCGAGAGTAAAGTCCTCGAGAGTATGCTTGATACAAACTTGCATATAATGGTGACTGTAAAGCACATTTTTTTTCCAAAATAACTTTGATTTGTTGTCTTGATGTCACTCCCAAACTGTTGCCTGCTAGCTGGGTGCTCTAACCAGGCAATTCAGACAAAATAAAATTGATTTTAAGCACTGCTATGGTTTCAATTTCTAGTGTTTCACAATTGCTATGGCATGCCACAAAACTTGTTTTACTCTTGTGAATCCCTGCATCTCTATAAACTGTTGAGGCACAAAGGTGAAACAAATCAGTCAAAGTAATTTCAGCCTTTTTCAGTAGGATTCACACTTTCCAACTGAGTGGGTGCCATCTGCTCTGTTCAAGTACATTTCTGAAGGGCATCCCACAGTGCCCTCTGTAAAGATGTTGAAGAGTAGAAAAATGTAGTTCATTCATAGAATCATTAAGGTTTAAAAAGATATCCAAGATCATCAAGTTCAACCCTTGATGAAATATCACCATGCCTACTAAACCTTTCCACACAGTGCCACCACGTCTACTTATTTATTTAGTATTTCCAAGGATGGTGACTTCACCACTTTCCTGGGGAGCCCATTTCAGGACCATACTAAACAGTCTCTCTATTCACTAGAAGTTGTTACACATCTTCCCGTGAACAAATATTGTTTTTAATTATCTGTGTTGTTTTGCTTTTTTGTGAGAATTTAGTTTTCATAAAAATAGGTTTTGACATAAGTCTGTAGCAAGTTCCTTTTTTCCCCCTGTTAAAAATATAAAATTATAAAACTGTTTACAGGAATTTGTCTGACAAGTCTGTGGCAAAGAATGAAAGTGAAGTCTAACTCCATCGCAAATGCTTTCTAGCCAGATTTTAGGCCCTTTCTATATTATGTAGGAATTTTGATTAATAGGCATCTGGGAAGAAAAAGAACTGCAATTCTTTTAAATTTGGAGCCGTCTGAGAAGGTACTTAAAGTATTTTTGTTGATTCACTGGTGAGTAAAGTATCATCACAGAGAAATGTATGCCTCAACTATATGTTAACATTTCTTGCTGCTTTTTCCATCAAGTTAAGCTTGCTTTGCTTTATGTGTTTACTTAAGACTATTTCACTGAAATGGCAGTACATCTCTTGGTTCATGACAGTGTAGATGGGCTTTGTAGCTGACACAGAATAAATTTTGGTAATTCTCAGGGAGGATTCCTTTGCCCTCATTATTATTTAATATCTGCCTTTGAAATGGGACTATGGCTACAATCATCATTGCCTGCATATCAGGCGAGATGATAAACTAGACTACGAAGATAGTAGTGACTTGAAAGACAAGTTGTGTCTGTTTGGTTTCTTAGACCAGACTGATTTCAGGAAAAACATTTTAAGCAGAAGTTGCTGTCTAAAAATACTAGTATACTTGTGGGCAATCATTTATGTACATAATTGGATAGCTTGTGAGGGCTGTTATACTAAAAATGGACAATACTGCAAGAAAAAATATGCAAGAGTTCTACTTTCTTGCTATACAAAATAGTCTTTTAAAGCTTCAGCATTAATATTTGCAAGATACCAAAACAGACTTAACCTAAATGGAAAATGCTTATTCTGTACAGTATTACTAAAAAAACCCCCAAACAACCCACCCCACAAATTTGCTAATATGATACCCTTTGGGAAGGAAAAGTGATACAGGGTGTACAATTATTGTGTGTCAGATCTTTAGTTTTGTGCATTTATGTATCTTACAGTGGAGCTGGAGGGAGGGAAGAGGAGACCTCTTGGTGATGTGATAATTTTGAGCGAGCACATTTCTGATAGTTTTTAGTGTGGCACAGTCTGGACTTGCAATTCTGTGGATAATTTAAGCCAAGGTGGGTGTGACTGTTCTCTGAATCACTTGAGTCTTACAGTGAATAACATGAACATGATGAGGGATAGCTGGTTTTTTGTTTTTTTTTTTTTGTGATTAGGTTTTTTCCCCTCTTCACCAATATGGATATTTCTTCAATATGAGTTCTAATGACAGCTTGAAGGTTAAATTGGCCTCTGTGGATATGCAATGCACCAAGTTGTTTTCACTGATTAGACTTCAAATAATATTTTTCAGTTAAACCAGTAAAACTAAGTTTAGATCAGCCCTTTTTAATAAAGGGTTGTTTTACTGCTAATATAAAAGACTTGAAGAAGGAAACTTACACACTAAAACTGTGTTGCATTTCTTTATCCTTCATCCCCTTCAAAAAATAAGAAAAGGAGAGTGTCTATGGTTTGTTGTGGTTCAGTGGTTTTTCCTCAACTTATTATTTCTGTATTTGTATGGGAACGTGTTCCTGGTTATTCTCTTCAGTGCTCAGTACCTAAAAGTCAAAATCAGAACCTAGAAATTCTTTCAGGCTTTAAATTTAGAGTGTGTAAGAGTCATGAGCTTAGGCATAGTTCTGTACAATCTCCTCAAACTTCCTGAAAATGCGCTAACGAAAACAGATAAAGTATGGGAAAAAAAAAAGTTAAATTTCTGAAGTCAAATTTCGTAGCTTAATTTTCTCCATAGTCTGCCACATACTGGAAAAAAAACCAGAGAAGTGAATAGTGATGGGACTGTTTTATGACTGATAAACTCTTTTATACTGCTACAGTATGTGTGTCTCTATTTTCATATAATGGCTTAAAATAGGTGTGTCTTGGAAATGCTTTATTTATATTCAGAAGGTGACCTGTCAAAAAAGTACTTTGATATCCATACTCTTGAGTAAGAAAATCAACATTTTTTACTTTAATTGCTATATTCTCAAGCCTTTAAATATCTGTCCTTTAACTGTCATGAGTGGCAAAAAATATTTATGTTTAATTTTTTCAGTGGTAAGTGGGGAAGAGAAATAATGTGGTGCCATATTGTACTGCAGAACAGTAAATCCAGTAAGGCCTCACTTTTATAATCTGAAATAGATTTGAAAGGGGCAGTAGAGGTTCCAGCTATGAATTCTAACCATGCTTCAGAAGCTGGAATTACATACATATATAAAATAAACAAATTGTGAATTATTGCCAGGCAGTTGTTTGGCACAGAAAAATGTTTTAAAGAACAACTTCTGATTTATGTTTGAAAGCATATTTATCAGGTAAAAGCAAAGTATCTTGAAGTTTCAGAAGAACACAATTAACAATTTTGTGTTGCAAGGTGTAGTTGGGAGTGAAACTAGCTTATAAAATAGCTGTGAGAATAGCAGAAAGCATTTCTGATTTAGGAATGAAAGTATCTTTTCACAGAGCTATGGTACATGCTGTGGTGAGGAAACTGGAAACTCAGGGAGCAGAGGCAAAGACAGGAGCTGTTCTTCTCCTTACATTTTTAACAGCTTCCTCTTGAGACACTGATGTCCCATTGTTCAGCATATGAAAGTATTAATTTATTCTTTCATTTCCCTCAGTTGTGGGTTTGTTTTTTTTTTTAATCTGTGCATGAATATAAATAATACTATGCCATGCAGTTGGAATTAATTAGGGTTTCAAATTTCACATAGTCCATCTTTTAGTGTTTGCTGTGTAGGCTAAATTGTAAACTGAGGAGAGTGAGGGACACTTAGGGTTAATATTAAGGTCGTATTCTTTCCCCATAGGAGGATATACATAGAAATGGAAAGGCTTATACAATGGAGAAGGAGTTCAAAACCTTTGCAGTTAGCTTTTGAAATATTTATATTCTGGGTGGAAAAACTTTTAAGGCCATCTCGACCTTCTTGTAACTGAAATGTTTTGAACTTTTAGTTACATAAAGATTTCAAAGCTCTCTTAGTCAAAAGAAAAATCAATAGATGCAGCATGCTTCAATGTAGTTAAAGCAATTCCTAATAGCATTCAGTATTATATGTAAGCATTGCCACCACTTCCTTCTTTTGAATAACATCCTGCGTCTTTAGTTGCAAAATTATGAAGTCTAGAAGCGTGCAGCTGATGGGCTGCTGGATCATTGCCAGTCACTGGCAGACAAAGTCAAACCACAGTAGATAAAGTCAGTCATGGAAATAAGCAAGGGACAAGTTATTGCTTATGTTAAAAGATCAATTTCTTTAAAAGACATAGTGCAGTACAGAAAAATCTTTAAAAGTTTGTGTCTTTATACTGTGGTATAAGACTATAACCTTTGTGTTCTTACTATTTTTCCTTGTGATTTTACTGTTTTGTTTTCTTTAGTATTTTTGTTTTTGGCAGTAGTTGCAATCATCTAAGGGTATAGTTAGAGTTGTCTCGGTCATCCATCTTTCCACTCTGTTTATATCTAATTCAGCAAAGTCTCACCCATAAAGTTTTACAAGTAAAACACTGTTTACAGACCTGTTACTTGTAGCTCCTGTTTGTTCTGGTACTAAATTGAAGTTGGCTGTAGAATTACTTTCGTAGTCCAAAATACAGAATTAATATAATCATATGTTAACGTATTTTCCAGAGGTCTTGTACTGACTCTGTATAGAGTTAATAGCTTTCACTATTATTAGTAATCACATAAGATAGGAAAATTATTTTAAAGCTATATGTTGTCTTCAGTGTTTGAACTCTGAGTTCAGATCTTTCTATACAATTACAAAAGTACCTTATTGGCAGAAATAAACTAGATACAAAGTTCTAGTAAGCTAATTTCCCTTTTGTAATGTTATGTTTTCCTTTAATTAGTTTAAAATACAACTTGATCCTAGGTGTTTCCATCAATCTGTATGTACAGATCCATTCTCTGAGCCAGTTAGCAGTTAGTTGTTGCCAAGTATTTCTTTCTGAAAACACCTGAATTATTAGGTTTCCCTTAGAGATTCACCTAAGAAAAAGATTTTTTTTGAAACAAACCAAAAGCTGCAACTTGAAACTCAGAGGATGCACAGATTTTGCTCTCCTGCAGGTGTCCCTAGTTGATATAGACTATCGATGTTTGTGGTTTGATGTTTTATTTTTGGGTGTTGTTTTTTTTAGGGGGTGGTGTTCTTTTGTTGTTGTTTGTGCCGGGTCTTTTTTTTTTTTTTTTTTTGGTGAAGTGCCATGGGTAGAACTTTACTACCTGCTGGATTTGAAGGTAAATTCCACTTTAACAACTGAGAAAGATGAACTTTAATGCACATGTCAGACATAATTGTCACCAGAATTCTACCAGAATGGCAAGTAGTTCCCTGGAGTCTGTAATTAAACATTTAGATGAATGTGTTTTCATGTACTTAAGGTTATTACTTTCGTAAGACATCTCTGCATATTAAGTAGTATTTTCTGACTTTTACTTTATCCTGTCAATACAGGCAGTGTATGCGTGTGTATATATGTATATATATAGTAGTCTGCAGGCAAGTATGACAAGCTCTACTTCCCTGCTTTCTGACCACCACCTGCCTAACAACCTGTAAGTAGTCTGCAGGATTTACTTAGCTGCTGTATGTTTTGGGGGTGTGAAGCTCTTTGTACTCAAGCGAGTAGGCTCTTGGCTGTGTTTTCAGTCTTGTTGTCTATGTAAGTAACATATAGTCTTGAAAGCATCCTTATGGTGTCTCCTTAATATCCACTGTAAAACTACCCTAGGGTGTTTTCCTATTGCTATTCAAGAAAAAAAGCACTAAATTAATACTGTTTAAAAATGACTCAGGAAAAACAACAATGAACCTCCATGTTCAACCTTGCCAGTCCATCACTATCTATTTTATGTGAGAGACGTCTGGTCAATGGCTTCCTGCATACACAGTTGGGAATTTTCCTTTTCCTTTAAAATATGTTGTCTACCTCAAATGCTGATGGTAATTTTCAGCATATGGGGACCATTAGCAATATTGAAGCTGAATATAAGGCTTAACTCGTTAAATCACTTTAGAATGTCACATCTGTTTTTTTACCTTAGTGTTAACACCTGGATCAGTTTAACACTAGCACAGAAGTTTAGGACATATATATCTGTTAATTTTGAAAACATCTGGAATTTTTTTTGTGCTTATGCATGTATATGTGCACGTGTGAATGTGTCTCTGGCATTTTCAGGTTTGATGAATAAGAACTCAGTGAGTTGTGCTCAAGGTGTGTACTGACCTGTGGCAAATACGTGATTTATGGCAGGAGGCAGAAACATTATTTCAGGTGGATTAGAAATGATGATTTTGTCTTTACATTTTTTTGGTCTTTTTTCAGCTTTCTGTTTCTGAAGAACTGATAACTGAATCTAATTCCTTTCCTTCCCCCTGCCCCCAGCATGTCCATTTGTTTTATACTGAATAAGGTAGCCCATTCTCCTGGGATGTATGAAATGGGCAAGCACTGCATATTGAAGAAAGCAAGCTCCCTGCCTTAGTGTGCAACGCTGTTCAGAGGCTGCTTGGAAGTAAAATGCCAGTTGTGTTGGAATTTTGAGAGAAGACTTTGTCAGGTGACCTGCTGCCTTTTAACAAGAGCAGAGTTTGCCACTCTGGCAAAGAATGATGAGTTGCTTCTCTTTTGCCCATTGGCAAAATTGGATTAATTTGCAGGACATAACCTCAAGGTAAACTGTAAGTGAAGCTGGAAGCAAGGTTAATACAGCATTTTGTAATTTTCTTTATCCCAGAGTCTTTTCCAGAGCCAGCAATTAATGTAATTTTCTCTCTGTAGAGAGAGGGTGGCTGCTAGCTCAGGAGGCTTTGCTGGAGACAAGCTGGCACTGCTACCAGAGTGTGAGGAGGTGTTGCATTCACAATTTCTGATGGAACTGGAGACCAAGTAGGATAAGTGGCTTGGTGATTCAGTAACTAGAGAAAAAGCAGAGCCTACCACAGCCAGGAGCCAGGGCAGTCCATGCCCTGGGCGTTGGGGCACTTCCCTGGGGACAAGGACAGGCTGGGATACAGGTTCAGCTCAGCAAGACCCTTGTCAGGGTAGGGCCTGGGGAACTGAAGACTGGCCCTGCTGACGTGTCCCTGGGGCAGGGGCTGATGGCCTTGGGAGACTCACATGGGGTCCTCGGTCCTGGGAAGCATCAGGGAAAGCTTTGGAGACTTGACATGAGGTCCTGGGACTGTGCGCAGGGTGTGGGAACCTTGGGAGCGGGGGTCAGGCTGTCAAGGCTTATTAATGCCCTTGGAACCGTATGGAAACCATACAGAAAGAAATTTTAACTTTGTTTAAAATTTTGATCTATAGAAAATGCAGCATTTGATGTGACTAAACACTGAGTAAGGTGGAACGGTCTGCTTCTGTATTCTTCATGCAGATGGGCTGGTACTAGAATCTGTTGCATTTACATGCTCAAGAAATTAGGAGTATTATAGAAGTGCCTGCTGAAATCTACACCCAAATACAGTTTGATCAATACTGTATCTTCAGGGCTTCCTTTTGATGTTTTGTTGTGTGTAGGGCTTGTTTCATTGTATGTTTCTTTGTCTTAATTTTTAATACGGACAGGTCTAAATAGAAAAGGATCAAGGATGCACTGAATTTGTTGCTAAAGCTGTGAATAAGATTTGACTGAATTAATGCCTTTGGAATGTACACTAGGTTTCTTTATGATACAAACTTTTTATTTTTGGTGGGGATGAGTTCAATATGAGTGTCTGCTGCATGAAAACTATCACCTTAGAGAGAAGGCAAAATAAATAGTAAAAGCTACCATTTCCTGGGAACAAGCTGGGAACTGTCTGGGCTCTTTGTAGAAGAATGCTTTGCCTCAGAGGATGGTGGTTGTGCTGGCAATGTTGTTGCCGTTTACTTTTTTTATTGTTTCCCCAAGAAAAAACATTTCAACAGTTCAGGGTTTCAACTCTAAATCTTGACATCTGATAGCCATTCTTAGCCTTTGGGAGCCTCTTGTCTAAAATACTGTGTTTTTCTCAGAGAAAGGACTCTTTCTTGCCCGACACCTGCTTTATTTTTGCCAAATTGCTAAGTTTCTGATAGTGGTTCTAAGAGTTATACTACAAATGAAAATCACAAACAGAGGAATTAGGTTTCAAGAAAGGACAACACAGAAGGACAAGATAAATAATGTGGAAACAACAACCTTGTTTTCCTTCAGTGTTCTTTTGTGACTTGCCTAAAATGAGAAAAATGTGTGTGGGGTTGGGAAAACAAATACAGGCAACCTGATCCACTGCATAAGCAGAAGTCAAAATGAAATTTAAAATATTCTAAAAAGCATCATCAGATCTTTAAAGGATTTAAGGTGACCTCTCTATAACCTTTATGTGCTCAGAGACAAAAGAACATGCTGAGAGGAAGCATGTCTGAAAGCATTACAGCAGCATGCTCTGGACAATGGAAATGCTGAGCTGTGTGGTATTTGGAGTATTTGCATGGAGATTCTGTGGTGCAGCATATCAGTTTTGAGCATTTTTCTTCTCAGATCAAGACAACATTCCTGAAATGAATACCACAAAAAAAAAAAAAAAGGGGAGGGGGGGGATTTGCTCACAGGTTCTAAGGTAATGGAGAATGTGACGAGAGTCTTGCAATGTGAATTAGTCATGCATTTTAAATGTGGGCTTGAGTTTCACACCTTTTTTTTCCTTCCTCATCTGAACTGAAAAATTATTATAGGAGAGTATTTATTGATAAGGCAGATAGAGGTTTTGAAGAGAGAATGAAATAAAAATCACCTCTCATGTTTGGTTTTTTGAATAGAAGAGTCTTGAGCTGGCTGGATTCTTAATTACCCTAATAAAATAAATGCTAAATGAGTTAAGCTCAGTAGTAACAACAATGCATCTTTAAATAATTGCTTAAATACAAGTAACTAATTAAATTCTAGTCATCTCTTTGCACTAAGCAGGTCTCACACCTTCTCCCACTGCATAAATTTAAATGCAAATCTTTGTATTTGTACAAACACTACAGGAGACAGATTTTTACAGTAACGAATTAGACTTGGAGACTGCTAATGGCTGGCATGAGTTCTTGCCAGTGTGGTTGTAAGCATAAATGCTGAAAGCTGCAGCATTTTTTTTCTAATCAAGCTGACAGACTTGAGTTCATAAGCTAATACAATGTAAAAATGGTTTGGCTTTTTTCCTCAATTGGAAATAAAAGAAATTTAAAAAGAGAGTGTATTCTCATATGTGAAATATTCTGCTGTCTGTCTTCAGCAAGGTGTTGTTGAAAATGTTGTCAGTCAAAATATGCACAAGACATACAAGGTCCTGTCCAGAAGCAGAAAATTGCACACTCCTAACAACTTCTATATTTATTGTTTACCTATGTTAGCAAAATCCATTCCCAAATCTAAATTAAAATTTCAGTATAAAAGGACAGTTGGGGTTTTAGTTCTGGTAGTCTGGAGGATCCATTGTTTCAACAATAACATTTGCAAGATTTTCATATTTCTTTTACATTTTAATTATAATTCATCAAATCTTAACTGATAACTCCTGGGTTAGGCTCAGAAGAATGTCACTGAAGGGTGTTTTAATTTAACAGAAGAAGTGTAATGTCTGTTTCTAATGTTTTAAAAGCCAATTTATATGGAAATTTTGCTCTAGAAGGAAGTCAATAGATATGTAGTTTTTTAACACCTCCTGTTAAAATTTAAAACTTGAATTGAAGCAGCACCAAAGCAATGCCATTTTTTTCTTGTAGCAGTGTGATTGCATTTTCACAGCCTTTCGTTTGTAGCCAATTTCTTCTGTTAAAATGAAGTTTTTATTTGTCTTTTGTAGTCGAGCTATCAAGACAAACCAGGACCTTTTACCTGAGACGCCGTGGATCCATATCTTCTACAATGACTTTTGGGGGACCCTGCTTACTCACAGTGGGAGCCACAAGTCCTACAGACCTCTCTGCACACTTTCCTTCCGCATTAACCATGCTGTTGGGGGAATGGACCCATGGGGCTACCACCTTGTAAATGTCCTCTTACATGCTACAGTCACTGGCCTTTTTACAAACTTCTCCAGGATCCTCTTTGGCGATGGGTACTGGACCTTGATAGCGGGCCTGCTGTTTGCATCTCATCCCATCCACACGGAAGCCGTAGCAGGGATCGTAGGGAGGGCGGACATTGGAGCCTGCCTCTTCTTTCTGCTTTCCCTCATGTGTTACGTGAAGCACTGCTCTACCAGAGGGTCCTCACCAAGTACTTGGGGCTGGATCTTGGGAGCAGGGCTGTGTGCAGGATGCAGCATGCTGTGGAAGGAGCAAGGAGTGACTGTTCTGGCCATTTCAGCTGTGTACGATATCTTTGTATTTCATCGACTGAAAATGCATCAGCTCATTTCTGCTTTATACAAGGTGAGTCTCCTTTGAGGTAAGCTATTTCTGAGGCACCTTCACTGTTTAAACAGGTGCTAAGTGAGTTTTTGAGTACACAATAATTCTTAGTAGTTTAGTCAACTCCCAAAAATAAGCTCAGATATTTAATGCTGAAAGAACACTTCAAGAGCTTTAGTATGGTCTTTTTACATTTTGTTTAAGCAATGTGTTATTAGCCACTGCTATTACTCAATGCTGGGGATGGGTTTTTTCAATTACTTTCCTTACTTCAGGCAGCTCCCTCATTCTGTTTACTGTCAAGCACTGGATATTTGAGTCGAGCACTGGATATCTGACTGCCTTTTGCAAAGAATTTGTTCATGCTCTTATCCTCTTGTATCTTGCAAACTCAGCTTAGTTTGGTCAGGTGTGCAAGTTCAGCAGGCAGCTGATATCATCAGCTTTGCCCCCTGAGGCAAAGATAAAACTCTTATTGTTCTAGTTTAACAGAGATGCATAGGACTTGCTGCATGCCTTTGACACCTATTTTTTCCATCACCTAGTATTATTGCCTTGATAAAATAAGTATTTCCAATTTTTTAACTTCTTCCCCTGAACAAACAAGTAAAATAAGCAAACAAAAAAACTCACCAAATCCCCCAGCTTGCCACTCACAAAACTCTGTGTATTTCAGTGGTACTCAGAAATCCCAGTTAAAATCAAGAGTCTTTTACAGCATTTGCTGTACAAATGAGTAAACTGAGTATATGTAATTTTCTTCTCAGTCAAATGGCTGTCTTTCAGAAAAATACTGTCTTGACAAAAGGACAACAGTGTTTCATTTGGATGTGTTATTACATTTTTCAGTGAGATGTAGATTGCAAAAATGTAGTTTGTTTCGTTGCTTTGCTTACCTTAAACACCTTGATTTGAAAATTTTGTTTTCGCTTCCAAATGTATTGAAAAGAAATTATAGTTTTTGATAAAGCAGTGGTAATTTCTGTTTGTACAGACGATATAGCTGCAATATAAAAGGAAAGTAGTAGGGTAAAAATCCCAAAACACCTAGTCACTTGTAGTTTCCTCTTAAATTGCTCTAAGGTGTTAAATTAGTTACTACGGTCTTTTCTGACAGAATGGAAAAGGAAATAATAATTTTGTATATATATACAGACATATTTGGGTTTTTTTATTCATGTGTAATGACATATGTAAGACCTCTGAATGTCAGTAGCCAAATACTGCATGGTGCCTTGTGCATCTAATACTGAGCAGAAACTAACGGGAAGGAAACTAAGTTGTTGCATTTTTTTTCCCTAAAGTACATCTGCAGCAGCAGGTTTTATACTGAAAGACACAAATATGAGACTTTTTCAAGTACTTCAAGGAGTTTAGTTAA
The DNA here is from genome assembly GCF_014805655.1 of Passer montanus. Lineage (NCBI taxonomy): Eukaryota > Metazoa > Chordata > Aves > Passeriformes > Passeridae > Passer > Passer montanus. The sequence goes on from NW_024364270.1 coordinate 7,442,811, forward strand.
TTACTCAGGTGTTAACCTATCCTGTGGAATTAAACAGTCGTAAAAACATTCATATGACAGAAAATTATGAACATCTAGAAAATTTTTATTATTAAACACTCATTGCTGAAACCCAAAGTCTTTGCAGATGATTCTGATGGACTTTTAATTGAGAAAAGCTTGTTCTCACCTTTATCCTCCTTTTCCACACCAAGGCCAGAATAAAATTGGTCCAGAAGAGACCTGAATGATACAGGTGAAATCCAAGCTTCCACATCCTAACTTTTTGAACACAAGGTCTCTCTTCCTAGGTGTGGAGCTCTAAATTTCGATGCCTTGCTTGTGAGGTTTTTTTGCACCCAGCATCAGAGTTGCCCTGGACAGAAAGCCAGTGTCTTTGGAAATTTATTTTTCATCTATAATGATAGAAATAGTAATTCTGTGTTTTGTAGATTACAGACCTTTGTGAAGATTTGATTTTTGCTGGAGACAGTTTTATGGGGAGAGACTACATTAAATGAAAATATGAATATTTCAATTGATTGGCCAGAAATGCATTTTTAATTCACTGAATTACTAGGCTGCATGCTTCTTGCATATATGTTCAGGCTGAGGACTGCTCAGCCTGAAAAAATTAGAAAGAATTGTTTCCATGTACCTGTTCTGGAATTTGTTCTTCATGTTTTCCTAGTGTAATACTGGGAGAGAGCAACTTCAGGAGAAAAGGGGGAAAAAAAGACATCAAAAATGTCAGTTGAGGTAAAAGTTGTAGTCTTTTGCAGTGTGATGGAGGGCAAAAGTATAGAATGAAGCCAAGGAAGAAGAGAAAATAATTTAATAGTTGGTTAGCTCTAGCCTTTACTTCCTAAGTAAGCAGTAACTGTATGCTTTGTGATGGAACAGTAGAAAGGTCCTATCCCTTTCAGTCTGCCTAGCCTTTGGTTCAGCCCTGTCCAGCTGAGCTGATATAGCTGTTTCCTAGGCCGTGCTGGAAACTGAACTGAGAGGAAATGCAGGTAAAAAAATAACCTTTAAGCACTACACCCCGACCCCAAATATCCCAGATACATCTTTTAGGAGTTACTTTAAAGCTGGATCAGATCAGTTTAGTTATATTCAGTCCTTGTCATTGCCCTACAAATAGCTGTACTGACTAGCAGTGAGAGGAAAGATGCAGTGTGGGCACAGAATCAAGGGGTGGAGAGAGATGGATTTGGGGGAGTGGCTGGTTAAGGGCCTGGGCTTGTATGCTGCCAGACTATGGCTTTCAACTTTGAAAACTATGAATTTTCTAGAATATACCACTGGGGAAACTGAGACACAATTATTTATATTTAAGGAATAGTGAAACTACTCACCATCTTTGGGATGGTCAGTAAAGTATGAGCTGGTACAAGCAACTTGAAGAATGCTCCAGCTGATGGTAGGATATGGTATTGGGTGACAAGCCTATTTTTTTCCATTGTGTTCTTATCTTTGGGCCAAGTATCCAGTGATATAAAATGGTGGCTACTACACAAGCCAGTTATCATGTGCATCCTGATTTGTCACATCAAGAGCATGAAAACATCCCAGTGCAATTTGAGTAGACTGGCAGGGCTTCTAAACAAGGTAGCTGCAAAGCTGGACCACTAGCTGAGCAGATTAATGCTGCCCCTTATTTGGAAGCTATTCTTGAGGCATCTTAAAAATTTATATTGTAGCAACTTATTAAATGATCCATCTTTTTTCTCTGTCATCTGTGTATTGGTTATTCAGTAGAACTTGGCTGCTGGGTTTTTTTTTCTGCTGCCAGGTCTTGTATTCCTGTGTGCCTGTGATGCTCTCACTCTGGCTGGAAAAGTTGTCAGTCTGGACTCGTTTCATTTGATTAGCTCTATTTTATTCCAATTGGCTGACAAGAAGGTATTCACTGTCTTTGAGCCAGAAGATTTTGATAGAATTGTATTTATTGCTGTCATAAATGTGTTGTCTGAAACGAGAGTAATTGAAAAAGTGGTGTTCCACTAGGGGAAAGCATTCATTGTGGAAGTAAGTTAGACTTGTTTTATTTTTCAGGATTCTAGAGCTTGAGTAATTTCCAGTGTAAGTTGCATAGCAGGTATGCAGGTTGATTGAGTTGTCAGGTGTGATAGGTATCAGCAGCTGGAGTTGTGCAAGTTAAACCACCAGAGGTGTAGGACTGGGAGGGGGAGCTTGAATGTGGGAGAGAACTGTGATCAAGTTTGTTGTCTGCAAATATAGAGGCTTAATTGTTTTGTGCTTGCAATATTCAGCTTGAGTGCAGAAGCATTAATCAACAGTCTTCTGTCCAATTAATAGTCGAAAGCTAATACAAAACCTGCTGTGCTGCTCCTTTTTCGTCTTGTGGGTTTTTTAGGTTTTCTTTTGTCTGCTTGGTTGTTTTGTTGGGTTTTTTTAAAGTGTGAGTGGATATGAATAACATTAGCAGTTAAAAAGACGGGCAAATGCATTTAAAGCTCATTTTTAATATAACAGTAATGATAAAGTATTTATTGCTCTGTGGCTTATGTATACAAACTCCTGAACAAAAATAAGTAAACCAGATGTAACTTGTACTAATGTTGCACTGCTACAATACAGTAACATTTTACCAGATCACCATATTGTTAGTACAGGGAGTTTGTTATACCAAAATAGGGAAATGTATCTTTTCCCATCACGTATTTGATTAAAATCTCCCTCTGGGAGGTCTGTCTCACATGTGGAATTAGTTATTGGTGTCTATAGCTTAACATGAACCACAAATTGGATTGCAGGATGCATTATCTAGCCTCCTGTGCTATTATAACAGTATTGGTTTTGTAAAAGGCAATTTTATTTGAGGCCTATATTTTATTTAAGGTAATGATGTAAACCTGGGGCCTCCATGGATGACGTTGTCAACCACCAAACCATATTTTATAAAACTCTACTTTCTTTTATGGTCATGGAATGGTCTTAGTTGTGGGTGATATGCTGCTGGGCATTAGATAAAGCTACTGATTTTTGAGAACACTCTAAACTTCAAGTAGGCCACTTTCTGCATTCTTTAGTCTTTGAAGTTGCTACTTTTAGAACTATTGTGCTTTGAAAAGCAGTGTCAAAACAAAATGCTACTCTTGATTTAAATTTGCAGTTTTATCCTTCACTTCTGAGGAGCTCTAAAGCCTTAGTCATGTAGTAGTCAGCGTTGCTTATTACTCATCTCTTCCTCATTTGCAAGTTATACTGTTTTGCAGTAATGTTTCATCATTATTTAAAATCCAACTCGATGGTTTATTTTCTGCTCATTTTCCAGCATCTAAGAAATTTGTTGTGCCGAACTCTCCCAGAGGTCTTGATATTTTGGCACAAGTGATTGGAAACCTATTATTTTCTAAGTTATTTCTCTTCTGGGTGGGCATGGTCCAGTCTTGTCTCTATGTCTTTGAAGTCTAGTATTTACAGTGTTTAGACTGTTATGATAGCCCTACTCCCTTGCAGGACTGACTTCATCCTTGGAGTCAGGTATTTAGTAAATATGCTTTTCATAGAGACTGCTTTTATTCCGGTTAAAAATAATAAATAAATTACAGCTTCAAAACATAACTTGACCTTTCACAGGGTTCATTTTCCCTAACAAGAATCACATATTCAAGTGCACTGAGCTGTTAAATATTGTGTTTGTGGGCTGGGTAACCTTTAGCATTTCAAGAACTCTGGAAGAGATTGGGGGCTCCATTGCCAGCTGGGGCCCTGTTTATCCCTAGCATCTCATTCTGCAGTAGTCAGCTGGGGGTTAATTTTCCTGTCAGCTTCAAGGCTGTACAAAATGCTGAAAACGGTGAGACGAATGTGCCTGCACATACATTGCTCATATTTGGGGATGAGCCAGCCTGATGCTTTTCTCTTCACTCTGCTGGATGGCAACAGCATGAGGCCTGTGTGATCTTGACCATCACTCCCCACACCAGATATTTCCTAGACAAAATAAGCTTTTTCCAGTTTACTTCTCCCTCGACAATTTCAAGTAGCTAATACTGCTATTTCCTGTAGTTCCCACAGCTTCTTGCTGCTTTTCTGTTTGATCCTGAAATAAGAAAAGCAAGATTGGTCTGCACTATCTGCTCAGAGATATTGATCTCCTGCAGGTCTCTGTGATGTCAGTGGAGTAGTACTGAATTGGACATCAATATGTATAAATAGCTGTTGTTTCCTGAAAATATTTTCATGGGATGATTTCAACCACTAGAACAGATCACATGTGACAAATACAGCATCTTAAGGCAAATTTATCAGAGTTGTATCTTCTGAAAAATGAGGAATCATAAGATGTCTTGCTGAAGTCACTGACACTGGCATAACACGGTTTATGTTTTAATATTAAATCTGTAATGTCTTCATTGGAATTGCCACTAAAATCCCCATTACTTTTATCTATCCACTTGAAGTCTACAGTAATATTTAGGAGCCTCTATTTGAGAATGCTTCTCTAGCAGGATGAAAAAGGCAAAGTCTTCCTTAATAAAAAAGTAAATAAAAAAAGAGACAGCTTTTCATATTTACAGGAACTGTGGACACCCTTCAGTTTACCAGAGAGGTTAGTTTGCCAGAGAAAGGTTGTTACTCTCTTCAGTCCTGCATGAGATTATACTGCATGGTAGCATACAAAGTTGCTGTGCTTCTCCATTCTTCCCTGTTGTGGTTTAACCTCAGCCACACAGGGCTGCTTGCGCACTCCCTCCCCTTAGGCTGGGGAAGGGGAAAACTCAGAGACTGAGGTAAAGGTACTTGGATAGGTAAAGCAGAATCTGTGTGTGCAAACAAAGCAAGGAATTCATTCACTGGTTCCCATGGGCAGGAAGGTGTTCAGCCACGTCCAGGAGGGCAGGGCTCTATCATGCACTGCCCATACTTGGGAAGACAGACACCATCACGCTGAATGTCTGCCCCTTCCTGCTTCTTCCCATGGCTTTAAATGCTGAGCATGATGCCTTATGTCTGAAACATCCCAGTGATTAGCTGTTCTGGCTGTTCCCCTTCCCAGCTCCTTACTGGTAAGGCAGTGTGAGGGGTAGAAAGAGCCTTGATGCTGTGTGAGCACGGCTCAGCAATAGCTAAAGCATCTCTGTGACATCAACACTGTTTCCAGCACAAATCCAAAACATAGTCCCATTCTAACTACTATGAAGAAAATTAACTCTATCCTAGACAAAGCCAGCACATTCTCCCTGGCTTAAAAGGGATCTCTTTTAAGAGGGACAAGGTAAGAGTTTCCACAGGCTTTGCATAGTTTTTGTTAGCACTTGTCTTTCATTCTGAGGTTGCATGCCAATTACTGATGTCAGCAGCAGAACTTTTTCATGGTGGTTTTTAATTACAGGGTATTGGGGAGCTCACTATTTTTGACTCTACAAAATGTATGCAAATAATATCAATCAGAAAATGTTACTCTCCTATTTTTTAATGTTTTCATAATATTTAAGGAATCACTTGAAAGCACCAAGTTTGTCATATTGTCTAACAACTGAGTTTCAGAATATTAGGCATTATTACAAATGTAGGTTTTTCTTCATTTAGTGATTAGTTAGCTCCCTTATTAAAGAAACTCTGTAAATCTGTTTCCCCAGAAGCTGAAAACATTCCTGTTTAAGATATCAGTATTAAAGAACAGGTAAATTTCATGCTTTTTGGTATGGTTAGTCAGTGTTTAATACTTACATGTATTTTTTGCTGTGATAAGGGGACTTGGGTTTCTTCAAACTTTGAAGGATAAGAAATATGTGTAGCTTTGGCCAATCTCAAGTTTTCCATTTGTTCACTAGCTAGAAAACAGTGTTCCTTTCCCCTCTGGCTCTGTTTCTCCCATGGGTCAGTTGACCAGGTACTGGCCGCAGAATTGGAAAAACACCACACAGTGCTAAAGCTCAGTGGTGTTTTAATGAGTTAAACATTTCCTGGTGTAATTCCTTTTGTGCAGATTTGCCTCAGGAATTATGCCTTTCTGCTTTAACCTGGTTTAGTGCTGTGGTTAAAATGCGTGCAGTCATGGTTGTGTTCATCAGGTATGGACTGTGTTTGTTAAATGCCACACAGAAAGTTTATACCTGTGCCTGTGTGTTCAATCATAAGTATTTGAAATTGGTCTCTTAATGTCCTGGTTTAATGACATGTGGAATGCTTGTAGCTCCTGGAGAGCTTTACCTAGTGAACTCATTGCACTTGGTCAATCACAGGTAAATAGGAAGCTAAACCTCTTGCTCCCAGAAATCAGGGCATACAATAGTAGTGTCAGAAGAGGAAAAACCTGGAAGTAAGTCCTCAATCAGAATCAGATAGATTAGGGAGCAGGTGCAGCTTCTGGATGCTCTGGATGCTCTGAGTTCAGACCTCCAGGAGTTTGTTTCAGCACCTTGGGGAAAGGTAAGGCTGCTCAGAGCAGGCTCCTGATTTTTTGAGCATCTTAACTGTGGTCATCCAAGTTTTAGCACTGTAGTCCTCTGACAGCATTACCTGAGTCTATTCTATAGAGCTGCATTTTCAGTTGTGTTCCTAGAGTCCTGCCCAAGAGAGAGCCATTCCTGGTACGTGAACATGGGCTCTGCTTCCGAGCTTGAGAGAACTTCTTTTGAAGGAGCAGAGCCATACACAAACCCTGAGCCAGAAGGGAGAATTTTTCTGATGTTAGGTTTAAATTTGAATTTTCTGGTTTATGCTCAGTTTTATTTAACTTGTAATGACTTAATGATTACATACATGCTTTTTCTAAGTGAGTGGTTCTAAACATTAACTTATGTAGACAGTTAAAATATTAAAAAGAGGGGAAGTACAAGTGTATGAGGTTTATAGTAGAAACAGCCAGTGATAGAAGACACCAAACACTTTTTGGCATATTTACTGGAGGAACTGATCAATATTTTGTACCTATTGCATGTAATTTTTTTTTTCCACCTGCACTATATATTAGGTATGGGGAGGGAAGGAACCCATGCTTGCAATTTTGTAGCTGTCTTTATGGGTCAGTTACTGCAAAGTGAATTTCCAGCCTCACTAACCTTGAATGCCACTTATAGAAGAGAAGAATCTCTTGATACTGTAGGTAGTCCTCATTGGGAGAAAGGGAAAACAAATTATGTTTTATTCTTGAGTTTCTAGGAAACTAATTGAAAGTGCGCATGTGGAAATTATGTTAAAAATTATCCAGAAGGTTTTGGGGGAAGGGAGAGAGAATTTTTGTACTTGGCATTTAAATGCCAGGTAGAACATATGTACCTTTTTATGATCAGAACTGTAAGGCTTTCAAACACATACACAGATTTTTTTAAAGGCTCTAGATTTGATTAGGTTGTACAAAAGTCAGAGCTTCTGTGACATTTAATCACCAAAATCTTGTTTTTCTCCTTGACAATAAAATATGGAAATAAATTCCCATAGCAACAAAGTCTTTAAAGTGAGTGTGGGGACATACTGAGTTAATAAAGGCAATGAGGGAGCAAGGGAAAAGAGGGGGTAGAATTGTAGTGAGTCTCTGTAAATTCTTCCTCTCCCAGAAAACAGGACTTTGGGGGTTATGGATAAAGTTTTTTGCATGTTTTAGTCTGCATGTTTTAAAAGTATCCTGTGCAGTTTGTATTGAAGGTTGCAGCAACAGCAGTGTTCATTTCGTAGGGATTTTGGGATTATGGTTTATTTCTAAAATATATGTTTATTATAGGTCTGTCTCTATACTTGGAAACTTTTCTCTTTAAAACATTATTAAAAGTAGCAAAACATCACCACAATATAGCTCTCACAAGTTTTAAAAGAAAAGAAATGCCTATTTTTTAGACTTTAATTCTTCCTTCTTTGGACTATTTCATGTATAGCATTTTTGATGTTTGTAATTTGAAATCTGTGGAAAGTCAATGTTGGTGATCTTGTGGAGTGATTTTTCTTTATTTAAGCAATTACAGTCTTACCTTTTCTGATCTGAGCTGTTAGCCAAGAACTTGACGTTTCATGGGTAATTCTGGCTGAGAATATAAATTGAAAGACACCAGGTTCCATGATTATGCAGTCCTGTTTAGTTTTAAAAAAATCCCAAGGATAATTTCTTCCAGAAAAAAAATTACCCAACTATGTGTCTTTATTCCAGTTTGAAACACCTTTCAGCTAGAAGGTACCTGCATAATATATATTTTTACCTTGTTTTCTTTGCACCTCCTCTGATCTCTTACTGATTCACATATGTACAATACCATACCAACCCAATCCTCCCCACACTAAGCTAGAAAAGAAAAAAAATCCACCCCCCCCCCAAAAAAAAATTAAAACATTCTCTCAAAACAAACAAAAAAAAAACCCAACCACACTCCCTCTATATACATTGTGGTAGTGACATTTTTGCTTGGAAGAGTTAAATTAATTATTTTTTTCAGTCAACTTCTGTAAAAGCTGGCTAACTTTAGGGACCTTGGTACAGACTGCAAAAATTGATTTAAAGGCAAGGTAAGTGGGTAGGGCCCTTGGCTGCATCATACTAGACTGACACTAGTGCACCAAGTTTGAAGCTGGTCAAATGGTGCATATCTGCTAGTTTTATAATTTGACTTAAGTTTTTATGAGCCCTCTCTTTGTTAGGACCCCTTGTAGTCAAAATAAGTTAGCACTATTGTAATCTCAGGCCTTTCAAAATAAGAAGGAAGTGTTAATTATTTAGAAGTAAACGTTGGAAAGTTTTAATTTGCTTTGTGTTTTGCAAATATGTAGAATAAATATTTTCAGGATTTCATCTCTAATACTGAAGTTCGAAAAGAGGAAAGAAAAATTCCTTTCTTGCTCAAAATTGTGCTTCTTACTTGATGTTAGGATACTTTCAGATAAAACTATGTCCTGGCTGCAGCTGTGGCAGATTACTTGATATCTATAGTCGTACTTCTTACCTGCGGTTACATTTTAGGTGCTATATGTAATGCATTTTTTTTGAAAAAAAAAAAAAAACAACAAAAAAGAAGACCAAGCACAATTAATATCTATTTATATTTTAATTATTGGTTTGATAGTTCCGTGTTGATGTATTTTGAAGATGTGATTTCTAAATGCAACTTGGATGGATTTAAAAAAGGTGGGGTTTTTTATAATTTTCAGACCAGAAAATTCTTTGCACTCCAGCATAGAGCACGATACATATGGTACTATATTAGTTGTAGGTCCTATTAAATCACCATTTCTGCCTTGTCACTGCCCTGCTCATGGTATGGCACATTGTCAGCAGTCTGTGGTCACACTGAAACAAAAAGGGCAGGTGTGTCCTTGTGCTCTCAGGTTGGTCTCCAAGGCTCTGAAATACCCAGATGGCTCCTCTGTGCTCTGATAATTACCCCTGGCATCATCAGGTGAAATATTGAAGACACAGGTGTCAGTGTACCTTCTTCACTGTTAATCTGCCTGACTCATATTGGTGACTGCAGATCTACATCCAGTAAGGAGGTGGTATATCTGTGTAAGAGCTACCTGGCATAGATATCTCCTTCAGTTATAGCCTCATTTTCTAATGGAAATTAATTCAGTCTGAGACTAAAACCTTACTCTGAAGCAGCAGAGATTTATTAGTAGATTTATTAATGAAGACAGTGCTCTTTGACTTAGTCCTTATTGCTCAGTGTTTTTAGCTTCAGGTCTATACCAATCTTAATTAAAATATTTGGCTTTTTCCCTATTATACTTAGAGTGAAAGAATTTCAGTGCATGCTTAAGTCCAAGTATTTGGACTATCTGCTGAAATTATAAGGAAAAAAGGGAGAAGGTAAAGGTGGGAAAAAAGCACATTGATTGGGAAATTGAGTGTATGAAAATTTGAGAACCTATACAGGTCAAATATCTCTGTATTAATCAGCAGAATTGTTCTTATCAGCCAGATGATATAGCTCCTTTCCTTTGTCCTTATTGCATGCAGTGTTTGTACTTTTTCTTGTAAATTTTGGCAGAGCAATGAAAAGTGAAATTTTAGAAAATCTTTCTTGATATGTGACCTTCCATTCCATGGCATTGGTGGTTAGCAACCAACATACTGCCTCCATGGGGTAATAAATTCATGTTTTAATACAGTTACTTGTTTTGCTTTTAGTGTAGCAGACAGCTTCAAACCTTCAGGGAGAGCTTTATAAATCTGTCTGTCAGGTGCATTACTTTGCTGCTTCATCCTCTGGGCATGGTTACAGTATTTTGATTAAATGTTATATTACTGTGATACATGAATAATTTAAAATGCTAGTATTTTTTCCTAAAAAAAAGGTATTTAAAAGAACCCCAAATGTACGTGTCTGAAAATGCAGGCTTAACCTTTTTGTGAGTCCCAAAGCCATATTGCTTCATATCAACAGACTTCTTCCAAGCCTGTCAACATGAAGAGATGCAGCAAAATGGCTCCAAATTTTTTTAACTAGAAATACTAGAAGTCCTTGTTAATGAAGCTAATATTTCTGTGCATTAAAGGAAATAAGTAATTTTTTTTTCTCATTCCCCCTCCCCCCTTGATACTGTCAGTAGTTGCGAAAATTTAAGTCTGTCATGTTTTCTATATGTAGTTTTTTTTGTAAGCTGATACATTCTGCCAGTGGCTGTCTGCTACAGCAAATTGTTAATTGCAGAAATACAGACTCCTCATGAAAGCCTCCTTAGGTTTAAGTGCCCTGGCAGCCAGGAGGGCCTGCCCTGTCCTGGGGGTATCAGGCACAGCATCACCAGCCAGGCGAGGGAGGGGATTGTCCCCTCTGCCCTGCACTGGGGCGGCCTCACTTCAAGTGCTGGAGGCAGTTTTGGGTGCCGTGATATAAGAAAGATCTTAAACTATTAGAGGGAATGCAAAGGATGGCAGCAAAGATGATGAAGAGCCTTGAGTGAAGCCGTATGAGGAGCAGCAGAGGTCACTTGGTCTGTTCAGCCTGGAGGAGACTGAGGGGAGAGCTCACCGTAGTCTAGAACTTCCTCATGAGGGGAAGAGAAGGGGCAGGCACTCATCTCTTCTCACTGGTGACCAGTGACAGGACCTGAGGGAATGGCCTGAAGTTGTGTCAGGGGAGGTTTGGGTTGGATATCAGGAAAAGGTTCTTCACCCAGAGATTGGTTGGGCACTAGAGGAGGCTCTCCAGGGCAGTGGTGACAGCGCCAAGCATGACAGACTTCAAGCATTTGGACAACAGGCACATGGTGTGACTCTTGAGGATGATTTTGTGTAGGGCTAAGAGGTGATACTGATGCTTGTGAGTCCCTGCCCATATGTGCATCCCTACAGCATATTCTGTGGTTCTGTATGTTGTCCTTTTACTGGAACAGAGGATCTGAAAAGGGCAGGGTTTTTTTTTTATTTTGACATACTATATTCAACCCCTGTGCCTCTTTGCTCCTTGCCCATCTGCTGAAATTTTTATGATGCCAAGTGCTTCTTTAACAGGTGCTCTGTTGAGCTCAAATACACATTTGGAACTGGAAGGGGGAGCTAATTTTAATGATGTGCAATTTCAAAGTGGTTTTAAGAAATCAGAGTGATATGCTTCTGAGAAATTGTAATCTAAAACTAATGATCACAGATGTTCATTCAGGTATAAGAAATAATTACCATATCTAAAGTCGGGATACAGCATTTCCATTCCTATCTTCCACTTAATGCTTCAAAGTATTGCTAAGTTATGCTATTAGCTGTTACTTCAGAAGACTGCCCTTGGTATTGCATTAAAGAGGGTTTATAGTCTTGTGTTTTATGAGGATATATGCAACTATTTAGGACCTACTACCAAAAATCCATTAGAAATATGGATATGAAAATTTTTTTGAAGGAAATGCTAGTTAGTGTAAGGGATTTTTTGAAAAAAGGACAACTGTGTAAAGAAATTTTGGGTGGTGGTGTTGCAAAATACAAGCTAAATTTTAGAAGAGGAATTTGAAGATTCCAGTTTTGAAAGTGTATCCTGCCATATCTTCCTGAAGATAAGGATCAATGAATTCAACCTGAATATCTGCTTGCTTTGGTAAGAGAGAAACTGTCATTGAAATAGATTCTGTAGGCTGTGTCATTCTGCCATAATGCAAGATTGAAGTTATTTCTTGGTGTATAACATTTTAATATTTAAAAGCCAAAACTTTTTTTCAGAATTTTCTCCACATGAGATAATTATAGGTAAAAAAAGGTAGAAACCAGACAAATACAGCATAAAATTGTGGGTTATATGCTTTTATTAATTTTTTTAAAATAAGAGTAACCAGAAAAAAAAAAGCAGGTTTATCATGATGATGACAGTTCACTGTTAATTTATAAAAAATTAAATAATATAAACATAATTCTTGAAGGGACTTTCTTTCATGTTGTCTAGCAAGGAATGAACTTCTAACACCAGTTTGTCAGAATATTCCTTCAAATGAAGATGGAAGCCTCTTAAAGGTGTGAACAGAGCCAGATCAGAAAGGTTCATTATCAGGAGGGAAATAAATAGATAAATCGTGCAAGTATAATGTGTTCCTAATTCATCTTCTGGTATCTTAAGATTTTGTCTTTACCTTCATGCTTTGTTAGAAGAAACATGTCCTATGAAAATATAAATCTTAAGGAAAGAGAGCTGTAAATACATGTGATCTGTGGAAGCTTATTGGAAGATATGTTAGTCCAGACTCTCTCATAAACATGCAACAGATCAGGCCAAGATGTGAACAAGACTTTTCATTAACTAGTTTCTGCAGAATAGCCCTTTGCTTGAGAAGAACAATACAGGCCAAACCTAAATATTATTACATTATATGTGCCAAGACTGTAAATCTCCCATAGAAAGCTTTCTTTTAGGAAAGACAAAACCCAATTGCTCTCATCTCAGGTCTGTACTCTCCCAAGGACCCAGCTTTTTATTCTTTAGAATAAAAAGCAAAAACATTTAAAGTCTTATCTAAATATGTCATCTTTAAAATTCCAGCAAGGAAATGAAGTAGGAAAAAGTCATTGAACCTGAAAGACCTGCTAATTGCCCACAGATCTCTGAACTATGTGAAGAGTTATTTTGTCAGTGAGACTGAACAGTATGTATGTTGCTCTCTAGGTCTAGTAGAGTGTCTTACTAGAAAGAAGGATTTAAAAATGTGTATTTGACCAGTCTTTATACTGTGAACTATTATTTAGGGAAATGTTAACAACTGATTAGAATGCCTAGACAGTTGAATGACAGCAGATTTTTTTTGAGTTCAGGGGATAAGCTGAAGAACTTTCAGCACATTTTAATATTTTATTGTTTATCTCTGGATATAACCAACTTCTCAGAAAGTTAAGCTGTTGTGTCTCTCTCCTGTCAAGTAAATCATCATAAAAACATGTGTGAAGCACCAGGAGATTCTCACTTCCTCCACCTGTCAATCCTAAAAGGGGAAATATCGTCCCTCAAAATTAGTAAATGTTATGATATATTTTTACAGAAAGCTGAAGTACCCTGCCTTCTGTTTTATGCACTACATTTTGTATTATACCACTTCAAAACCAAACTTGTCAGTCTAAAGGTAACATCATTAATGAAAGTTGATCAGTGACTATATTTGTAATGCAGTCTTCAGACCCCAGGGCACTTCTCAATTAGCAAGCAAGGATAAAGCCTGTTGAGATCTACATCACTGAGATACCTTAAGAAAAACTCAGCGGGAAAAGATAAGCTGACAGTTCTAGCGTCTAATCTGTAAGTGTACACGTGACTGCTGGTAGCACATTTCAGGCATGAACCAGGAAAATACTGTCCTGTCAGCGAAGCCTGTTGAGATCTACATCACTTAGATACCTTACATCACTTAGATACCTTAAGAGATCTACATCACTTAGATACCTTAAGAAAAACTCAGCAGGAAAAGATAAGCTGACAGTTCTACCGTCTAATCTGTAAGTGTGCACGTGACTGCTGGTAGCACATTTCAGGCATGAACCAGGAAAATACTGTCCTGTCAGCCCAGCACTGTAAAGGGTGCCAGGATGTCACAATCACTGGGGGCTCCAGGAATCAAGGAAATTGACTGGTTCAGCAGCAGAATTCCTTGTATGGAGGGGGCCAGGGGCAACACATCAGCTTTCTTCTGACACATTTAGGATGCCAAGTACTGGAAGCAGGTATTTTGCTATGAGTCTGAGAAACAGAAATATATGAAACCCCATGTCTGGCAATTACAGGTGATTAACATGATTATATTTTCTTCTGAGTATCTTCCATTTCTAATTCTTCAAGTTCTAGTTTATACTCTAGAAGGAATTTAATTTCAGAACTCTTTCTGATGAAACTTGGAAATTTTTGATGTCTCACCGTTGACTTCTCCCTACCTAATTCAACCAAATAACATTTTTAATACTTTCTTCCCAGTATCCTCCTAAAGTGGCCTTGACAAACAGATGTTAGTTCCAAACTTACTTCTAGAATTTATAGCCTAGCTATAAATGTTGTTTAGGCCAAAATTTAGCACAGAGCATAAAGTGAAAGAAAATAGGTTTGATATTCCTGAACTATAAATAAAATTTGCTCATTTTCTAGCTCACAAAAGATCTTCAGCAAGTTAACAATCTCTGGATGGTGTTGGCTCAGAGACTAGTTTAAGTGTAAATGTGTTTTAAAAGACATAAAGATTGCATTAATATGCTTGGAATTTCTGTCCACCATTCTACTTACTTTAGTGTCCATCAGTCAAGGAGAAGCCAATTTGGCAGAGGGACAATGTTCTCAAAGTTGAAGCACTTAAAAGCTTCATTAAAATTGTAAAAAGAATAGAGAAGATAGAAGCTTCCCTGAGAGAAAAATAATTCAGGAGCACCTATTTAGATACTGGAAATCCAAGCAGCAGCAACACATTCTGAGTTCTGTATGAGGCATGACGTGTCTTGCCATGGTATGTGCATTCAGGGCAAAGCAGGCTTCATTAATGCTAATGTTTGCAAACTAATTGTGTGTAGATGGCTTACAAGTTTGTTTGTTTTGCACTCCTCAAGAAATACATAAGCTTTATGCTGATACATACTCCTACTCCTCAAGGGCAGAAGTAGAGAGGTATTCTGTTGAAACATCTAAGTTGAAAACAAAATTTTCTTTCAGTCCTCATCACTGATAATCAAAGCCTTCCTCATTCAAAATATTCAGAAACAAATAACTGAATAGGATTTGTCAGAAGGTATGCTTGCAGTCTGGGTTTGGGATTTTTTTGTTGTTGTTTTTTGGTTTTTTTTGTTTGTTTGTTTTGGTTTTTTTGTTGTTGTTGTTTGGTTGGGTTTTTTTGTTAGTTAGTTTTTGGGGGTTTTTTTGGTTGGGTTTTTTTTTTTTTTAAGGCAAGGCTCAAAACTGACTAGTCCTCTCTATATGGACCTGTGCTCACTATGACCCAAGTCATATTACATTCTCTTATAATTTTCCTTTATCTTGCTTTTGCATGGGACTTCCAAACCAATAGTTTGTGTACAGTTTTGGAGAAAGTTTGAATCCTATGCTTGTACATGAAAGTTCATTTTATATGTTATGAAGAGACATGCTGAAAGATTCTCCAGTTTGTGACCAAAGTTTTAAATACTTACAGGAGCTATTAAAAATGTTCTTTAGGTTTTGTAGAGTTTATGAATCACTATATAAAGGAGTGATACTTAATCACTTAATCTTTCGTTTGCCAGAGTCACTTAATCCTTTGGTTTTGCCAGTCTGCTTAAAAATGTTACCAAGATAATTAGCAATTTCTCCCCCCTCTTTTTTTCTTTCTGTGTAATATTTAAGACAGAATATTCTCTGTGGCTACTTGATCAAAGTTCTTGATCCTTTATAGATTTTCTAAAGCTACTTCAGAGCTTTCAAATGAAATGTGTTTCTTTTTGCTTTGAAAATAAAATAATTGGCAGTAGCTGCAGGAAATGCTTCTTGAAAATGGCTAGCAGTTTTTAAAATGCTATAACATTTATATAAGCTTTTATATTTATATTATAATAATGTATTTAATTTTGCTTTGCTTTCTTAATAGTTGTAGAAGCTTTTGTCAATTCTAAAAATGTGATGAGGAAAGGGCAAAAAAATGTGACTACTGTTCTTGTAGCTGGTTATAACAGAAATGTACCAGAAAAAGGAAAAAAGGAATGTTTATCTCACAGGGCAGTGCTACAAAGTGTAGATTTTCCCCTGAGGAATCTGACAATATTTACCTTTTCCCCCCTCTCTGCTTTAGTATCTCTGTTAAAATACTTCCCATGTGCCAACATGCATTAAACTGCTTTGGCAAGATGAGATGGATTTTTAAGAATGTCATGTTCTGTCAGTTCTGCCATTGACCCATTATTACCCTGGACAAGTTCATTCTGTCTAGATTCTTTTTCTGTGGATTAGGAATAATAATAATAATAATTAATAATTAAATTTGTGATAATCATGTTTCCATTATTTCAACAAGTAGCTATCCTCTAAAAAGCTTAATTTCTATAGGCTGGTATGCTATAAGTTTATTTATACGTTTTTGGAAGTAAATGCCATTTATGATGTAGATTCCTCTTTCTTGAAGGATGTATTCTATTTGGTTTTGGGTTTGAACTTTTATAAAGTTTATAAGAGACCAGCAATTTTAGAAGACATCTCTTTTGTCTTTGAGATTCCTTTACTGAGAAATTTTCCAAATAGGACTTACTCAGAAAAAAAAAGATATATGGAATATTCATTCTTAAAATTTTGAAGATTAATTTGTGTCAAGAAAAGGCCTGGTATTGGAAATATTTTAGAATATGATAATTTTGTCTAGTGGTAAAATTGAAACTTTTCAGTTTGTAGTTTTACACTCTAAATAAAACTCCATTTTAAGAGTTGTTTAGTAATTTTTCTCATCTGCCTCTCTTTCAGATTGCATTAAGCCTTCATTCCTTCAAGGGGAATGCCAGTTAAACTAAGTGGTAGATCTTCCCCTTCTTTTATGTAGGTTAACTGTATCAGACTCCAGTCAGTTTTGTCAAATTGTATAATTTACAATAACCATGAAGAAAGCAGTGTAAAAACTGCAAACACCTTAGTCTTTAGAGAAACATATATATAATATTTTTGTGGGAAATAGCTGTGCTATTCAGTGGTAAGTTTCTTCATTCATGCTTTATCTGCTGCACTGGCCACTGTAGCATTACAAGAACCTGTTCTATCTGCATACTTCTGTCAACAGGTCTTGCAGTTACTCATCAACAGTTCACTCTTTGCTGCAGCTGTGTTAGTTTGGCACAGTGGAGGTTTTCTCTTAAAGTGGTGGCTGTTTCCCACCTGTGCAGGTCCTTGCTGCTCTGCAGATCTGGGGCCTCACGTGGGCCATGGTGTTTGCCTGTTAAGCCAGATGTGCAATCCATTAGGAACTTGCACTGCCACATTTCACACATACTTAACAAAAGATTTCCGTGAAATAGCATGGCTGTTGGCCACCTGGGACAGGGCAAAAATCCAAGGAGGTGCCCAAAGCAAAAGGTCAAATTCCTCAAATTTGCCCAGTGTCTCCCCTGCTGCTTCCCACCTCCTGCCCTCTGTATGAGTGCTGCACCTGATAAAGCACCACCCAGCATTTCCCAGCAGGGTTATGAATCCCGAAAGCCTATCAGGAAATGACTGACAACTTGATGGAAGTGCCTCTGCTCAGCCATGATGGCCAAACCAGGCAGAATTCCCATTAGACATATTTATCTAGGAATTAATACAATTACTTTAATCCATTGGACAAGTTGTCTAATCTTATAGGTCAACAGAGAAGAAGGTGTCTTTAACAATGTCAGTGTTGGCAATGGAACTAATACATACTCATGATTTCATTGTGGAAAAATTGTGCGGGGTCGATCAATCACTTTCTAAATAATTTATGAAATTTGTTAATCTTCTTTAGGTTTTCACGCAAGACTGTGTTTGTGTACAAAGTGTTTGTTATATGATGTAGGAAAAAACATGTCTACCTTTGCTTTAAGTTATTAGTGAAAGTATTTCCTTGATAGTAGGGTCTTACAGTAAATTTTTGGAAGACAGCAATATTTTATAGCTCTATCTAGTTGCCCTGTGGCTGTACAAAGCAGGATCCAAGAGGGATGTGAGAAGGTAAAAAAAGCTAAGCTAATTCTTAAAAAAAGCTTTACATTCCCAGATATATATGTTACATTTTCCAGACTCATATTCCTCTCTTAGCTTTGTTTCCAGGGTAAAGTATCGTGTGAATTGTCTGTCCTTGTGTGTATGAACAGTGCCCTGTGGCCAAGTACCATGTGCACAAGTCTGTCTAGGTAAAAAGACAGGCTCAGCACTGTCCCAGAAGGCTTGGCTTGTGAGAACAACTGGCTGGTCATCTCTCAGCAGAGAGATGCTGAGCAGAGAGATGCTGCTTTGCAAAGTACAATTCTTGTGGACATTCAGTAACTTTCAGTGTTTTCATATCAAGCATAGGTTAACTGTACAAAATGTTCTCACCTCATGTTCTTCACCACGTTTTATTTTCTAGATGCACTGTAGGAATGTGGAGTATCTTTGAGATCAGTTATATGTTGGGTGAATGATTGGGACTGTTCAGATTTTTCAGTTGCTCTCATCCTTGTAATACCTTCTTTTTTTTATGGGTAGTAGTGTTGAAAAGGCATGGTTATGGCTGTGAAAACAGCATTAAGACATATCCAGTAATACTTTTTTTAGATTCTCTTTACAATTCAGATGTACAGACCAATGAAGCCTTAGTAGGGAAAACTTTTGACTTCGGATAACATAAAGACGATTAGCCAACCAAAAATATCTCCAAGTAGCTTCCTTCATTCTTCATTTGTTTATCCACCCCAAAAGCTAAGCTTGGATTTCTCAAAGCTCTTTTAACCCTCTTTGGACTCTGCTGGAAACTTTCAGGCTTATCCCTAAGCAGTTAATGTTAATGAAACAATGAAGGTTGTTAATTCACAAAAGGAGATCAGTTTGTTTAAGCTGATGGTTTTTGTCAGTTGGAAACTATCATGGTCAGCTAAAGAACAGTTGCTTTAGTCAATCAGATAAACTTACAATTGCAATGGTAAAAACACCAAACAAAGCCACCAAAAACCCCCAAATCAATGAAAAAAACCTGTAGTCTCTTTAGGTGTTGTGGTGATTGTATGCCTAGGAGAATGGGAGAGCTCTTAAGTAGTTATTCTAGTAGGTCATCCAGCCAAATTCCTGCCAATTCACTGTATGTGTGCTCTCTCTGCCTTCAGTATCTGAAATTGCTCTTCAGTCTAAAACAGTATGGTCTACCAGAAATGCCACTGTGCTAAACACCTCCACTCCATCTTTAATCCACTTACCAGCCCATTTTTTTCAGGGGCAGTTTTTTCACTATCACACACTTCCCTTGCAAAGCTCCTTCTGCCTTGTTATGCTTTCTGCTGCTCTGTGCTGCTCTTCAAGTACTCCTTACTATCTTCAGACAGAAGAGCTGTCCCAGCTAAAAGGGAGTTTGAATCGGGAGAGCTGGTGGGAAGGGTGAGGAGAGAAGAGGGGTCTGAATTGCGCTGAGAATCAAGGTGGGCATGAGCAGAAGAGCTGGGACTGACGTGGGAGGGTGAGGAGGGAAAGAGCAGTTCGCTGAAGCAAGCTTTTAGGTCTTGCTTTGCTCAACTGGAGAAAACACAACAGGTCTCAGGAGCAAGGTCCTGTACTTCATCCTAATCCCATCCATGTTTTGTTCAGTGACATTTCTTATTTCTCCAGATATCCTTCCCGAAAAGTTTCACGATGCCCTTTGAGAAACCGGTTATATTACTGATAAAAAGTTTTAATAGGTATGTGAAAAGAAATTAATTAAATATTATCAAAAAAAGAACATAGGATTAAAAGAGTTACTTTATTGCAGCACTATCCAGTACATACCTTTAATCTTGGTACAATGATCCCCAGACGTATATTGATTATATTGATGATTTTGCAACTTCTTGGTGGGGTTGTTGTTTGTTTTTCACTTCGCTAACAGAGTTTTGGAATTGCTGATTTTTTTTTCTGAGCATTTTGATTTTGCATGCTCTCACAGTCTTCAATCCAAAATGTAGTTACTGTGCAGAGGAAAACAAGCATATTTTGGTTATAGATTTATTATTTTGTGAGATTTTCAGTGGTTTAGCAGATAAGTTAGCAGATATATCCTGGCTAGTCTGGTAGTTCTAAAGACATTTGAAAGGTATACCCTCAAGC
Source organism: Passer montanus (assembly GCF_014805655.1). Lineage (NCBI taxonomy): Eukaryota > Metazoa > Chordata > Aves > Passeriformes > Passeridae > Passer > Passer montanus. Next base: position 7,462,940 of record NW_024364270.1, read on the forward strand.
CAGAAGGATTTAAAACTGGGTCATTATGATTTTATTATGATTTTTAGAGTATATAAAATCACATTGCTGAGTCAAAGTAAAGAATTTTTCCTCCCATCTGTTTTGGGATGGAGGGAGAATTGTCAGCCTTTCAAATTATTTTAATCGGAAGAATTTTGATTAACATTTGGAAGGAGCTTGCACATTTTTAGTTGGTGTAAACGCAGCCACAATGACATGTTCAGGACTGGAAATGTCTTTTCTTTTATGGAAACCTGTACTGTGACAGAGGCAAAATAACATTTCAGAGGATTTAAAGCATACCATTCTTCAAAATATGTTCCTCGCTTGGTTTTAAAAATTTCTTTTCTTCAGAAATCAATACTCTGTGCATTTATTAAAACAAGCTGAAATGGTCCTCCTTTCTTTTTCTTTTTTTTTTTTTGTCTCAGCTCTTCCACTAATGTCTGGCACAAAACAGTTGAACAGAGGGGTTGCATAATGACACCTAATATATTTATACTTGAAAGAGCAGTATTTAAAGTACTCAGTCATGTGGATCTGTCCAGATCAAGAACTCAGTCACAGCATAAAAGGTTTTAGGGGTTACATTTTTAACATTCCTCACATAAATACATCAAAGCTCAAGTATTTCAAGAACAACCCAAATTCTTTATGCTTCAACACACTGATGGATCTGAAGAAAAAACAATATGCCAGTTCTCCAATTTTTTTCTTTTTTTTGATTGAAGGAGGGATATTTGCAGGAAAACAAAGACCCTTGTGCAGTGGTCCAAGTTAATTTAAGCATTAGCTAGATGGCACTGAAACATGCTTGTGCAGAGGTGTCAAACTGGCTTGTCTGGAACATAGTCTTTGTTAAATGAAATTTCAAGAATAAAGTGTCTCTTAGCTGCTGCTTTTCCTTTTCAAACCATACTTATATATCCACAAGTGTTCATCTGAATGAAGACCTTTTCTTTGAAGCATGCTCTCAATTTCACAAGCCATTTCCTATTCACTATGTATGTTGTCACAGAAAGACAACATAAGATAATGCTGAAATTTTTGCTATCCATATTGCATTTTTTGATTTTTATTTCTTCTCAGAATTTGAAAGTCTGTATTTTAACATACAAAGGAAAACCTTTTCTTTGTCACTTTTCTAGGCTATAGCTATAGGAGGGACAGCATGCTTAGTGTTAATAACAATTTAAAATATCAATTCTACATGAATTGCAGTTGTGGAATAAAAGAAAATTTATCTTCTAAGAGGTTAGCAAGTGTTCTAGCAATAGTAGCTGCATCATCAGAAAAGATTAGATACTACCCTTCTGTGAATCCACTACTGTCTGGCTTTGTAAGTAATTGGGAAATACTCAAGAGACAGTCTGGCCTAAAATACAGCTTTCAGGTAGTTTCAGGGTAAAAATGGACAAAGTAGAGCATTCAAAAAACAGAGCTCAAGCACTTTCTACTCATCTGTGCTCCTTTCCAGTAAAGAACTTTAGCCTGCAAGGAAATTCCTGCAAGGAACTTTATTTCCACATGTCCAAAATCATTGGACATCCTACATTATTGTGTACTCATCCACAGCAATTTAAAGAATCCTAATGCACATTTCTGCTGTTTCACCACCTTCCCCTTCATGAAGCTGCCCCTGTTGTCACTCTTGTGTTTGTAGAACTAATCTGCTGATGTCCTGAACCACTTGTAAACAAACAGGCATTTGATGTAAGATTTTTCTGATTACACTTCTTTCAGTTTTTTTTTTTTGTTTTGTTGTTGGTTGTTTGTTCGCTTGTTTGTTTTTTGGTATTTTTTTCCCAGGTTGGACTCTTTGGACTTCTAAATAGTCAAAATTATTATTAAGTTCCTGTCCATTAAGAAGCTGATTAAAAGCAGTAGTTGAATGTGGTGGGGAAGTGGCAGGTCATGAACAAGTGTACCCAGCAGCTGCACACTGACATTGCAGTCCTGGTCATGTGTAAACCCTTCCAGGACTGAATCCTAGCTAAGATCCCAGCAAGGCAGTCCAGCTTTCTGGACATGCTTTTTAATCTCTGCTCTCTGTGGAGCTAAATTTCCTCCTACGCTGATTTTGCTTGTGACCTTAGAGCAACTGAAGGGGTTTGGTGTTAGTTTCAAAATACTGTATGCTGATTGATCTTTCCTATTTGAAAAATCAAATCTCTCGTAAAGAGAAGTTGGTCTTTTATTTAATGAGGTTTCTTTCTGTCAGGGGCAGTGGCATTTTTAGAATAAAGGGGAACATCTCTGTAGAAAGAATAATTTATTGACAGTAGAAAAGAAAGCACCTGTTTGCATCATGACAAAGAACTGCATGCAGTTCCAAATTGTGTGTCAGTTTTCTTAGCATTTTCTGCTTTAGATCTTAGGCCAGTAATGCCATCTGAGAGCTCTGAGCAATGTCCTGTCTGGATATTTCCATTAAAGAGAATGCACCAAGAACCTTTAAAAGTTCTTTAGGGTTTGGGTTTTTTTAAATATAAATATTAAAATAAGGCAGAAACTCATGAAAGAGACAGCAGATTTTCTGGGTGGTGTATGTTCAAATAATTGTGTTTGAAAGCAGGTTTAATCGTTGTCTACTGTCATCCTTGAAATGGAAAAGCCTCTTATTTTTCCCTTGTTGGATTTTTGTGGTCTTCTGTAGGTCTCTAAAAGAGTCTTCAGTTGTCTCTGAGATGTACTTCTCTCCTTTTCTCAAGCCTCCTCTTTCCATCCTTATGGCTCGTTGCTTCTCACAGCTTTCCCTGTTGAGCCCTGCACTGCAGCAGTGTTTCCCAGTTTGGTGCTCTCTGAGAGCAAGCTCCCTCCTCCTTCCCAACATCCTGTTGAACCAGTGCATAATTGCCTGGTAAGAGGAGCAGCCAGTAAGACAAGGAGCCCAGAGCTCTTCTGACAAGCCACAGGCCTTTAACAAAACATACAAGTACGGTAGGCCGTGAGCAGTGAGCTACACACTTGTAACATCTGTCCCAGTGAGAAGCTCAGCTTTCACAGGAAAAAACCCCAAACCAAACTGATATATGTAGTCATCATGGTTTTGGCCAGTGTTTAAGAATGTAAACCTCTTTAATCTGGGATTTCAGAAAGCAAGTAATAAAAATTAAAATGAAGTGGGTTTTCTAGCCTTCCACTTATTTCTGTGATAAGATTCAAAGGCTGATTGTGGGTTTGACTGAAGTGAGGTCAGCCCCAGCTGTTAATGCTCTAGTCCAAGGGAGGCCTGTTGCAGGCAGTAGGAGGTGTTCTTCATAATTTAACTCTTGATTTAAACTCCTCTTCGTTTATACTTGTAGTATGTGGAAAGTATGTAAACCTTGGCCAGGGTTCAAAGGAGCAGGTAGAGACACAGTTGATTCTATACTATAGCATAACCCAAGTCCAAAAGTTGTGTCTTAAGGTCTTGTTCATCTGTTGCTTGCAGCTGAACTGTATCCGTGCATCCTCACCTCCTTTTAGGCATACACTAACCAGTTTATGAGCAGAGTGTTTGTAAAGCCTGTCCAACCATACATCTTTCCTTCTTCGTCATCAGGATATTTTATTCTTGTGCTCTAGCACACCAGGGCTGCTGTACTGCATGGTGAGCTCTGAATGATGAGAATATGCTTAAACAGATACTAAAATACTTACTCAGTGAGATGGCATAGGTCAGTTCCCCTCCAAAACAAAGGACTCAAATCATGTACACTTGTGGCAGTCTGGAGTCTGTCACAGATAATGCATAGAGACTGAAATGTGAATATTCTGGTTTTCTTCTTAAAAAGGAGGGTTTTACTGAGCAAAAGGAAGGAAAATACATTGTCTGCTAAAAAAGTCCAACTGCTTAATTCTTCTGTTTGTGAAATTAAGAAAAGTAAGGTTTCTGAGGAACTTGGAGACTAGCCTTGACAAAGTGGTGGTTTCTGTGGAGCCTCTACTTTAAGGCATTTCACTATAAAATGTTTAAAATGTTGATACCTCTAAGCTGGTAGGCGATTAAAAATAGATTTTCATTGTTTTGATGTTTATATAATTTTCATAGTTTTCATCATTTTAGTATTAAAAACATTAATCTCAGAAATCATCTCAGACAAACAACCCAACAATACTGAGTTTGTTTCAAAGAACTACAAATTCTACTACAGGGCTACCTTTAGAGTTTAGTTTCTGTTTAGATACGTGAATTGTGAAAGATGTAGTTCTTAATAACTGGAAAAACTTCAAGGTCCCTTCATAGAGACTCCTGAAAAATTTAGCAATTGTCATTTCTGTCCTGGAATGTATTTTGGTTAACGATTTTTATGTTTGTCCTTAGCAAGGAGTTTTAATGAAAATTGTAGGCACATAATTTAAAATATTATCTTTTCAGTCAGATTTTTCATCACTAAAATGAATATTGCTAGCCTGGTAAATCCATAATGTGATTATTCCTCGTCTTTTAAGGTTATTCTAATTTTTTTTTCTCTAAGCAATGTCAAGAAATGTATTTTGTTCATTGATTGGCAAAGTTGAGAAGAACACGAATGACTAACAACTTCTGAGATTTTTGCTGCTCTAAGCAACCTGATCTAGTTGAAGATGGCCCTACTCATTGCAGGGGTGTTGAATTAGATTGCCTTTCAAGCTTCCTTCCAACCCAGACTATTCTGTGAGACTGTGAATATTTACATGGGCTTCCTAGGATGCAGTGTTCAATCATGTTAGATTTTACAGCACACAGGGTGTAAAATGGTGAGCAGCACCATTCTGAAAAGCACCATTGCATTTCAGGGTAATATTTGGCAGAAGCAAACAGAGAAAGAAGTGAGGGGCAAAGAAACGTAAAAATAAAGTCATTGGCAGCTGCTATTTAGGCTGGATAAATATGCAACAGAAGTATGCTGAATGACAATTGCCAGATCACACAGTAAAAGAGTTCATTGCTGTCTGTAGTCCTTAATTATTTGTATAATAGATACTTATGTAGGGGCAGAACCTTCTTAAATTCCATACAAAGCATAATTACAAATTCCTGTTACTGTTAGGAATACAGTATCTGAATTTAGAGGCAGTATGGGAGGATTAGAGCAAAAGGAGACAGAAGGTGGTTAAGCAATCTGCTTAGTATCATTCATCATATCTGTGTCAGAGCTGGTGACAGAAGCATCATCTTGGTCTGTTATCAGGTGCATTTTGTCATGGTACTTTCAGCAAAACTTTGAAGAATTTTCACTTTCTGGAGTGATTTGAGTGTAATTCCCATCTATGAGGTAGAGATGAAGAAGGTTTCATAGGAAGACTTAAGGTGCTTTTGACAGGAGAATGATGAGCTGATGAAGGATCTGTGGGTTGGGCAGATGGTTTGAAGTGCTGACGAACACAGCAGTGAAGTTCACCCTACTTTCTGAGGATTATCATGAAGCTGAGGATGTGCATACTTCCAAGGGACGAGGAAATACGTCACAGCTTTCTGGAAGATTCAACAATTGCAGCGGGAGGTAATTACATGGCCATGTAATCCTTCTTTGTGCATGATAGCTCAAGACTTCTCGTTTTAATGTAGACTGTGTATCTTCTGTTCAGTGGGACTTGTTTATTTTTCAAGACTTTTTCAAAACTTCTTCAAATGTTAGTTCTTTAGGTGTAACAGTTATAACTGTTCTCAGATAAGTATTTCTGTTATAAGTTTCAGTTTGCTGAAGAAGCAGGGATGAGTGTGTGTTTTTTTTACCATGCATGGAAGATTGCAGTTATCCTAGTGATAGTCTTGAAAGTCACATTTTGATAGGCAGCATCTTTGGTAGCAGTCATGGCTTAACAAAGTTAACCACTTTCTTCAGCTTCCCGCTTTTATACACTCTTCCTTCCACTGGGCTGACACAATGTCACTCTGCATAAGAAACGGATCACTGTGGAAACAATCGAAAAAAAGAAACAAAAAAGTTCCCATGGCATTATATACTGTTTAAATTCTTCTATTGTCAAGAAGCCACATTCTAAATTTACTCATTAGAAAAATGCAGCCTGAGTCAGTTATGCCTACATTTTGATCTTTAGGATTCTGGCATACTGTGCTCCACTGTCTTCTTCCCACCTTCTCGCAGGCATCCTTCCTTAGCAAACTCAATAATTTAATCTGAAAGTCAAGGTGGATGTTTTCTAGCATGTGAAGCACTTACGTCCCCATCATATGCATGAAGATTATGGCATATAGTTTACTGAAAATGTATTTATTTTTAAATCATTATTAGAGGCTGGATGTAGTTTTGGTCTGGAGGTGGATTAAGAGGAGGCTTCAGGTTTGTGTGTAACTGAATTTTAGTCATCAGCACCTATAGTGCTCCTCTGCAGGGGAGAGTGCTGTACAGAGCAGGGAACTGCTGGTAACTCAGGCCTCTCCTGAGCTTGCTGAGGTGGGGTATCTCTCTGCTCTTTCATTGTCTTTGTCAAATAATGTCTTGCTGCAGGCCATGTTTTTTTTGTTTGCTCTATGGAGTGGCTGACCTTGGGCAACCTAGTTTAGTTAATTAAACTTTACTGAATCTTTTTCTACTGAATTGTGTCTGTCTGCTAAACTCTACAGATCTGTGTTTTACATTTGAAAGAACTTATTAAAAAATGAGCCAAAACCTCAAGATAGGAACATCTTTGAGAATTTTTCTTTTGGTGGTTTTACTGTAGCAGCAATGTTCAGTGATGCGAGTGCCTGCATAATGTAACACATCCTTTTCCAAATCTTGCCTTTTTTGAATTCTTGAAGAAACCCACACTCATTAAATAGCTTTCTGTTATGATAACTTGCAGAGAGAACTGCTGTACTTTAGCCTTCCTACTGAGTGACTTCTCATTATAAATCATCTCTTTATGGCTCAAAAATACTGCACTTCCAAGCTCTACTCATTGGTGAGACTGGAATAAATTTAATAATAGCTAGCTGTTTGCACCAGAGCTGTGCCAAGGAAAGACTATTGCATTTATGTTCTTGATGCCCAAAACGTGTTTGTGATGCACTGGACCTGGACAAACCAGGAATTACCAAGGCTAGCTCTGTGTGTTTCTGTGTGTAAATGTGGATGCAGACAATGTGATTTCTGTTTGCTCTTCTTTCTCTTCTTCTACTCTGTCTGTAAAAATGAGAAATATATTTAAAACAAAGGTTTTAATGGTACTGAATGTATTTAAGAAAAAAGAATTTTCTTCCTTTCTTCTAAAAGAGTATGTAATTTTTCATTTCCTTCAGAAAAGCTGGATTGTTTTACAGGTAGACTTATTTGATCACAGATGATTACCTCACAGAATTATTAAAGATCTTTTTTTAAGCTAAGCAAGATAACTGTGCAGGCTTTCAAATAAGTTTAGTGTAATTGATTAAGGGGTTTCAGCACACCTCTTACAGTACCAGTAACTGACCTCTTTTAAGTACTTCACCCCTTAACAGTTGAGAAGTATCTTGGTATTGGTTCACAGGAGATTGCTATGAACTGCCTCATTTCTTCACATTAGCTTAATGGAGAGTAATGACATTCCATGTCATGAAGTAAGTTTTGTCATCTATATTCTGCTTCACCATCTTTAATCTCTCTTTATTTGAATTATTGAACATTTGGTTTTGTAATTTGGAGGTCAGTAAATGCTTTACCTTATACTCTGTCTCTGATTCAGACCCTAGTAATGCACTTCATATTTTTAAAAGGCTATGCTTAAATATCCTTTTAAATACACCTTAAAAGGATCCCTGGAATAAGGGGAGAAATTAACATAAATGTTTTTTGTATTGTTTTCTTCATATTTTATGTATAGAGAAACAAAGTAGAGGACATCCTATTCAAGGTATTCTGTTACTTTTATCAAACATACTTTTGAGGAAATTTTCCACTGAAGTGTTTGCAGTTTTAATTATTGTCTAAATGTTGTTATATTTGAACATTTTTACTCCTTTGATATCTTTGCAACACTCTTCAGTATCATTGAGCAGTAATTACTTATGTAGTTAGCCAAGACTGTTTGCTGCAAAAAGTTTAATTTGTTTCCTCTGTTCATTTTCTGATAGGTTTTCATTCCCATTTCTGTTTAGTGTATTCCATAGGGAATGCATACAAAAAGCTTCCCCAGTAATTAACATAGAAAACATGACTGTCTCTCTTCTTTAAATTAGTCTTTGACCATAACCAATTCTATTAAAACACTTGCAATCTAATGAAAAAGGGGAACAAATTAAGTTCTTATTAAAATAGTGGTTTTCTCAGTCTTGCTTCTCAAGATGGCAGTACTTACTGGTCAGGTCTTACAAAGGTTGTTCATTGAAGTTCTTTTTTTGAGGTGCTGTTTTTCTGCTTCTTTGGTTTTGGGGTTTTTTGGTTGGTTGCGGATTCTTTTTTATTTTTTTTTTTTTTTACTGCAGTGTATTACTCTTCAATTTTCTAAGCACATATATCCAGAATTTAATTGCTAGTGCTTCATAACTACTTGGTTAGCTACATGGGAGGCAAGACTACGTTAAGTGAGAAGGGAAGCACGTAGGTGTGCTTCAGACTGCTTGTTTTGACTAGGAGTTTGGGAGAAGTTCTTGTCAGTACACCTGGGAACAAAGCTTTTCATCAGTGCTGGTGACCTACTATTTGTCAGCCTTCTTTGTGAATTACCTTTCATCTGCTGTTGGTGGGACTTTGAATCTTGCCGGTATGTCCTTCTCACTGTAAGTCACTTTTGTTAAGGCTGTCCAAGACTGTTAGTCATTGCTGTGTTCCCTTTAGCTTCTCCAGTTCTTTGTGCTTCCCATTTTTTGAACTGTGATCCTAGTGTAGCATAGAAAAAGGAGTAATTAAACAGAGATTACATCCAAACTGCTGGAGATGTCTTTCAGGCTGCTATTTATAATAACCACTGCATCTGAAATAAATGCCCAGTAAGTGACTGATACTGTGAAATTTATTCCTACTCCTAAAGGGTACTGTCTTCAAACATAATACTTAACTACTTGGGAGTGTCTTTTTGCCATCCTATGGTATCTTTTCATAAATAAATATATTTTGTAGGTGTAGAAGGACGGTGAATTTTTTTAAAAAACATTTTAGTTACAACCTAGCCTGTATTCAGTTTGTCCCACAGATTAAGTGGCTCAGAACCTATCTTTTCCTTATCTTGTTAAACTGCTAGATCTGAAAGTAAAATAGCTGCACAAAAAACAGCTTTAAATATTTTTATAAGGAAATAAGTGTCTGCTTTATCTTAAATGAATGTTCCTTAATAGTACGCCTTCTGAGATAATAAGCTCAGATAATAGGCTCTGTGTTTTGTATGGACTTTTAATACTACTTGTGTCTCTCTTTGAAATGTTGTAGGTTTTTAAGCTTTTCTAGAAGAATTACAATTAAAGGTTCAAATTTTTTTTTTTTTTTTGTTAGGAGTATAGTTTCAAGACTACTTTGCTTCTGGCTCTTTTGACATATTTTAAAAGTACAAGTAAAACAAAAGACCTTGATTTCTTTTCAGTAGGCAAACAGAAAAATGAAAAAACCCACAGATAAGATGCTGGTTGTTATCCATGATCCACTCTAGAATCCTGTTATCCACCGTAGGAACCGAGTGCTGTAAACTTGACGGGCTTCCAGCTGATAGCTGTTATGCCTCAAGTGGTTGTTCTGTCAAACTTAAACTTGCTATTTATCCCATGTGCAGAAATTGGTTATTAATGACATTCTTCTAGTCACTTGGTAAAGTCGCTTAGTCATTGCTAGAGGCTTAATCTGGCATCTAATGACATTTTTGCTTATAAAATCCATTGGTTAGTACGTGTCCATTTACATTCTAACCAGTGTGTTTTTTCCTCCCACTGCTTATTAAATCACCTCATAGGCTTTAATTTTCCTTTATTGCCCTCTTATTAATGTAGGATACATGAAATGTGACGCTACAATCTTTTGTGATAGGTTGTAGGATTGCAGTCGGTGCTCTTTGGAGCTATTTTATACTTTGTTTCTTTTTTTGTAAGCAGGGCAGTACATTGTATAGAAGAGGAGAAGAAACTGTTAAGAAGAAAAACTGTGTACCTGCCTATTCCAATAAGCAGAGCTTTAGTAAATTGTATTGTCAGATCAGATTTATTTAATGTGATGAAGGAGATATAAATTATATCATGAGCCTTAGCTGTTGGTATTCATTTTCATGTGTAGTCATTTTCAAATTTCTTGTTACTCAAGAGGATGGGTCAGCTTTTGTGTTCCCAGTGAGACTGGGGCAAGGCTTCCTTTCTCCTTGGGGCTCTGCAGGCCTCCTGATCCATTTGTTCAGGTGTAGTGCTGACCTGAACCCTCAGCTGTGCTGGTCATCTGTGGACTGACCTGCTTCATTGTAGTCCATGTGGCAGTGGTAGGAGGAAACTGATTCCATTTTACACAGCTGGAGCCTTCCTTAGGTTCCCTTTGAACTTAAATTACTCTGTTGTGTTGCTCTATCCAGTTCCTTCTTTTATTTCTGAAAGATCTGTGTTGGAATCAGATCCTTTTAGGATTTATTAGTATTGAGAAAAGTGGACGGATTACTTCACGTACCTTGGAGGATGTGCTTTCATTTGTAGCCTCAGTTCAGTGTTTACCTTTCTAGCATTGGTTTAGTAGAGTTGCTTGTGATCTCAATGATCCCTTATGCTTCTCTGAAGATGAGCCAATTACTCGCTCCACTTCTCTAACTTGTGTACCTTTAAGCAAACAGTGTTGCCCCTGCCTTTTATACAAGTTTATTTTTCTGAACATTTCTCTGTTATTTCAAAAATCATTTTGAACATACTTGCAAGTTCGGTGAGCTCTCAGTGTTTTGTCTAGCATGGAAAGTGCAGCACTTTTCCTTCGCTGTAAAACCTCTGGATGAGTCAATACTTGTTAAATGAAATGCAGGTATGATGACCAGCTGCCTACCTGTGCAGTGCTCACAGTGGTGCTGGACGGCATCCCTGAACAGTCTGGCAGTCCAGGAATGTCTTTTGGTCCCAATGGCTTTCTAATCTCTTATGTAAAGTTCTTGCAGCTGCAGATAGATGGAGTAACTCTGGGTAGATATCCATAGCATCACCATTGTTACATGGCATTTGGTTGTGTGGACTTAGAGAAAGCCTTTCCTTGCACTGATCATGAAAACAGATTTATCAAGCTGCTGTATATTCATACTGAAATTGGCCAAATGTAAACTTTCTGACACACATTTGAGTGTTACAAAGCAGGCATTATTTATTGCAGTGTTGGGCATTTGGAGGTTCCTTCCACTAATCAACACTTCCTGAGAGTTGGGTAAACAGAATTTTTATCATACACACTAATCATTAGCTATCCCCACTTACTTGATATATATGTATTACATTATTACATAGTCACAGCCCTTATCAGAAGTCATTTTATAGATCTTTGGGATCTTCTTTAGTGGTCTTCAGTGCCCAGTGTCCTTTTTAGGTGGCTTTTCATTGGCCCCTGCTTTTGAGTAAATGTGATATCATTGTTTTCCTTTGTCAGCCTTGCAGAGCTGAGCTGGCACTGTGCTTGTGTTTTGCATGACTTCTGTTTGCCTAAGTTACATCTTTTATCTACTTCTCCAAGGGTTTGTTGTTGTGTTCTCCTGCCTGTATCAAGTACTTCTGCTCTTGTACTATCTCCAGTCATTCATGCAGATTCTGATCTTAATGATGCAGTCTATCTTTTCCCCTGTAGTCCTCATAACTCTTTTTCCATGGAGAGGCTAGTCTTTGTGGGTTTGGATTTATTTATTTTGGGTTTTTTTTTTTGGTACTTAAAAATTCATGTTAAAGAATGAAGGCTTTTAGAATAAGACTTTGGCAATTTTAAATGGCAGTATTTATTACTCAAATTGATGTAAGGCAAGTCAGTAGTGATGAGGACTGTTTAACTTGTGCTACAGGCTAATTACAATAAAAGTATGTACAGATCATCTTTAGCTGTTTTGTGAATGCACTTCCTTGTTGGGGAAAAATTGTGTGGGGTCTTAACACTAGAAATAAATGTCATGAAATATGCATAGTTGGTCCCAATATTGGACAAGCTGTTGACAGAGTTCCAACTCTGAGTTAAAACACACCTTCAGGTCAGTTGTTGCATCACCAGTGAAAATGAGTAAACCTCTTTTAGTGGATCATGCAAGCAGGAACTAACGGGGCAGGTGATCAGGCAGCGTTAAAGGCCACTTCCATCTCAGTGCTGTGAGCCAGCAGGGGTTGTAGCAAAATAGCTTCATTCCTGGTGGGGATATATTTTTGAATTGTAGTTTGGCTCCAACTTGGCAGATCTGTTATCCAGGAACCTCTACCTGCTCTGGGAAGAAGATGCTGTAAGTCTAGTGGTCTGGCAGCATTTAAGTCCAGTTTTCAAGCCAACATATATTTAAGGAACTCTAATTTGGAAAAGAAATTCCTGTGAGTAATGCCTGATGACACATCTTCTTTCATCTCTGTATTTCCTGAGTTCTAAGAATTACATTTCGTGTGTGATGATTTTGATTTCTGGACTGTCTCAATCATGTTCCATATTTAATGCTGTTTGTGAAATGGACAATGTGAGGTTAAAAGAACTGTGTCTTTTGAAAATGCTTTGGATACCACTTAGGTGATGACTGAGTTTTGGCAGTGGCTGCCCAATTAAGAAATCTGCTGCAGTGCCTTATTTAAGGGCAATATAATGAAGTGAGGAATTAGGATTTAATGCAAGGGAAATGTGCAGTGTGGGTGGGTCATGCAGATGGATTTCGGTAGGGTGGTAAAAAAGGGTTCTACAGTCCAAAGCACTAAACTTGCAGTGGTGGTACTTGTCTGTTAGCAGGCAGGAGATTATGTTAAATCTGATCTAAATCAGTGCTCATTTTTTTCCTCAGATGAAAATGGCTACTTATGAAAGGTTAGAGGATTTATGGGGGTGTCAAAACATATGGCAGATGGGCTGGATTAGGATTCATGAGTATAGTAATCCAAATCCTTTCTGCCTAGCATTACAGAGGATCTCCTCTGCTCCTGGACTGCCCTGAATGTACACAATCAGATCAGAGAAGCACAGGCTGTCAGGAGGCTCAGAAGAAGAGTTACTAGTGAAAGTGCTTGTCTGAGCAGAGTTCGTTTTGAAAGCACTTCCTTTGTAGGCAAAAGTCTACTGGGGGACTGGCTGTATTATTTAATTTTAATAAATTGCTGGAATGATTTTCTTCCAAAGCCTTAAAGAAAGTAAAGCCAAAATATGTGCTAAACCTTTTTCATTATCTGTGACTATATTAACAGAGAGGGATAAAAGCTATGCAAAAATCATGAATGTTGAGAGAGGAAAAAAAGGGTAATGAATTTGTCTTTCACTTCTAGGTCAATGCTGTCTGTGAGATTTGAAAACTGAAAACTATAAAAAACAAAACAGAGAAAGGAAAAAGACATCCTACTTTAAATTGTTGTGGCAGATGTTTAAGTGTTAGGGACAGATTTTCCTTGCTTCCAGACTGAGCCTCCTCTGAAATCTGAAAATTCACAATCGTGTTATACAGGTTATTGCTAACTGTACTTAACTTGTAGGTAATTTAAAAAGGTTGTAAAGCTACTGACTATTGAAAAGGTCCATGTATGAAATCTGGGGAAGAATGCAAACCATTTGTGTCTGAGGCAGCAACAGGAAATTTGCACTTCACTCCTGATGTCACTTAGCTGAGTTTAAGAATCTACCCGAGCTCTGTCTCTGGTTGACTAGTGCCTTACAGCATGATGAATCAATATGCTGGGGTGGCAAACTTACTCAGATATCTCTGAGCTCTATGAGTTAGTGCTTAGATATTTCATTTGAAAATCATGTAAAATGGTTAAAAATAGTAAAATAGTTTTGTTACAGCATAACACACAAACCTGTATATGGATCGTCTGTGTTCTTTGTAAAACCTGCAAGTGTGAGGATCCTGATATTACAGAGCTTAATTGAAAAGCTTAAAAGAGAGGCTGAAATAGTTACTCCAGCAGTGAAGATTGATTAACTGATTGCTAACAGATTGTTAACATTTTTGGGATAAGAGCAAGAGGCAAACTTCTAGTTGTTAGTATTTGGTTAGCACATGAGGAAGACCTGAACATATTTAGTAGGTTTCGCTATTATCCATGAGGAATAGCATATATGCACTCACATGGTTTTGTCCGAGAACTTTGTAATGTGAACTTTCTTGGCATTTAAGTGAAAAGTTCAATGATTAGGATTTGAGAAAAGTGAGATTTTCTTCCAGTTGTTGGGTAAGTATTAACAAAATCATAAAGAGGCCAAATCAGTCTGTGGAAGCTCACTTTTCATCTATTAATGGAGTTTCGCTTCCTTAATATTTGGGATATCTTAATCTTTCAAATGGTATATAGCCTTCCAGAAAAGACTATTTCTAACTCAAACAAAAAAGACCATCTTTCACTTCCCAGCTTCTTTCTGTCTTAGCAGCCTCCTCATAAGAGATTCATAAGAAGGATGTATGAGAGAGCAAATAGGTCACGCTTAATATTTGAGAGTTGTTTATGCGTATGTTTGAAAGAAATGAGTTTGAAAATTATTTGAGCCAGAAAGGTGGGCAGAAAAAATTTCATGTAGAAAACTATGATGAGAATGAAAGGACAAGTTAAACCATGGACATGAGGTTTTACTGTGAGGACATACATGCAAATCCATTAAATCTGAATAATCTTTTTATTCCAAATGTAAACTTAGTTGGGAGTTTCAGTGATAACCAGTTTACACAGCTTTATAACATTAAAAGCATTTAAGTAGTTTTGGCAGGCATGGATGAAACCACATGTGAAGGGAGTTGCAAGGTATTACCTAGCTTACAAATAAAAGTAAGTTGTTCTAATAGGTTTTTCAGGGAGTGTAGTTATCATGATGTGTACATGAGGGCTTTGGTTGGTATATTACCAAAACATTGTGGATTATCCAGAATGTAAAAAAGCTAGTAAATCAAACTGGTATTAATATGGCAAATTAAATCGGGACCCAGCCATTACTTTATGTATAAAAAGTGCCAGCATTTTTTTACATGTTCGCAATCCAAGTGCATGAATGTTTCCATTATAAATTTGTTTGTTCCCAAATAATGCCTCCATTAAATTCCATAATGTAGCATAACTGAATGAATGAATCTAACTGATGTTTAGTATTTTAAACTTCACAAGGAGTAACTCTGTAGAAATGAAAAAAGGTATAAATTTCTTCCTGATACATTATAAGATAAACTATAAATTATCATTACTAGACTGTGTCTTCTTAGTAGAATATTGGTAAACTGTAGAAAAGTATCAGTAATTGACCTCAAATGAGGCAACACATTCATCTGTAATTCATGATATCAAGGGTTGATCCCACTCACTCAGAAAAATGAGTTGTTTTGTAGAAATAAGATTAAAACATTCTACTGTTAGGTTCTGCTTCTGAATAACTAAATAAGCATTGAATAATCATCCCGCAAATGTCTAGTGTGAGATGGAAAAAACAAATCTAATAAAATGAGAAATGATTGACAAATAATTATTTCTAATAATGGGGAAAAGATAATTAAAGCACTTAATCTGTACCTGTAACTATTTGGCAAATAGTTTTTTTTTTTCCTTGCATTACAAAATATCTGAAAAATTGAAATATAAAAACCTCATATAGTTTAGCTTTTACATAGAGAGAGAGTAATGTAAACCAGCTTCCATTTAGGGTGCACATGTAATTGAGAGCAGAGCTTACCCAAGAAGCAGCTTTTGCTGGAAAATGTTGTGTTATTCCATAAATAAGTGCAGATACTTCAAGTTGCTAGCATGATGACATTGGTAGGTGGAGTGAGCTGTGTGCTTCCCATAATTTTATTTATATGCATATGAAGATGTGAAAGGTTTTGGAGTGATTATTATGGTGAGCTTGAGGAGAAACCCTCAATGTATTGTTTGGCTCTGAGAGCACAGAATCACAGCATCATTAGGATTGGAAGGGACCTCTGGAGATTGTCCAGTTCAAATCCCCCTGCCAAGGCAGGGTCACCTAGAGCAGGCTGTCCAGGGACAAATCCAGGTGGGTTTTGAATGTCTCCAGAGAAGGAGAATCCACAACATCCCTAGGCAGCCTGTTCCACTGCTCTGTCACTCTCAATGTAAAGAAGCCCTTCCTCATGCTGAGGGGAAACTTCTTGTGTTTTATAGAAAATGAAGTGTGACTTTCAGTAGTAGGTAGAGCTGAAGGCTCCAAGTTAATAAGCAGGAGCTAGGAAACCTAAATATGGAATCTGCATCTGTTTTCCTCTCTTGCTTTCTTGGAAATTTTAATTGGCTCTCTAGCAAAATGCCTCGGGAGAGACTTTGATTAAGGTAAATGGATCTGGAACATCCTTTGCCTTAGCGAGATTTCAAGTCTAAACTCATGTTTTGATCACAGCCAGAAACAGAGAAGGGGTTTGGGAGATTATGTAGGAACTAATGTAAGAGGCCATAAATTCCTCTAAAATAAGCATTTCCAAAGCATTATACAACTAAATCTTAAGCAAGGACTGACAGCCCTAAGATATCGGAAGGCTTGGCTGTGATGCATTCTTGATAGAGCTTAAATGAAAGAGTCAGTTCCTTAGTCTGTAGTCAGCAATGTACCCCAACATGGCACGATACAAATGTCAGAGATGGAGATCTATTGTGTTTGTTTTTATTACTGAAAAAGAGTTCTGTCAAATATTTTCTTGGTTTTTTATTGTGTATAATCTACACAAATACCTAGTGTTGACTTATGCTATTTTTTTTTCTTTCAGAGAAAGAATTTGACCCTGTTCTTCAGCATTGGTTTATTGACCTCCTGGGGAACTGCACTGCTGGGTGTTCGCTTATACTGGATGGGCAACAGGCCTCCAAGTTTTTCTAATTCTGACAATCCAGCAGCAGACTCAGACAGTTTTCTTACACGTACCCTGACCTTCTTTTACTTGCCAACCAAGAACCTCTGGCTGTTGCTGTGCCCAGATACCCTCAGCTTTGACTGGTCTATGGATGCTGTGCCTCTTCTAAAAGCAGTCAGTGACTGGAGGAATCTACACACTGTGGCCTTCTATGCAGGACTCCTCCTCCTTGCCTACTTTAGCTTGAAGGGCTCCAGCAATGAGAGAGAATTCAATGGGAAAACTGTAATGAATGGCAAGCAAAATGCTAATGGGCATAGCTGTCACCCAGAGATGGAGTACAAGACACTGGAGGTGAAGTCAAGCTTTGCATCAAAAGAAGAGAATGGCCTAAAAAAGCATGAAATTCAGAAACTGCAGCTTCCTTCAACCGAGAACATTGTCATTCTGTCTCTCTCTTTGTTAATAGTGCCCTTCGTTCCTGCCACAAACCTGTTTTTCTATGTTGGCTTTGTAATAGCAGAGCGTGTGCTGTATGTTCCTAGTATGGGCTTCTGCCTGCTGGTTACAGTAGGTGTCAGGGCCCTTTATGTCAAAGCCCAAAAGCGCTTTCTGAAGAACTTGGTTTTTTGTTCCACTGCTGCATTAATTGTTTTCTATGGACTCAAGACTGTTGTCAGGAATGGGGACTGGCAGAATGAAGAGATGCTGTATAGGTCAGGGATAAAAGTAAACCCTGCTAAAGGTAATTCTTGCTCTTTATGATGAATGCTTTAATTATTCCTCTCTGTCTTTGCCTTTGAATTATCTAATTTTACTAGCAACATCTGAAGAGAATACTTTAAGAAATGTCATTTCAAGTTGCAGAGGTATGTGTGTTAATAAAAATGGGGAAAAGCAGGAATGTGTTTTGATTAGGTGTTACAGGTTTGGCATTAGCATGGAGAAAAGGAGACCCTAAGGTAAGGGGAGACTTTTTTTTTCAGTGGTATTAGTTCTGTGTTTTGAAATTAAAGATGCATTATTAGTATTATAGAGCCCACCCTGGTGTTTTTACATTTGGAATCTGGTATATAGCATGCTAATGAACATTTTTTGTGAGTTTACCAAATGTTCTGTTTTCTCTGATTAAGAAATAGTAAAGGACAGCATCAGGCTCCCCTGTTCCTTCCCTGTTCCTTAATTTCATCTGATGCAAATAACATCAATACTACATAATAAAAATAAGGAAATGAGGTCAAGTGTAATTCAGCCTAGGAAATGACTGTAGTTCCCCCTGCCTATGAGTACTGTAAAGAGTTATTGTTAAATACTTATGCCTTCCTTGTTCACGTGTAAATATCAGCTATTTGAACATTGCCCAGCCACGTCTTAAAGGTTATATCTATGCTGTAATGAGATGTGACCACAGCTAGTGTAAACATATCCAAACACGCAGTAAACCTGCCAGTTTAGGTATCAGTAACAATGTTTAGCTGTAGCTCTGTGGTTTCAAGCATGTATGGCAGATCCAGCTTGGCTCCTGAACTCCATGCTGCCTGGCTGTACTGCTCTTGGCACAAATGCAATTTTATATGAGAATGGTCGAAATATCACCTGTGAGTGCAATGTAGACATTGACTAAGCCTTCCTTATTCACAGTTCATCAGAAGTGAGAAGGGATTCGTTGATTGCTTTGCCTGTCTGTGAAAGAAAAATTTGACAGCACTTGAATACTTGAGTTTTTTCAGTCCTCTGCTCAGAACCACCTTACATGATGTGAAGTCATCTGCCGATAGATGTGTGTGTTTTGATTAGACAGTTGTATCATGCCACAGTCTAAAAGCTGTGATAGTAAGAGGCAAATGCAGGTGGTTCCTGTAAGCTGATAGAGAGCGAAAAAGTAGATTTGGCAGATAAAATGCCCAGCAAAGCAGCATTTTAGTAGTTTGTCAGTCTGATTTTGTAACTCTTCTTCATATACTTTCTCAATCTAGGAAAATTACTGAACTTGTTACTGCAGTAAGTGAGTTTTTTAAATCGTGAACAAGCACATTGCATTCGTTTTACTTTTTTTTTCAAAGCTAGCACAGGAAAGCAAGAAATTAAGTAACTGGACAGTGAGCCAGCACACCAGAGTGATTATATAAAGCTCTGAGACTTACAAGTTTAGTGACAGTATAAAACTTGTATTAAAACACTGGAATTCCTTACAATGAAAAGTGTGTATGCACTTGGTTAGTTAATGCATGTTCTGTTTTTGTCCTTGGTGGAGATCCGCAGACATTATTAGTTGTCTGCTTGTGAGAGCCAAATTTTCTGATCAAAAAAAATCACGCTAGTTTTTGCCCAATAGTAGGATTGTCTGCAGCATTGTCTGGAAATGAGACTACTGGGTGTTATGCTCCCAGAAGACAAGATGAGCTGTTTTCAGCTACACATCTCACTCAGTATACACAGACTCGTGTGTACATGATCGTCTGGTTTCTTGCCATATAAGCTGACATTAAGTGTCTTGTAAGATGTGTAAAAGCAAAGACAGTATGTCAATGCAATGATATAGACATGACTGAGCTGACTTAAATAAATCTGCTTAAAATATCCTGTTAAACTTCTGCTGAATATTTACTAGCCCACATACATTGTAATAAGGCTGGGTATTAGACACCCTGACCTGTCACCCAACTGTTCATTATTGTGAATATTTCTAAAATTATCCCTGGCTTTGACTATGCTAATTTTATTTTCCATTTCTCATATAGTCAGACAAGCCTGACTGGACTAGATTGGCTGCCAATCCTGCCAAAGCATTAGGAGATCAACAATTCAAACTGCTCTTCAGTAATTAAATGAGGTTGACATAGGAAAAACAAGTTATTTTTGTTTGCCTCTTTTTTCTAGTTTTATGAATTCTAGTGATAAATAGGCTATTCAGAGAGTGGGACAATGGGCTGCTCAGTTAAACAGAGTGGAGAAGTGTTTTCCTTATTTTTAGGCTACTAAGAAGGAGCTGTCACTCCTCATTTCTCTGCTTTCCTCAGCTCGTAGCAAGTTTCTTCTCAATAGTATTTTCTTACTTCTAAAAATTGTGGAGTAGCAGGATAATTTTCCCTGATATTTCTGCTTTTTCTCTCATCTCCTGCAAAGAGCTTCTACTGAACAAGAGCTGCTTCTGTTGTAATCTAAAGAGCAATGAGGCATCCCTTGAAAAAGTCACAGTGTGGAAACCAATAAAGAAATAGGAATCTGTGAAGACCAGCTTTACTAAAGCAAAAAGATGAGTGTTTTGTTCCAGATCCATCTGTATTCTGGTCTAGCAGGCTGAATGCCACCGATGGCTGACTGCTGTGCAACACTGAGCAGATGTGCTGTAGTCATAAGGGCATTTGCTGAGGCAAGCTTTTAGCATGGGTGCATTTGTGTACTAATGTAGCTGAACTGCTTCAGAAATGGAGTTGTCTCATTTTGGTGATGGTTTATTATCAGGTCCTCTGTGTTGTGATATGTGTAAGATTATAATCTTCTGCTGTGGGACTTTTCAGGCAAATATTTCAGCAGCTTCTCCATCTTCAGTCCTCAGGGAGGAAATGGATGATAATCACCTCACTGGTACTTTCTTCTGGTCCCTTCAGGGGTACCTTGCAGGCAGTGCAGCCAGAGTCGTGTTCTGCCGCAGGTGAGAAAGCCTCTGCTCCTGCAGGCAGACACAGCCTTTCTGCAGTTTACATTTCTCCAGGCTGTTTTTGTCAATCACTGACAATGTGGGAAAAATACTCAAAAGCATGAGCATGGATTGTCTCTTAAAAAAACCTGAAAATGCACCGTGGGAGAGTCGAGTGAGAAGAAGGTGGTGAAGCTGCCTCCAAACTACCCTGTGTGTGCCAGCTTTCCTGGCTGCCTCGCTGTGTGGCAGGCAGCTGCCATCCCTTGGCTGAGGGAGTCCTTGTGAGGACTTGGGATGCCTTAGCTGCATCTTTACTGATCTTATTGTGCTGCTCTGGTTATGACTAGTACTTCAAATAACTTTGAAGTGATGCAAGTAGTACCTTGTTACAATTTGTCAGCACTTGAGGGAGAAATATGCAAGTCTGACTAATTTAGTTTATGGATTCTGAAGTGGGTGTATGCATGTTTTGACCGTAGGGAGGGAAAGACACAAGTGTTTCTCTGTTCTGCCTTCAACTTAATGAGCAGCCCAAGTGATATAAAACAATTCTCATTATCTGAATGTTCTTTTATAGCAAAGGAAGCCTCCCAAAATATAAAAACAAACAAAAAAGTTAAAAGTGGGTGGTATCTGTCACGTCTTTTTCAGTTAGACTGAGGGCCATTCTGTGGTGATGATTACCTTGTGTTTAATATAAAATTGTAATGACACACAAAACAATTGTGCTTATTATGCCTCATTAACTGTAGTTTTCCCTATGGTACCAAAAATAAGCTTGAAAAAGCACAACCTTCCTCTGGGCCTTGCAGTCCACATCTGAACATGGAAGATCATTATGATGTATTTCCTATACCTGGCATAAAGTAGAAAATAGAGAGGCTTAAACTGCTAGACTGCCACAGAGGTATTAGTTGCTTGGTCATATTTACTGATGAAATTTTAGTCTCCTGGTGCCATTACATTTGCAAGTAGGCTTTGAGAATCCTTCCAGGAAATAGCTGACCTGCTACACAGAGTGGATGCTTAATGAAAAATTCACCTCAGTTTAGTGTGGAAAAAAGGTTACTATATTTTGTACTAAGCTAGGTAGAGAAACTGTATTTCCCACAATCAAAAAAGATGCAATAAAACATTATTTTCCATTATTATTATTTTTGTATCACTACTGGTGACTGGAAACCAAAGGAAATGAAATGTTTTAAAGTACAGCATTCTTTAAATATGCTTATTATTAAGAGCTTATGTTATGCTGACAAGATCTCCTCTAATACCTTTAGAGGAGATACCTTCAGTAGCTATTTCTCTGACACACAGCTTGTTGTTCACTACATGGTTTTTTTTGAACCTCCTAAGTATAGCAGTGTGCATCCTAATAAATATCACACTGGACACTTAAAAATAGTTTGAGTATTTGAAATTTGTCTTTCAGTGTTCTGGTGTGTGTATTCAGGTGTTTTATATGTAGCTTGTCAGTAAAACTCCAACCCGTCTTTGGCCCAACAGCCCAAAATACTGCTCTGTACAGTAATTATTTCTTTTTCCTTTGGCTCATTTAGTGTCAATAATAATAAAATTAACCGTGTGATTAATATAACATCACACTGAATAGAAAGTGTGGGTTTGGGGGAAAAAAGGCTTGAGAGAGAAAGTGATTTCAGTGCCAAGATTGCCATATAAAACATCAGATTTTAAACATATTAAACCTGCTGATAAGTACACTTAAAAGTTTTGTGTATTATCTCTGTTAAGAAATACCAGTGATATGAGCATACCATCTGGAGTTAGGTATTCATGAATTAGTTTTGCTAATTAAATCTTTTTTAGTCTTTGAACAAACCACTTTAATCTCAATTTTTCTCTCTGGAATGGAACTCATATTACCTATTACCATAAGACTAGAATTTTTTTTTTAATGATTCATGATTGTTTAAAACCTCTCTGTATTTATGGCAGTATAATATCCATCCTAAGCCAATATATATCAGACTATATAGTCATTATGGTGATTCTTGATGTTCTTTTTAGTTAATGTTTTTAGAAATTGTCAGAGAAACATAGCAACAAGTAATCATCCATTTTCCCAATACCTTTGCCAGAACTTTCTGATACTTAAATATTTTTTGACTAAATGTTTTATGGATATTTTCCTTGACTTCTATAATAATTTTCAGCTTTATCTACTTTTTAAAGAAGAAATTAGTTTAAGGTATATAATCTTTCAATGGTGTAAAATGTTTCCAGCCCACCAGTAAGAACCTTTTTAATAGATACTGTATGGCAGATGCAATGATCTTATTTAGGAAACAAAATCATAGGTTAGAATTGCACATTAAAAGTATAATTTATAATATATAATACTATATGGCTATATAAGTCTGTTATATAGGAATTATGCAGGGTATACCATGATAAATCTGAAGTCTCCGTTCATAACAAAAATGTCAGAATTTGAAGGATAAATGTTCTGCAGGATTTTTCAAAGTTCTTAAAATAAATAGGAAATACTGTATCTGCAACTCTTAAAGCTTCTTTTGATTTAGGAATACTGCTCCCCAAATCAGTGTCCCCACCCAGATTCTCCCAAATGCTTTGTCCATCTTGCAGGTGATGGGAGAATAACCTTAGGGTCTGGCCATGCCTGCCAGGGTAGCTGGGACTACAGGCACCACCTTGCCTGGCTCCTGTAAAAAAAGTAACTCTGTTCTGGTCAGAACTAGGACACAGCTTTAAAAGAGTTAGCTCAAATGAACCATATAGAATTGTTTGAAAGTTGAATAAAAAACCTACTCCCTGAAAACAGAGTGGGGCTATCTAAATTGATGGTAGTGCTTTTCTGGATGATTAAACAGTGTAGAAGGAATGGCCATTTGTAAGTTGTTTGGGGAACAGCCATAGTTATTTAGGGCATTTGAGCATGCCACAGGCAGCCCACCCTTAGCAAAACAGTCTGGTTATGCCAAATATGGTGGAGAGCTGAAGGAAAGTGGTTTACAGTTCAATTCAAACTCTGAATTTATTCTGTAGTTCTCTCTTCCAGTTCTTTAGAAGTGCTGTAATTTCCTCTGAAACCCAAGTCAGCGTGGGATGTGCTTCTTCTTCAGCAGGATACGAGAAAGCGTGATATTCTTCCTTTCTATAAATGTAGAGGTCTGGAAACAAGGACTTATTGTTTACCCCTTGGAGTGTAGTACAACAGCATCTCTAATCTGTGAATCTTCAAGTGCAGAGGAATAGGAAAGAAACTATTATTAACTAATAATTAGGCTTTTTTAAAGAAACAAACATGAGACATTGAGACATGGGCCAATCAGACTCTTCTTCTCCTGTGTTTCCTGAGATTCTCTGCAAAATCATTCAACAGGCTCATCTGGGCCACAAACTACAGTGTAGAGGAAAAAAACCCAAACAGGCCTGGTCAAGGAGGAATCAGCTTTGGCAAGAAAAAGTTTTGTAGCATATCAAGCAAAATGGCAAAAGTGGGGTTTTTTTGCCAGAAAATGATAGAATTTATTTTCCAGTTTGATTAAAAGAGAGACCTTTGATCCATATTTGTGTGTTCTGTGGAATTAGGCTGAGATTTTTTCCAGAGAAAGAAATTTTCTAATTAGAGGAAAATGAGATTATCTGGATTAGTTCTCAAGCACAGCATGTTTAAGTGCATTAGATAATAATCCAATTGTTTTGTTATTTTGTCTTCTTTTCAAAATATGACAACTTGGAAAAATTCCGCCTTACTTGAAATTTTTGCAATGAGTTGCGTGTCATCATTTTCCTACCTGTAATGGATTTTGTATCAGTACATATTCAAGTCCACTTACATAAATCTGGTAGAGAAACTAACCTTTAATGTGGACAGTGCAGTGATCTACATATATGCCTTTTTATACCACTTGGGTAGGGTAAAGTCCCAGTGTAGATAGATAAATTCAAGTATTTGAAGATTTCAAATATCCCTCCTTTATAACAGGGGGTTTTATTACTTAAGCCTGAACTGTCATCATTGCCAATCCTCATGCATCCAAAAAGTAAATGATGGCTGATGCCATTATAGCATGCTCAAGAGGCTTGCATATAGTTTTGTTTTAAATTGCAGAGAAGATAATGAAGTAGAATGACTGAATTCTCAATGCCATTTCCTTCTCTTTCCTTAGTTCTAGCACACTGAACTTTTCTTTGCGGTCTAAAAACACAGAAGGTATTTTGATTAGGGACCATTAAAAATGGTTGTTAATAGTTGTAGTGTCTTTAATTAGTTTCATTGATAAATGAAAGAGGTAATTTTATGACTTACCTTCCTTCCTGCCACCTATATTTCCATACCAATGGGGATATGTATAGGCTAGTAAAGCTTCGTAGGCTCTTGTCTTGCCTTTCTGAGTGATTTACAGCAAAACAAACAAAACCAAACAACTTTGAAGTGTTACAAAAAGCCTGCTACCTGAATATGAAGTAATTTGTGCGTTTTCCAAGTCTGACGTGTCGTTGGAGTACATGTGAAGACTCTCTTGGTTTGACAATCCCATATGTTGATTTTCTTTTTGCCATGGCACCTCTGGGATGTTCCCAGGACACTGTGCTTACTGTTTCCCTTTTCTAAAAAGAAGCCAACCATGATCCATCTACTCGTAGCTTGGAGGACTAGGGCTGACATTTCAGTCCATCCTACTATTGCTTCAAGAGGCTGGCTTGCAGTTTATCACTTGGGACAAAAGTAATAATTTTGAATGTATCATAGATAATTTTTTTAAAAGCATACTGTTAAGGTTACATCTTTGATGAATTTAGTACATGGTCACCTCTTTTCCTGAGTCACTCTGAGGCTTTGAAGAGTTCCTCAGGGTTCATCCTGAGATGACTGGGATGCACAGACATGTCCTCTTGTTCCACTTGTATTTTTCTGCTCCTTTCATTTTCTTGCATGATTTATATCCATTGCCTCAATAAAATACAGTTCCTCATATAATGAGAGTTTCACATCAGCAATGCCACAGCTCTGTTCCTGGCCATTGTGAAGTTAAATGGAATGAGAGCTTTGTGGCAGTTATGTCTTATGATGTTCATACATTTGCAGTGCACACTTAGTAACAAAGCTGTGCAAAGGTGTGATTGGGCTCTGCTGTGAACAGAACAGTGAGTAGATTAGGTGTTAAAGGTACCTGTGGTCATCCTTTTCTCATTGTTTGCCCTAACTTGGATCAGTTTAGTTGTCTGATTGATATCAAACTCTTCACAAAAATCATTTTAGCATGAGGGAGGCTGTGACAAACTTGATTGGCTGTAGGGTGGTAAGTAATGGTGAAGCCAAAGAATAGTAGCAGCTGCTTGGGCTCATCTCTCAGGTTCATTGAGCTGTCACAGTCACTCTGCTATCCTTTGAGAAGAGTTAATTTCTGTAACATAGAGGGTGAAGGGGGTGGATCAGCTGTAGAACAGGCCACAAGTTCACATTCATTTGCATCAGGGTTTCAGAACTGAGAAACAAAACCAAAGCTCTGCCTGCCAAATGTGGGTTGGTTAGTACCTATGCTGACATGTTGCTGGATAGTTTTCAAAGCCGTGCAGAGTTTTCAGTTCTGTTTTTCTTTCACCTGCTGTCATTACAAAAGCCCTGCAATTGATCAACAGATGAACTGTTGAACAAAAATCTTAAAAAGTAGAAGAAGAATATGTAAAAGTTGAGATGATAGACCTCTAACACAGTCTGTCTCAACATTGCCACGTACCACCGATATAAAAAAAATCAGTATGCAAAGCAGATTAAATGCATAAATTATGGTTATGTAGAAACCATTAGCCTTTTAGGAAACGAGAAATTGGGCAATTTTGTGGTTAAGTTAGCAAAAGGAAGTAACTTGATCAAAATGTTCTATTAACAAGTGAAGTTTTTAGAGGAAAAATTATTGCAAATTATATGCATGAATTTATTACATATTTTGGAAAAAAAATCATTATTCCTTTGGAATAACAGTGAAAAATATAAATACCTTATACAAACTGTAGTATAGAAGCTAAGCAAAAACTGTCCCACTTGAAAGTAGCAACCTGTAGCATTTAGATGAATTTTTCCATTCTCCAACCACATAATAAACATGATCTAGTTGATCTTTTTGCTGTCTTTGCGAGTGGTAGTGGCTCTGTATTGTAGAAAAGCTGTTTTTGATGTTGAACTCTTTTCATTATGTTTTTATAAGTGTGTAGTTGAACTTTCAGAGGTTTTCTTGGGGAAGCCTGTCATTTCTCTGTTGCTGAAACTGTTTCTCCCTTGAAGAAAAAAGTGAAGGCTTTTCTTTCGGGACCAGCATCACTTCATCCTTAAACACTTCTGAATAAAAAAGTTGAGATTCTAATTGTCATGCATTCACTTCTTTTTCATAAACAAGTCAGAAGAAATGTGGAAGGATTTTAAACAGAGGAATGCAAACTTGAACTGCTGTTTCTAATTTCACAAGCTAAAGAATAATAAATAATACACAAATATCTGTAAAGCTGCACAGAGGTTTTCTTGGCTTGATGTGCATTTTTCTGTGAGCTAAGTTCTAGTTTAGAACTGCTGACAAGTTGATTACAAATTACTGAGCTGTTCCCTAAATACTTCAGTCTTTGTTCAAGTAGTTTGCTTTACTCAAATTATAATCTAGTTCACGCTTCTTAATGCATTCATCAGTTTGTGGATTAACTTGTGTGACTAAGTCTGATGCCATAAGGTCAGAACAGTATTACCAAACCTCAGCAATTTCACGTGGATAGTGAATGTCACATATTATTTTTTTAAGTCAT
Source organism: Passer montanus (assembly GCF_014805655.1). Taxonomy (NCBI): domain Eukaryota; kingdom Metazoa; phylum Chordata; class Aves; order Passeriformes; family Passeridae; genus Passer; species Passer montanus. The sequence goes on from NW_024364270.1 coordinate 7,490,190, forward strand.
GCATTTTTTTAAAATTTGTTTTCAAGTATGTTTTCATAACATTCAAGGAAAGGCCGAATTTTCCTTTTCTTTGCTATGTTATTTTAAAATGTTTACCGGGATGTATTTGAGTGATTTAATAGGCAAATGTAATTGGATTTTTTTCCTCCTCATGTTTCAGCAGAAGTGTTTGGACAACAGATATATATTTGTAAACTGCCGTTCTATTAATATTTCATTATTACTTAATTTTTCATGGATTATATAGGGGTGACAGGTTGGAATCAGAATTTAATACTTTGGGTTATCTTTGTTAATGATATGCAATGTTAATTTTTTTTAAATTTAAAACAAACTCCTGAATCAAGCAATCAACATATTGCTTGACACTTTGTTGCTTTATTATCTTTATTTTACTGAATAACATAGCATGATCTTTGATTCAGTAGAAGGGGAATGTTTTATTGAAATGAAGAGATGTTTGTAGAAATTAATTTCCATTTCTCACTTGTTTTCATAGTTCAGTTGAAAGCTGAAAGTTTACTAGTTTTCTTTAGAAAATATGCTTCTTAAATCCAGGCAGATTAGATTAGACAACATTGTCCATGTTTAGCTGTTGTTGGTCTTGCACTCTTCCAGCATGAAAGTGCTTAGAGAAGGTTTAATATACCAGCCTGGTATTTTTCAGTCTTATTAAATTTTAATTGTCAGTTTCACTGAGATAGTTGAGAAGTTAAGCATGTTAAATGTGAAACTAACATTTTTTAATATTCATTTTCATTTTGAAAGCAATTGAATGCCTGAGAACTTGACCTACTCTCACTGCAAGGTGGCTAAAAGCAATCTTTAAAGTTTAATAGAGGTCTAGTTTGATATGGCCAAAATTATAACGCTTAAGCAACTATTTATTTTCCTACTTAGTGCTGCATAATTTCTTCTGTTGCCTTTTTTTTGTTAATCCCAGACAATAAACAGAAGAAGAAAAATTCCTTTAAAAAGTTTCATTTTCCTGCAAAAGACATGTAAATAACATAGGAGTTCTCAATCATTAGGATATTCTTCAGTTTATACTTGACTAACAGTAAGGGTGATGAAATGGATTTAATTTTTAACATGCCCATTAATATTGAGTATGATCTATGGAAAATTAAGCAATTAAGTTCTAATGGACTGACTGTTTTGTAGGTGATTCACTAACAGTCCATGCTATGATGGACTATTACTTCTTTAAGACCTGGGTCTGTTTTGGTCACTCCGTTCATGGACAGGGAGTTAAGCAGCAGGCAAAAATGTAAATATTGCTAAGCTCTTTCATTCACAGCTTCCTTTTTCTCTAGTGCTGATTAGGGTCTTCAATATTTGAAAATTTGAATTTTTAATTAAAGATTAAAACATAGCATATGTATGTACACTTTAGTATCTTCTGAATGTTAAATGTTCCCTTTTGCAACTTAGCTAATATAGATATTATATGAAAAATATTTATAAAGAATAATTGGAATAAACATCCATTCTAAATTCCAGGATTACTGATCTAGTTTCTTTTTCTTTTAAGGATATTTGTTTTTCTTTTCTTACTATGTACAGATGGAAAATAGTTGAGTGCTGGAATTTAGTTGGAGTCATAGGGTGGGCTTTTAACAGGAATGTGGATTCACTTTAGTATAACCTTGCTGCTGTTTCTGAATATGCCTAGAGTTGAACCAGTGCTATTACAGTTTTGAAGAAAAAGTTTTAAGATACAGAAGCTAATAATTGAAGTTCTTTTTTTTCTCTGAAGGTTAGCTGCATTACTTAGAACAAAGTAGGAGTGAAGTTCCTTGAGTAGCTCATGTAGCTTCTTCTCCATATATGTACACCATCCTCCTTTACTCTTGCTCACATACCAAAACCCAAGAGGACGTGGCTGCTGCAGATAATTAGCTGTTCATAATTTCTAGGGTGTATGAGTATCATCTCTACACATGTTCTATGCAGCTGGAGATAGATCTTTCTTCTAACTAGCTCTGTATTTAAATAGACACGAATTTTTCTATCAAATTTATCTAGTTTGGATAAATGACAAGACCTTGGTTTTCATGTTTCCATTAATGATAAATGGTCAGATTATCATGTTTCATGTCTGCTATTTTCTGCTATTGCCACTTCTAGTGCATCACACAAGTTTAATTATTCACAGTTTTACAAGTTTAGACAAAAGTACAAATGGAATAAATTTAAAAATAAATAGAGTAGATTAATTATTGATTGATATTAAAAACGTGATGCAGATTATTTTGCAAAATGCACATTAAAATATTGTTTTAAAAATTATGTTAACTCAGATAACTGTTAGAGCCTATGACTTGAAGTGTAGAGGAGAAAGTATTACACTGAACAGTGTTAACAGTGTTTTTCCACTCTAACAGATAAAGAGATGAACTGAATCATCTTTTGTTCATGTTTGTATTTACTGAGCTTCGGAATGGTTGGGAGTAAATAACTATGTGGCAGGAAGTTGTTATCAATAGATCAAATGGTCATTTGATGTAATGCTCTGTTATGGGAGATTAGAGTGAAAACAGAAGTCCCTGTAGATTATATGGAACATGCAGTTATGGGAAACTGGATGCTCGTTTACTGCAGCAGCAAAATAAAGTTATATCTTCACAAATTATTTTGAAAAATAATATACAAGTCTGTGTTTTTCTTCCAAGGGCTAATGCCTACAGACTGGCTAGTCACTTTCATTGGTACTTCCTAACGGTTTTCTGTGTAAAAAGGGAAGAGTAGCAGTAATGGGGAAATTTCAGAATTCTGCACATTTGCTAACCAAGTGTAAAAGTTGAGTGAACCTGAGAATAGGCTTAGTGGCTGTATTTCAAATTGATGGAACATTTTGTGACTTTTGTTGATTCATTGATAAATTATTTCTCATTAAATACTAGGCTAAAATGAATTGGCTCATAGAAGTGATAGTTTATTTTCATATGGAAATATTCCATATATTTTCTTTCTTGGATTTACAGAATATGATGTGCTTAATTGAATGACATGGTTTTTATGAATTCTAAATTGATTAATTAATTATTTTTCCCAGTAGTGACTAGTTTATTCTGCTCAGAGGAAATTCTGTGTTTGCTGCTGTTTCCATGCCTGTGGTAGGATGATTCTGCAACAAACCGCAGCAGCTTGGAAGTGATGCAGTTTCTGAGGAAAAAAAATGCCTATGTCAATTATCAACCTACATAGCAGTGTTACATTAAAACTACCTTGAAATTTTGTATTAGTCAGAACTGGTGGAAATTCTTGAAAGACAAAAAGGGCTCGACTGAAGTGTCAGAGTTAGTTGCTACTTAAGCTGATGTTTCAGTGCATCTGGAAGGGAGAATATTCTGACGTATGTTGTGTTTGGTGGAAAGGACGCACATCATCTTTCCATCGCTTTCTTTCATTTAAAGAAATGTGAAAGTAGAACTTCTTTATGAAACAGCTTTGCATAATGTGGTTTTTTTTCATGTTCACACGCACTGTAATTGTAATGCCAGTTAAATTAGCTTCCTAAATTCTGAGTAGCAGAGGTTGTGTTTTCATAAAATGTTCGTTCCAATTCCTTTTTTAAGTAGCTTTTGTGCCACTCAACAAAACTGCAAAGGGAGCACATGTGGAGCTTTAAATATTTTTTTTACCTAAAGTCCTTTATAGATGGGCTATAAAAGCACATTGTGTAACATAATAAATTGTATGGAAAGGGACCAAATGTTTTTCTAGTAGAAAAAAAAATGGATTTTAGTGATCTGTGTAGTATGTTTATATCCATATGGCGTATTTTTAATCCTCATTACTTACCTAACAGTTCTTTCAATTCCTGTGTCATATGTCAAATTTTAATACTTAAGAAAGGATCACATCTACTGTGGAAAAAATTCTTGCTGTTTAGAGTCAATAGGCTTAAAAAAAAATTTAAAACGAGAAAGATGTCTCAGTTCCACATTTGACCCTGAAGATTTTTATTTATAGGTGGTATGAAATAAAATGGTCCTTTCCCTTGGTTACAGTAATTTCTAGAGACATATTTTTGTAAAAAAACTTCCTTTTCCCAACTGAAAGCTATATGCCTTCAGAGTGCATGTAAATCACCTCTATGAAATGTGAGTCTCACAGTAAGATGCAGAGAACCAGAGGGCTGGGGGAAAAAAATAACCAACCTCACCTCCTGTTCCATAAAAATAGTTCCTTTGTGGGGTTTGTCTCCCTAAGAAACTTCCTGATACTTGCATACTCTGTCATGTGTAATTGGATTGTAGCTCTTTATGAATACTGTTTTCTCCTCTTGACAGCATGGGGTAACCTTGGAAATGTTCTCAAGAGCCAGAGCAAGATTTCTGAAGCTGAAAGCGCCTATAGAAATGCCTTGTACTACCGCAGCAACATGGCTGATATGCTTTATAATTTGTAAGTATGTGTAGCTTTCCTGGGGTTAAATTGTATTTGAAGCCTGGTGTGAAGAGACCTTCTGATTTACTTGTTGGAAATGGAGATGATGTTTTTTGTTGCTTTGTAATAGTTATTTCATTAATTGTGCTCCTTAAACTATGGGGTGGACAGGACTTTTTCTTGGTCAACGTTATCATATATTCATGTAATCGGTATGGGCAAGGTAAACTTACCAATCTGTTTGCTTCAAAAAAGCAAAAAACCCTACACTAAACAAAGTACCAATAGATGAGTTATGAGCTCTAGCCCTCCATCTGTTTGAGACTCAATTAAATTGTGAGGTGTTATTTAGACTTCTTTTTTAAGTCTGAATAACACTTGGTGAGCAGAGTGGGTGTAAGCATTTCTAAGCATAGACAAATACCCTTCCGTTAGCTCCAGAGGTCTGAAATGTTAAAACAGCAAATTACTTTTCTCCTGTGACTGACATCAGAGCAGCATAGGTTACATAAAGTTTAATTACTTGAACCCTGTTGTAGGTGAGTAAGAGGATAAATAACATGAGCATCAAAATAATTATTCATCGGGGGAAAGATTTCCCATCTCATTAATGTACCAAATCATGAAGATGGAAGCGAGCACTGTGCCAGTGCCAAGCTTTGCTGTGAGGTGGGATTCTACCATTTGTCCCATGGGGAGGGAGTCATTCCCTGGCTGTCCCAGCTGGGCATCCCACTCAGCACTGCTTGTCCTGCTGCCCTTCCTCCCCCTCCTGTGACCCAGCCAGGGCAAGCCTTGGAGCAGGGCTCTGCTGCTCGCCAGGGTGGTCACCTCCACCAGCCATATGCGCTTGTTTCATGATGGGTGTGGAGGACAGAATCCAGTGACTGCCATTCCATAGGCAGCCGTTGGAAGATAATATCCTCCATGCAGCACAAAAGCATGTCTGTAAGATACACAAAATGTGCAAAAACTGCATTCAAATAGTAAGCCTCTTCAAGTCAATCAGTCAATCAAAAAATATTGTTCCGCCTGTAAGTCTAGTTTAAAATAAATGCTTATAATATGTGAAAATGTTTATGATAATAGTATTTTTTTAGTAATTTTTTCTTTGTTTAAAAAGGAAGAAGTTGACCATTTCATTAATTTGCCTTGCAGTTAAGCAAATTAATTGATGAAACTCAAAATAATTTAATGATAGAATTTATTTTCCAGAATGAAATCCATGTTTCATAATATGTGTATTTTTGCTAATCATTTAATTACACAAATACATGTATGCAGAGAATTTCCCTCACTGTTACGCAATGAGGAAGATGGAGAACATATTTTTAAGAGAAATCTTTTGGTCACATTTTAAAAATAGCTTCTGAACACAGCAGAAGATTGTGGGAAATAAAGTGATAATATTGATATATGGATATTTCCTATATGCTATTCGTTTTGAAGGTGGAAATTATAACTATTAAATTTGTTGTATGCCTGTACAGTACTTTTTTCTTTTACTGTGTTGTAAAGAGAAGCTGAAGTTAATTCCAGGGTAAGAAGAGGAAAGGGGGCTGGATGACAAAGACAGGGACATAATAGAAATCAGACTTCAGTCTTTTCACTGTTCTCAGAATAAGCTGCTCGTCTTCCAGTTTTCCATTGATACACAAAATATATGTCTATAAACCTTCATCTCTATTTTTGAACAGAGAAGTTTTTGAAATTCTACTGAATTTTTGTGGAAGGATTTTAACTAAAATGCTGTTTGGAATATATAGGGCACAAGAAATTAAATTTAATTCTTAGCCTTTCTACTACTACATTGAATACATAGAATCCCTTATTTTTTAAACAAGCTTTACAAAACCTTCAGTTATTCAACAATAGTTGAAAAAGCTTGCATAATTTTCATTTTTTTCTTTTTGTATGCTTTGTCAGTGCTGGATGCTTCAATATCCAGCATGAAAAATAGATGGTAAATGAAGTTTGTCCTTTGATAGTACACAAATGAATCAATTCTTTTAAGCACAAACCCTCAAGAGCTCCTTTGCAAGTTAAACCCATCCTTGGCATGTAGTTCTGTGGGAGTCTTTTACAAAAATCCTCTGTTAATGGAAAATGTGTCTTATATGTGCTTACAAGAGGCCAGTCAGTTTTGCTGTTTCTGGTTTTTCAATATGTGCCTTTGTAACTAAAATAATCACTCCATAGAACTCCAGGAAAAAAGTATCTTTACAGATTTTTACAAGCACTGTATGTCTTTCACGTGTCCATTATTGTTTCTAGGCACCTATGCCTTGGTATTTGATGAAAATTAATTGGCATGTGTAGCTCAGTGTTCACTTATAGCAGTAACAAATTCAAGTGCTCTCTGCTGAAGAACAAATTATTAAGGTTTAACTCACAATTTTAATGGATAACAATCAAAGAGAGAAACTACATAAGCAGAAGCTCTTGATCTCTTTCCTTATTTTTCAATAAATTGAAATGTGAGGTTAGCTTAGAAGTTGACTACTAATACATTAACATCCAAAGGATTTAACAGACTAGATGAATGCCTGAATTCAATGCTGTATTTTTGTTTTTTGACTTATACCATATGGGTCTGAGTTACAGCTGCTTTTGCCATTTAAAAAAAATTTAAAATGCATTAATACATAACTACATTATCTACATTTGAAGGTTTGCCTGATTATGAACATCTTATATTTGTGTTCTCAATGCTATGTAGCTCTGGTGATTTCAACTAAATTTCACAGGATAGTAAATCAGCATAAAATGACCTATCTTTCTCTGCTTTTTTTTAACTGACAAAACCATATGTTTTAATACTGTGAAGTACCAAGGACAGAGCTGTAGAGAAACCATAGTTTATTCTTTCAAACAAGGCAATGTTCAGAAGATTAAAAACAAACTTATTTTTGTTTGCTTTGGGTTTTCAGTCTTTGTTACTTTATGATTGTTAGCTAAAGCTTATGGGATTTTTTGTATTGTTTCAAATTGCTTACAATTAGTGTCTAAAATAAAATTGTTTATCAGTTAAAAGACAGTTTTGCATATATTATTTCACTTGTGTTTAGGCCTGGCCGTGCTTCAATTATTCTTTTGTCATCCATATTAGTAATCTATGTTACCTTGGGTTTCTCATGTGATTGTAAGGATGTTCTCAATCAGACATAGATATTGAATATTCCTTTAAAATTATACTTAATTTCTAGCAATCAGCTATCCCCTTGCTTCTCTCCTTAATTATCTCATTTTGCCTGTACTGATATAGGACTGTGTGTATAAGTTCGTAATTCAAATACTTTAATTTCTTTGAATAAGATTGGATTATGAATTTCCATAAACTTTACATTGTAAAACGTATGGTATTATATCAATAAATGTGGAATTTTTAAAATGTTTCTGTTAGAAATTTCAGCCACTATTGAAGGCTATCTATCCTAGAAAGTCTAGGGTTGTAATGTTCTACAAGCAAAGTTTAACTTTGCATCCTTAGGTAAAAATCAATACAAGCAAAATTCTTGTCTGTTATTGTTAGGCTTTAGAAAGGTTGTTGGCATAAAAAACTCCTTATCAAGAGACAAAAACTCTAAAATCAGACTAACCTACAAACATGTGCTGAACTGTGGTTGAACCTTCCCCAGACGAAGTTCCTGCAGCAACCACCTAGTATGAAACAGGTCAAGGTTATGGTTCCTCTTCCTTGATAGCTCAGAAGTTTTTGTCACTCAGGATGTTGAGTTAAAAAGCAAAGAGGATGTGTCATCTGGTGTCTAAGTACTTGATTATTATTTTTCTCAGCTATGAAAGCAAACTGGTTGCAAACCTGTTTGGAATGAATCTCTGCTTTTCCAGCTAGTTCTTCCCCTGTCAAAGACAGCAGCTAAAATGTGTGTCTTGCTGTAACCAAAGATGTCTTGATAAATCTTGCTGTGTGTCAGATTGGCTCTTGAGGTAGCACCCAAAGGTCACTTAGGTGACTGGTGGTTTCCTGCTGTGCAAAACTGCTCTGGGACACTTTGTAGGGGCTGTATGAAGTACAGATAGCTTTCAAAGTTATAATGAGAGGTGAAAGGTATTCAGTGCCCTAGCTATTCAATTATATGTCTCAGTATTTGAAATTGTGGGCACTTAGCTTTACATAAACTTCCACCATTTTATATAATTAGGAAAATAATGGTTCATGTCTGCCATTCAGTTTCAAGAAAGACCCCTCTTGTAGGAAGTTCTGTCCAGTTCTCTGTCTGTATTGCTGGGGCACATGAGGGGGAATAGGCATCTGGTTTGAGGACTGCAGTCACAGCACAGCACTGCCCATTGTCCAGAGGAATGAGAAAGACTGGAACAGTGCTATTCCTCATCCTCATAGCGGCCCTCCCTCTGTCAAGGCAATAGGGGTTGTGCAAGTTGATGTGGTCCTGAAAGGGTGGTATTCCCAACCAAACTGTACCAGTAACAAAAAAAAAAATGGGACAATATTTGCTGACCAATTTGCATTGCATTTGGGAAGGTCTGCCCCCAGGTCTGGGAGAACATAACAGCTTTACTGCACTGTCTGAAAGATTAGAGGTTGTTCTGGGGGTGATTGTTTTGTTTTGGTTTTTTGGGTTTTTTTTTACTACTGGTGTGACAGATTACTTAGTGGGTTCTGCAGAGGAAATGGTTATTCTCTCTGTGTTTGGGTTCTTATTGATTAAAAAGTATGCTTTGTGGTAGTATCCATACCTACCTTTCTACCCTCAAGGCTTGCAAATGACAGTGAAAGAGTTGCCTTAGGCGAAGCAGATCTGCTCTTGCTGTGTGACTGGAGACACATCTGTGTGGGGAATAACAGAGGATTTTCCTCCATTCCTTTCGTTGTTTGCCCAGGCAGCATTTAGGTAGATACAGTCTTTTGTAGATAATCCCACCTGAAATCAATGGGATGAATATAGCTTGAGGCATAGAAGAACTGCAGTCATGGCAAAGTAATAGCTAACAGGCCCTGTATTAGTTGTTATAAACCAGTAAACAAAATTGATTAAACAGTTTCAATGTTGTACCTGGGTTGAAAATGTTATAAATATTTCACTAACACATGTTTACTTTGGCAGTTGCGGTTTCTGTATATCGTACTTGGCCAATTTATGCCAGTTTTAGTCACTGAGGAGTTTACTTTGTAAGCAGACCAGCTGACTAGAATAGGACTACCAACAGGAAGAAATTCTTATGAAACTTGTGAAATACCATAGGCCATCTACCGCTTATTTATATTCTGTGACTGCCTTCTAGATCTCTGAAAACATTTTTGTACTATTAATATTTAGTGACTTTCAGTCAAAACCATAGCAGAGTAGGAAGACAGGAAGATTTTTCATTGTTGAAGCAAGATAGGTAAAAGTTGGCAGCTAAAGAATTCAGGAAGGTTGCAAACAACTAATTTGGGGGGAGGTGGTTTCCTGCATGAACTGAATGAGCAATTCTGTCTACAGAAATGATGTGCTTCATTTCCAGATAGTCAGAATGTGCTTCCAATTTTTTTTTTCTTCCTATTTAAAAAACAGGATTATGAGCCACTTCCTAAGTCACTTGGAGAAGTTTACTACTCCTGCAAGCAGTCAGCACATATCCTCCATTTTGTAAATTATTAACACTCCATGTAAAAGTACCTGGAAGTAATGCAGGCAAAAAAAATCTTGTTGTAAAGTTCCAGAATCTTGCTAAGTATTATAGTTAGAACTTATCTCCTAATTAATCCTAAATTAATTCATGGACATTTTATAACTGTCTGCTGTGTGTCCTATTATTTAAGTAGCTTTTTCTTTTCCAAATACTTTTATCTTTCTGTATTTCACAGAATCAAAGAACGTGTAATATTGGAAGGGAGCACAGGGGGTCATCTGGCCCAACCTCCCGCCTCAAGCAGGGTCATTCCAGAGCACAAGGCAGAGGATTCTGTCCATACTATTTCTAAATATCTCCAGTGAAGGAGACTCCACAACCTCTCTGGACAATCTTTTCCATTGCGTGGTCACCTGCACAGTGAAGAAGATCTTCCTTATGTTCACTTATTATTTCGCAGTAGTTATCTTACTAAACTACAGAGGCCATGTTTTTCCAGTTCTGGCAGTAAACTGTCTTTGCACAGAAGTTGCATATTTTCTTTAACATCTTCATTTGTCTGCCTTACAGCTGGGAAGGTGAGCTGGGGAGAATAAAAAGTTTTGGAAGTATCAACTTGAAGCAGCTGTTCCTGCATTTTGGTCTTTTTGTGGGGACGTTTTTGTGGTTAGGTTTTGTATTTAGTTAGTTTGGCATTTTTAGTAACTGTGGAAAGTTGAAGTGGTCGTAAGGACTTTAAAGTCTTCATCCAAGTTTATCACTGGAACTTACTCTTTTGGATCAAGCCTCCTTACTTCAAGGATGTCTTTTCCTTTGTTCATCCTTGAGTAAGGAAAAAAGAAGTCTTTGTAACCACAAAATTTAGGTACATACTCAACATGTGTCCGTTGCTCTGCTCCACCTCTGGCTTATGTCCTATGCTTCTCACTGTATTGATGTCTTTGTTGTTTTTCTGCTCCTTCTCCCCTTTTCCAAAAATCTCTGAGGAGGAGTTATGATTTTACATTCAAGCAAAGAAGTGAAAGGCATGTCAAGAGCAGATCTGCTCCTGGCTACAGGGGATGCTTGTTTATGCAGCCAAGTGGCCACAGGGAGGGTGAGATACTGGAATCTGCAGTGCCTGCAAGGTGTGAACTCAGGGATGTTCTTCCACTGCATCTAGAGAAGTCAGCTTTTTCCTGACTTAGTTTAACCTCAAACTAAAACTGGACACTCATAAATCTAGTAATGTTTGTACAGCCAGAAGCTGTAGTGGAAACTAGCGATCAATCAGGACCAATTTCACAAGGAGAAGAGGCAGTTTTATGCCTTGGTAAGATCATATTCTTCTCTTTCTTCTCCCAGACTCGTAACAAATACAAATAGAACACTAATTGTTAGGTAGAATTCAGCACTCAGTCCTTCATCTGAGCTGCTTGGATTGTATATATGAGAAAGGGAGAGAGAGAGAGACACACATGCTGACATACTGACAGTTAATGGAACAGCTTTTAAAAGAAAAACATCTTTTGGAAGAGAAGTTAAAAAAACCCACCTCAAAGTCTCAAGTAATAAATCTAAAGTGCCAGTATTTGAGCATGTAGTGAATGCAAAAGATTAATTTGTAATAATTGCAAATAAAAGTTCTTTTAATCACAAAACCACAAATGTTGTACACTTAGCAAAGTAATTCGTTTAGGTGAAGTTGACCAATTACTGTATTACTTCTCTCAATATGTTACATTATTTATTCCAGAATTAAAATAAGAATGGAATTTCTTAGATAAATGGTTTCAAAATTGTGTGTAAGAATGATTTTGCTTTTTAAAAAATTAAGAAGCAGCTTAAATGTCAGACCATGCACCTCATTTTTTCTGTTGATTCTCCTGCTATCAATAGCAAACAGGATCAAAATACCATAATTAATCTTCCTAGAAGTAAATGTATACAAATTTTTACAGTAAACAAAATTCAGCTTCTAGAAAATTCAGAAAATGTTATTTCTATCTTCATGATTATACCCCTTGCCATTTGCAAGATACTTGGCAGTTGTTGCAAACCTTGGTGCCATGCCAAAAAATATCCTGAATGTATTCCCTCGTTTCTTACTTTACTTCAAGTACCTACTAAATGTAAGTTCTGTTATTATTAAAAATTATTTGCTAATCTGTAGTTAATTAGGAAAGTTTCAAAGTGAGGTCATGTGATACTGATAGGATAGAAGAAGAAGAGGATATATTTCTCAATTCTGTTAAATCCTAAACTAGTGACAAGAAGCAAACAACATAGATAGTAGCTACTTAAGCTAATTGCCCTTCTCTTTTCATCCCTTGAAGTTTACTGGTTTAATTAAAAAAAATTTCCTGAGATGTTAGAGGGAAATAAAATCTCTGATTTGAGGCTGGAGATAAAAGAATTCCAAGCTATTTGCAGTTCAAAAAGTTATCAGCAGATAAAAGCATAGAGCAAGAAAATAAAATTGCTGTAGGCTGGGGAAACTACAAATGAGTATGGTATCACTTCCACCTTAGAGGAAGAGCTGTGTTTCCCTGGATATTTTGAGTTATATGACAAGAGATTTTACCCCTGGATACTGAGGTTTGAGTCTGCATTCTGAAATGGCTAATTTTTAAGGATTTTTAAATCATTCTGTTTTTTATACAATTGTATATTCTCTTTTTCAGTCTTCTGAAACTTTAGGAAACTGTAATGCTTTGGGCCTTCATTTAAGCATACAGTGTGCATTCCAGTCAATGATGTCCATACCACTTATCAGAAATTTGTGGGTAGCTGGTATACATTGTAATTCACAAGGATGTTTGTCTTAAAAGCTAAATTAAAGCCTATCTGTTATGAAAATGGAAATATTTAGTATAATTTTTAATACTTCTTCAATTAGTAAATTTGTTCAGAGTATAAAGAATACAGGAAAATACAGAACTGTTGCAGGTGTTGAGCTGTACAGTGAATAAGCTAGTGAAATTGCTCAACAAGGGGAGTCCTTAACATATCACATGAAGGGCTGGGTGCTTCACTTTATCATGCATTTGAAAAAGATCTGCTTATTTCAGGTTGAGACAATTTGCCTGGCGAATCATTAATGACTTACAAATATCTCCATTATATTCTATCCACTTTAAAAAGTCTTGCAGACTTACATTTTCTCAACTGAGTAAATGAATCTCCTGGTTTCCAAGAAAGCCAAAACTATTCTGTTTAACATCTGTTTTGTTAAAGCCATATGGATGCAGCTGATGCTTATGAATTCATCTTTATACATGGAATAATTCTCACACGGAACTGTTAGTGAGTGCTTGTATCTCTGAAATACCAGTAAGCATATTTTACTTTGTTACCCAGGTTTTGTTTTCAGTATTTGTTTTCAAGTTACTCTTTGTAGTAACCTCAGACCTCACTCTCTCTTTTCTTTTTCTTTTTTTTTTTTTCTTTTTTTTTCCCCTTATGCAGAGGATTACTACTTCAGGAAAACAGCAGGTTTTCAGAGGCATTGCATTACTATAAACTGGCAATTGGTAGCAGACCCACACTAGCTTGTAAGTATTTTGACTCTACAAGCTTGCATAATATTGACTGTAGTTTTCATAGAAATTTTTTCTACTCTTTAATAATGACTTCTTTTTTTTCAGAGGCTTTTATGTCAGATAGCAAAAGGTGAAATTGTGCCCTTGATAGCAAGTGTTTATTAGTAAACAACTATATTTAATGTGGTACAAGTAAGAAGCAGATGATACATTAACACTCAGCAGCACTACTAGAACTTAAAATGCTTCTGATCTGGGGTGTTGAGTCAGAGATAGTGCTGTCCAAATTTTCAGGCTCCTGTTTTCTGTTTCTGACAGTCAGTCCATGATATTTATATGAGTGAATAATATAAATATTTTTTCTTTCTTGCTTGGGGAAAGTGGAGAATAATCATTCAGGTGTTGCCAGTAACAGGTTCTAAAATTAAGTGGTGCTATTTGAGATGGCTGAGACTTTTGTACCTTCAGTATTAATCTTCTCTGTATGTATATATGTTTTTATGTATATGTATATTTTTTGTAACACTTCAAACAGTGTTGCTATATGCTTTATACAGTCCTGAAAAGAGGAATGAACTGGAACACTCTGCCTAACCGGTGATTCCTTCCCTCCTTACTTTATAGTCCCCTTCTTCTTTCCTTGACTCTGAGCTTCTACCTTGTATACATTCATATATGTTACATGTTTACACTCACACCAATGAGTGATCTGTGTTATTGAAAAACCAAATTAGATAACCACGGAATCTCTACCCGATACTGCTTAGAATTGAAACAGTAGATAAAGCACAATAGAACTCTATTTAAATATAGCATTTTTTTCCTCTTCACAGCTGCCTATTTAAATACTGGTATCATCCTGATGAACCAAGGGAAGACAGAGGAAGCCAGGAGGACTTTTGTGAAGTGTTCAGAGATCCCTGATGAAAATCTGAAAGATCCTCATGCTCACAAAAGCTCTGTTACCAGCTGTCTTTATAACTTAGGAAAGCTTTTTCATGAACAAGGACACTATGAGGTAAGACTCCAGATTTGTATATAATATATTTATAAAACTTTCATATACAAATAATACATACTGCTTCTACCCAGACTTTCAAAATATATCTCACACATGAACTGTTTGAATTTCACCAGATAAAGATTAGCATTCTTTACAGAGAATATTTGTTTTCTACAGCCACTGGTGTAATGCTATTAATTAGCAGTGTGATGTTCTCACATCAGAGTCAACATTAGCAGTGGTCGCATCTGATATGCGTTAGTTCATTGGTTTTGGCTTTGTACCCGTAGCTGGTGTGCAAGGATAAAGCCTGATTAAAGGCCAGTCGACCTGAATTGTAGAGTCATTATAATTGAAAACACAGTAAGTCCATCTTTAGCTGCAAAAGTGCAATTATGCTTTCATTTAAGTTTCTACAAATAAGATCCTGTTGAAATAATTTAAAACTTTGGTTATTAAAAACATCCCACTATGTGTATTTTCAGTGATAAAGTAGGTTGGATATTTTTGATGTAACAATAAACTGCACCCAAGCCATCCCATCTCATTTACACATGCAACTGTGACTGTTGTGATTCCTCTCCATTTTCCCCTGATGAACTTAACTGAAACTGGACGTTCACTTGAGGTTTGACCTTTAGCAGTATTTGAAAGAAATTCATTCTCTCTTTGCATTGTCAGGCATATTTCAGAACAGGAGTTGTGAGTGGTTTTGATCCATGTACAGTGTTCCTGACCATGACAGTTATGTCAGCTGTTTAAGATCAGGCATGCGGAAGCTGGACAGATTCCCTGTCATCTGTCTGCTGCATCCAGCTCTGTCAGATGGAGTTACTAATTGGTTAAAATACAGAGGGCTAATGCATATATACGGAGAAGAGAACAGCAGCATGTTGTCTGCACAGTCAATAGAGTGTAGAGTTGAAGTTCAACACCAGCAAGATACAAGAGCTTTTAGGAATATAAAACTTCAGATTTCTTCCTGGCTGTCATTGCAGCCTTTGTAAGCTGTGACTGTTTGATGCAGAGCTAACAGACTGACCAGCAAGCGTCCAAAGTGGGCAATGAATGGTAATGGTAATTCACCGCACAGCATATTTGCAAAGGGATTCCAGTTTTGGGTTTCTTGACTTCATAGTGCTTCTCATCCTTTCTGTGGAACAGGCTTCAGTGGTAGGATTATGCTTTGTTATTATTTGGTAGTAGACAATGATTTCTTTATTGTTAGGTCACTTAGCATGGTCAATCATCAGAATGTCCTTTGTCTGCGGATCAATAATACTCCATATTCTTTCACAGCCTATTGAATTTTATGTTTATAAACTCATCAGTCATTGAGAGTTATTAAAAATGTCCTTGTTACGTTTGCCTGGAAAAAAAGTTGCAGCATTGGAACTAGCTTGATCTCTTGTCTATAAGCCTCACTGAATTTGGTAAAATTCAGGTAAAAAAAGGAGAAGCTTTGTACTTTGTGGCATTTTTGATGCCAATGTGTTTTCTCTATCCCTGCAATTTTCATTTTGGGCATGGAAGATAGTTTGGTTTTAGTTTAAGTGTGAAAGGATGATTTTTAAGCTGGTGTTTTCCCACCTGTGTGTTTCTTTTCAGGAGGCCCTTACAGTTTACAAAGAAGCAATACAGAAAATGCCGAGGCAGTTTGCACCACAGAGCCTATATAACATGATGGGTAAGTGCATTGTTAGTGCTTCAGAATGGTATTTGAGGAGTTAGGGTGAAACAAAAGACCTTATCCAGGCAACTAGTGCTCAAATTAATGAGCTAATAAAACCCAAAAATAATTACCTTCAGTACAAGCCAAACTAGGTTCAGAGCTTAAATGCCAGCAGCTGCAGTGCTGGATAAGGTACAATAAATGATGAGACTATTAGATACTGCATGCCTTTAGGACTGTCATTGTAGCAGTTCTACATTTAGAATGCATGGATTAGTGTTTTTCTTGGTCTCCAGAAGCTCTCATGCACTACTTCAGAGACCCCACATGCCCACCTGTGTATGGGTGTTAGATATTGAAATGCCTGTTAAACCAACAAGATGTTCAAACAGATCCACAGCAGTAGTTGTACTTTTTTTTTTAAGGTTGTGCCAAAAACTTATTTCCAGCTGATATACTATAGTTTAGATGCCTACAATGAAAGAATTCTTATTTTTCTTCCAGGATCAGGTATCTGTCCTTCAAATTTTAAAGTCCTTTGAGTACTGCAAAAAACTGTCAATCTATATGTGAGGTGGTTCTTGTTTAACCTCAGTTTCTTATATTCTTCATTGCATTTTTATATGGAGTACATTAAACAGATAAAAGAAAGAAGATAATATGAATTATTACTTATAGTACTCAGATCTGAAAAAAAGAGGGCTGGTTTTTATTGTTCCAGAGATGCTTGTAAGTGAAATTCTCTCTCAAAGCTCATGTGTTTCTGCTAAGCACCCTCAGTGTTTGGCCCAGTACTCTCTGGTTTGGGATAGAAAACAATGTAAGAATCTTTACTTTAAAGTAGTTCAAAGTGGAGCAATTAAATATATCTTTGGAAACAATTAGGATCAACAGGAAGCATATGGAGTTTGGTGTGGTTCACCCCATCAATGCCTTATATGCAAGGGAATGTATTGGTTTATACCAATTGCTTTTACACAGTTGTTACCACTTACTCAGGAAAGGCATCTTTGATTAGTACCTTACAATTGTTAGGGCATGGAAAAAAGTAAAATTGTAGTTGTAACTGATGCTGTATGTTTGAAAAATGTAAATGCTAGATTAAGTAGTTCTCTTGCCACAATGAGAAAGTATCTAATGTCAGTCTAAACACTTTCTTAACAGTTCATACAGTTCAATGGAGAGTTACTTCCCCCTGAACACTAAGCTTTACCAGATTGATGCCAATGGCTAAAATCCATAAATTGCACAAATTGATTATTGCATATACTTCTGTTCATCGTCAGTCTTAGGGTAATTACTGTTTTATCAGTTTTATTTATCAGCATTTGCTGGTAAATAAATCATTGTGATCAGTTTGGTGATGATATCAACAGTCACCTCCATGTGAATTAAACCTATGCTTACTATTGGTGTCCTATAGTGACTGCTGAAATACTTCAGTGCTTCAGCAAATTCTCTGAAGTTTGACTGCCCTCTTTAGTGCAGATACGTTTTTCATAATTTCGATAAAATGTTCCTCAGAATACAAAATTGGAAAACATAAACCAGTACTGTTTCCAGCGTGTAATGCTTGTCCCATTGCAAAGCAGGCTTGTGCTACCTGTTGTTTTTTTCCAATGAATAGATGTTACCTGTAAAACCACTATGACCGATAAGTTTCTCCAGATTTTTCCTTTTATTTTGGTTGCTTTTTTAGGTTCAGGAGGCCTTTCTCAATTTCCTTTGTAAGCATGGTCTGTGATGTCCAAGTTCGCTCTGTTCCTGGGGTTTGCATTTTTTAACTCACAAAAACAATTTTACTACTTCAGTCCTTTGCCCAGGCTTGGCTCCTGCTATACTTCCTCCCTTCTCTCCCTAGTCTGTACTCTGGCTTCTGCTTCCTTTAAGCTGCTGCCAGCACTTCATGGATGTCCTGGTGGCACAACAAGACATGGTTAACTGAGTGTACCTTAGCTCCTTGTAGAGCTCTGAGAATTTTAACTCACCATTGACATAGCTTATATTTGTGTTTTGGTTGCTGTTGTGATGGCAGCTTTTGCAGGGAAGACAGAATTTGCTTTACAGTGGTTGCTGAAGTGTTGCTTGTAGGTTATGCTGCACTGCAAAAGCAATCCAAGAGGCTACACAAAGTTGGGTAGTGACTTGATTAGAATGAAATGCAGCTTTATTAACAGGAGTCAGACTGATTTGTTCAAAGCTGTCCCGGATGGCTGCATTTAGTCTCTCCTACCTGAGATGACAAGACAGAGCTAGGTAGCTATACTTCTTTATGGTGTGGAAAGAAAACTGTGCTTCTGGGGAGTAATGAAGCCCTTCTGATTTAGACATCTATTTAAGATGATACACATAATCCCAGCAAGCATACTTCTCCTCTAAAAAGAGCTGAGATGACTGACTTAGACTCAGTAGCTTGATTTGGGTGAGATAAATCCTAAATACCTTTTCAGTCATCTCTTTGCTTTGTGTGTGACAGGAGAACAAGTCAACTGCATCCATTATCAGGAGTGCATCCGCTTTGCAGCGCGTATGGTGTCACTGAGTATCAGAGGGCTGCCTGGAGTGTTTATTTCTGTTTCCATGTTCAAGACAAAATTATAAACACATTCCCTATAACACTTTCTTTGATAAACAGCATTACATAAACTTGTCTGCCCACTTCTTGCCTTTAAAAGGGAGACTAGAGGAACTGAAATAGGCCAGTCCTGTCTCATGCACTTGCAACTGCATAAACCTGACTGAGCTGCCCCCACTCCTTGTATGCTCATTGCTGGGGAGGAAGGGGAAGAAACTGGGGAGCACTATCCATCTGCTTGGGAAGTAGCAGAAGGAAGTTTTCTTCCCCATCTCCTTAAATGTGGAAAAAGTCTTCACAGTTTATCACGAAATCCAAGAATACTCACAGTTTGAGGATTATCTGATATGGTTGTTACTGTGATGACTGTATTCCCAGTCTCTGGCAATCTCTCTGCTTGGTTCAGTGGCACACATATTGCTACATATTGTCATGTCATGTAAGGAAGCAGTGCTTCCTCTAATTTTTAGTAAGTACTCATTTATGTAATTGACGATTTTTGGAAGATTTTTTTTTCTCCTGTATGATGTACATGACCTACTTGAAAGAGAAAAAACAGGAGATGAACTGTTTGAACTGAATCAGGTTTGAACTCTAGCACTCTGAGTGCAGTAGCATTAACACTCCAGC
Organism: Passer montanus; assembly: GCF_014805655.1. Taxonomy (NCBI): domain Eukaryota; kingdom Metazoa; phylum Chordata; class Aves; order Passeriformes; family Passeridae; genus Passer; species Passer montanus. Next base: position 7,509,581 of record NW_024364270.1, read on the forward strand.
AGTGCTAAGCCTTTACACCACCTGCTTTCCTTGTTTGTATTACACTTCTTTTCCTGTGCTTGCTTCTATTGGCCTTTTGCTCTGACAGGCCCAGTGACTCATTCCTTTGGTGTGTCAGTCTGTTTGACAGACTCTCATCCTTTAAAACACTCTGTAACTTGCCTCTTAATGGGAAAAAGAAGTATTGGGGCTCAAGAAGCAGGCATCTATTTGACTTTGCATTTTTTTCATGGTACAAAAGACAGGGCTGTAATACCAGCATCAGATGTTCTACGTTTGTGCATAAGAAAAAGTTGCAGGGAAGATTTTGGTCTCCTGTTGCTGTGATTTATTTTGCCAGGTGTACAACAACTCAGCTAAGGAAACCATATGTTTCTCTGGCTTTGTACCAAGAAACAAAACCTTTTCATTTTTTTTTTCCTTAGGAGAACCCAAAACAACTAAAAATTGAAACTTTAAAACTAGAATCAAAATAATTATTCAACAAGCTGTATAAGGTTGGCTTGGAATTTGTTTTCTGTATACCATATTGCTTTGATGTAAATTAAAAAGTACATGCTAAGGTTACACAGATTAATTTGCTTGGCATGGCAACTTGCACTACAAAGGCTGGAGTCCAGCTCAGCTGTATTAAATAGGTAATATATTTTGTTTAAAGTTTCAATTAAAGCCTGAGGTCAAAGTCCCTGTGGGATCTTGAACACTTTAATGCTAATATTAGGATTGCTTTAGGATCAGCCTCTGCTCTAGATGTCTTTTGCGTTACTTGAAATCTGATATTGTACAGTTGATTGTATTACATTGCTTTTAAAACCACACTAACCCACCTGCTACAGTAATTCATACTCCTGACAGTTAAGTGGTGTGAAGTGGACCATGGAGGCTTTATTTTAATACCAAACAGTAACAAGAAAGGTAGTGGGGTGGTATTGTTCTGGTTTAGATTGGCAAGATATTGTCATAAAGAGAAATATCTTGATGGCACTTCATCTGCCCTTGCTAACTAACATCTCAATGTCTATTTTCAAATGCATTCAGGCAAAGCCTTACAAATATTTTTTATGAGAAATGCAAGTCACAAAAAAGCTAGTATTGCAGGAATGAATATAGTTCATGATGCACAAAGTTTAAATTTCTTCTTGCAAGTCTGCTGGATTGCACATGAACAGAAAACAAATCATACACAAATGTGCAGTCCAGAAAAGGGGAGCCAGATTTTACATCTGGTGCAGAGTTTTGTATCATAAGTACAAAGGCTTAGCATGCAGAGAGACTTTCTGTGTTGATGATTATAACATAGCTATCACTTTACTTGATTATGCTTTTGGGTGGATGTGGCTGTTTCTACAAACCTGTTAATATTGTTAAGGCTCCTGTCCCATTTACCCCTTGCTCCCATTAGATGCTTTCTTATTGAATTATTTTGAAATAGCATTTAGAACTCCAGGAAACTCTTTGGTATAGTTTCACTGTGCAACACTTAATTTATAAGATCCAAAGATGATTAAGCTGTGAAATACATACCCCACATCATAACTTATGCAGAATATGGTGCCTGTACTTATCTAAGCTTTAGTCATCAGTGTGCTTCCTATGCATCTCATGAAATTTTACTAGTAATTTCTTACCAAGTGTACATTACAAGTTTTTTGGGTTTTTTTTCTTTTAAAACTACCTTGGATGGAAAAATTATTTTTTTTCTTCCATATGTGCATTTTATTACATATACCATGGAAAGAAGAATGGTGTGCTCTCCTAATGGTGATGGGAATAAAATGCTGGGCTTCCTTCTCTCCCCCTTCCCACCCTCGTTCTGATGCTTTAGCCCTTCCCCCTCTGAGACTTTGCAGACTGTGGTAGTTTGTATCTGGTGTCCAAAGCTAAGTAGCTAAGTGCTGCATCCAGCTGGCAGCCCGTCCCTGGTGATGTTCCGCAGGGCTCAGCATTAGGGCCAGTCCTGTTTAATATCTTTACTGATGATCCGGATGAGGGGATTGAGTGCACCCTCGGTAGGTTCACAGATGATACAGAGTTGGGTTGGGAGTATTGATCTGCTGCAGAGCAGTAAGGCTCTGCAGAGGGACCTGAACAGACTGGATTGATGATGGTTCAAGGCCACTTGCATGAGATTCAATAAGGTTAATTGTTGGGTCCTGTACTTGGGTCACAACAACCACAGGCAGGTGTGGATAGATAGAAGGTAGGAGACTAGAGACAGTGGTGAAAGTAATCTCACCCCTAAGGAGTTACAGCTGTGCCAATTATCAAGCATTAAGAACAAGCCTGCCCTTAATAGGCCACAGCTGGATCCAGTTAAGAGGGGTATTATAAAAGAGCAGGTTGGCTGGTTGAGAGGTGAGATGGAGTGTGTTGGCTGTGCTGAGGAGAAGGAGTAAGTGCTGTGAGGAGCTGTCCATGAGTAAACCACCGAGAAGGTATGAAACCTTTGTAATAAGATGGCGGCAGGCAGGGGGGAAGAGTGGCTGGAAAGCAGCCCTGAGAAAAGGGACCAGGGGGTTTTGGCTACCAACAGCTGCACATGAACCAGTGCATGCCCAGGCATACTGGCTTGTATCAGAAATAGTGTGGCCAGCCAGACCAGGGAGGTTATTGACTGTTCTCTGCACTGGTGAGGCCACACCTTGAATCCTCTGTCCAGTTCTGGGCCCATCACTAGAAGGAAGGCATTGGTGTGCTGAAGAATGTCCAGAGAAGAGCAACGGAGCTGATGAACGGTCTGGAGCACAAGTCCTACAAGAAATGACTGAGGGAGCTGGGCATATTTAGCCTGGAGAAGAGTCAGGAGAGACCTTATTGCTCTCTTCAGCTACTGGTTGTAGCCAGCTGGGGGTGTGTCTCTTCTGCCAGGCAAACAGCAATACAACAAGAGGAAACAAGAATGAGCTGTACCAGGGAGGCTGGACATCAGGAAGAAATTATTTACTGAAAAGGTTGTCAAGAATTGGAATGAGCTACCCAGGGAAGTGGCGCAGTCACCATCCTTGGAAGTGTTCAATAAGTGACTGGGTGTGACACTTGGTGCTGTGATCTAGTTGACGTAATATTCAGTCAAAGGCTGGACTTTGATGACTGATGTCTTTCTCAACCTAAATGATTCTGTGATTCTAAGTATGAATCTTCAATCTGATTGCAGTGTCTCCTGGTTTTTTTGACCTTGCTTTTAGGGAATCAAGCTGGGTAAGAAAGTTAGAAAGAATCCAGCAGTGGATTGCTGGAGATGGTAATTTAATCTTTTACAGCATGTTTGTTTTTTTTTATTTTCCCAGGTTTCCAGATTTTCTTAGTTTTAGCTCTTTGGATTATTGATATATATTTTAATGTGAAATGCTTTCGTTTTCTCAGGTAGTAGTCTGAAAAATGTGATTCTAAGGATGAAGTGCTTTTTTATTTTAAACAGGCAGGGTTTTATATGAAAATAAGTATAATCATAGGATTTGCAGACCAAAAATATAGTCCAATACTGAAAATGGACTACAGGGATCCCAGTTAGGCATGATTCTAATAGAAAGTGCTTGTATTAATAGAATTTTAAAGAAACCTATACTGGCATGAAAATGAAATTACCTATCTTGTGTGAGCTCCATGCCTCTATTTCTGTCAGTATACTGCTTTCACTAGAAGCCTTTGTACAGCAGGAAACAGCTGTGCAATGTCCATACTGTTCCATGCTCAAACTGATGTTATTTTGTCCTTAATTTATATCTGTTTTCTACTATAGGTGTTTTCCTTCAAAAGTAGCTTAGTGGTCTAATTACATCAGACAAGGCTTTGCTTCAGCTAATTAAGGCCTATAAGAATTTGTTCAGACAAAGTAAATGTGGATTGACTCCCATCCACCAAAAACCCTGATAAAATACAATACGTTCCTTGGAATCTTAAAGGGGATTAGTCTGTAAAAGGGAAAAAAAATGACCCACAATATGCTGAATCTACGCAGAACTTGATGCTCACTACGTTCACATGCTTCAGCTGTTTCAGGGAAGATGTGCTTGCACTGCATATTTAGAACCAAAACTGTTAATCTGTTGCAGTATATCTTATACATCAGTATAGTATAGCATCAAACTGTGCTTCCAGATTTATTATGTTATTTTATGCACTGGTACCAAAGGGAAGAAAGAGGGAAGTCATATATCTAGAGAGGTGCATTTTTATGGTAAGCACATCTGCAGCCTTAATTTGTACAAGAAAGCTGCATGGTTGCAGTATCAAAGCACAAACTCCTTGTGGTATTGTGACACACAGGGACACAGACCTGTCCATCATTGTCCAATTTTTTTATACTCCCAATTAAAAGAAATTATAGAAAAATTAAATTGAAATCCTGATGTTAGAGATTTTTGTTTTTGAAGGGCATCTCCATCTTCCTTTGTGTTTTGATGTCTGGTGTCTTGTCCATGTCAAATTTTATGTTCTCAATATTACAGTTTTACTGCCCCAAAATCTGAGGGACCGATAATTAGCATCTATAAGGATGATGCAAGGCAGATTTACCCTACGTTGTCTCCTTTATGGGAGATGATTTTTTCAGTTGTCTTTTCAGCAATCTTATTTGGGGTCCTAGAAGGAGGACCACTGGAGGGACATATCTTCTTACTCTGAAAGTATGGGTTCCTTACACCAGTGGAAATACAGTGCTTTTGCATCCACAGTTCTATTGTACTTTCTGATTAGAAAGTCTGGCATGCTCCCTACCAGGATATAGCCTTTGCTTGGTATGAGTAATTGCATCTGAAACAGAGAAATCATGAAATCAACAGATGAGATGTTAAGCTAGAACCATGTAACATACATTAATGTAAATGCTACCTAATTTTGCTTTTTAATAATATGTGGCATGTATTGGAAAATCTTGTGTTCTTTTTTAAAATTTATTTTTCTTGCAAACACATTTCATTTAATTATCAAGTAGAATATTAGCCTTTGGGGAAAGTGGCTGCTAGCAAGCTAATCTTTTCTTAGCATTATTATTTAATATAAATATTTCATGTTTATTGTGATTGTTATGGGGTTTTAGTTATTATCAATTATATGTTAATTATTGCTAAGGCTATGTTAATCAAATATATTTAATTATAAATAATATCCTGGCATGATTTTAGTGGGGAGTTTTTGGCTAGGTTTTTTTTTTTTGGTGGGATTTTGTTTAATTTTATTTTGAAGGATGATTTTTAAATTCCAAAGATTCTGAGGAAATATGGGAAAATACTATTGGTCAATAGTAGTTTTGTAAGCAGTCTATCTTCGTGGTAAATAAAATCCACTTGAGTATAGGGATTTTAATTTTGGTGGTGAAAATCTAGCTAAAAGTATCCTGTTTCTAATTTCTTTGAAATTATTAATAGAAATGTTAATGAACTTAGTATGCGCTTCTTTAAATGGTGTTTCAGTTTCATATTACTGTTTTTCTTGCACTACATTAGTAAATGAGAATTACAGTTTAATAATATATGAGCTTTCTAGTAGAGTAAGACAAGAAATGGGTTCATAAAACTCAGAAAATATTAACTGAACTAACCCCTGTGAAGCAGGAAACAATTTTGAAATACTGATTAGTCCCATTTTACTCCAGTTGTCTACTGAATTTATTACCACCACTCATTGTGCAGGCAATGCTGCACATGTCTGTGTTTATACAGATTAGGGACTGGCAATAACTGACCATTTATAGCTTAAGGTTTTCACTGCCATTAATTTCTTTCTCTGTCATTGTTACCGCTGTTGAACTTTACAGATCTGACAAGTTTTATTAATAAAGTGTCTGTGTGTTATCTTTCAGACTTTCAGCGTGAGATTTGAAAGATTTTGTAGAAGAAGTAATTGTTAAAGTAAATATAGAAATCTGCTTACATGTCTGTCAGGGTTGGTGCTGTGACCACTGCCCTGTGGAGACTGGTTCAGTGTCCAACCACCCCCTGGGTGAAGAACCTATTCCTGATATCCTACCTAAACACAGCTTCAGGCCATTCCCTCAGGTCCTGTCGCTGGTCACCACAGAGATCAGTGCCTGCCCATCCTTTTGCCCTCCAAATGAAGTCATTGCTGCCATGAGGACTCCCCTCAGTCTCCTCCAGGCTGAACAGTCCAGATGACCTCAGCTGCTCCTCATATGGCTTCCCCTCAAGGCTCTTCACCATCCTCATTGTTCTCTGCTGGGCACTCTGTAATAGTTAAAGATCTTTCTCCTAACACGGCACCCAAACCTGCCCCCAGCACTCCAGGTGAGGCCACCCCAGTGCAGACCAGAGCAGGACCATCCCATCCCTTTCCCAGCTGGTGATGCTGTGCCTGATACCCCCCAGGACAGGGTTGGCCCTCCTGGCTGCCAGGGCACTGCTGGCTTCTGTTCAACTTGCCATCGACCAGGACCCTTTATGCAGCACTGCTTTCCAGCCTTTCATTCCCCAATCTGTCCATGGTTGCCTCATCCCAGGTGGAGAATCTGGCATTTGCCCTTTGTCAGCTTCGTATGGTTGGTGATCTCCCATCTCTCTGGTTCGTTGTGGTCTCTCTGCAGAACCTCCCTGCCTTCAAGAAACTCAGCAGCTTCTCCGAGTTTTCCTGTCTGAGGTTCATGGGAATACAGTTTTTTTCTTTACTGTTTGATATTTAGATTGACATAGTGTAGCTTTGTTTCTAGCTCCCCCACACTCAGAAATGTCCTCAAAGTTTTAGGAGGTTAGTTTGTGAAATAGTTGAGCTCTTAAAACCTATTAAAAATTGAATTTCCAAGTACTCCAAAGTTTTTAATCTTTCTTGTATCAGAATCCATCATGAAAAATAGATGAGAACTTTGGATCCATTTAGTATTTGGCAGTGCGTTCAGACTTTACTACCCACAGATAATAGCTCCATCACTTATGGCTGCTTACATTACTCTTAAAGCATCTTGTTGTTAATTACTTGAAACTCTGCCAAGCTGTAACAGGTTGGGGTGGAATTTTCCACTTGAAGAAAAGGACAATATGGATTCCTCATTTCCTGCATGCTAATGAAGCAGGGGCCTGTGGGAAAAATAGTATGCCAGCAAGTAATTAAACATTCTGCATTAAAGCATGCAGCTAGGGAGAAGAGTTGAGGGGAGCATATAGCTTGACTTCTGGCTTCTTCCATCCTTTCAACACTTAATGACTTGGTTTTGAGAAGATAAAGTATATTGTTGTATCACTTACTTGTGAGTGCTGACATAGTGAAAAGATTACATGTGGTGTCACTGTCACTGAATTTGATATTCCTCTTCTTTGGGGGTTTCTTACCTGTTTGGATTTTTTTTATAATTTAGCCTGGGCTTTTTTGCAGTGAATTGTTGTGTTTTTGGCCCTAAACAGCAGCAGAATTACTTAAGTGCTTCTGTGTGTGTTATCAGATATCGAGACCAGTGTTTGAGTACGGAATGCTATGTAGATCTTTGGTTTAGAACAAGTACAGTTTTTTCCAAACAGGGATGCAAGCCTCTAAATACAGCAATCTTGTTTGAAAAAAGTCTGTTTGTTCCTAACAATCATGCTGGTTTCCCTTAACCTTGGCTTATATGACCTCTGTCTCTACATCATGCTCATTTTATCTGTGGTCTGCAGTTTGGTCATTTTGCATGCACCATGCCCTAACTCCTGAAACTCTAAACTGATGCGCCACATTTTGCCTGGGATCCTTCTCCTCTGGTGACAAAGACAAAAAAAAATCTGATTTGGCCTTGTCCAATTTTCTCTTATGAAGAAAATCTTCCATAGCCTCTCTAAATATTGACGGTAAAGAGATAAAAGTAGCTCCCATGCTATGAGCTCTTTATCCTCTTTTGGAATCTTTTTTCTTCAAGTTTTGGGGGTGTGGTAGTTGACTTCAATCTTAATTAAAGAACTTTGGTTCCTCTGTCACCCTGGTACCTTCAGTTATCAATTTCCATGTAACGCAGAACTGGGGGCTATGACTCACGTGGAGACAGCCCTAGCTGATCTTTAGTTGGGTCAGGTGTAGTCTCTTGATCCTCCAGTAGTGGCATTTGATAACCTCTGACTTTATAATTTTTGGAAGATACTTAGTCATTTATTAGAAATGGACCAGCTGCTGGGGTGATAAAATCCTGAATCTTCAAGTGGCATTTTCAGGCTGTCATTGACCCAGGCAAGGGCACATTTATATCCAGAGTCCTTGTGAAAGAGCTGTGTAAGTGCAGAGTGTTAATCTGAAAGCTGTTATTCTTCACCACTACGTACTTGCTTCATATTGATTGTTTCCAACCTTTGAGAAATTTGTTTCCTTCTTGAAGATAAGAGACTTTCTTGCTGTGCGTGCAAAACTTTCTCAGAAACTTCATGACTGCAATTATCTAACACTAATATATAATATATAAAAAAACATATAACATCCCATTCATATATTGTTCTTCAACATTCCCTGCTTCAGCCTCTCATTGTAAAGGATTTCACCTTGAAAAATGTCCAGTTTCAGCCATTTTGTATGTGTCTTCATAAGATTAGCAATTTTAAACTAATGGATGCTATGTTTTAATTTAAACAAGTTGTGGCAGATGACCGAATATAGCTACATTCAGGGATTAGGTTTTTAATGTCTTGTGCCTCCCATCAGTTTAGGACTGTTTTCTTAAACTTCCCTAGTTTTTGGTTCTTGAGTTATTATGATTAAATGCAAACATTTTCCATGTTCTCCCTACTATTCCATGCTTTGCAATGTAGGGCAATGGAAAAGAAGTAACTTTTCTAAAGTAGAAGGGGTAAGATTTCTGTTACTTTGAGACTTTTAACTAAAGCTTAACAGGTGGTGCTCTCTCTGGCAGTTCTTTTCCAACAACAGTTTTCACCTCACCTGTGCTATTTCAACCCTAATAAGGCTTTAACTTAATCTCCTCACTCAAGTTTCTCCAAGGCTTTTTGTGTGTGGGTATGGTTGCAAGTGTTCAAATCACTTCACCTTTTCCTAGATCTCTGCACATTTAAAATATAGAGATAAAGAAATTATGGAAACCTTGAGAAATTTGTGGCATTCTCACTAGCATTTGTTTGACCCTGCAGGAGAAGCCTATATGAGAATGAGCCGGCTGCCTGAAGCAGAGCACTGGTATGTGGAGTCACTGCGATCCAAGAGCGACCACATCCCAGCCCACCTCACCTATGGAAAGCTGCTGGCTCTGACGGTGAGTTTATCAGCACCTCCTGGGGAGTGGTCTCAGGTGCTTTCACCAGGTTAGGTAAAGGAATGGGAAGGCTTTGTCCTGAAAATTGCTTATTGCCTTGTTTGTCACACTGATTCAGTTATTCCTTTTAATTAAGGACTTTGACAGCATTGGCTTTTTTTGTTTGTTTTTTTTTTTTTCCTGAGACACTGCATCTATGTTTGAGGTAGTACCAGCTCTGTGCTGGAAAAGAAAAAAAAGTTGTAATGGCACAGGAACTTTTTAATGCACAGTAAGGAGTTCTCTTGATAAAGCCTTTATTATAAGTTCTTTGGATGACAAGTAATGGAATTAATTAAGATATTCAGTGTTTGACTCAGGGCTGTTAGAGCGGCCTATGGCTGGGTGTCACCTATACTTTGTGAATAACATCTCATGCTTTGAATTTACTTTAGGTGTTTCTCTTTGAGCATGTGAAAGGAGCTACTCAACTATTAAGAGCTAGTTCTGAAAAATCAGAAGAGTTGGACTTCTTTGTTTCTGTAAAATTTACTTAACTTTTGACTGCGGGTGTGCTTGTAGCTCCATCTAAACTAATGCTGTGTGATAGTTATAGCAAAGTGCCAGTCCCTCCTTGATGTTCACACATTTTGAAGATGAAATGGATTTCTATTTTATTAATTCAAATAATTCTGTTTTAAAACTGTCTTTCATTTGTTTTTCATTTCTCTTTCCGATTTTTCTTTCATTTTTATCTATTCTACATTTGCTTACCTTGTTTACCTTAGTGGGTTCATATTTGCTTTCTGTGCTCTACTGATACACCTCTGTATGGTTCTTGAGTCCTTATGCCACAGTCTGAACATTCCTCCACTGAAAGTTCCTCAGCTGTTCACCTGGCTATAAGCTTTTGCTGTGGTCTTGATTGTGCTGTCCAGTCTTAAAGCAAAAAAATGTCTTTTATAGTGGAAAACAATACAGTGGAATACAACATGATTAATTTCAGGAGATCCATTACTGTTAAAAGTATCTGAATTTGGAAAAGAGGAAGGAATCACAAGTTTTCTGTATGAGTAACAGGTGACAACATAGTTTGAAAGACTTAAAAATTGGTCTGTGTTACCATGCAATGTTAAATGCAGAGTTTTATTAAAAGTTGCCTAAAAGGGAAGGTTTTAACTTGTAATGGAAGTCTAGGTGGTAGTGTCATATCCCCACTGCCTGTCAGTCCAGTCAGTCCACATCCTGTAAAGGTTTGTTGTTTTTTTTTTAACGACTCCCAGTTACTGTTAAAATTTCTGGGATATTGACAAATATATGTACCCACTGTTTACCTTCTTCTAGAATACAACTACAAATAGGTTGTTCAGGAAGATTTCCTTATTTATATTTATCCTGCTTTTCTAGCAGATGTCTTTGTGTATTGCACCTAAGAATAATAGCAGAAAGTCAGTGTTATTGGCTTCTCCTTAGGAGATCTTTGACACAAAAGTGCTAATTTATTGGAATTGCTGTGGGGAGGTGTTGTGGTTTAGGAATAGTATTTCCCAATTTAGTATTTCCCACTGTAACACTCCACACGCTGCTCTCTCACTACTCCCTCTCCCTTCTGCTGCAGCAGGCTGGAGAGTAGAATTGGAGGCACAAAAGGTAAAGATTATGGGCTGAAACAAGAACAATTTACTGCAAACAGTAATAAAACTAGAAAACAAATAGTAAGAGCAATAATATTAATAACAAAGTGTTCCAGAGAGGGGAACGATTCACATGGGGATGCTCACAACTGAGAAACCCCCGGCAATCTTTTTTTTTTTTAATGACTCCCAGGTACTGTTAAAATTTCTGGGATATTGACGAATATATGTACCCACTGTTTACCTTCTTCTAGAATACAACTACAAATAGGTTGTTCAGGAAGATTTCCTTATTTATATTTATCCTGCTTTTCTAGCAGATGTCTTTGTGTATTGCACCTAAGAATAATAGCAGAAAGTCAGTGTTATTGGCTTCTCCTTAGGAGATCTTTGACACAAAAGTGCTAATTTATTGGAATTGCTGTGGGGAGGTGTTGTGGTTTAGGAATAGTATTTCCCAATTTAGTATTTCCCACTGTAACACTCCACACGCTGCTCTCTCACTACTCCCTCTCCCTTCTGCTGCAGCAGGCTGCAGAGTAGAATTGGAGGCACAAAAGGTAAAGATCATGGGCTGAAAGAAGAACAATTTACTGCAAACAGTAATAAAACTAGAAAACAAATAGTAAGAGCAATAATATTAATAACAAAGTGTTCCAGAGAGGGGAACGATTCACATGGGGATGCTCACAACTGAGAAACCCCCGGCAATACCCGACTGTGCCACCATGCTCCTCTATCCAGAAGTGACCCCATTTCCCCTTTCCTGGATGGGGAGGTGGTATAGAATAACCTCTGGGTCCTGGCCATGCCCCCTCCTGGATACTGCAAAAATTAACCCTGTCCTGGCCAGGAAAGGAAGTAAAGAGTGTTCTTAATAAAATCCAAATTTCCTTTTGTTTGTTTGGCTTTTTGTTGTGCACACACACATCCCTGCCCCAGTAGCTCTCTGGTTAATTTTTTCGACTGCTGAGTGTGTGAAATATGATGTCTGTTTCCCAGAATCACTGTTTTGCAGTGATTCTGGGAAACAAGGTCTCTCAGTTTTCTTCAAAATAACAAAATCCCCAAATCCCAGAAGTGTACAAACATTGTACAAACAAGCCACTACTTGATATTTTTTTATTTCAATCTCCTCATTATGAAAGTGCAGATATAGGATTAAAATTTGGTGTTATTATCCCAACTTTTAGAAGGAAGCAATGAAAAATCTGCATGAGTCCTTATAGTAGAATTGAACTGTTTGCATTTCTCTGGGGATATAAATGGAAGATATGTGTGGTGTGGATTGTGCCTTGAGCACCTGAGCTGTGTTTGTGGAAGAACATGTCTCATCAAGGAGAAAAACTGTATATGGCTTTGAACACTGAATACTGCACTGTGATAGGAGATAAAATACCTTTCCTATCTCAACACACACTTGCTTTCCTATACTTGCTCTGTGCCATAATTGTAGTCTGTTCTGCTCACATTTTTTATTATCTCTTGACACTTTTGTCTTTATTACTGTTGCTTCTCATATTCATGGCAATACGTACAGACAGGGTTGATGTCCGTGCTATTGACAGCAGTATAAGCTGAAAAGATGGTGCTGATATCCTGTTGACTTTCAGGATTTCAAAAACATATATCAAGGAACATTATGATGACAAAGTATTTACAGATGACATAATATTTTTCTGATCGTTACTTCATTAATGAAAAATAAAGTTCCCTTATCTTCGATCTATTGGAAATTTGCATTAATTCCAATTAGTTCTTTGAGCTACAGATCTGAAAAAATACTCAACACAAAAATGGATTAAGAGATTTGGCAGTAAAATATGTGATTTTTGTCTCCATTTTGGTCATTTAATCAGTTTTGCAGGTTACTGTCTGCTCAGTAATTCACAAAAGGAATTTTGTCTAGTTTCTGGTGTACTGACTTGTCCTAGTATTAGTTCCCATCGCAAATACATAATTGCTGTAACTGACATGCTTCCTGGAAGTCTTCATAAACTTTCTGGGGATTCAGATTAGAGCTGTTCCTTTTGGCATAGGTATTGCAGCCCAAACCCAACTTGAGCTACCACTGTGATTTATTCTTCTGTTATATTTTGCTCCCTGGATTAATGATAATTTTCTCACAGCCTGTAAATTTAGGAAAGAGAAAAGCATATGTCGGTTAGTTTTTGGATGTTAGAGGCTCCTTTGCTGTCTTCTGTTGGAATCAAACCTTTGAACTTTTTACAAACCTGTTTCCGAATATAGGTACTGAGACAAAACTGTTAATAACACTTCTCTGTGTCTGTTTTCTAGGGGAGAAATGTGAGATCACTGATGTAGTGTAGTGGATGTAGGTACTAATATAGATAGGAAATTTCTCTGTCAGTGAAATTGGGGTGTAAGGGAGGAGAGGAGGTAATTTCTAGACAAATTCCTAAATTCCAGCCAAAGGCAATTCTAATATAAAACCACCTAGTAGTAAAGTCAGACCTGTAAAGTTCACAAATTCAGCTATGTTTTACTTTCTTCCTTTGATTCCAATGAAGTGGCTTAATTTCAACCTCCGCTTTTTTGCCTTCTCAAGTCTGTTGCCAGTATTAATGCTTAATGCAAGCAGCATCACGTAGAATCAGAGAGTCATTTAGGCTGGAAAAGATACAAATAATGCCCAAAAGGACTTGGGCATGCTACTGTATATGCAGGAAAAGCAGACCAGCTTAAGAGCTTCAGAGGAACAGCTAATGAATTTACAGTCTTGTTACCTAATATCATAAGTTACAAGAATTTCCTAGCTTCTATATTAGTTCATGCTATGTTGTTTATATCTAAGAATTACAGCTCACTAAGCTACAATTTTCTTGAAAATATGTTAGGACAGCATAATTTGTTGTTGAAAATCAGGATTAGTTGCTCAGTTACTAGAATAATTGGAAAATAGCCAGGGTTTTTTTTTGTCCCTTTTTATATTTTTGAAATGACATGTAGGTATTTAGAACTGTAGTGCTTTAGCATTATGTGCTTTTCATACCTGTAACTTGTTAAACTGCTTAAACAGTGAGGAATTTATTTTTCAGTGTGACATGGTAGTTAACATATCAAATCTTCTGGTAGCTTCATACCACATCATCTGCACCTCATCCCTTGCTTAGGTAGTTTATTTCTGCATTACAAAGAACAGCATAATTTTTTGAAAGACTTAAAAATTTCAAGGCTCTCAGCTTTAGAATAAAAATGAGTCTGTCAAAAATGACAGTGCCAGGTGATGCCTTGAGCATGAATTGTAATTTATTTTCTATTATATGAGGAGACCTTCTAGAAGAGAAGGCATTGGCTGTCTTGCTAAAAAAATAATTTGCAAGTAAGGCTTTTAATTTTTTTTTCTTCCTCTCACTTTAGTAGTCTTAAAGACAGGACTAAGAAACCCTCTCTCCTAATGTCTGGCCTCTGCCATCAATCAGAGGCTTGTTGTTACAGTAGCGTGCTAGTCTGAGAAGCTTTATTTCAATTACAAATAAATGTTTTTAAGTTTTGTCTGTTTTGAGTGAAGTTGAGCCCACAAATGACCCTGCATAGTTTGCAGAAGTGGCTCTAATTGCTAAAGTGCTTAGGGTCAGCCTCATATTTAGCATGTCACATCTAGGAATTACAGGCTTTGCTATATTTCTCTGGAAGAAAATGCACAGTATTTTCTTGCATTTTACATGGCTCCACACAGCGCTGTTAATCTCCTATTTTTGACTGGCTTGGAAAATCACCCAAAATGCTGTAAGAAAAATTTACTTGCTGCTGGAGCTCCAACTATTAAATTCAGCAATAATCATCCTAGAAGATTCCCTGTAATATAAAATACTTTATTTTAAAATGTTTTCTTTGAATGGGGATTGGGAAAAGGCAGTCATAGACATGGAGACAGGCAGTATTTTGAATTAATATAAAATAACACGATTGTGACAATCATGTATCAACATTGAAGTTTAGTACTTTTCTTAAGTTTTGAGATAATTGCTCCTCAGTGAGTGGCCGCATTTTTCCTGCAGTTGATTGTTGCTTATGCTTCTGACAAAGAGAAGGCCAGTGAGATCTCCTGCCATTTTTGGTTAGTTGTGAAATTACTCAGAGTGTTGCTATCAAATACCCTACTGTATTCAATAATTGGTGTAGTGCTTGACTGTCATCTCAAAATAAATATAAAGAAATGAAAATGTAGAAATAAATGGAAGATAGGAAAAAAAGAAAAGAATGGGACAGCAGGGAAGAAGGAGAATGGTGTAGATGAATAGACTAATTCAACATTTACAGTTCCTGTAATTACTTGCTGCTGGTTTTTCAGCACAGAAAGGAAATTTGCATTCCTGTTGGAAAAATCTGTCATATTGTCATCTTTAATGTCACTGGTTCATTGCTGCTTTTTTTTCTGTCCTTCTAGATTTATACAAATGGGAAGAAAGCAGAAATGAGGGAGAACAGTCATGATGTCAAAAGAATTGTGACTGTCTTCAAGACATAGCAATTGAAATGCTCTGTTAAATCTAGTCATGATCTTTTATAACAGTTTCTTCTTTTAGTAATTAACTCCTTTAAAGCAAACAAAAATATTTTCAGTAATACTTAGGGGGCCAGTAAATGCCTACACATAGAGAAATCTTTAATTAGTGAAAAGGCATTTTCTGAACAGGTCAATTTAATTAGATCAGCAAAGCTCTTAGGTATTTCATTTTGGGAAACTATATCCCTTGGCTGTTACTACTGCTTCTAGGATGATTTTTTTTCTAAATGAAAATTGGATATTTCAGTTAAAGTCACAGCATGACAGTATAAAAATGACATTGAATCCATGAGAACGCCTTACCTGAGAAATCAAGTTAAGCCAAGTAATAGCCAGTACTGCTTTTCTATCTTGTATTCAGTTTGTTTTTGGAGCCTGGTATGGACACTATGAGCTTTCTTGACACTTGAAATCTCTTGAGGGTTAAAATTGATATGTGCACAGTTTGTATTCAGTTCTGAGTTTGCAAAATGTGAGTTGTTTTCATTTTTGTTTCCACCTTACATTCACTTGTAGCAGCTAGAAGGAAGAGGTTTCCCTCTTCAGTGGGGAAAATCAGGTTAACAGACTTCAGAACTATGAACTCTTTTTAAAGGTTTGGTTATCTGGTGTATCTGGAGCTTTAACACGTCCAGTCTGAATGACAGGATTTCCGATCTACAGAAATTTCAATAGCTGACATCTATTGAGCTCGTATTTCTTCAGAGGCTGGCTGCGTGCCAGAAGTATTGCATCCATAGATATACTTTCCAGTCCCCTTAGGACATGTGTTAGGCTGCATGCCAGCTGTAATAGAATTAATTGTAAAACAGAATATTTTGATTTAAATATACCATATCTGTCTAGATCATAAATGACTCTGGAACAGGTATTTAGGCACGTAACCCCTCACTAACCTCCTTCAGGGATCTCATCTTCGGTATCATGTTTCTAACTTCCTGTAGACAGGAAAGAGGGAGCCCTAAACTTCTCACTTTACTCAACATAAATTTAAAGCTTGTTGCAGAGAACATCACTGACACAGAATGAACTGCTTTCATGAAAAAATCACAGGCTGCTTTGGGTTTGGAAGCAACCTTAAAAATCATCTGGTTCTAACCCACCAAAAGAGAGATCTTTTTTGTTTTATTACACGGTTGAATAAAGCTGCTGCAGTTACTCAGTGCATAGTAATTTTGTCAGTAATTGTGAAAAAATAGGCCACATTTAGCTTAGAAGCAATTCATAGGACTCAGTGAAAACAGTGTGTGAAAATACTGAATTTATGTTCTACTGATGGACCAATGAAATATAAGTAGATATTAATACATTTCTTTATCAGAAAATATAAAATGTGGTTTAAGACTGAAAGAAAAGAAAGGGACTAACCTGGAAATTTACTTCACATTTCATTACATATTTTTGATGCAAAATGGTCAAAGCTTAATGACTGAAGTGAATATTTCAATAGGGGTCTAGACGGTAAATAAATCACAAGGTATAGAATGAAATCAGATCTCAGAAGTTTACTTAAGACTTTACACAAGATTTCTTAGTTCCAATGGTGATGCAATGAGGTGAATTCCTTCTAGACTTCAAGTTACCCCAAAGTAAACACTAAAAATAGATACACTGTTTAAAAATATGACCAATCAAAAAACCCCACCTCAACAGAACAACTGAATAAAATGTCCTCCAAGGGAAAAAAATTTTCTGTATTGTTTTGAATACTTTAATGGAACAAGAATTATTTTGGTGATAGGAGACACATAAACCAAGAAAATGGATGTCAAATAGCTTTTATATATTGATTAATTTGGTATGTAATACTTGAAGAAAATATCACCTTAATAGTGTCTCAATCATGCCCCAAGTCATAAAGTTTTGAGCTGTGCTTTGATTTCTTTCCTTTTTTTTTTCTCTGTGTCAGTTAATATGCAGTCATGTCACATTCCAAAATGCTTAAGGTCCAGTAGATTCCCACCAAAGTCAATGGACACTGCTTCAATCTCAACCCTCTGGTTATCATGCCTTCAATTGTCACTGAAGATGTATACTCAAAAAACCCAGTTTATTTTACGATTCTCTTAATTAACCTTGGTTCACAGAAGAATCACACTGACTTAGTAGTGTCTCAGTGAAGCTAGTAGATGGATTTTTACTCAACAAAAATCTACATGTGTTTGAAGGAGGGCTAATATTATATATTAAGATGGAAGTGAGCCACTAAAGGTGCAAATAGAAGATGAAACTAAAAGAAGAGGTTGGATGTTACTGATTCTACCAAGGTTTATTTTCAAAAAACGGCTAGGTTATGTACTGGGTTACACATGCAGTATGCAGTGTACTGGATTGTGCATGTGAGGGCCCTGGTCTAGTGAGAGGACTAGAAAAGAGAATGTTAGTTGTGACCTCAGTGTCCCAGTTACGTGGATGTGTCACACTGGACAATAATGAGAAAAATTGTTCCACATTTATTCTAAAAATAAATGGTGAATTACTTTGAATTGGTAGATAAAGATTTATAGTCTAATTTCCTCCAGAGTAGTCCAGTTCATGCTCCCATATGCTGAGATGGCTTCTCTGCCATATTTGGTTGTTATTATTTTATTTTAATAAAGATGAGATGAAAAGGCAGGATTTGTCTCCTTAATGCAGTATAGAAACTGAGATAAATTTTAGACCTTTGATGTTAATAAACCATGTCCTGTATATTTCAGTTGGTCTAGTATTTCACATGCAAATTATGGCACAAGATATTTATATTATAATTCAGACTGAAGAGGGGAGAGTTGTAGAAATAACAGCAAAATGAAGGCAAAAAGAAGAATCCTTTTAGCTACTAAATGCTAGATATTAAAGTTGGTTTTGAACTACTAATATTTAGACCTGCTGTGGAGAGCTTGCCTGTGTCAATGACATAGTTGTAAGGTGCAACTGTATAGTTCCTGTTTCATTAGTCCAGCTAAGTAAGTTTTTGAAGAATTTATTATTCATTTACTCAGTATCACACCATTTAAGCAGTGTTTTGCCTTACAACTTTTGTGAAGCAAAAGGAACTGGTTATGAAACAGGATATGCAGGCCTGCAATAACTTAAAGAAATATGGAAAGGAAGTCACTGATTCAGTTCAGACTTTTTTGCTATCACTGAATAGTCTGTGACTTTCAAGTGTTCTAGAGAGGAAGAAAAAAAAACATGTAACATAATACTTGTTTTTCTCTGTGCACACATTCAGTGTGCACATTTTAATCAAACTTCCATTAATAAATCTTTTCATAATTCAATCTGTTTTATTAAAAATGTGAATGCTTGCCAAAAAAAAAGTAACAGATGTGGAGAGTGACAGTCAACTGCATTTGTAGCATAAATTAAGTTCTTTATGCAATCACATTATTACCAGTCAAAGCTGGTAAAACTATATTGAAGAATAAAGTCTGTGTCCTGCTGGTGAAACCCTCCTAAGTTTTGAAGAATGATGACTATTTATGTTGTATAACGTTGGTTCAAATTGCAGGGACCACCTAATTTGTTGAACCACCTTACCAGTTGCCGCTGTGTCATCATAGTTTCCACAGGAGGGTTATTCAGAGCTGCTCAGCTGTATTAGTCTTTCCCAGTTTTACTACCATTGCAGAGTCCCTGGGCCTCCAGCAGCCTGAAGTACAACAGCTGCCTCAACACAAATTTGGCACAGTTAATGAGAAAAGTGAGGAAAAAAAATTTGGGTGGATATTGAAATGCTAGTTTTGTCCTCAGCTTTTTAATATTCTAAGGATAAATACAGTCTTCTACTAATGAATGAACTGCCCTTAGCTGGCTTTCTTTCAGTTGTTCTGGTGATCTTAACAGTCATTTATATTTCATTTGTACGAAAGCTGTATGTCTGACCATATTAGCAAGCACTGATACATTGTTTTGGTCTCTAGGGAAGAAGCAACCAACACAACAAAAAACCTCTTGCGGTCAACTGCAGAGAACTGGTCTTAAAAATCAAGCTCCTGAAATTGTATTTAAACAATTAACAGTTTCTCTTCCAAAACTGCAAGCACCCAGCCATTCTGATTTAGAGTCTGTGTGATTTGTGGAGAGTGATGTATTTCTGAAAGCCAGGACAACTTAAGTGTTAGGTTATAAGAGCCCTGTATTACTTACCTGCACTTTAATTTTATTTTTTTTAATTTTTAATTTGTTGGTGTTGCTGGAAGATGGTAAGCAGGGGCAATTCATCTATATTTGGGCAGGGGAGAGGGGGATTGGTGTTTTCTTTATTAATGGAAAACTCCAGGAAGCTTGTCCTCATTATATGCTCTAGGTCCAGATCCAGTAAGGCAAATATCAGCCAGCGTTCCAAATCAATTATTAAAGTGTCTTCATCACATTCAAGTTCTTTTCTTCAGCAAGGAGATTGGCATTGATTGTTTTATGATTCAGTCTTGTTAGTCTCTGCACTGAAAAGCCATAAGTAGGCCAGTGTGTCTGTGCAGAGGATCTCCATTAGGGCTTGGGCTGGGACCACCCACTCATTTCTCCAGAGCAGAGCAGTAGCTGCCACAGAGCACCTTTCCATTAGCTACTGACCTGGACTGAATGTAAACTGGTGACCAAGAGCAGAAAGGTATTTTGTATCCCATTATTAATCCTCAGGGCTGTCAAGAACTTTCATTAAAATGTATTAATAACTTCTTTGTCTTCAAATAAGTCTGCTATCATAAAGTCTGCCATTGTAAACTTAGGTTTTTTTGCTTTGTAAAATTGACAGAGTATGTCATTGTGCATATATGACTGCAAACCCTGCTGCTAGAAATTGGGAGGTTACCAGTGGCTCTCAATTCCTGCCTTTGTATGGGTCAATACATGTAACACTGAGCATGCACACCAAATGCCTTCCTGCCCCAAATCAGTATTTTTCAGCTGTTTAAACAATTATTTGGATTTTATTTAAAAGTTATAATTTTATTCCCTTACACCATCTGTTTTATTTAACACTGGCAACATACAGTGGGAAAGGGTCAATGACAGTATTGTTGTCAAGTAAACTACACAATGTCTGCATTCTCTTGGGTAGTTAAGATGTATTTGGATTGGATAATTGAAAAAAGTTGATAAATAATAAATTTTAATTGTGAAATAGCCTGATTATGTCAAGTGGTTGTATCTTACATATTTTGACACAGAGTAATGTGTATTAAATCCATGCTGAGGTATTGACATATTAGTAGAGACTGCATTAAAGAGGACATTTTAGCTGGTGTGATGCAAGGTTCCTCACAATGCCAGTCTGCAAGAGAACACTTTTATTAATTTTTTAAAATAGTTTTTGACAAATGTGGATAAATGAAAGTGATGGCCAATGTGAACAAATGGAGCTTTTGCTGATTGTTTTTAATCGGATAACTTTATGTCTTGATTGATATAATTAAACTTTTTCTCCCCTTTATCTGTGAAATGACCATTTGAGCCTGTAAATAGCACAGTTCTTTTGATGTTATGTGTGCTGGCACCTGTCATCATTGTGTATTGTAGGTCTCCTGACTAGCCTGAACTTGAGTGCAGTATGCCATTTGGAAAGTGCCAAAAGGAGTAGAGCAGTCATGTATTTTTGGTGATTCCAGTAAATAAAAATTAATCATGTTTGACAAATGTTTGTGGCCTTATAGTTCTGTAGGTAGAAGCTACAATTTTGTGACTGTATTCAATGAACTGTGCTTTGATGTTCTAGAAATAGAGTGCAACTGGCTAAAACTAATTATGTCGGTCTGTTAAAAAAGGCAATTATGCAAAATCTGTAGATGTTCATTCTGTCAGTATTAATGATACATATGCTTAGTGCCTCTCATTTTGAAGCCTCAATGCT
Organism: Passer montanus; assembly: GCF_014805655.1. NCBI lineage: Eukaryota > Metazoa > Chordata > Aves > Passeriformes > Passeridae > Passer > Passer montanus. Next base: position 7,530,733 of record NW_024364270.1, read on the forward strand.
AGACTTAACTTTTCCCAGACCACAACTGCCAGCCTTAGAGTTAAATGTGCAAAATTGAGCGTTCAATTATCACCTCACCCTGCCAGTTGCTTTAATTGATGGGAGTTTTTTCCTTGATTTTTTTTTTGTTTTGTTCTTAACTATAGTTACATGCTATTTTAAAAGATTGTGTTTTATATATATATATATATATATATATATATATATTTGTCTTTACTGCACTAGTAAAAGAGGAAAAATCAGTCTGGGTTATGTGTCATAGTGTCATACAGTTTTTTGTTTTGGGCTTTTTGTTTGTGGGTTTGTTGTGTTGCTGTTTGTGGTTTGGGTTTTTATATAAAGCAGGATGAGCCACTGCAATATAAGATAGTAATGTAATTGCACCATTGCACTAGCATGTAATTGCACCATTTGATTGATAGGAACCTTGTGCCATGTGGATTTGGCTTTAAGGAATATGGGTTTACCAAATAAAGTTCCCTAAATAAGACGCCTGAATTCTTACCCCCAATGAACATTCATTCTGTGAAACTAGAATCCTGTAAATGGTAATCCTGCTTGTATCTCTGCCAGGATGCTTTCTTGAAACGTGACCTCTTTGTTGGTTTTGGTGGAACCTGGTCTTCATATAGTCTTCATATAGAGCTGCACAACTTCCTTCACTCTATTTTATTGTCTCAAAGACCCCTTAGGGAAATACTGAGAATCTAAAGCAGCTGTAATCATGAACAGATCTCATTATTATTCCTATGTTAACTTGTGGGATAGTGCAGGATGTGTGCCATGTCTGTTTCCAGACCACAAAACTTGAGAAAGCCTATATAGCTGTATCTGTGAAATCACACTCAAGGCAACTTGAGAGGGGCAGACCACAGTGCCTTTCTTCCGCAGGGGTTAAGCTTAACTGCTCTTTATTCTGCAGGCTGCCTATTTTATAGCACAAACCACAGCGGCTAATTTCATGGGGATAGGGATAAACAGGTCACAGGTGTCTTACTGAATATGTGATAGTGATTTGTGTTCGAGTATCAGACTAGACTAATCCAATATCACTGTTTTTTCAGGAATAATGACCACTAATGGATCTCTTCTGGCACTTCTATACCATAATGGAACTATAGCGATTTGGTGATTCCAGTGATAAGGAAATCTCTGTCTAGAAAATGTCTATTCTTTTTACCATCAGTTCTGTTAGGCTTTGGTTTGGTTGGTTGTGGGGGTTTCTTTTCCCTGACCAGTTGTCATAGCTTTTACCATTGTCTTTTAAAATTACCATTTCTATTACAGCTGTTTTATGGTTTTCAGAATTGATTTCTGATAAAATCTGACTTCCCACATTAAAATCAGAAATACTATTTTTTTTTTTACTTTCCACATTAAACCCTAAAATATTTTCTATTTATGTACTTTCATTTGTGGTAACTTTACCTTTGGCTGTGTATATAGTGTTATTTAGGATGCAAGGAAAAGAAATGGAGCTGCATCAGGGGACATTCAGAATGGATATTAGGCAGAGGTTTTTTTGCTGCAAAGGTCACTGGGAAGTGGTTACAGCAGCCAGCCTGTCAGAGCTCAAGAAGTATCTGGAAAACACTTGGTCACATGGTTTTAGGTAGTTCTGTGAGGATCAGGGAATGGGAGTGAATGATATTTATGGGTCCTTTCCAACATGAGAACTTCTAGGATTCTGTGATTTCATAGAACCATAACATGCTTTCCCTCCCCCAGCCCCCACCAACTTTTCTTTTTAGGAGCATGACTTAAGCTCTGTCCTAGTTTCTCTCTGCTTTTAGCTTGGGTAAGGGTAATGCTTGTCCAGAAAAGGAGCATGGAACTGATATTCATCCCAAAGCCCTTTACAATACTTATTGCAAAATGATTCTACCACTTCTTTACTTATTGCGCATTGATGATGTTGGATACATTTCTTCCTCGGTCTGGACATCTGCACTGTAAAGTAGCTGACCACAAAATTTACTGTAGCATTTAAACATTTTTATTTATTTATGTTAAAGTCTAGTGATAATAGTGGTTGTTTTTCTGCAGTGTCTGGAATCTGGAAATTTTAACTGTGCAGGATTGCTCCAGGGTGACACACTGTTAAAATAATTTCACCCCCCTTTTTTTTATTTTATTTTTAGGGACGCAAGAGTGAGGCAGAGAAGTACTTCATGAAGGCTATTCAGCTGGATCCTACCAAAGGAAACTGCTACATGCATTATGGTATGTTTCAGATAGATAGAATTTCAATGTATTCCAGGCGTGCTCTTAATCTCTCCAAGTGATTAAAGATTTGAGACGTTCTACTGGCAAAATAGCTTCTTTAAAAGGAAAGAAATTAATCTATGATATATTACTTTATTACCATTTTTCTATCATTATAGAGGGAGAGGTGAAGATTTTCATATTTTGCATAGCTTTCCTCCTATGGAATCTCAGTATTGCTGCCTCTCTGGGAAAGAACAAAGGTGGCTATTGCCATATGTCAAAATTTCATGGCCTGGAATATTATTGTTAACAGTTTTGGCCTGACTTCACTGATTGTTGGTGGGTGGGCAACCAGAAGTTTTACTCTAGTGTGTGTGAGTTCTATATATTGAAGTGTCTTACAGGCCTTACATCTACCTCCTTCCCACCTCCTTCTTGGCTTGAAATGGCTAAGAATTACAGAAGGTTTTGACAAGTTGGCTGTATCTTTCCTTTTAGGCTATGCATGTAGCATAAAGCACACAGTTAATTTGATGGTATATTTGTAACTTTTGATTGTTTTTGCTAGATGTGTAAAAAACACTTCCAGATGTGTTTAGTTTCAGGGAACCAAAATTATTTATCTTTATGGCCTAATTCTTACTGTATTTTAAAGCTGATAAGGGACAAATCTTAAAATACAAGCTACGTTGTGCCAACTGGAACATAGAAAGCAGTAAGTTTCATCTTCGTTTAGGAAGAAGGTAGGGAACTACACAGCACACTATATGTGTGTGTGTATATATATGTAGATCTTTGTATATTATTTTCGTTTTCTGGTTCTTACTGGTAAAATAAATAAAAATGAGTGGGTAAGAGGGAAAATCAATCTCACATAATAACCATGTTTTTACTCTGTGATAACTTTGTCTGAATTGCTCGTATGCTGTGTCTGTTTGGTCCTATGCAGTATGAAATTCTGTATGTTAGATTCCTAGAATCAGCCTTTGAACTTAGAATATTTTACTGTGTTTAACTTAATGTAGCCCAGTATTGCATTATTTTGCATTATGAAACATTGCAGTTCAAAGCCTTGTCTCCTCTTTATGCCTGTACAAGTAAAGATGATAGGGATATTTGTGCATATAAACCCCATTCTTTCAATTGGATGTCAGTAACGTGTATAACTCAAGACATTGAGTAAAAGTTATCACTGATGGTTTCTTGAAATCCTACTTAAGCCCCTTCCAGCCTTTGCTACTAAGAAATCTGTCCTAAATTAATAAGAAATATTTGCATAAAAAATCAATGGTTGGTCTAAACAGTCCATCTCAGCAAATGATGTTAGGATTTAGTGGATTATATTTATTATAGGTCTAGAATTTTTTTCTTTTTTGCTCACTACTCATCAGCTTGCTTGTTCTTTCCTGTAATATTCCCTCTGTCTCATTTTCAGGTATCCTATAAACTAAAAGTATGGTTATTCAAATCATCATTCATGTCTGATATATTGACTTCTTCATTACCAGATTACAATATTAACATGATGTGTTATTTCCTATTTAAGATTATTCCTTAAAAACATTGGAAAACTTTTCCTTTATTGTGTCCCAGGTTCAAAAAGTGGGTTCTGTCATTGTGCAGAGGTGATCATCAACATAAGCGAGGTTCTACTCAGCAGATTAGGAGTGAAGGGTGAAATTCAGTCAGGGTTTGGAATAACAGCGTAGTAAAATGGGATGCTGAAGGGCAATAGACACAAGAAGGTTCTCTTTTACAGTCACTAGGTCTTGGAGCATTATACCCAGAGAGCTCTTCTCAATGCGTGTGAAATCTTTTCATAATATAACTTCTGATCGCCTCACTGGTTCAGTGATGTTATTCTATATTTATATCAAAGCAGCTATAAGAAAGATATGGTCTACTTCTGCTTGGCTTTTGTGTCTGTGTAGTACAGCTGATCTCAAATTCTTGTTGCTTTGGGCACAGAACTTTATAAAATTTCAACTAAATCATCCTTTCTTTTTCTTTCTTTTCTTCCTTGCTTTATTTCTCTTATCTTTTCCACCTATTTCTGGAATAATGAGGGCTATGTACTGTGTGTTACCAGGGGCATTCCAAATAATCCCTTGGAATCTCTAGTGAACACTTCAAGCTTTACTTCTCCATCTCATTAATTTGCTCCAGCACCTTGTCACAGGTACATTCTACATCCTGGGGAAATACATCCATATTTTACATGTAAATCTTAGAAATTACTTTTTTGTCTCAGCATGAAGATGTTAGATGAGAGAATAAAGTAGTTGGCATCAGTCCTAAAAAAACACATACCTCACAAAGCAGCCAAATGAAAAGAGTGGTCAGCTGGGACATGACAGGGTGTTGATGGAGTAGCAGGAATAAATGGACAGAAGATTTTCTTCCAAGTGCACATAGATTGCATACACTTAAAATCTGTGCTTCCAGGTTGTGCAGATGTTCTTTTGACTTCTAACCTTCTGGACTTTTCTTGGAGCTATGAGAAAAACTGTCAATATGCTGTATCTTTTAAGAGGCTTACCTTTGTATTATGATGTGCTTTAATTCAAGCTGTAAGCCAAAGCTATTTTTAGGTATGACTTGGTGCAGGAGGCAGCTTATTTAATCGCATGAAAATTTGGAGGGAGTGGAACAGTTTCATGCTTTCTCCTTGAAAGATACCACCACAGCATGTTTCGCTGCTCAGGCTGACATTATAATTAGTTTTCTGTAGGTACTTGGCTGACATTGGGTTTAAGGGGATTTAAGTTTTAAGCAGAGTTTCCCAGACTCATTATGCTTGAAGATGTCTGAAGGGAGAAATAGTTGAAAAGCTGAAGATGTGTAAATCCCTGTAGACTGCTGACACGATGCCACTTCATTGGACATAAGGGGAAGTGGCTTTTACTCTAGTGACCAGAGAAGATGGCAGTCCCCTCTCAGATGGAAATGCAGACTGCTGCTCACCTGACCACCTTTCTTTTGCTCTTCTTTCCTAAATGCCTCTCATATGCCAGTTATCTGAACATCTGAACTTGGTGCAAAAGCATTTGATCTTACAAATACATGAGGGTTGATGAGTAATCTGCTACAAGCTGCTCAGGTACACAGTATGCTACACCTCACAGTTGGAAGAGACAAAATTCTCATGAATTAGGAAGAAGAAAAAGTGAGAGAGGAAAGGGTGAAGAAGCGGCAATACTTTTCTCCCCTGCCACAATATACACGTTTTTGAACTAGAAAACAGGAGGAATTTTTTTGGATACAGAGATTTTATGCTTCTGTAAGGTTTGCAGCTTTTAATTTGGTATTTTTTTATACACATTTTTGTTTTATACACATTTTCTAAAGACTGCCTAACATGAACACTTCTGACTAAAAGAAGTCAAACTTAACATTTATTTATTTTTGGATTGCAATTTTTTTTCTCTGGGAAAGTTTTCTTCAGACTGTCATACCCACATCTACTCAAGATATTGGCAGTCATGCATCCCACTCTACTTTGAACATATAACTCAAGCAGGTCATTTTGAATCCCGCAAGATCTTGGTAATGTTGGTCATCAACAGATTTATGACATAGTTGAAGTGGTCTCATGGACTGTTGATTCTTCCTGAGCTGCTTGCCTTGATGAAATGAAAGGGATGAATCTAAGTGTCTGTCTGAGAAACCACAAAGAGGTACCTATGAAATAAACAAGTTAAAAGGAGCTGGCTTCTAAATATTTTAAGAACATAATGGCATCTAAAGAATCAGTACATCAAATTTGTCAACAAATGTGCCCAACATAGGGATGTTCAGTCAGGTCAGACAGGTGCCCTTAAGGCTCAGAGACTGTGTAGTTTTGGATATAGTATTTGGATGTATGACAAAAGAGGGAAAGGTCTCTGTTTCTGTCTGCTCTGAGCCTATCTCAGGAGAAGCTGAAGAAAGATTATGTATAAAATCTGTCAGTGCACAGAGATGAGGTGTTTCAAATAGTGACATACTTGTGTGCTCATCTTTTTTTTTTTAAACCCAACAAAATAAATTCTTCAGTAAGTAGGATGCAGTTTAATTGAGGAGTTTGAAATTGTTGAAGCTTTCTCTACTAGCTTTTTCTTAAATAAAAAGCACCATAAATCTACAGTGATATTTGTTTTGTAAAGAGTTTATCTCCAGAAGTCTTATTTTATTTATAATTTGCTGTTTAAAAACAAAAATAAAATAATAATAATAATAATCATAAAAACCCCACCAAGCAAAGAAGAACAAAACAAACAACAAAACCTCTACAAAAAAGAACAACCCCAAAAAAACCCCAAGCTGAACAAACCCCCCCAAAAACACTAGATTCAGTTTACTTGCCTGCTAAAAATAGGTATTGCCACTATGTCTCTTAATGTGCATATAGTGGCCTTTCTCCAAAATTATGAAAATGGGGTGGGGAATAAAACAAAGAGACAAAGGGGTAAGATTTCAAGAAAAATGTTTGTAGAGGTCCCTTCTCCCTTATATTTGTAACAGCTTAATTGGAATAGAAAAGTCTAGAACCCAACAGGATGTTCAAATTAACTCTGTTTTATTAATAGCTGTTGACACCTCCTTTTAAAATAGTTTCCTTTGAATAATACATTGTTTCTAATCAGCTTAAATTGTTTAAAGATTCCTTTTTCATTATAAAAATGGATTATTCTCATTATATTAATTATGCATTCACTTAATTTGGCAGTTCAGATTGATCATCTGCCTTTTTAAGTGCACTCCCAGTTAGAGATGTAAAACAAAAAGAGACTTTCAGATTACATAAAACCGAATTGTATTAGCTATATCCTCATTGACCTAAGAACAGATGAAGATACTCCCAAATACACTTTTGTTTTTACATTTTCATTCACTTCTGAATTTGTGATAATTTAGGAGTTATTTTTATAGATGCTCTTAGGCTATCTATTTCTTTTTAAGCATGTTTAACTTCTGAACTGCCTTTTTTATTGTTTTTCAATTTCATCATAATCTTTCTAATCACCGTTTCTGGAAAGGGCTCCTAGCCTAAATTTTCACCTAAATTTATGAGTACTTTGTATCTGTCTTACTTCCAAAGATGGCTAAAAATGGGTTGGAATTGCTATGGTTTAAGGATCAAAGTATATTTCATTGAAATATGATAGCAGTGAGTTTTCAAACACTATTTTTTTCAGCATTTAAGTCTTTGGCTTACATGTATTAGTGAGTGTGAGAATTTTATTTTTATATATTTACAGGTGTGACTTTTTTTTTTTTAAGATGTTTCTGCTTAGATTGAGTTTCAGTAAGGTGAAGTGCTGGGTCCTGGACTTCAGTCACAACGACCCCTTGCAGCACTGCAGGTTGGGGGCAGAGTGGCTGGAAAGCTGCACAGAGGAAAGGTACCTGTGGGTGCTGGTTGTCAGCAGCTGAACATGAGCCAGCGTGTGTCCAGGTGTCCGAGAAGGCCAATGGCATCCTACCTGGATCAGCCATAGTGTGCCCAGCAGGAGCTGGGCAGGGATTGTGTCCCTGTACTTGGCACTGGCGAGGCCACACCTCGAGTCCTGTGTCTGGTTCTGGGCCCTTCACTGCAAGAAAGACATGGAGGTGCTGGAGAATGCCCAGAGAAGGGCAACAGGGCTGGGGAAGGGTCTGGAGCACAAGTCCTGTGAGGAGTGGCTGAGAAAAGTGAGGGTTTTCAAACTGGAGAAAAGAAGGGTCAGAGAAGCCCCTGTCACTCTCTCCACCTGCCTGAAAGGAGGCTGTAGCCAGCTGGGGGTTGGTCTCTTCTCCCAGACAACCAGTGACACGATTAAAGAAGAGGCCTCAGGCTGAGCCAGAAGAGGTTCAGGTTGGACACCAGGAAGAATTTATTTGCTGAAAGGACAGTAAGCATTGGAACAGGCTGCCCAGGGACATGGTGGAGTCACTCTCACTGGAGATGTTCAAGAAGGGACTGGTCATGGCACTTAGTCCTATGTTTATTGAGCGTGGTGGTGGTCGTCAAAGGTTGGACTCAGTGATCATTAAGGTATTTTCCAACCTAAATGATTCTTTGTGCTGTATTTATAATATTTCCATGTAGTCACATTGTTCTCAGCTTTGTGCTTTTTGTCTTCATTGAGTGAAGAGCAGCCTAGGAAAAATCTTATATATTTTCCCCACATATTTAGGGAAAAGCTCCCATGAAGAAAGCAGTAAACTAATGAAAAATAGAGTATCAATGTTGTATTTATAAGAAAGAGGAATATCAACCATGACCTGCTCATGTGATCTTACTAATTTCTTTAGCAGAGTTTTATGTGGATGGTAGAAATGTCGCGCTAGTCCACAGGTAGGTCAGTGTTCACTTTTGTCAATTAAATGAATAAAACTTCATAAGCCATAAATCCAGGTGAATGGATTATCCTGTTTCTGACTGACAGGTTAGCTAAATGCAGTATATACTAAATGATAAATAGAAGTGCATGGATCTGCTTCATTGGGACCCCAGATGCTACATGGTGATTTTGTATTGAGAAATGAAATCCCTTCATGAGGTAGGATTAAAGTGAACCAGATATAGTATGTCCATCACTAAGTCACTTCCCAATGCGCACTCATGAACCCTTCTGCCAATGACAGAAATTTTACCTTTTTAAATCTTTGGGAAATCCCAACATTGGTATGCAGTGATTTTGGAGGGAAACTATAAACTAGTTTGTGATACTCAAATAATACATGTTCAATGAACATATGTGCTCTTTGGAGAAAGGTTCTCTCTGTCTTGAACATATCATATGCCATCAAATCAGGGTTCTGGCTTTGGACTACGGCTTATACCTGCTCCTTCAATATCAATGAACATAATTCCAAGAAAACAGGATTCCGAGACCTGAAGCAGAACTGTCTTGCAGAAAGACTTCATTAAGCTGTTGACCTTTCTGCTCCCAGAACTCTCTGTTATAAACTTTAAGAAGATCTTCAGCTACTACTAACCAACAGTATTTCTTACTTCCAAACTGAGGACAAAAACTGACCTGTTCAGGACAATCTACCAATTTTAAGTCCTTTTTGTCACTCTCTAGGCTACTGTTATCACACAACATTAAAAGATTATTACAGACCACTATAATAACTATTTTTTTAGAAACTCCCTTTAGAGCAAATCACTCAAGTGGAATGCAGTGGAGTATTTCCAAACAAGCTAGGTCACTGACCTGAAATGCTGTGGAATTTCCATGCTTCTGGCTCTTCCCTTGGGTTTAGCCTTAAATCTAATCATTCTGACATCTCTAATACATGGTTGACTCTGCTTCCTCAGCACAATATACTAGACTGCTCAAAAGATGTGATATAGATAGTGCAGATCAGAGGCAGGGTTAGAAATGTGTCTGTATGCTTCTTCCATATTGCCAAAATGTAATATTTCTGTAGGGACTGAAAAATGAAGATGAACAGTACTGGGGGCTACTTTGCTAATGGTCATATGTTTTGACCTATGAGTACTATCTCATGGGGATTTTTGTAGAGATAGCATGAAGCTGCTACAAAAGTGTAACTGGATAGTTCTTTTTCAGCCAAATTTTACATTTCCAAACCTTATACGTGATCAGGTGTCTGGGAAATGATATAAAGTTTAAGATCTTCCTCAGTATTTGTAAATCATGAGATCCTCTGTAGTATATATTTTCATCATTAATCTTTTGATTTGGTGAGAGCTTACAGTGATCCAGATGTGCTCACAAGTTTATTCATCAAGTCCCAAAGGTTTGCTAGTTAATTTTTTCTCTCTTGTCTGTGACCGTGCTCTGAATGACATCCAGTGGTATATTTAGCACAACTGCAACAGGTAAGTTTTTCAGACAAAGAAAAGCACTGATAAAAAAAGTCTTTTCCAAGCCAGTGCATTTAATGACATTGCAGCACCCACTGACTTCCTTAGTGTTTCATTATATTTTATTTGCATGGAAGAGTTTTCTCAATGGGAACTAATTAAAGGGAGAAGGTCTCCAGAAGTCCTTCTGGCAAGAAACCAAGAGCACACCTTTCGATTAAGAGGGAATGGGATACAAGGAGCAGCAAAAACTGAAATGCTGCTACCATTTAGGTGATTGTTATATAAGTTGCCTTTGTTTCTCCTATCACATCTTCCATGTTCAGCAAGAAAGTGTGTAACAACAGGCCTGGAAAAGCAGGATATTTAATCAAACATTCCCTTGCTTTGGGAACTGCTCCTTCACAGCCAGTGAATCTGTTTTGAATCTCCTAAAGGAAACAGTTACATTAGGTCACGTCTGTTGATTCTGCATCTTGAAACTGATTCATCATCTGAAATACTTGGGAAATCAACTTGCAGGCAAGGCCTCTCCTCATTTCTTCCACTGAATGCAATATAAATTTTTCATTTTGAAATCTCTGGTTGCATCAGCTTTTTAGCTCTGCATTGCTGCAGCAGAGCTGAAGTTGATCGTAACTTCAGTGATGGTTCTGCCACTGAGAATATAATTCTGCTCTCAAGACATCATCTGCATCAGGCAAGATACAATGCATTGAGTCAGCCAGAATCCATTCCCTCTTCTGATTTCTTTTGAAACTTGAAATGCTTTGAAAGCACCAGCAGATACTCAGCTTCCAGTTCTCAATGTTGAATGTGCTGAAAGTGCTTCTAGTGAAGCTTATTGCAAAGAGATTTTACAATTGAATCTTGGTAGAGTCACTTTTCATGTTGTAGAAGTAAGAAATTCTTTTGAAGAGGGTAAGAAGCCGAAGACTTAGTGAGAAATGTATATTGAAAGAAGCAAATTCCAGTTAGGATGGCATTGGAAGTTTTTTCGTTATTATTCAAAAGGTAGTTTACTCAGTTTTGGTTGGATTACTAAAGCTATCACCCCACAAGTCTGTCATGGCAACCTGAGTAAATGCAGAACCAGCAGCATTCCGAGAACATTCAAGATGGCTCTTTTCAAAAGCAACAACAGCAAGATGAACTGTTTCAGAAATCTACTCTGTTCTGGGAGAGAGTACCATTGTGTGTTTGCCAGTGAGTAAAAGAGGGAACATTTCAACTAGATAATTGGTGCAAATTGCACTTTTATCTAGTAAATTAAGCAAATTGCACTTTTATCTAGTAAAATAAAGGCTCACAGTGCCTGCAAGGAATAGTTAAGCCCATTCTAGAGGAGCACACTAATGCCTTTGTGCTCTGAACATAAAAGATTTTTACACAGAGACATATCCCAACCAATTAATACCTTTCTTGTTACAATAAAGCAGCAGAACTACCAGTTCAAATGTATGGCTTTTAAATTGTTGGTGGTGCATGTCTTAACAAATTCTTTATAAATGTTCATGATTGTTTTAGGGAGACAATTATAGAGGACAGTGAGCTGTAGGCTTTCATTATGTGGATAAATACTTTCAAAAATTGGTAAACGATGAAAATAAACTGTTCTTTTCAATTGCTGGGAAATATTTTGTTCCTGTTTAAATTACATACATATTTATAGCTCACTTTTGCGTATTTTGCCCCAAAAGCTTTCGGTCAAATAAAGACTCAAAACCACTGTTGATGGTTTGCAATGAAAAGTATATTTGAACAAGGTTGCAGGTACAGATTTCAGCAGCTTTAATGCTATGTCTGATTCTTAGATAGTTTCGGAAAAAATGACTAAGAGGATTGTAAAATATTGAATCAGTTCTCTGCTGTCAAAGGTCTTTAAAACTCTTGACTATGCATTTACTCTCACCCCTGTGCTCTCTTGCAAGAAATGCAGAAAAATTTATTTAAAAAAGTAACATTCCAGGCAAAGAACAGTGTTTCTAAAAGTCACATCTTTTCTGGACTATGGATTTCCCACTTCCAGTTTAGAAGAAGAGTAATGAAAAATATTCTTTCCTCTAGATAGGAAAATGTGGTATTTGGAGCTGTTTTCTCAAAAACTGTTGTGATTCCAAAAAACAGTCAGGTTACCATAATTTATGTTGTTGGCAAGAGCTGCAATCGTGACACCTGCAATAAGTAAGCTCTCTATGTGATGTTGGGCAGTATCTCATAAATCATGAAGTTTGCCAGCTTCTTGTCAGAGAAGAAAATCCTACATATAAATTTAGACCCACACAAGTGGTTCCTGGATGCAGGGGCTTGGAGATCATACCTTCTGATCCACCTTCAACACCTTGCCAATATTACACCCTGCTAGTGCTCTTCTCTTGGGAAAACCTCTTTATGGCTTTGACAGGAAAGGTTCATAAGTCTGTTTTATACTGAAGAAAGCACAGCAGTAAACTGCCAATCCAGCTTATTATTGTATGAATTTAGTATATAAGATTAAAAGGAATGGCAGCTAATGTTTTCAAAACAGTATTTTTCTATTTAGGTGCTTCAAATTAAATTTAGATGTGTGAATAAAATTAGTCTGCCTTTCAGGAGAACTTGGCAAATCAATTTTCAACTGAAAGTTTCCACTTTGTACTGGTTCTGGCTCTGATAGTATTAACTTCATAGCAGCCTGGATGATGCCTTGTGACTAAAGCAGCCTTGATAACACACACCAATGTTTTGGCTGCTGCTGAATAGTGTTTGAGCAGTGTGAAGGCTTTCTCTTTTTGGGAGGGAACATAGCTTGGACAGCTGACCTGAGCTGGCCAACGGGATAGATATAACAGTCCATATGCCATCATGTTCAGCAATAAAAACTGGAATAGAGGAACAAGAAGGGTTTTGGCTTCTGAGGTGGCTTTGTTTGGAAACTGGCTGAGCATCACTCTACCTGTGAGAATTGGTGAGAAATTTCCTTCTCTTTGCCATTTGCTGTTTTAGTATTTTTTTCCCTTCCCCATGTTAAACTGCCTTTATCTTGATGAAGAGATTTTCTTGGTTTTGCGCTTCTGTTTTCTCCCCTCACCCTATGTGAGTGCTTGGATACTGGCAGGGGGCAACCCACCACGCATCTGTACACTCGGGTATTGACTTTTTCACTAGACTGAAAAAGTTGCAGCATCTTTTATTTGAAGCCCATGCAATTAAGGAAATCTTTGATCAGCAACCCTCCTCTTCATGCTCTCTAATAGGTTCATAACCTTCTTATGTTATGGTGCCCAAAACTGCACACAATATACAAGGTGAGATCAAACCACTGCAGAGTAGAGTGGGAAAATCACCTCCCTCAATTGTACTCCCCACAGTACAGTGGCTCAGGTTCAGCTTCCCATCTACCAGGACCCCCAGGTCCCTTTCCATGGTGCTGTTTTGCAGCATCTCATTCCCCAGACAGTTTGTACATCAAGGGTTGACCCATCCCAGGTGCAGAATCTGGTACTTGTCCTCAGAAGAGTTGACAGCTTCTCTGAGTTTTGTATCATTGGCAAACTTACCTAGTGTGCCTTTAAGACCTGCATCCAAGTCATTTATGAAGAGAACTGGCCCTAAACTGGAGTTCTGTAAGGGTTTATGTGTAGAGGATAATACAGTTGGTGACATATATGCATCATCTGCTACTTACCCACTCAGCATGAGTTATTGCCACCTCCAGTACAGGGCAGAGACTAGTGTATGGTAATGTACAGTCCTAGAACTTACTTTTTTGAAAAACTGAAAGTTTTACTTATGTCTTCGTTCTCCCCCCGGCTGAATGTATCAGTAGCACATCCACCTATCAGTGTTTCACTCTGCTAATCCAGGGCTTTCATTAGCAAAAGTACCTTACTGTTAACATTTTATGGCTGGTGTGCTTTAACATGGACTTAAAGATTAGGGGTACTGTTTTGCTTCATTCATTGGAAGATAATTGGAATACTAGTTGGTGAAGCTTATTTCAAAGATCCCTCTTTAAAGAAAATAGGAATTCAGCCCAAATAGATATGAACTATTTTATTTACTTGGAGAATTTTCATATTCAAATATGAGTTTGTCCTGCTGCATATAAGGCATACTCTGATGTGGTATCCAAAAGAAAAATAAAAATAATTTTTTTAAAATGTAAGCTATTAGCTTTTGTCAGAATTTTTTTCCCTTTAGAAGAAACTTCCGTTAAGAGACTTCCACTAACAGTTCAACCACTGATTTATAATTCTGAAGACAAATTAATTTCTTGTTGTCCAGTTGTTCTCGAACTATGTTTTCTTCTTATGTTTTCTTCTCTCTTTTTATTTATTTACTTATTTACATTTGTGGGAAGTCTTTCTTTTTTTGTAAATCATCTGTTTCTAGGCACAAAGCACAAAGCATTGTACTGCATCAAAGTGTGGTACGCATTAGAGTGTGGATGTAACTAAAGCAAGCAAACCTTATACTGTGAATGCAGGAAGGTATCATAATGTTTTTACAAGTTTTGCAGATCTGAATAATTAAGATATAAGAGACTGAGTAAATAATCTGCCAACTCTCCTAAGTTGAAATGTATCCACAGAGAAAACAAAAATCTAAGAAAGATGTCTTTCATTACTTTTTGTATTGAAATGATTCCTTCTGTGAATGTCTTTGTTGTACCAAAGCATCACTGGGTTCACATTGCTTGTACAGACCTTGCTAATTCTGCTTAAGGGAATTTTTCACCTAAGCACACAGCAAGTATGTGAGCAATAGGGAATGAATGAGGAAAGGAGGAAAGAAAAAAGAGAAAATCCTTTGCTATGACAGGATATCATTTGCTCATGGTTTATTATTCCTGATGAGGCTTGTGGTTAGTGATGGCATGGCAGAATTTTGGTTGAGGGACCTTACTTGACAAAGTAAGACAAAAAGCGAAGGATGTGATGCTGGAATATATAATCACTAGGCTTTAGGAGAGTTTTTCCAAATATAAAGTTATGTACGCACAGAGACTAGATGGTTGAATTCCTTTAAAATGTTGTTGCAAAAATTGACACATTTTACAGATTAGGTGGGAAAAAGCATTAAAACTAGCAAAAATAAGGGTGAGTACCTTCCAAATTCTTTTTTTCACCTTCTTCAAAGGAAAACTGATTTTTATAGAGTTCTACTGTATTTTACATGTTTGGTTTTGAAACTACATCAGTTAAAGCTTGGTTAATGCTAAATTATTAATTCTTTTCAGTTTATACTTGGTTTAACAAGATAATTTCATTTGTAAAGTGTGAGTCACTTGATTTTAGCCATCTTCTATATTTGTTTAATGTGAGAGGTAAGTATCATATAGGAAACTTAAAAAGCTACCTGTTGTGATTCTTTTAGTGTTAGTGAAATGCGTTCTAAAATACAAGTCCATTAAGGTATACATATATAGGTAATGGTTTTAAAGCAAATACAATGTAGAATTCTAAAGCTGAAAAAATGTTATCATGTATGCATACAAAAATTTATCATTTTATGTGATTTTGGGATATGCTTCTAAAACAAATTTTGGGATATTCTTTGGGAATGTGTTTAATTTGTAGACAATATTTTATTTCCTTTTTTTTGAGGAAGAAAAGATCATGGGAATTGTATAGGCAGAAAGGCATGTTCTCAAATGGCAAGCTTCTTGGTGTTTGGGAGTATTGTTTCTCAATGTCTGAGTTTTACTGTATCATTCTTAATTTCTTGAATATATATTCCAAAAATACTGTTATTACTTGTCTTATTGATTGCAATTTTTCTACATAGACTGTATTTTAAAGATATTGAAATGCAGAGCAGATCAGCAAATAACTAATATTGAATCTGAGACTTTGGTTTGTTGCTTGGTTTATTAGTTTGGGGTTTGGGTTTGTTTGTTTGGGGGTTTTTTTGTGCTTCCTTTTCTTGACTATACTGTCTGAGGTGTATTACATCAGTTATTTCCTGTGGGCTCATGTTCACACACTCCATTGCAGGTCAGTTCCTCCTAGAAGAATCCCGCTTGATAGAAGCAGCTGAAATGGCAAAAAAAGCAGCTGAACTTGATAATACGGAATTTGATGTTGTTTTCAATGCAGCCCATATGCTCAGGTTAGTGCTCGTACATCTGCCTCATTTGATTTTCCTCTTCTTTTGGAGGAAAAAATTCTTTATAGCCTTTGCTTATGCAGGATTCTTTTTAAAGCCCAGCAACTCTTTTGAATACTTCAATATTATTGCTAATAAGATAAAAAGAAGTGGAATTAAATTGTTACAGCATTTTGCACTTTGCATTTCTTAAATTCTATTTATTCTGTTATAATTTCATACCTTCAAAACTTCTGTTGTTCACAAGCAGGTAATGCATTCTGCTTGCATATGAGAACAAGTCTTTCTTTTGTGAAGAATATTCTGTAAGATTTCCTTTCACTTGATTTTTAAAATTTTAGTGTGCATATCTGAAAGGAGGAGACCATATTTCTCATCCGTATGTAAATAGAGAATATTGAAAATTTCTGATAATATCAGTAGGGAATATTATGGTAATTAGAAATCTAAATATTCCCAGGCTGATAATTACTTTGAGATGCATAGGAGCACTTAGTGATATTCTCAGAATCTGTGATTTAAAATGTAGTCTTATATTTAATTATCTTCTGTCTGAATAGAACAAAGCTTTGGACTTCTATTTTAGCTTTTAAAGCTGTCAGACCTGGTTATTCAGTAACATTAAGCTTCTGTCTGTGAGTTAAACATTATCATTAAACTCACATTACTGTAATAGGTATCCTCCATGCTTATTTCCAGGATAACTATCTAATTATTGTCTCTTGTCCACTTAACAGCTATAAGGATACTTGATTTCATTTAGATGGTATCTAAGCATAGAAAATGCATGAAAAAGGAAATAAAAAAAAATATGCTTCATTAGCACAAAGCAGTTCTTGAGATAATTTCTCTGCTGAAGTTATCTTACTAGGCTCCTTTATATTTTAGCATTTTCAATAAGAAATGAAAGAAAAAGAAAATACTGTGAAAGAGAAGGTAAAATCAAAAGTTATTTTTAAAAAATAACTCACTGCTTGTAGATTAGAAAGGAAAGCAAGACAAATGGCTCATTGGCAAACAATAGTTTGACCTGGCAGAGGTTTATGAGCTATTTTGAGGATCCTTCCCTTCCCCAGGATTATTTTGTGGATGATATCTCTCAAGGCAGAATTCAGTAATTTGAAACATTTAGGTTAATGTTACAAATTCACAGATAGAAGTATAGCAAGTTAGACGTGTCAGTTGAATTTAGAAAGGTATGGAGGGGTCAGATTCTTGATTTTACTGCAGAAGATGGTTTAGTGGTATAATTGAGTGCATTATAAAATGCGAGTGTAAGTCAATACTGTTTTGGAAATAGGTTTAATAAATAATAAATCTGCTTTCTCTGTGAGCACTGAGTGTAGTGTTTGACGTCTTTGAAGCACATATATTTACATCTGGATATGAGTATTTTTTCACTTTCAAAGTAATAGCTATGTTGCTGTGCTGTACCTCAGCCACAGTTACCCTAGTTAATCTGGTTGGGAGTGTACTGTTTTTGGGAGGCCTTGACGAGCAATGAGCTCAGTGATTCTAAGCTGCATTCTCAATTTTTACTGTAAGTGCAAAGCCAAAACCTTAAAAAACAAAGCAAATACACTAAACTGAAACACTTAAAAAAGAATAGGCCTGCTTTTGTTTAGCTGGAATCCTTTATGTTCCTTTGGGATACCCAGTTGATCTAATTTTTCACTTAATACTCAGCTCTCTTTGTGGAAGATCATAATGCCTTCCTAATACTCTCTGAGACTCTAAAGTGGTCAGTAGGATTTAGAAAGAGGGTGGCAAAGCTGAATTCAGTGTTGACAAGTATTTGCTCAAAACCCCATGTGTTAGCGTCAGACTGATTTTTGCTAAAGGTTATGATTTTATTGTCCGTCCTTGTTCATTGCTTTACTCAGCAATTAATTCAAATATATTGCTTCTGTGATACTTGTTGGACAAGGGCAATGCATATTCATTCATTGTAACAGAGCAGCTACAAATCCACCAGGAGTCTGGCTCTTCAGAAGCAGGTGATTTTTAGGGTCTTTAGAACAATGGAGGGCTGAGGTGATTCCAAGAGGAAAACAGATACCAAGACACAAAGGAAAGAAGGGAGTCCTCCAACTGGCACAGAGTGACACTGCTAGAAACGGAATGCTAAAGACAGTCATAAATGAAAGGCTGACATAATTTCAAGTAGGTGACCAACTGCTCTTTAGGTACCCTAGAGAACTATAAAAACTGACTGGTAAGTGAGTAAGAATTTTGAATGAACTGCACAGCTGTGAGATAGAAAATACATTATAGAAGTTCACAGAGCATGAAAATGAAATTACTCTTGTGAGACACACGGGATAAATTTTAAAGACGTGTTGTGGAATAAGAGACAGAAATTGATATTAATGAGGATGATGCAAGGTTTCCAAAATGACTGTAAGATAATAACAGAAGCTTAGATTTTTATATGGATTCTGATATTTTCTTTTTCAGACCAAATATTTTTCACAGTGATATATTTTTGAATTAGGAAGGAATCATCTTTCCCTCCTCTCCTTCTACTGTTTCCACCATTAGCCTAAGGAGTGTCACAAGACTCAGTAATATGAAGACATTTCTTGGTTTACAGCTGTTTTGGATAGAAAATAAACATACTAGTCTCTCAAAATGCCATTTATTTTTCTAGTCTAGTGCTAAAATATTTTCCTTTTTTTAAAATCTCCCTACTTGCTGAGAAAAAAAATTAAAATGTAACCTAAAGAAAATTAACAACTTCTGAATATTTAGAACTGGAGTGCTGCAAGTTAAATTTATTTTTCTTAAATTTGCAACAGAATTGTTAACTGAATCCAAATGCAGTAGCTGTATTTATAGATAGCCTGTTCTCAGTTTAACAGTTACAAGAATGTCTGCTCTTCCAATCAGATATTCCAACATTGCTGATTTCCTCTCTTTGTGACTGAATCTGAAGTAAAAAAAAAATAAATTATTTAGTTCTGTTTGCATTATTGAGAGATGTCCCCTTTCCTAATTACATTATAGTTATTAATTTTTTTTTCCTAAATGACTTTTGTAGCAACCCATAATGCAATGCAAGATGATTCAAGTCATCTGTAAGAGGGTGAGATGTGCAATAAATTCAATTAATTTTTTTGCAACAGTCTGGTAACTTTTAACTTGTGTAATACTTGTCTGTAAAATTCATTTTCTCAACAAATTTGTTTTCCAGACAGCTTTCTGCAAGGGTCATGCAGCCATTTGGGTGGTTCTTAAAGCAGTATCTGGTCATGTGTTTTATGTTTGTAGTATTTGCAGTGCCCTTGCTTAAAGGAGTTGGAAGTCTCTCAGCCGAGCAGTGAGGCGTGTGCGTGACTCTGTTCAGTGCTGCAGCTTCCGTGGCTGAGCCCTGTGTTAACAAGGGCTACTTGTCCCTTGTTCACTTTGCTCTCCCAGACCAGGAGGTGCCAGGAGAAAGGCAACTCATGGGCAGCAAGGCACCATCTGTGATTTAGGAAGAAGACCTCTTTGCTTAAAAACACATTTTGTTGGAAAAATGCATTTTTCTAGGCTTTTGTGAGAGGGTTGTTCTGGGAAAATCTCATGTGACATGAAGTTACCGGATGGTTATTGGCTGTTGAAAACAGAAGTCTAAATTAGAGCAGTACTACATGATATGATCTTTATTTTTCAGTGATTTTCTGCAAGAGTATTTTGGCTGTCCAGAATATACTGACCAAACATGGAGTGTAATTGCTGATACAGTATCATAGGCACAGTTTTACCCTATGTTATTATCTGAACACATATATTCATCCTTTATTTACTATCTATGTGCTTAAATATAAAGAATGTATGACAAAGCATACATACTTACATATTTAAGTACATAGTATGTAGATACTTATATACATTACATAGATTTTATTTTACTTATATATAGATTTTTCAAACAAAAAAGAACAACTGTAGGTGAATGGTTCGTTGCAACAGAGCAGCTGATTATAAAACCTGATAATTTTGTTGTTACACAAAAAGGTCCATTAAGAAAGCCATTCAGCATTTTAAAATAGGAGTTGCTGAAGAAAATTTCTTTGTAGGTGTGCCGACATCTATGATTTTACTGTAAAAATCAACAGTCTGACGCCTTCTACCAAGCAGCAGGCAGGTTAAAACTAACCCTTTCTCACTCACACATATCTAAATCACTCAGCATTAGTGGTGTTTTTTCTCTTACAACAGTATTTTTTCCAGTGGACAATTTTAAAATCAAAGTGAATGTAAACTGATTATATCTGGGTGTCAGGAGAATTTAAGGAATGTGTCATGAAGCACATTTTTAGATGTCACTTTAGGTGTCCAGTTAGTCAGCTGAACCTAAATATGGGGAATTATTTGGTCTGTAAGCTCAGGTTAAGAGATATGAGAGAATAAAAAGTGGAAACATTTTTTCCTTTAAAGCAAGATTGGATGCTAGTTGTCAGTAGGGAAAATCAGGTATGTTTTCAAGGTCGGTCCTCATGCAAACCTTCAAGATAGAGGTTAAAATATAGCTCATAACTATGAAAAAGATTCTGTTCTGAACCTCTTCTTTTCTCCCTTTCTTTCCTCTCTGATTTTTAATCTAATTTTTATCTAATTTTTTATTTTATCTAATATTTTATTCTAATGTGAGTTATGTTGCTTTTAATAGTGTCTTTCCATTATGTGATGTTGATCCGGAGCTTTTTACTGCTCAGTGGCATAGGGTTACTGCAATTTCCTACCTCTGTGCCTTTAATTTTTCTCAAGGGAAAGTTGTTTCAGGGCTTAACGTAATTAATTTCTAGCTTAGATTTGCAGTGAAAATGGGAACCAGAATTCTGCAGCAGCTAAAGGAACTGTTGCTGAATGCCCCAAAAATGGAACTAGCATTTTCCTGACTAGGTTACTGTGTTGTGAATTCATTTCTATAAACTGTGTTTAACAGAGAACTATATATTCAATCTGATTTCCACTTGGGAATTATTGATCCTTGTTCCAAAATGTACATGTGACAGGAAAGCCAGCCGTGTATTTCCTCTGGCCTAAAGGGGGGACAGGATTTTAATGTGTTCCACACTCACATGCCTGCAACTCTTTTGGAGGTGAAGTGTAGCATTTGTATTTGCCTCCTGGGAAAGGCACCTTGTTTATTGTAGGTTATTTCACCACTTCAGAAGTGATTTGTGTCCTGACAGCTTTGTGCAAACAGGGAAAAAAAAACAACCAAAAAAAAAAAAAGGCTCTGTAACATGTTTCATTTTAAAGTGCCTTGCTGTAAATCCTGAAATTCCTAAGTATGACTTTTTTTTTTTTCTGCAATTGTTTCAAGTGCTACTGATGCCCAGCAGGAGTGATTCAGAAGCAGGTTGAATGAATATTTTTAGACATCCAATCATTTCTAACCACTGCAACCGCTGAGTCAATGATACATGTGCAAAGTAATTTAAAACAGTTAACAGGTATAAACCAGGTTCTATTTAGCAAATTGTTAGTCATGAAGTAGTTTCAGCTTGCACAGGAATTACATGAGAAACTTCAAAGGGATTATCCTTTCTCCCTTTCTCCTCTGAAGACCAATAGCTGTAAAAATATGTTGTTTGGGATTAATTGCCTATCCATGTATTATGTGGCTAATGTTTAAAATCTGGGTGGATAGAAACAAAATTAGAAAATTAGGAATCTAGGTGGATAGAAACAATCTGATAACAAATCATGTAAAGGCTCATGTAATCAACAAGGTAAAACAAGTGCTCGGTTGATTGCTACTTTTTGAATTGTTATCTGTTTGCAAAAGCAGGAAAAGAAGGAAAAAAGCAATCAAACAGCCAACCCTTATCCTTGTTTTCTAATGTTTCCATTTTGTATCACAGAAATGCAGCTGTAATCACATAACAAACACAAATAGGCTGAAGTTCTCCCGTCCTAAGTCTCCTGTGAAAGGACTTAACACTAGGATTCATAGGAAAATAGCAAATAAATTTAGCAGAAGATAAGTAGCCCACCTGAGAGTCCTGCTTGGTTGTTCTTACAGATGTGCCATCTTTCCCTTGACATGTATGTGATCAACTGGTATTCAGTGGATTTGTGGCCAAAATGAATAGTCAAGAGGAAATTAAGAAGGTGCAGACAAAAAAAGGGAGGAATTTGAGAGAAGTGATAAAAAGGGCCTGTTGAGAGAAAAACGTGTTTGGATTTCTTTGGCAACATACTGCATTTTTGTTTGAAGACATTAAACTAAAAACTCAGGAGAAGAAATGAAAACTAAACTATGAGGAGCATGTAGATGCTGACTAGTAGTAAGGAGAGGGAAAAGTGTTGAGCTAATACTGCTTGTACCCAGAAAAACATCCTCTTCTCTTGGAATATGAGATTTACATTTAAATGCCTGCTCAGAATTATGTGAGTAAATGTTGAAATCAGAACTCTTTTCTGAATTAGTTCCCTCAATCATGGAAAACTAGTTTTTAGAAAACTTATGTTACTTGACTTTTTTTCCTTTTTTTACTGGAATTATAGTGGTTTTGGGAGGGCACAAAGTGAGAAACTACATTATGTTATAATATACAGTTTTAGAATTTAAGTATGTCTGATAACAAAAATGAGCCACATTTTCTTCTGGTGAAGATTGGTGTGTCTCTGTTTTTGCCTGGGATGAGTGTTCAGCCTTCTGTATTGCTTTTCATTATGTACTAATATAATTGCAGAACTAAAAAAAAGTAGTAAGTAA
Organism: Passer montanus; assembly: GCF_014805655.1. Lineage (NCBI taxonomy): Eukaryota > Metazoa > Chordata > Aves > Passeriformes > Passeridae > Passer > Passer montanus. Next base: position 7,553,544 of record NW_024364270.1, read on the forward strand.
AGAGGATTTGTGCTAATGGACATTCTGAACTATAAGAAAACATCTAGATTTACATATTTTGTGCATTTGTTATGGTAATATGTTAAACAGCAGGGAGTAGTTGCAATGTTTAGTTTTTAGCTATGCTTCTTCAGGTGTGGCTTTATTTTAACACAAGAAAAATGAGGTGTAAATATGTTGTTCTTTTCCATCCTGATAGACAAGCCAGTCTTAATGAAGAGGCTGAGAAGTATTATGAAATGGCAGCAGGATTAAGACCTAATGTAAGTACCTTCTTGATGATATCCATTACTTATCCATCATAAGTTGATGAACGTGCTATGGTACTGAACCCTTTGTGTTGAGGAGAACTTCTTGCTGGAGCATTTGATCTCTCAGCCTGTGTTATATATGTTATTTTAATAGTTAATTGTTGGGTATTCAGATGAAGCTGTTCATTTGTCAAACCAATCACTGCACTTTCAAGTTGCCTCAGTAAGGTGGTCTGGCCATAAGTCTTGGCTAACATACTTGGAAAAGATTTCTAGATTTAGATTTATTTATCTATGTTTAAAGGTGTTAAGTTTGTAAAGCTTTTCCAACTCCGTCTCTTCACTAGTAAAAAGGAATGAAAGGCTATCCTGTGAAGCACAGTTTAAGGAATTTTTAATAATATGTTTATGGATTTTCATCTGTTACGAACTTCTGGCAAGTGTTGTCCAGCAAATGTAAAGATGTTTATCTCCGATGAAGTTGTATATTGGCAAAGAAATGTGTATTGTTTGAGCAGATATATATATCTAGGAGTAAGTGACATGGCTTTTAAGAACGGAAGTTCATTTCCAATTTTCATTGCATCAGGAATTAAAGAAATAAAATATTTTTATTTTTATTATTACCATTTTTTACTTAATATTACATTTCTTTTCAATTACCTTCACATATTGAGGAAGAAATTGTGACTATAAATGGGGCAGAATTTATTTTAGATACATAACACTTTGTTTATGCAATAAATCAAATCTAGGAAGATTGAAGTATATAGTGCCACATTGGAGGATACAAGTCAGCAAATGCAGTTTAAAAAAAAGGAAAAACCCAAGTTTAAAAAAAAGACTTAAAACAGTTTTCAGAGCTAAGAATCAAAAGCAACAACAAAATATAATAAAAAACCCATAATAATTTATTAATATGAAATTACACATTTTCATACTGTCTCTTAAGAAGTCTCAAAATACTACTTATTTCATTACTTCATGCTTTGTGAAATAACAATAAAGACTTTGTAATTCATAATGCTTGCATAATTCAAGACTCTTTTGCCTTTTTTTCTGAGAGGATACCTTAATGTTGAAAGTATTCCCTCAGCTGTCTGCAAATTGGTATAATTTTTCTTTTCTGTGCTTCATTGTGTCTCAGAAAGTAAGAAATAAGTTGTGTTTAACCTTATATAAATATGATTATATTTGTGTGAAGTTTTTTAGAGAGCTTTGGAGTGACTGACAGCAAGCTCATAGCAATAGTACTCTAAAAGTTAGGTATTTCTGATTATTGATAATAAGCTTTATATGTTATGACCAAAATATTATTTTTGAAGAATAAGATTGTCAAAACAATTTATTGTAAAACTTTTTTCTAACTTTCATTAGTGTAAGTAAAAATCTAATAGGTACTGGTGTTCAGCTTTCTTCAAAAGATGATTATACTTTAATTTCTAGGTGATAGTTTAATTTTCTAGCTAAGTATGGCATGCATATGGTTTACACCTTTTTGAGACTATTTTATTGGTGCAGAGTGAGAAACTTGTATCCATTCTCACAACCATTATCAACTTTCTGATAACTTTACAGGGGTGTGTCTCAAAAATGAAAACAAAAATACAGTAGTCATACATAGTTTTCTTATTGTTATTAACTCTCAGATTTACCATACTAGTTTCAGACTGGGAGGAAAGAAGCCACTTGAGGAGGCTTACTTGGTAGTAAGCAGTTTAATGCATATATGGTAAGACAGAAGCTCCCAATCTTTCCTAAGGAAAATGGCATGAAAATAATTGAAGGACTGTGTACTTCATGGCTGCATCTGTGGCAATAAATTAAATGTGCCTAGAATTATTCTGTAGTTCTGATTGTACTAGCTGCTTTGAGTGTATCCAGGTATTGTCCTGGAGACTGCAGTGGCCCAGGCCAGAGCTGTGTACAAATCATACAGCCTGAAAATGCTCACAGTTGATTTTGGTATTTCGTATGTGGCCTGTGTATCCTCTCCCTGTCTTATGAATATGAATTATCAGCAAAATTGTGTGAGTCAAGATGATAACGAAATGTCCTTAAACAGAATCAGTGCTTGAAGGATCTTTGGTTGGGTTTTTTTTTGTATCCATCATTAATGGTCTGGAAATATTTCTTGATAGAAAATTCAAACTACTAGATGTATTTATGTGATGTAATATACAGATTCCTACCATTCCATGTATGTAAACACATCCTTATATGTATATTTCTGTGCATCTGTTTAGCTGCTAGTAGGTCTGTGCTCAAATTGCCTCTCTGTGAGAATACTGTGGCACCATTGAAGTCTTATTCTGTGCAGTGGATCAGCCTCATTACTAGTACAATTAAGTGCTCAAATTGTCTGTTTAACAAGAGTCTTCCTTCTGGTGCTTTAAACATTACTGTTTGGTATGAGTGGATTATGGAACAGCATCCCAAGTAAACTGGCACACTGCTTTTTTTCAGTATGACTTTTTTCCTTTGGTTGCCCAGCCACTTGGCCAGATCCCAAGTTGAATATCCATTTCTTTGTTATCAACTTCTTTCTTTCACAGTGACAAGACAAATTATCACTTATTCTTTAGAATAACTTTAGACCAATGCCTGGCTCCTGAGAGATTTTCATCTAGCACAGCCTGAAACAAAACTCAGATTTACACTCTCTTGCATCTGTTTCTTTAGAAATATAACACATTGTATAATATCTTCTAATATTGCTACTATAAGATACCGTCCTTAAGAGCAATAAGAGATTTTTAGTAATACTGTAAACGCAGTCTTTTACTGGTTGTTAGTGAATTTTTAATGCTCATTTAGCTATCATGATACAGTTTTGTTCTCAGCATTCTATCTTTCTTTTGCATCCCTTTCTTTGGTTTCTCAACCATTCTTGTTGCTTTTGGAATGAAGCAATACTCTTTGCACAGCAATTCCTCATCTGCTCCCTAATGTATAAGCCCTTTGGATCCAGAAACTGCTCTGCTGAGCTTTTCTATACTCATGTCCAGTTTAAATGGCCATCTGATTTACTACTTTCAGAGATACTTAATTGGCTATTTTAGTGCTTTTTCCAGACAGCAGTCTCCGCTCTTGCATTTGTCTCCTAGACAAGCCCTTTTATTTCAGTGTCTCAGAGTGGGAGAACAGCAGCAAGCACCAATATGCCTGCATGTCTGAGTCACATTCTCATTCAACTAATCCATTTTTAGAAAAGTTGTGACTAAGGCAGCTAAAAACATTGCCAGAAACACAGTATTCAGTTACAGAAAATGTAACTTCTCTGAAGCTTGCAGGCTATTGTTTTCAGGAAAGCAAGCATAAAAAGATTTTATTTTTGCAATATTGGGGATGATTCATTCATCACTGAACTAATTCTATGAGGTCTGAGAATACAATTATTTTTTTTTATTACAAGTCCTATTGCAATGAATGAAGTATTTTCAAGAAAAATATACTCAGTAAAGAAACAACTGAATACAGCAAAGGTGAGTTAAAATGTATATCCACATCTTGAATGCTGTCCTTGCTTTTGGATACACAGTCTGTCTGGAGATGGTAAAAGGATTAAACACTTTGATAGAATAGCTGCACCAGCTGAAAAGGAGCTTGGGTGCAAATTAAAAACAAGTCTGGCTGTATTAGTATTTGAGATCTAGACCTAGCTGTTTTCTTAATAATGTTCACAATTGGCCTTATTTACATTAGGTGGGTATTTATCCTCCATGAAAGCAATTTCCAGACAAATTTCAGAAGAGCAGTATTTTCTGTAGAACATACTGCTGCTTTGAAGATGGGAACGATTTGTCCTTAACTTTACTAAAAAAGCAAGCATTCTCAAGGTTGTCTATTTTTGCTTTTAGAGAGTGAACTTCCCCTGGACAGCCAAGGGGTAGAGAGGAATCCAGGAAGCAGTTCATAAAACAAGCCTACTTTTATTTGCAATCAATTATTTCTTACAGGACTGTCTTTTCTTCCTTCAACTCTCTAGGTAACCTAGAGAGATAAGCCTCCCTAGCCCCTTGATCTTTATGAATGCTTTCCAAAAAATACGTTACTGCATTGTGTGTTGTAGCATGATAAAAGCAAAATAATTTTAGAGCTTTCTCAGTGAGAAACACATGTGTTTTTTCTAGCAGTGTTGTCTTAAGTGTACATTAATCACATTAGTCTTATTTTAATAGAAACAGTTGCATGAAGAAATGAAATCATAAGTTTCTTGGACATTTATACAGTAATTATTCTGAGTGTGAGAATTGCTGAAGAAAAGCTGTATTCAGAGATAATTTTTGGGTGCCCTACATATTGTAATCTTCACAAACCAGGAAATTGTTTTAACAAGTTCTTAGGCACTCTAAAATGTGAGCTTTAAGCTTGCTTTGTTGTGGAAAAATCAAGCATCCGGAAACTGTCTTTAAATTGGCATTCTTTACAAGCCTGTGATATACCAACTTAAGCTTCAGCCTTTGTTCAACTTTTAAGATATCATTTTTGTAATAGAGCTGCGTTTCTAATTTTTTAAGTCTGAGCCTGAAGCAGCCAGTCATTAAAAAGCCGCTCTAGAACCCCCACATATGGCCAATGGCTTTTGAAAAGAAAGGGCACTTTGAAGTGTGACCTCAAGAGTATTATATGAAAGAGAGCTCACCAGAGCCTTAAGACTTTGAGCCACCACCCTGAGCTGATTGGCTTAGGAGCATTCCTCAAGGAGGTGTCATGACCTCTAAGTCACTACCATCCCAACCACATATTAGTGCTGCTTGCAATCTGGAGCTCATGACAGCTTTAAGCCCCATGTCATCAGCACATTGTCAGATACAGCTGTTTCCACTCTACCACTTCAAAAGGGCTTGATTAAATGTCTTACTGTAACAACATACATAAAGACACACACGGAGAGTGAGGGGGAAAAGGAGAAATGTACCTATAAGCAAAATAAATACAATTTCCCCTAGATGGTTTAATCATGATGTGGGGGACTAAACAATTTTTTGACTTGAAGAGCTTATGTAATCAGTTAACACAATATCATATTAAAAAGCAGTTTCTACAAGTGCTTCTTTAATTTTTTTTCCCCAGTGCTAGAGTACGGATTTCATGCCAAAGGCTTTAGGGTTGCAATAAGCTGTACCTCAAGCTGTCTAACTGGTGAAAGAAGAATGTTAGTGATTTCTACATAATTGACTGTAATTTCGTAGGCACCTTAGAGATAACATGCTTTCACTGCCTTCTTAAGGAAAGTGTTCATAATTCATGGGGTTTATTCATGGCAGGACTTCTAAAAGAAAATACTTCTACTAGTACATACATCTTAAAAAAATAAAGTAAATATAGCATTTTTATCTTGAAACATCTGTAATCAAGATCTACTTTATTATATATTTTTCCCTTCAATGTTTCTGTGCCAAATTTTCCTATTTGGTTTTCTCATGAGCATTCAGTAATTGCCTCACGTAGCTTTACCAGACTTGGAGTAATTGTGAGGGGAAAAAGCTTAAATGCATTTTGCCAGCTTTGTTAAGGAGATATCCTGTTATTGCCAGGGAGAATTTTCATAAACTTGTTTAAGAGCTTCTGCTGTGTTAAATCTAGTGATGATACCAGTAATGCATGGTTTGACAGTGATTCTTGCATTGTCTGATGCTGATCCTCAGCTGACAGAAAAACTGGCTACACTGGATTCAATGTCACAGCGACACTGCTCCAAGGATACAGCAGCAATGTATCTGTTGCTCCTGCAGCTCTTTTGAGCAGGTCTATCTAGTCCCTGTTATTCAAATGCAACTGGAGTGCCTTGCCGTCCATACTCCTGGTTTCTGGAGCATAGTACAGATAAAGCTGACATAATCCCTAGAGAAACAGTATATATATGGTTTTAACACTATGTATTATTGCCCGGAAAACATGACAATTTACAGCTGAAAATCTTTGTTTTAAAATGTTGTTCTGCATGTTTACTTCTTTATTCAAAATAATGAACACATGGTAATGTTCTAGCTTTATCTACTGGTGCTATGGCATGACCACAGAGCTGTATTTTTAAGTACTTAGCATCCAGCAGATCCATCTGTTCAGTTGTCTGCCTGTACTGTAAGTGGAGCAGAAGGAGCTTCCTTTGACTGCCCATGTGCCCTCTGAGATGCTCCTGCTTCTGCTGCCCTATGTCAGGGCTGCACATCTTCCTCCTAGCAGCAGCAGTTGCTGCTAAGCCTCACATTGTTTAAGGCTTCCTCTCAAGCGTGCCAAACATTCTGCTTCAATAATAGGAATGGCTGTGGATTCCTTCCAGCCCAGCAGCACTCTTGGTCTCATGCAAATGCCTCCTTTCTTTGCTGAAGGTGTGAGGAAAAAGAAAACTTCACAGGATCCAGTTCTCCCTCTCGTCCTGCTAAAGACTGAACTCAATGTTACAGAGCATGTGGGACTTTCAGGCACTAAAACAGGTTCTGGCTTCCTAATAAGAAGAATAGGCATGACTGATGAGAACTGTATTTCCAGATGACATGTTTTTAATAGTTTGAATTCAGACAGATACAGGGGTGGGATGTTTAGGCATGGATGAGCTCCACTGCGTGAGGAGATAGTAGAGCACCCTTATTGAAAAAAGGACATCACACTCTGATCGCAAAAGATTAAGTGCCCTTTCTTGGTTACTGTAAATTTGTTAGACTGTCCCTGTTGAAACACCATGAAAAAATGACTCTGGGATTGGATATCAGAATAGCTGTGACATTTTTCAGGGTGCAAGGGTGACCTAGCCTAAAGGTTGTGCAGAATGGAAAAAATTCCAAGAAAATTCATATTAACTGAATGCAAGCTTCCCTTCATTTCAAGTAGAAAGATTCTTCAATATTTGCAGAGAAATAGCAATACTTCCCCATGTAAAGAGTTTATCAATGCATAAGGTCTCTCTAGTCCTCCTGAGCTTTTAAAAATCTTATTACTACCCAACTCAATTTTCTTTTGTTGTTGTTTCGCTTCACCCCTTCCAGGTCCTTCTTGTCTGGAGCTGAGTCCAGGGCAGATACCTTATTTACATCCAACTATTTGGGGAAAACAGCATTTATTTTTTTAAACAAACTATTTCTTTCTGTATTTACAATTATATTTGTTCACAGCCCTCCAAAATATTTTTCATTATGAATTTGTGGGGGGCAGGGAGGGGGATGTGCATAATCGTCAGCTTCAAGACAGGCTTCTGTACAGGCTGTTGCTCTGAATCTTAAAGTATTCCTACTTAGGCAGAGATTAGTGTCTCCCACCTTAAAAAAATACGAGAGAAGAAACAACCTCATGTAGTGTTTTCCATCCTATAATCTCCATCATTGGACAAAGAAAGAATACAGGCTACTGGAATGGGGATATCTACCTGTACCTGAAATACAATATCAGAATGAGTTATATAATTTGAAAACCCATTTGCTCAGCTGTGGAAAACACTGAATTTCCTTTGAGAAATACATGAGAATATTTATTGCCTTACCCCAGAAAATTGTACATGTGTTTTCTCCTGCATTGAACATCTCTGTAAAAGCAAAGATTGAATGTGCTTTTTTGGGCAATTATAGAATACTTAAATCTGTTCTCCATATTGTGGTCCATCTTTGTGTAAGATGCAGAGGAACAAGCTGGAAATCCTGTCATTACAGTTCTCATCTTCACTTTTGTGAGAGTTAGGTTATGGGGAGTTATTTGTAATCTCCTGATTATACAAGCAGTTAAACACACAAATGTCTAAGATCAATTGGTTTGCTCAGTGTAATTTGTGAGCTTTGAAATTGAATTAAAATGTCTTTAAGTTGCTGTTTATTTCCCATCTAGAATAATTTGTTGTACATTGATATTCTAATCAATACAGAGCTATTTTGTCTGTGCAAGTTCTAAATGACTGAAATGAAAATACATTCATTCAAGTTTCTTCTGCTTATGCAGATATTGCATTGCAATAACACCATTGACTTGTTTAGAGTTGCTTCTCTTTCTCTCTTCTTTTGCATATGTGAGATAAATTGGACCCTGTATGTTCTGATTTTATGTGGAAGTAGTTTTCCAAGCAATAAGCTGCATACCCAGAAACACTTGGCAAAGCCAGAAATTCATTGTTATGGTAATTCAGAATGTTTTCATTTCACTTTTAGCTATAAAAATATTTACAAATTTTCCATAAATATTAGATCTTTTACAGTCTAATTATTGATGTAATGTATTTTCCAAGTCTTTCAACTTCATGAACAGTGAAATGTATAGACATGCTTTTGCTAAAAGGGGAAACAAATATTGGAAATAGGCATCTATATACTAACTTCCCTTTTCTAATTTATTTAACCTTTAGGACTCCATTAAATAATCAATTGCTCTTACCAAGAATTGTTGAAACGATAATTTTGTGCTAAGCATATAGTCTGGGAGAAAGAAACTCTCTGATAATTTGTATGGTATTTACTTGACACATAGGTCATACCAGGTCTTCAGTATGTCTCATGGCAATCCCTTGTGTGCTTGCTAATAAAGTCGTTTCTCCCCCCCCCCCCCCCCACCCCACCCCCAAAAAAAAAGGCAACAAAAGCAAAGTACCCCAGGGTACTTTGGTTAATGCAACCATTTTCTATTGTACGCTCTGTTGCCCACAGGTTCAAAATGTTATGTGACTAAGTCTCCAAAAAAGAAAACAAACCACGTTTTTGCGAAAATCATACATGTTTATTGTTGGTTTAGTATGTTTCTCAAGAAGTTAATCTGCGAAGTATTAATTTACAGATTCTGTTTTCTCTCTGGGCACGTACCCATGTTCTTCCAGTACCATTAGGTGATGTAATCCTTGGATAGTTCATAAATTCTCCAAAGTGAAGGCATTCTCATACCAAATAATACTTGACCTATTTCATTGTCAAGCCTTTGATTCAGAAATTTTGTAGGACTGCACCTCAGTTACCTTGAATGGAAATCTCTCATTATTTTTAATATATATTTTCAATATGCCGTGTAGTCATGTCTTTATCTCATGTATAGATATGTTCAGTCCACCATCAAAAATGCTTGAATTAAAAAAAAGATGTAAAGTCAGGTAAGCCCGTCCCTTGGAGTAAAGATTTGTTTCATCTAGCATTTTAGCATTTTTCTTCCACATCTTAGTAGGCAGATATTCTTTTTTCCTGTGCTTACTATTCAAGAATGAAAAGAACTGCACAATGTTCGTTTTTGTACTCAACTGTGATGTTCATTTACAGAATAATTTGAAAACTAGATTTTTGAAACTAATTAATCGGAAACTAAATAGTCTAGATTTGTACTATTGAGTTAAATAAAACAAATCATTATGCTTTGGGATGATGAGAGGTGGTAGTTTGTGAATATGCAGTCTCTGCTGAAATTGTGGAATTGAAGACGGTGTATCATGGATAGATTTATGCACTTGATTGTGATTTACAGTCTGATAATAATATGGCAGGGGATACTGTGCTGCCTACATCAGTTCCTGGAGAGAGGGAGATTGCCTTTGCCTGGTAAATTTGCCCTTGGCATCAATCAGAAATAAAGTGCCATGAAATAGAGAACTCACACCAGTAGACCAGCATTTCAGAAATTAAACCATCTGTTTGAACTCAATTAAAAGAGAATCCAGCAAGGCTTTTCCTAATAGAGTGTTCTAGTGCTGATTCTAGAAACAATGCAAGGGATTTATCACGCAATTAGAACTCTTAAGAATGTGAGTTTAATGCCCATTAAATAAACCCAGCAACTGTACATTCTCAATAGGATGTTTTGCAATAAATAACTTCCTAATTTTCTTCCTAATCTGTAGTTTTGATATGTTTCTCAATCTAGAAATGATTTTTAGTTGTGTATTAACATATCCTACTAGATTCCCCCCGTCCCCCACCAAGTTCTGGAGAAAGTTTCTTTCTCACAAGGTGATTTTGCTGCAAGTAGTCTTCTCCACCACCCTCCCACACCTTTGGGTTGAATGTAATTTCATGTATTTAAGAGAAATGCCCTGTAGTGAACCTGGTTTTGTTCTGAGATCTGCCTGAGAACAACTGTACATTTGCAGACTGCTGGGAAGGGGATGGGTGGCAGGTATCTGTATCTGTAAGTTGCTTTGAATTTGTTTTTAAGAGTAACTTCAGTATCAGTTTAAACTGATAAACAGTATTTTTGCTTCAGAAAGTTAGTCCAGAGATTAGATGCCTTCAAATGCAAAGGTGCAGTGGGGGGGCATGGAGAGTTGCTTGTTTCCCCCAGGGAACAGTCCATTTTTGAGACTGTCTGAACCCCACAGTTTATTGGTTACCTCTTCATTTTGCGTTCACCTGAGTCTGTTTACCACAGTTAGTTTTACTGGAGAGAAAATGTGCAATCCATTGTACCTACCCAATTGAAATGTCTCCCATACAATGAACAGCTTTATTACTGAGCTGAGGAAGTTTTACTAATTCTTCAGGTGTTCCAGTAAGGATTGTCTTCCTTAACAATAAATCACTTTAATCTGACATTATGGTTTGTAACAGTGCCAGTTGCCTCAACATCTGGCTGCCTCAAGCTTGTTGCAAACAATTACAGCATGAAAGAAAATACAAACTTCTTCCAATAAAGCAGCAACAGTAAATAAAATCCACAATAAAACCTCTAGATTAAATTCCATAGGAAGATTTGCTGTATTTCTCTTAGATTCTATGGAGATGAATGATTAATATATTTATGGTGGATTTATTTGGTGGAGTTTTATTGCAACTCAGTAGTTCTACTTCATTTTTTTCACATTCTGACTGCACTTAGATGCACTTAAAATTATCAGACATTTTCTGTTCTTTTTGAAAGATCCACGATCCTTCATTAATTCCTTTTGGAAAATTCTATTCAAATACCTACATTGATAGAGTTTTTTTGCTGACTAGTTCACAAGTTGAATGTTTTACCCATAGTAGAGGAGGAAAGTGCTCTCTAAACAGAGAGTATGGAAATTGCACAGGAGACAAACATTTTGGCTTGGGTGGAAAAATGAGCTTGAACAGAAAGTTCGCTGGTAGAACCCTAAGTTGATTTGTGTGGGATCCTGTGGTGTTCATACAGAATGAGTGAAAGATGTAGTAAAAACTGAAGCAAAATAATCAGTCAACTACTGTGCATTTAATTGCTAAATACTGTACAGGGGACACCTGCAAGTTACTGGCTGTCAAAAAGTAAGGCATGAATTTTTATGAATTACACAGAACACTGTAATTCATTCACACTTCAGCATTTTGCAAAGGACCTCTAGTATGTGCCTCTCTTCTCAGCTGCTCTCATAATTCTGTGTGTAAAAATCAAACTCAAGACAAGATTGGGCATAACCTTATTGCATTAGGTAAAAAGCATGGAAGACCAAAAAGGACAAAGAGAAGAAAAACATGCAATGCCTCAGAAACTCCTAGCATTTTCTTTTCTGTAATGCTCTAAGACCACACTCTGTGGCTGTCTTAATGATTGTGCATGATGGAAGCTTTAAAAAAATTAACAAGATTATTGTTCTTTGTGCTCAGAGCAGGTATGTCAAGTTGCATAATGATTTATACAGTGTGCCTAAAAACAATGCTTTTTGACTATAAATACCTAAATAGTTTGGGAAAACATACAGTTATATCAATATTAATCTAGTTCTCTAGCATTTAATTCAGTTGTCAGCCAAAGGTGCCAAGGATTGTTGGAAAGTTATTGTTCAGCTGAACATTTGAGTGGAAATATTGGAAATCTCATTGTATTGAGATTCCTCTAACTAGAACTTAGTTAAATTTACAATTGTTTTCTAATGACACTTTATTTGATTGGAAAAATGAACATGTTTTATGCTAAAATGCTAATAGTGTGAGTATAATTGTGATTAAAAATTCTGATGATCTGTGGATTAACCTTTTCTGAAGATTAGTCAGTTTTGATTGTGTTCATGTGGACAGCTATTCTAATCAGTCCTGCATGTGAGCTGCTGGAGTGAAGTACATTGGTTTTTTTTCACATTTTACATTTCTTTTAAATTAAAAGTGGGCTTTGTCTTTAGGCAGCAACACAAAGCCCTTTACTTTTCTTTTTTCCAAGGTTTAGAAAGAAAATGCAGGTAAAAATACATTTATTCACTAATTGATTTTCATTTTAATAAACTTACTTTGTCTTAATATGACAAAATTCTGTTAGTGAAAGATTTTGAGCAATTTCTATTTGTCATTATGATAGTACACATGACATTTCTGTTCACCAGGTCTTTCATTTGCTTGAAGTACAGACTTCTTACTTAGTATGCAGCATATTTGTGTTGGATAAGGTAAATAAGTTGTTAAATGTTTTATAATCATAACTATATATTAAAATCATCAAATTTCAGACAGTTGGGTTTCTATAAACAAAAATTAAGGGTGTTTTTTTTGTTTTGTTTTAAATCCTAAAGTGTGAGGAAAACTGAATAAGATTGTCCTGTCCTATACTGATGACAACATTTAAGCTGGAAAGCAAAGAAGTTTAATTAGAAACACTTTGAGGTCTGGAAAATGTTACCTTTTAAAAAAAAAATACAACTGTAATATGAAATGCTCATAACGTATGTTCCTCTTTAGCTTTTATTGTGGTAATACAGGTATGTTATCTAAAAATGTCCATCGCAGTTTCCATATAAACTGAGTGATTTCTAGGAGACTTCTTAAGCATAAACCAAAGCAATTGATGTATGACCATTGGGAAAAAAATGTCTAGTTACAGAGAAATTACAAGTGTAAGTACATTTTTGTGGGGTGTTTTCAGCTGTTGTTAGGATCCACAGCCTTTAACAGCTGTAACACGTGCTTTTGTTAACTTGCTGATCTGTAAACTGGCCTGCCCTCAACTTACATGAAGGCCAATGGTAGCTAGTTTTTCAGCATCAAGATGTAACATGTATCCATATATGGTAGTTTGGTTTTGGATAACTATGTTTATAATATGCTGAGCAGTCTTGGAAGGTTGAGATGAACAAGATGTTGAGGGGGAAAAAAAATCTCAACTGGCTGGAGAACATTGACAGTAAAATGTCCCCTATTGATGTGGTAATTTGAGAAACAAAGTAGACTGCTTGATGCTTCCTTCCTATGCCAAGTCTAGAACTCATCCCTGACTCACAGCTGTGGGTTTCCTTTATAATGCTGATGTCTCAATCCAGAAGCAAACTGAATTATTTCATAGTGTGCTTGTGGATGAAGACTCCCACATCTGTCACCCATAAATAGGAGAAAAATGGTGAGAAACACTTCCTTCCCTTTTTAATTTCTGGCTTTAAATGTGTATATCAAATGTACATGTCATTGTAGTTTGCGATTTGAGATAGAAGAGTCTTCAGCGTTTCAAAATACACAAGGTTAGATGCATACAATTTCCATATATATCCTTCTTTCACCAGGTGGGTTAAGGTGTCATCTGCTTTAGGTGTCCAGATGAAAGTATCTAAGTTTAAAAGAATTAAAAAAACTAAAAAACAAACAAACCATGACCTAATGTTTTTGTAGTGTCATCAGCTGTTAAGGTGACCAGGTATTAACTCACTCTGGATTTTTGCCTTATTAGCATAATATATTATCCTCACCCAAGACTATATATAAATAGTGTTCAAAAGAAACAGTTTAATTACTATTTACTTTTAAAAATAATTTTATTTATTTATTATTTCTCTGGAGGTCCTTTTTTTTTTCAGAGTGTTCATCTTGCTTGGAAATGTGTAAATTTGGTGAACAATGAATGAGGTCTCTTTCTATTTAATGACATGTTATAATAGATAAGGTTATTCTCTATTCAGTGTTAAGAACATACTCTTAAAGATGATGACTGAATCCAAGGATCCATTCCCCTCTAGAGCCTTGGTTTATTGTTCTTCAAATTTATATAGCTATTTATATTACTCATTCTTACGGTAATTAGATAGGGACACAGGTTCCCTTTGCAGCAGAGATGTTTAGGTCCATTTCTGACTAATACAACAATGGAAATTGTGCTCTGTGTTCAAATTCATACAGGGTAAATGTTTTCCTCTCCATTTCCTCTCTTAACTATTTAAACTGAAAACTGTTGTTGACACAAATGCATACTTACTAAAATTGTTCATAAGCAGATTTGAAATTTAAGTGATGTACTTTTGTAGAGAGAAGTTGCAAAGCATTTTTCGATTTTAAGAGCTTGCAAAGATGTTGATTTTTTTGTTTGTTTGTTTTCCAGCAGAACTGAATTCTTTGCTGTCTGGTTTTATGACACCAGAAATCCTTTTCAACTTTGAATTTTAGCTTTCTTATTTTGTCTGATCCATACTACTTTGCAATACATCCTGTCATCTTGATCCAGAATGTTTTTTGCACCAAATTATCAGTACCTAGACAATTGAGTTTTGTTGTCTTAGCCAGCTTACAGGAGATCAGTGTCTTGTGGTTCACGTACTGTTTGTGACAAAATACCACACACGGCATATGTAAACTGCAGTTCTTTAGAAGCCTGGTAGTGAGAGAAACAGGTAGAAGCATGAGTCTCTCTCCATAACTTCTGCTTGATTTATCTGAGAACACCAGATCACTCTGATAAAAATGTCTGCTTCCATGTGCCACTGATGAATTTACAGTGTTGTCAACGGAGAGTAAGATGCAGTTGGCAGCAATTGTCTCTCAGCATGTTCCTCCCCTGCTTTTCTTTTCACCAGTAGTAAAAGTTCAAGAGAAAATTCTTGCTATCACTGTAGAAGGATAAAAAAGGGCGTGACGGCGTATTACTTTGTGGCCACTGATCAGATGCAGCAGTCCACCATGATTTTCTCTCATGCCTAGTGAGCCGTTCTAGAATTAATATTCTGCTGTTTGACTCCTCAGTCAATGTACCCCCTGTGTGTCTTCAGTTATCAAAGAGAAATATCTGAATTCTTCACTCCTTTTAAACTTGAAGTGCTGGCATGAAATATTCATTTGTGATTGATATTTTGTGTCCTTCTCTAACTCAAAAGAAATTCTTAAAAGAAGGTGTCCTTAATTGCACTTTTTTAAAACAATACACAGCCTCTGTGTTTCTGGTATGTTGGCCACACTTATTACAGTATTCATTCAACAGTCCTGGGGTTGTTTTGAAACATCTACAGTATCAGACACAGCAGTAATTCCTTTAAGAGCAAGATGGATTTTCGCAACATCTTTTCAGTGACTCTTTAAAATGGGTAATTCAGAAGTATCTTGCACTTGCGATTCTACTGGGGTAAAAATTGCCATAATTTCCTTAGAAGTATCCCAGCATCAACAAAATGCTCTTTCATCTCAGAATCTACTGCCCTGATCTCTGTGGTGTTGAGCAAAGGTCATCTGTAAGCAGAGCTTTGAGGAAAACAATTTCAGATTTCCTTGCTTGTGTTTGGACTGCTCTTTATTCATACTCCTCTGTCATGCAAAAGGTATATTTGTGCTAGATTAAGTGTTTGTGTATTTGTTTCTCTCTCTGTAACTTCTTTGACCATGTAGGAGTAAAATTGTCTTTTTGTGTTTGGGACTATACTTCTGCTATGGCATTTGTTGTATGTGGAGCCAGAGATGACAAACAAGAAGACAGTTAATCTTCTATGTCATCAGATTGATTCTGTTTGTGGGTCCAATATTGTATACGGTTACAGTCGTGTAATCCTGAAATACTACTCAGAATTATTTTGAATTATTTGAACATTCTATAGTTCTCTCATTTTAGAGAGGACTTTTTGATAAGATTTTTGCGTGGCCCAGTGCTCTCCTTTTACTTTGGTACTTAAGGAAAAATCTGAAAAAATTGTCATCAATGTAAACCAAAACCACCTCAGGCAACTAAATGCTTGCCTTGTGTTATTTCATTATTCATTAACTAATCTGTTATTCCTTTTCCCTCCTCCCCATGAGCACCTTCCCCCACCGCCCCCAAAAACCACTAAGGAAACAAGCACACCATGGTAAAATGCTAATAATGGGAATAATTCCAAATAGACCATAAAAGACAGCATTTATAACCTCAATAGAAATGCCAGTCAGCTATTTTTGATGTAAAGCATCTGTCTCCAGAAGGAAATGAAGGCAGGCCTGTTTCTCCTTTCAAGTCTCTGAAGTAGTAGGTGGTGTCATTTGTTATACAGTGCTACAAGTCCCATGTTATTGCAGTGGTAGCTGCTGACTGCCTTTGTTAACCTACTGAAAAGTTTTATCAGCTGTCTTTAATAAAAGACAATCTATGTGAAGCAAAAGTACAGCAAATGTCTCTTGCTCTCTTATCCTCTGACCATCCTTTTTAAATGCCAGAGAGCAATGCCACTGATGAAGAATCTTGTAGATGTTCAAAATTCTTGTGACTGTTACAATAAACCGTAAATACTGGGGTGACCGATATCCTAGAAAGTTGGGGAGCAGTCTTTCTAAAAATTTGTGCACTTCCTTATCTGAAATGTAAAGGAGCTGGAACAAACTTTCTGTTCATACCTGAAATGATTTATCAATTCACATTTTCCATGTATAACTTTGTATAGAACATTAATGACCTAGAATTTGTTAGGCCTGCAGGAAATCAAAAATGGTGTGTAGAAGTTGGAAAATTTCAGTTTAAAGGCATGCAGTTTGTTAATTTTATTTGTTTTTGTTCCTTGCTCTTGTGAAATTATGTACCAAATTAAAGACATGATGGTAGAAGAGTTTCTCAGCTAGGCATATAGTCTTACATATCTGATGTTCTTGATTAGTCCCATACACACACCATATTTTCGGGAGGGTATGGAGGAAATGGGGAGGAATTCTGGAAGCCATATGAGACAACTGAGTTATTTCCTGCACAGTAAGTTTTGTGAATGCTGTAGAATTAGCTCTGAGCACATTTAAACATGTGTTTTATTTCTATGAGTTTTTTCTAGGTTTAAGGTATTTTTAGTCCTCATCCGTTGTAAGTTTTGTCTCAGTGCAAACACATGCATAGTTATAATCCAAGTGAGAGGACAGCTCTGTGTCAATCACTTCAAGAAATCTTTTTCATTCATGAACTCTCATTAAACAAATAAATATAATGACAAGAGGGAATGGACATTCCTACTCATGATTTGAGAAAATTCTCTCAAACTATCTGAAGTCTAATAATGAATTAGATATAGGGGTATTTAGACAGTCATCAATGTACATGGGAGCTGATTTCCAAGCATTCTTCACTTTAACATCAATTAGCACCCAGAACACCTGCAAGTAAGGAGTGTATTATTTCATTACAAAACAGTAGGCAAGACTGAAACTTCAAAGATGGAGCTTTGAAAATATGGCTGCCAATATGAGTTATGTGTAGCATAGATTACATTTCAGGGGCCTACTTTCCCTTCTTTTGAAGAGTATTTAACTGATAAAATGATATAAAACCCAGCTGGCATTTTTTTTTTGGTTGTTTGATTCACAGTAGAATTATTTACAGGAGGTGGAAAAAAATCTGTCAGGGTAAGGCAAGAAAAAGTAAATCTAAAAATTACATCTTCAGATTCCTCTTCATTAGCGTTGTGATGTTTACAATAAGGAGAGCTGAACTAATTTTGTTTTGCATAATTTTGAAACTCTGTAAGCCATTTCTTCTGAAAATTTGAGGCATCACAGTTCTTCATGAGTTTTTGTGATGTGTGCATTAATAGGTTAAAAGAAGCAAGAAGAAAGCTGAAAAAATATGAATATATAGTATGAGAATATAAAGCATTGGAATTATCTGAACAACATTTCCACCACAAAATTTAGGTTTTGGACATAAGAATTATAGGGATTTTGTTGGAGCTTGATTAAAAAGGATAAGAGTAATGAGTTTTGCTTTGTAGTGGAGAGGCTTGGAACAAAGATGTCTCCCTCTTCGTAATGATTTCCTATTGCCACATCTGGGAGACCAACTGTAGTACATATTTTATTGGCCTTATACCTAACGTATTTTCATACAATCATCATATGGTTTGGGTTGGAAGGGACCTTGAAGATCATCAATTCCAACCTTCCTGCCATGAGCAGGGACACCTTGACCAGGCTGCTCAGAACCTCATCAAACCTGGCCTTGAACACTTCCACAGATTCTCTGGGCAACCTGTTCCAGTGTCTAACCACTTTCCTGAAGTTATTGTCACTGGAGAGCTCCTAAAGCATACCAACACACCCTCACAGTAGTCCGAACTTGATATGCCATTCACATTTTGAATACTATTTTGTGCAGAAAACTGATGAGTGGTGGCTTGAAACACTTATCCTCTGAGGCAAAATTATGTGACTTCAAAAGTTGAGTTTTCCCAAAGCTCATTGAAGCTTAGGCTGACCTGAGGGTGAGAACCATAGTGAACTTTGTGTGGGTTTTTTTCCTCATTTTTCTTTAAAATGAAAAGTACTGGTTTGACAAATGCCTTTACTGTGCTCTCACTAGGATGTGAATACCTTTGGTGCTTGCCAAAAGGTAGGTTAGACTCTTCAGCTTCATAAATGTGCTTTTCTGCCCTTTTAATATTTGTTAACTCCAGTGACCAGGCATGTTGTTATCATGAAGAACCTATTATTTCATAATGGAATGACCTAGAGATGAAAAAATAAAAACAAGCTAAGCATTTTGTCTTAGCTAAATATGAAAAAAATTCTAGTAACATAAGCTTTTAAATTGATTTGTTACACAATTTTAACATCTTTATTATTAAAATAGCATTTTTCGACTACTGTTAATTTTATTAAATCATTCATTAATAAATAATTTCCACAACCTGCATCTAAATGGGTATCCTAGAACCCCTGGACATCCTTAGAATCTGAGACCAGGCTGTATTCTCTGCCAGTTACAATTAAGACAAAGAGAAGAAAGGAATAAGTTCCAATTATTATTGTGTTAATTATTTCCAATGATTATAAACTCTTTATTGGCAAGGGGTTTGATTAAAATTAAATTCTTGTTGCTAATTCACTCTTGGATTACTTTAATCTTCTCTTGGAACCTGTGTTATGCCAACATTACCACATTTAAAGCTTTTTGAGTTCTGTGTTTTCTCATTAAAGAGAGAAGTCTTACGTCTGTAGGCACTAGAGCTTGACCTGTTTAAAGCACAAACTACACAGCAGCTGTTCAGAAACTTTTTCTTGTTATCTGTATTTGCTTAAATTACTAAATTGCCTTCATGAAAAATCAGCAAACATAAGGGAGTAATTTAAGTGGAAGAAGATTGTCCAAAAAGAAAATATTGAAAATATTTCTAATATTCCTCCTTCTTTTTTTTTTTTTTTTTTAATTGCTACCAGTATCCAGCTGCCCTAATGAATCTTGGAGCTATTCTCCATCTGAATGGCAAACTAAAAGAGGCTGAAGAAAACTACCTCCTTGCTCTTCAACTTAAACCTGATGATGTCATCACCCAGTCCAATCTTCGCAAATTGTGGAATATCATGGAGAAACAAGGTTTGAAAACATCCAAAACATGATGATGCGAACTGAACTTCTTTTCCTTGAAGTGGTTAAACCCAAGAACTTGAACTTCCACAGAGTTGTCAGGTCAGAGAACTTGCTGGACTTGACTGCAAGGATCAGAGGTCCTAATTGCTGCTAGGAGAAGCTATTCTGCTAGAGAAATAGAAAAAGGGAGACTTTGAGGGATTCATGAAGAACTTGTCACGCAACAAATATTTGGAACAATGGCACGTGAGAGAAGCTGTTTCGGTATATTTGATCAAATAATTGCAAATCCCATATTGCTTATTTTTGGGTGGGTACTTGAAATGTATACTGTCATAAAAATATTAAGAAAAAAATCACACAGTATACACTAAGCCATATGGGAGTTAAAGTGGTAATAGTAGGTCAAAGTATTTTGCTGATACTGTAACTCATTAAAATGTGTACTAAATCCAGTGTGTTTGCAGTTTGTCTTAATGCTGCTGTATCTCACTTTTGAACCACTTGCTAGCCACTTTCATAGCTTATATGGCCCATTTTTTCAAACCTGTCACATAATTAGGTGACAGCATTGCAAGTTGTTTACTGAGAATATGCCTGATACTTCAGCTTGCTAGCTAATAGTGCAGTTTTCTTGAGATACGCAGTCAGATTTCTGTGAGGTAGACAGAATGACCAAGGAGCTGTCTGTATTCTACATCAGATGTAGTATGTGGGCTGGTAAAAAAAGACTAGAGGTGTGATTTAGTAATACAAACAAGAGGGATGTTGGCCCTGATAACAAATCAGTGTGGTCAGATTGTCATCTTAGAAAAAAAATTAATTGGTATTATAGAAGAAGGTGTTTGACTGTCTTTACTTTGCTATCAGATAAGACCAACTTTAAATTGGACTCTGCATATTATATTTTCACAATTACTAATTAAAATGGGATTTGAAAATATTAGCGGGTAGGCTAAAATGAGACTTCATGAGCAACTCAGAGAAAAGGGAATGTTATGCATTGATGAGGCTAGCAAATAACTGAAGGGACTCGATTTGACCATGCTTAAAATAGTGTAGATTAAGAGGAATCAGTAATGGTGGTTGCCAGTTACTTTTTGTATTGTTGGTGTTTAAAACAAACCTATTCAGATTCTAACCAAATATTAGCATTCTGTTTGTATTCTGACACATGCTAGCAGCAGAGCTGTCAAATATCTAAATACACTTTTGGTGAGGTTCAATTTATTTGTGTTTCAGAATGATTTATCCGCATTACTATTTTAGTCTTCAGATCTTAAATGTAAAAATAATTTATTTTAAATTTAAGTATATGAAGCTTTAGTAATTCTTTTTTCCAGGCCATTTGTTAACTGCTTTTTTCCTTTGGAATAAGTATTTTTGCTTGTAAGAAAATTTACTATTTCATTTAATGGCCCTTTGGTATCTGTTTCAGTATTCCTTTCATAATGATAGATAAAACGTTAAAGTGGTAGAGCACCTTGAACTGAAGCTTCTTCAGGATCTTCTGTTAAAACTCTTTATTAATGAAAAGGGGTTTGGGGTTTTTGCTTTATCTATTCCTTTTTAACTGTTGAGCACCATTCCAACAAAAATGTAAAGAACACCTTGCTGTATTTATTTATTTATTACTTGACTGCAGCAATGTTACCTGCCATTAACACAACAGTCTCTAAGTGTTGCTATTTCCTTTATTTGGTTTTACTTGCATTTGTTTTGTGGTTATTGTATGTACCGAATGGGAAAGGGAACACTTGAGTTATACTCTACGTTCTTGGTCATTCTACCCTTACACTTGGATTTTAAATCTGTATTGAAATAGATTGGGGAATAGCTGTTTCAAAGACAGTATAGTAGAAAAACTGTAGCTATGTGTATTTTCTTTTCTTTCCTCTTGCTCACTAAAATACCGTAAGTTGCTAAGTTTACAACTGGCCCACCAGAAGGGCCAGAGGGGCAAGATTGTTTGGTTTTGTGGAGTGTGTCAAGTTTTTCTCAAATAATGTTCTTGCTGGAAAAGCAAAATTGAAGGATCAAAAGTTGAATTTCTACTTGATTGTTGAAACCAGTGTTAGAATACAATGGTAGCTTGAACTTATTCTCCTGCTTTACTGACTTTCTGGGAAAAGATATAGAGATAGATAGTAAGTGTAACTGAGCTTGGTATAGAACTGTGGTATCCTGCAGCTTTATTTGCCCAACAGCCATCAAACTTCGATGGCTTCTTGGTCTTAATCATTCACCAGGTTATTTGTCTCCTTCTACTTGTACTTATTCTTGTTTGGTAATTTGTATTCATTGCACAAAAGGGGGAAGAGGGGAGCACTCCTGTGATACGGTGTCATGCTTGCATTGATAACTGGTTTTGTTTTTTTCCTTAAAAAAAAAACAACAACAACAAAAGAAAAGGAAAAGAAAAAAGGACTACCGTAAATTTACCAAGAATGTCCCTGAATACATTTTTTTAATATAGGTCTGGGCTTGATAACTTTCTTCTTTTGGGATAAATTTAAAACATGTTTAAAATATGTCTCTCTGCTCAGGGATTTATGGTGGATTATTGCAGACAGTGCTAAAAAAAAAAAGAGCACAAGACAAGTTTACTAAATTAAAATTTTATTTTTTGAAAAACTGTTATTTGTATAAATTATCAGATTTGTAGGCTTTCCTTTTTGTAGAAATAATTGTTTATGTGCCAGATAAAAGAATTTCAATTTTGTTTTCAATAATAAAGCATTGATAACTAATACCCTGTGTATTCCTTTGTGTTACTGTAACAGCACTTTTAGTTTTTTAATTGTTCTAATTTAATGAGTACTCTTGATTATTTTATGTATGGGAGAACTGTACAGTGTAAGTAAAATACAACCTGCCACATTTGGCTTTCTTCTATACTCTATTGCAATTAGACTTCAGTTGGATATTTTCAAAAAGGTTCCCTGAAAGCATTTTTTAATATTTATACTCCTAAATCTAGCCAAAGGGATGTGATAACTATCATATTTGATTATTGTATCTAAACTCTGTAGGAATAAAAGCAGATTAATATATTTACAAAATACTTTTATATTACCATAAATACATGATGTCAGTAAAAATGTTGCTAAAATGTAATTGGTTACAAAAGCTGAAGAGAAGATTCTGCCTATATACAAGGTCTTTTGCATAAATGCGGTCACCTTTTCCTCATGCTGCGAATGTCGTATGATGAGTTTCAAATCTTCTGCCTTCCTGTGCAGAGATGTTATGAATCAACATGGTTCTTCTGCCTTTTGGCTGTCTTTTAATCTTCTATGGACAGAGCCTTCTTAGCTCAGTGCAGCACTAATATTTTATATCTTCCTAGTTCTGTTGCATTCAGGTCCTGGGCATTGATAGGCTTGCTCTACAATTGAAAATGGTGCATGGGCATGAGCAGACCACTCTTTTGCTTGCAAATTCACCTGTCATGCCTTATATTTATGAAGGTCAGCCTCACCTTCAGACATTCTCTGCCTGAGGAGGTGCTTATAAATGGCAGATGATGAAGGCAGAATATGCAGAGAATCATCTGAGCTGTGTCATTTGTTTCTTGTGGAAATAGAGTCTAAGCATGGGCTTGAGCTCTTGCTCTGGCACCTTAGCCCTGAATCCTTCTGTGTGAGATCCTGTTCTGTCTGCCTTGTGCTGTGCTTTCAATGTTTCTGTTCTTCCAAGAATCACACTTTCAGGCCACAGATACTTGCTATATCTCTATTTCTGATGAAGGCACATGACAGCTCTCTGGTGATTTTTTTAGTCCTGCTTTCACAGACTCATCTGAATTTGCTCTCAGTAGCTGGTATGGATGGCTGTATCACTTCTGGGATTTCAGCTAGGATAAAGGTAAGGCACTGAATTATTCTGTGTAAGCATACAAGCTCATTTGGATATGGCTTGGCACTCTGTTGTAGGCATTCCCATAGCAGTTCTGTCTGACAGAGGTGAATGCAGGTAGCATGGGAAAGACACTGCTTCCAGTTCACATCTGATAATAGGCACCAGCAGCTGAATTCCAATCAGATAGGCTCCCTTAGGAAGACTGATCCTGCAATTTGAAAAGTCCCTGCCTTGTTTCACACAGATACTGAACATTTAATCTCCCTGAGATTCAGCAGTGTGACTTTGAAAGTATGGTTAGAGGAATAGAATACATCTGGTGTTGTGAGGGGATATTACGAGGGAGGCTGGGAGCAGAGCCTCCCAATATTTTGAGGGGACAGACTATTCCAAGAGCAAAGAAGCAACCCAGAGATCAAGTTATTCTAGGATAAACTATGGAAAAGTATATGCATCAGTAAGTGTTTTTTTTAAATGCCATGAAACAAAACCCTAAAGCTATACAGACTTGTAAAAAGTTGTAAGTTCTTCTGCTAAAATAATAAATTGAAACCAAACATTGCCAACAGGAAAAGCTGGCCTTGGAACATAGCATTATAAAGTTCAGGATATAAAAATATATTCCCCATTATGCTGGTTTTGGCTGAGATAGAGTTAATTTTCTTCACAGTAGCTAGAATAGTGCTGTGTTTCAGAATTGAGCTAGAAAATGTCACAGGGATGTTTTAGCTATTGCTGAGCAGTGCTCACACAGCATCAAGGCCTTTTGTGCCCCTCACACTTCCCCACCAGCGAGGGGGCTGGGGGTGCACAAGGAGCTGGGAGGGGACACAGCCAGGACAGCTGACCATGGGGATATTCCAGACCATATGGCTTCCTGCTCAGCAGTAAAATGGGTGGAGTTTGGCAAGGGGCAGCTGTTGCTTGGGAACCGATCTGGCTATCGGTTGTTTGGTGGTGAGCAATTGTTTTTCACTTGTATCACTTGTGTTTCATGGGCTTTATTTTTATCATGTTTTTGTAATATTTCATTATTATTATTATTATTACTATTACTGTTCATTTTCTTTCAGGTACTGCATTTAAATTTTAATTATTAAATTTTTCCTAAATCAGCCTATGATTTTTCTTACTTTTATCGTTCCAATTGTCTCCTCCATCCCACCAGGAAAGGGTGAGTGAGCTCTGAGTTGCTTAGTTGCTGGCAGGGTTTACACCATGACACCCCTGACTTCAGAAAGACTGAATGCATGAGTCAAGTTATGCCACTTGATTGGAAGACATTTAAAGTTGTACTTTTATTCAAGTTGTTTCTCCCTTCTCTTTAGATAAATTCTTTACCTTATTCACCCTGTTGTTGTGCACCCTCTTTAGTGGTACCACAGTTCTAGAGCTGGACAGCTTTGAAGGTTATGTATGAGGAAGCATTTCAGAAGGGCAGAAACACCACAGAGCACCTTCTAGAAAGATTTAAGATGGAATACATTAAATCATTCACTCTTGTTGTACACTCAAACTATTTTTTGTATCATTTCAGTAACAAAGCCTAGTTTTACTTACTAAAGTTATTGAGCTTAAAGGTATTTATGTGTAAGGCTGGAGATTAAATTGTTTATACATACAAATGTCTATCTGTTTATGTGCAGTTAACCACAGATTTATGTTTTAAAAACATGAGATTTCCTTTTGAAGAAATGAGTGTGGAAGCCGTGTTGAGAGAAGATGTGAGGTTTTCTGATAGAGCTGTGTGTGAGCCTGTCTTTTCTTGCATCACTGGTCCTTCACCTTATTACATTCTATTTCTATGTTAATATTTTTGGTTTTTCTCTCTTGCAGTTTCAATAGTTTAAGTTACAGATTCTGTTTAGAGCTAGGTAGAAATGGAACTTTGATGGCTGTACTTTGTGGATAGATAGAAGGTAGGAGACTAGAAATAGTGGTGAAAGTAATCTCACCCTTAAGGAGTTACAGCTGTGCCAATTATCAAGCATGAAGAACAAGCCTGCCCTTAATAGGCCACAGCTGGATCCAATTAAGAGGGGTATTATAAAAGAGCAGGTTGGCTGGTCGAGAGAGAGATGGAGTTTGTTGGCTGTGTTGAGAAGAAGGAGTCAGTGCTGTGAGGAGCTGCTCATGAGAAACCACCAAGAAGTTACAGAACCTTGGCAATAGGACAGCAACAATACTTGAGCTCAGTTTTGATTTCAGTAATTGTTTAACCCAGGTGAACAGAATTTTCAACCCAATAATACAGTGGTTTACTGCAACAGGTAACCCTGGAAGGCAGTGATTGTTTGAGAATCTTTGTTGGTTCTTCTCTAGGGTTTTTTTTTCTCCTGTCAGCAAAACATTTTTTTATCCTCTTCTAGAGAAATATTTTATTTTGTGTCTAGTTTTCTTGAAAACAGATGTTCCTGCATGCCCAGTATTTTTCTTTATTACAATGAAGAATTAGCTTTTCATAGAATGGATTTCTTTATTATTTGGTTATGCTTGTTGCAACCACAATCATAGGTTTCTCTGTGGTACATGAGTGTATAATTCAGTGTATTGTTCCTTACATTAAATCAATTCCCTCTCTGGTTTATACTGATATGCAAAGCAAATCATTGCCAAAGTGATTCATTTCTGCCCACCCACAATTTCTGGAATACAGCATTGCTTTTGCTGTCATGATAGGGAACATTTTAATATGACAACATGAAGATGTAAGATGTAGAATAGGACTTCTTTTTTTTCAGTCACCATTATTTCATAGCTTTTTTGTCCTTTTCCTTAATGAAATTATTTAACAATGATTTTTTAAAAAAACTAAACATACTGTTAATAGCAATAGAGCTCAATGAATGGCACTTATGCCTTTAAATTCATGGATAGAGTGTAGTAGCTCTGTCATTAAAATTTATTATTTTAATTACTATTTTTCTGTCCAAAATGCCCTTTCTCTATGAAGTTTTAGTGGAAATTAATCTTTTAGCTATACAACTGTAAATTTCTGTTTCTTGATTTTTTAGAAATGGAATATGTCTCCTGACAGTTCTCATTAAATTGAAGGAGTCTTTAGATATTCTTGCATACAAAATTGTTTTCCCCATCTCCTCTGTCAATTTTATGTATTATTTAGAGACCAGAAGAGGAACAACTTTCCCTGAACCAGAAGGCAAAGACCTTTGCTTGAGCTTCTACATCAGTTTTATGCATTTTAGCCAAAGCCAAAAATAAATAAAATTTGTTTTGTTTCAGTTTGGTTTGGTTACTTAAAATTGGCACCAGCATTCTAAGTGTAATTTGATATCCACTTGATGGGTTCTGCACTTCATTGTGCTGAAAACGCGCTTTGCATACATCGAAACAAGAGTGTGTCCCACTGGCACCTTCACAGGCTGATATTCTTCTGTCAGTTCTGCAGATGTTTACCCAATTTATTCTGAATCAGTTATTTCCTTTAATGTTTATTCTGGTTGATATGAAAACTTCCTCTCTAGGAAGAAGCATAAAAAGCCATGTGAAATGAGGTGGGTACTGTTTAGGATTTTTGTGGACTCTCAGTAGTGATACATAAATGTCAATTAGAGGTGAGCATAAAAAAGTAAATTTTTGTTTAAGTCAATAAGGATTGTAATTTTGGAAAGATAAAGAACCCCTGCAAATAGGATTACTGAGGTTTGTGATATATTTGTTGCTCAAATACTTTTTATACTGATCAGTGTATTGGAGTTCTGTTGTGCTTTGCTGTTTGCTTACCTTGTTTTTTTCATCATAATTTGAGCTTTAATCTCCAATTTATAAATTAAGGTATAAGATTTTCAAATTTATTGAAAAATTACTTACTAAAGGTGTCATCAAACTGATCATCTTTTCAATATTTCTCTTCTTCTGAGGGAAGCTTAGGAATAAGTAAGGAGAAGTCTTGTGGTGGTTGTATTTAGTTATTTTTTTAGCTTTGTTCCCATATAAATAAATCATTAGTTGTACAAAACCCTCAGAGTTCCACAGAAAACCAATGCACGCACCTGGACCCAGGTAACCGCAAGTGAAGATAAGGAAACATATCTCGTCTCTCCCTGGAAGAGACACAAAATTGTGAAGCAGGATCTTCACTCTCCAGTCATGTCAGCTGCAGCTTGTAGTTGTACATTACATTACATTTACCATAATTTTGCTAATCCTGAAATCGGGTGAGCCCATTTGAGTCTCAAGATCAAGTCCGTTTCTGAAAGAAATGCATAAACTAAATGATGATCATCCTGGAAAACCTAGAGTATAATACACTAAGTCTTAAAAATGGCTACTGGAAAGAATTACATCAGAAACTTTTCCTGCATCTTTTGAACCGTTGCAGCTTTCTGGCACACAAAGCAGGAAGATGTGGTGCATGTGGTTATTCCTGGGTTCTCTGATTTCCTTAGCAATACCTTGTTGCACGTTGGTGAAGAGTTGCTGTCTAAGCAGGGTATGATTAGAAAGATTGCACAGGGGCTGCAAATGACTTAAATAATTTCTGCTGTAAATAACTTCTAGAAAGTCAGCAAGTGTTCACTGACCACAGGGAGAGGCTGGGCTGGGAGAGGCAGGCTAGACCTTGATAGTTCCCCAAAGGGCCATTGAGTGAGACAGGAGAGAGAAGCTGGCAATCATGCATGGATTTCACTCATCTCAAAAAGTATAATATGAAAAGGACCACCTGTACAGATTATATGATTTTTTTCTCTTTTTAGAGGTGGAATCCCAGCAACCTCATTAGGCCTGAGTTATACAAAATACAAAACTATAGCAAAACTGGACCAAAGCATCCTGAAAGCATTTATAATCAAAGTGTACAAATACAAAAGGATTTTTTTTTAAATCAAGTATTATTACCTTGCAAAGCTATGCAGTAGCTTAGACACCTCACTGAACTTATTATCTTCATTTGCTAGAGGGTTCAAAAACATGTTTTGTTGGCTTGGGTTTTTTTTCTACCTTCACAGTTATAGAATAGCATAACACCTCACTAACTTTTATAGAAAAAGCACAGAAGAGATCCCCCTTTTTGTTCTTATTGCAGAAATGCCAATTGATATTTGGGCTCCTAGAAATTTAGGTTGAAAGGGACGGCATGACTACATTTTTTGACAAATCCCAAATTTACATTCTCATCTTGACTGTTCCCTGCTTAGAATCTCAGGAAGTGACAAGATGAAGAGATCATCTCTCAAACTTCCTTAGCTTTAGTCATCCCATAACCCCACTCCTGCCATTGGCTCCTGTCCCTACTTGCCCTGCTATATTCATTGCAGATAATACTGTCTTGAGAGCAGTGATTTGTTCCTTCCAGCTGGCTGTAAAGTGCTATAGTGGGACTGTATAAATAAAGGTAATTAGTTTTTCTGCTTCATTCAAGGGACTATAAGTAAGAATAACAGGGTACACAAATCTAACTTTTATATAAATTACTTCATTGCAGGGTTAATAGTTTTTTAATATGCACCTCTGTTTTTACCTCTTAAATGACAAGAAAAGACAGTAATACCTAAAACATAAAATTGCCTCAAACATTTCAGATCAGAGAGACTCAGAAAGCTGTAGAAATTATAGATTAACTTATACTAAATAAGCAGCATCACTTGGTGTTGGATTTCTACTTTTAATTCAACATTGTAAATTATATAACCATACTCTCTACATCATAAGAGGAATTGTACAGGTTCCAACCATCTGTTAAATTAAACATTGATGATTACTAAGAGCATGTGGAGCAGACCCTGTACAAGGGGGATGATAACTCTGTGCATATACCTAAGCCCTTGGAGCCCACTTGATTCACAAGTTGGATACCCAATTAGAAGTGCTGAAGGGTGGGGTTTTTAGTGGACTGTCACTCACTGCAAAGTTCAATGGCAATGGCTTGCTCCAATCCTTATATATTAGATACAATGTATCTTGTGTCTGAAATGCTGGAAAAGGTCCGGGTAGTTATATCTTTTAAATAAATGTTTTAATATGTTGGCACTTTTCTGGCAGTAATTTCCCCTGCCAGACATTTCTGTCTTGGTGGTACTTTGAGAGTGGGAGAGGGCAATAAATCTCTCGAGGAGAGTTTTGATTACTAACAAAATCCTAAGAGAACAAGGCATAGCCAGTATATGTGACAAAACTGGAAAAAATAAATAAACATGCTATTTCAAACAGGAAACTTCTCAAGGGTCCTTCTGCTTGAGTGCCTGCTCCCAAATAACAGAAATTGTTGCTGTACAGTTTCTGCTGCTTTTCAAACAATGTGCTGCTGTTTTTCACTTGCTTGGCTTGTAAGGAAGAAATTCTGTCCCAGCTGAAGATTATAATGGTTTTGTCACTGACTTAAGTGGCTAAAATTTCACTGTAGAAAACTCTTTGTGATAAGGACTTACTAACATTTTTGTGTTGTTTATTTTTAGGATCTCCTAGCGTGGTAAAAATTACTCTTACACATTCTTTGTTCAGGAACAGAGACATGAAGTGGTCTTTACACAAGAAACCACTCAGGTACACTGTGTTTGTCTGCTGGAGCTTATTGCCTCACTCAGGCAATGTGAGGCTGTGTTATTTAAGAGCATCAAGACAGAAGCCACTTTAAAACATCAGTTCTGGAGCAGAAAAAGGCTGGACACAATCACTGAGTTGTTATTTTACTGCGCAAGGTCACATTACCAAATTATAACAAGGATGCTTTGCAAAAGGAATTTTTTTTCTTCTATGTTTGGGAAAATAAAATTTATTGAAAGAATTTTACTGCGCAAGGTCACATTATCAAATTATAACAAGGATGCTTTGCAAAAGAAATTTTTTTCTTCTATGTTTGGGAAAATAAAATTTATTGAAAGATATATTCCCTCCAAATGCTGGGAGAGCTTCTGTTGTTAAGGCAACTGGAGTAATCAACTAAGAACTAATTTACGTTTCAGTTTGTCAAGTGCACATTTGTAATTATTTCAGTGCTGTACTGAATTAATGGCAAAGCCTGATAAGATGATCTGTCATTCCTGTATGTAGGCCCTTCTCCTCCCATGTTGCAAAAACCATTAGTTGCTTTCAGTATAACTTCTCTTCAAATGCACTTCACAGTCCACTGAGCAATGTTTGAAAATTGATTAAAAACTGTAATTATTGTACCAGGAAGGTAATAATGATTGATAGGATGAAGCCAAGTAATCAAGGGGAAGAGGAGGATTCTCAGACTGAAACTTCTGCTCTAGCAAAATGTAATTGAAACAAAACGCTGTATTTTCTGAAAGTTAGATGAGTTCTTTTACTGAGGTTTTTAACACACAAAAAGAGAAATCACAAATAGACAAATACATCACCCCTAACAAATCCCAGGCCTCTTGAAATTATGTGGATTTCTGCAATCTCAAGCTCATATAAAAAAGAGCAGGTTCTAGTTAGTGTAAACCAAAGAATCGCGTTCTAAATATGTTATCTCATGAGCATGAGGGTTAAATGTATCCTTAATCCCTGTTACACATTGCTTTTGTGAAGTCCAGTTATAACAACTCTTGTATGTTGATGATTAGTTTTATCACAGACCTCATGAACAACCTTTTCCTCTGAAATGCGTTTGTTGTTAACTTTTAGTGAAAAAATGTGTTCCTCACTTTATTTACGAAAAATATGCAAAAATAATTTCACTAATGGATGTCTTTTTCTGTGCTAATTTAATTTTTTTCCAGTGATTGGGTTCTCGTGTTTACCTTCATTGTCACAGCTGGGATTTGTTGCATGACCACTTTATTTTTGTAAAAGCGTCATTCCCTCCCTGAATTTTGTAGTAGCCTCGCCTCCCACCTCTTGAATAGGTTCAGGTTTGTTCATTTTCTGCCACAATGATGTTCATTTAGCTGGCATATTCCAGTTTTACAGCATAAGCAAAGCAAAAATAATTTTCAGCTGAATTGAAAGATTCAGCTGAAGAATGATGAAGCAGTAAACTGAATTTTTAAGAATTAGTGAGTCATGTGGCTTATTAGGGGGTGTTCTATTGAATTTAAAATGCAATATTTTAATCTTACCTAATCTTCAGTTTTAATATTGATTTTGTATTGATGAACTCTAAATTTTCAAAGAACTGTTGGAAGGGTTAATTGTTGTTGTGTGTGTAGATTACCTCTCAGCTTCTCAGCTTTGCCTTTAAACTATTGTGGCTGTTACAGGAAATTTTCCAGCTGGGGTTCAGTCACTGTCAACAGTTACTGCAAGCATGGGCTAATTTAATTTAATTAAGCAACAATACAAGAAGATGAATTTATGGCTAGTCACCTCACACTTGATGTATTTAAACACTTTTTTCATGGATGTTTACTGTATGTCAGCTGATCTAGTGACTTGTGTAATATTATCCACGCTGAAAGCAAAAATCTACTTTTTGGTGAAGTATGAGTTAACAGAACTGGAAGTGATACGGATCCTAGGCTGACCTAGAATTCTATTTGAGGGTGTTAACAAAGCAAATTGACACATTCATTTTGTCAAAGCTGCTTCTATAATTGTACCAGTTGATGTCTTTCATGCTTACAGCACGGGAATAAGGACAATTATTCCATCTGAGAAGCCAGAATGATTGGATCTATCAATAGGCCCTTCCTAAATGTAAACTATCACAGCACTCACTCCAGAATGGGTAATCACTAATCCTTAAAAAAAACCAAAACCATAATGCTTAGGAACAAAGCAGTTGCAAGTATTTTCTTCATTAAAAAAGAGGACTAGGAAAACCAGACTGTGATATGATCACCTCCCTTTTAGGTGAACTCAATGAAATCCATTGAGATCAAATAGGACAAGCACTGGTGTGTCTGGGAAAGCCACAAGCACAGCAGAACACAGACTGAAATACACAGATAATTTGAAACTGGCCAAAGAAAAGCTAGTGCATCCTAATGCAATCCATCAACTGTAGAAGGAAAAGGATACATCAAGGACAGAGGATATCACATGAGAATGTATTACAGAAACACAACAAAAATGACCTTTATATCATATCTGGTTTTCAATCCAGTGCTGTAATAAAGATTAGATGTGTAAGCTTTTCGAAAGCCAGCTGTCTATCATATGAAAAATTAATGCCACACTTGTTGCATTCTGTAACTACATTGCACTTCCATATCTAGAAAAATCTTAGAGTCCCACTACTGAATAAAGCACAGAACTGAACCCAAAGACCCCAGGTTTTTCTTTTTATTTATTTATTTATTTTCATGTAATTTATTCCTTATAACAGATAATAATTACAAAGAGCAATAATTAATTTTTCGTTACTGCAAGCTTAAAATTGAAAGTACACTAAAGAATGAGTGTTGTTAAACAGGACATGGATTTTTTTCCAGGTAAGCCCTTAAAGAAAAAACCCACACAAACTTAATACTATCTTTTATTCACTACAGCTGAACCAGTGATAACAAACCCTTGCCAAACTGAAGAGCTACCAGCTCTGTGCTTGATCCTGTATTTGCTAATCCTTGTTTCATTAAGCTGCAAAAAGATGAAAAAGGAAATTACCAGTTTTGATTACCTTTATACAGTGGGTTAGAGACACTATTATTACTTGTCACTGCATCTTGCAGCACGTTAAGGTTTCAAAAGAGGGTTCCTTTTTTTCTTACGTTTGGACTCAAGATCTTTAGTTCTGACTAAAGCTGGCCATTCAAAGGGCTGGAGTGCTTGCTAATTATCTTTGATAGTAGATAAATACATTCTGGAGCTGTAGTTTTACAACAAAGGTGAGTCTGACAAAATTAACCTTAAGGAAAAGTGTTTGTTTCATGGTGACAGCAGATCTGATTTCACCCACAGGTTTACTCCTGTTGTAAGACTTAAAGATACCTGTTCTCACACAACTACACATAATTCAGAATTCATAATGTTATTTTAAATTTTTTGTGCTTAGGACTTTCCAAATAATTCAGTTTAAGGGTAATTTATGAAGGTTAATTCTGAGCAGAGGATGAATTTTTTTCATACTTACATGGTTTTATCTCAGTGATAACTCTAGCACTGATGTCTAACAGCCTCACTTCTGTCTCCTGTTTGGAGGACACCAGGCCAATTCATTTTGAATATCAAGAGAGCTGACATAGCTCACTGATATCTGTCTCCATAACATAGAGTGCAACATTTCAGTGTTCTTGAATATGGATAGGACTTGCATTCTAATAAGTTAAATAGTCCATATTTTTCCTAATGCCAACTGTCTGATGTTGTCTAGTTGGGTTTTGGCACATATGACCTACTGATGCTTCATTTTTTAATGTTTTATTTAGCTTTTAGCATTACTGAGAATTTTTGACATGCTTTCTGTTTAGTGTATTTTTAAACTGTTCTTACTCCCTTGATAGATTTCTTTCCAAGTGCTCTTGACTTTGACAGAATTATTCAGTTGGTTGAGAGGCAATCCATTTCTAAGATCTTATGTTTTGAAAATATTCTCAGTTTAAAATTGCTCAATAAATATGTTTCTTTATGAAGTTTATACTCTATTACTTTAAAATACCAAGATTACTAATCATCATGCTGTTCCATTTGATTATAGTTAATTCATTTCAAACATTTAATAAAACAATTTACTTGTACTTCTACTTCAGAAGCCTCTAACAGAAGAGTCTAAACCATTATTTTGACAGAATAGATTTTATTTTCTTTGTGATTAACCTGTTTTTGAGCTTCCACATTTAAAAGTTTGATGACACCTTCCATTGTTGCTGCCTTGTTTTCAAAGTGATGAAGGAATTGCGTTTCCCCAGAACAAGAGAACTTACCTAAACAAAGACTATCAAATGCTGACAGGAATATAAAGCAAGGGGAAGAGAGAAGAGAAAAAATACCTGATGCACAGGTGTTTGAAAGAAAGCAGAAAAATCATCAATAAATTGAACTTAAGATGATTTTTACCCAAAGTCAGGTAGAAAAACCCCTTTATCAACTGGCGTGCATGCAGTTCATCTTCCTTGTCTCATCAGTAGTTTTGCATAAGCAAACGTTTACCTCTTGAGGTGGCTGTTCCTTGCACACTCTTGGATCATGATGCTGTGATCAGTATGATGAGGAATAGCTTTCTAAACAGAAACAGTGGTTAAGGACGACCAGCATCAAGTAGAAGACTTTGGAAATATTTGCCTGGAAAAACAAGGATATGGATGAAGTTTGACCTCTCTTTTAGTGAGATGAGGCTTACCTGATGTCTGTCTATCCTGCTCTTACCACCTGGTGACTTTTCTTGGCCAAATTCTATCTATTCTGTAGTTGTACTGTTAGTAGCCAGAAAATAGACAGCTGGGTATGGGGAAAAAAAGATTCTGTTATCCTGTTTTCCCCCCATCCTCCCCTCCCTCAGTCTGTTTGGGGAAAGAAATTTTGAAAGCAAATCCAGATTAGAGAGTAAGAACTTCAGTGCTGGAAAAGAAGGGTTTGCACCTTTTTGGACATTAGGGCATCTGTCCATTAGGCACAACCCAAAGGAAACCAGGCCTCATTAATTCTGCACTTCACAGGCCTGTTTTTCTAATGTGCAGAGGTTCAGTTGTGCTCCAGGTTTTTCTTCTGAGACTTGAAATCTGGATGTGTAGTTTTGGGGTATATACCGTGAGGTATTTTGGACCTGATTTCCAGCAGTGAAGGAAAATTTCATGTACTATAATTGTTGTGTATTTGAATTTTTAAAACTTCCATTCCTTGCATGGTAAGCTGAGAAATACTGGCAGTCTCCTCATGTACTCTGTGTTCTATAGATTTCAATGTCACACTAGGAGCTTTGATATAAGGGAAGGTTTAAAACACCACTCACTATTTTATTAATACTGGTGTATTCCTTAATACTTTTTCCTGAGGCTATCAGAATATTTTAATGTCTCATCACTCCTGCAACATACAGAAGGGTCATAAAGTGATAGTTTTCCCATGGCAGAAATGCCTTTGAAGCAAAACAAAGCAATATTTAACACTTCAGAGCCACTGAAGCTCAAAGGCGTTTGTCAATGAGAAACAGTACTAAATCCAATTGCATCTGCCAGAGCAATGTAGGCCAGCAAGATGCAATTATGTGTCTAGGAATTTTGAAAGATAATGAGGTTAGCCCCCTTTTCTTCTAGCAAAGATCACAAAGTTTTTAGAAACCACAGCTGAGAAGACACTCTGTCTTAATTCCTCTTGGAAAGAGAGAATCCCTGTGAAGTTCAGTGCTTTAAAGCATTATGTTCAAGGTTCTGTGCAGTAGTTGCTTGCTCAGTTACCCACTTCCTGCTGCAATATGGGATTCCTAGAGATCAAGGGAGGTCATGAGATCAGTGTAAAATGCTATAACAAAAATCTTCCAATAAACGAAACCATATTTTGAAACTGACATCAAGGAACAAACCATCAAAAGCAGTGAACTAGAAACTGGCCACCCAGAAATAGAGTATCTTGACATTGTATCTTTCATCTTATTGTATCCAAAATTATTTAGAATCATAACAAATGGGGATCTCCTTATTTTATGCAGCTGCTTGGGAGGTGCAAAATTATAGACTCAATGGGAGCACGGACCATTGGAATTTAATATTATGTTTATTACATATAGCTTTAAGCATTGGCAATCCTACTATGTTATCTGTGGGTTGTTTTTTTTTAATGACTTTTTTTACAATAGTATCTGAATATGTTCTGGAGTTTCATAAGCTGACCTGAAAAACTGACCTGTTGCTCATTTTCATTTTCTTCCCAGGGGACAAGAGAGTTACAAACGTATGTGAACAACTTAAATTTATAATTAAAATCTTTTTTGTAGGTATTGTTCTAATAGTTGGGGGTTTTAAAAATATCATTAAGTGTCCTATTCTGTGCTTATGCTGGGCATATTTGGCACAAAAATGTAAAATAGCATCTTAGAGTGAAAGTCAGTGAGGGCTTTGGACCTTTACTATACGAAAATCTATAAAAGCATTTCAGACCAGGCTGTGTAAAAATGTTATCTAATGGTTGGGCAAGATTTATCCTTGCTTTGAAGTACTCTGTTGTGCCAGAAAAGCAAAATTGTATACAATTGTACAAATTGTATAGCAAAATTGTGATTTTTGTCAAGGGGTTTATGTAAACATTTTACATGCTAGGCATAAATATCTGAAAACTTATGAATATTGGCTAGTTTGACCTGAAACTTGACTCTTTCCACTGAAGAAAGCCAAAGATAACTTGTGCTAGTCTCTATGGTTCTTAGATGAAGAAGCATATTTAGCATTAGTAAACACTTCCATAAGGGGTGGTGATCCTGTAAGAGGAGAAAGGAACATTTTGTTGCTGTTCAGACATGGTGTGATAGCAGCATGTGGTGATGAGTCTTCTTGATAAAATAAAGATCCTTGACTTTTCCTTCAATTTGGGAAGTAGAAAAAAATGCACTGCTTTTATTAGGAAGCATGTCTCATCCTGGGGCTGATTTGTGTAACACTCAGTTCTGACTACTGCTCCCAGATCAAACCTGAGCTGTGCATACAGTGAGTTAAAAAGTGTAGTTAATTCCATTTGTAAGTGAAATTCAGCAAGATGGCACGTTCTTTAGTAAAGCTAATATCAGCTTTTATCAGTCACTGGTAACTTCTTGCTTGTGTGTGCTATGTAATTGAACGAGCATTCAGCTTATGGTCTGATTACTTAGAATAATCCTTTCCACAAGAAAAGATGGAAGCCCTGCTGACCACCAGCACTTAGCTTTTGGGGCCTTAGGAGAGCACACATAAATACTTTTAATGGCTTTAGTGTGTTTTCTTTGGGGAGCATCAAAACCAGCCTAAGCAGGATGAGCCAGAGAAAGCAGCCGAGGCTTTGTCTGCGCAGACGGGTGCAGACAGTCACGCGTTTGATCTGCTTGCACACTGAGCTGTCTGAATGGAAGCCAGCTCTGGCCTGGAAGCCATAAAGACATGTTAATGCATTGCCATGCTGGAGCTCATAAGCCTTACCAGTGCTAGGGCTACTTTTGTTTCAATAACCTCTCTATAACTGTTTTTTTAATGAAGTTGCTCCCATGGTTTGTTCCAACTATATAAAATACTCTGTTTTAACAGGACCGCAAATCACATTTTCAAAGAGAGAAAGCATGAAATGTTTTAAATGCTGCTGGACCTGCAAACTTATCAGTAGTTATTTTTTTGAGAATTTTCATTTGTTTCTGGCTCTACTTGTGAAAAAAAAACCCATAAAATTTAATACAGGACCCAGGTCTGACAGGAGCGTACAGAAGTGAGATAAACCTAGCAACCGTGACAGTTGCTCTAGTAAACAGCTAGTGATCATAGATAGTTTTCTGTTTGAAGTATCTGGGGATACTTCCAGTTTGAAGTATGTATGACACAGCTTCTGCCTCAAATTTAGTACTCTGGAAAAATAGCAGGCATAGCTTGGATCAGCCACCCATTGTCCAAAAATTCTGTACCCTGCCACAGTGATTCCTCAGTGTGACCATGTGTCAAAAGTAGGGATGACAGAGAAAGAAGACATTGAGCATAGACTCTTGAGGTTTCTTTACAAGGAGGCAATGCTAAGTTTAAAAAAAAAAAATCCCGTAAAAAGGCAGAGAGGATGACAGAGTGAGTGTGATAAAAACCAGCAAGGAAAAAAGATGTGAGCTAAAATAATAAAATGATATTGTCATAACACCCACAGGCCTCCCTTCTGGAAAGGACAGGGAGTAATTGTCAGGAGCTAAACTCAGTGTGTTGCAAATTCAGTCTCAAACTATCATTAATAATCTTGAGAAATGAGTCTGGAGGATAGAACTGAAACTGGCGGTATTTCAGAGGCAGAGTCGGCGTCAGCTGTCATCCCATTGAGAGACATACCCTGTTAGGGCCTGTTAATGTTGCACTCCTGTCAGAGTGACATATAACATTACATGTTAAACAAGTGGCAGACAAGACAGTGTGGAGGCAAATTGTTCAGCAGATGGCACAGACTACTTTACTTACCATCTGAAGTCAGAAAATAAAGCAAGTGCCATTTTTTGCATTCACTGTCTCATTCTTTTCAAATGGTAGTCTGGGTACTGCTCAGCAACTTCCTTTGTTGTGGCTGTTGAGACAAGAGGAACTTCACAGTGTGATTATAAAATGAGATATGTCAAGTAGAGCATTAATCATGTGCATGTACACGTACATACACTTTGAGCTGAAATTGCAGCAGAGTTTCTGAGCCTCGCTGAATGAATGCTTTGAGAGTATTACATCTCCAGATATCTGCTTTGAGCTGTGGATCTCCTGTGGCTCATTGTGTCTCCTTTTCTTTCAAGGCTTCACAGTTTCTAGACACACTATGCTTACACTATCCTCCCACATTCTTAATCCTTGAAGGAGAAGCATTTTCGTTGGGAGCAGGAAAAATAACAGTAAAGCAGCTTGATAACTCTTTTCTCTATTTGAGTTCAATTTCCATCCTTTTGGAGTAAATTATGGTGTTCTCATTGACTTCGGTAGTGTCGGACTGTGCTCTTACAAACCCCTGAACTGGTCTCTTAGGGAGAGGAGAGAGTCACCAGCCATTAGTTCGGGACAATCTGAACTGAGTAACAATTTCATGTTGACCACCTTCTAGATACTCCTGGTTCAGTTTCCTGATTGAATTGGCTTTCTTCCTCTAGCCCAAGGAAGGGGCAGTAAAAGGCAGGCCATTGCTATGCAGAGTGACAGAAGGGGCAATGCCATGATTTCACGCCTTAGCAAGAGTTTGTTACTCATCACACACAAGATACAACCTCTTGTCTCAGGAGTTTGCAGACTAATTAGAAGAGAGAGAACTGTTCAAATGCCTCCTTGTCATTCTGAAGAAAT
This sequence comes from Passer montanus, assembly GCF_014805655.1. Classification (NCBI taxonomy): domain Eukaryota; kingdom Metazoa; phylum Chordata; class Aves; order Passeriformes; family Passeridae; genus Passer; species Passer montanus. Next base: position 7,592,866 of record NW_024364270.1, read on the forward strand.
CCTAGTCAGTGGGATTTCCCTGCAAAGGACAAGTGGAACCAGTAGCAAATTCTACTCCTGGTAAAGTAGGAGAAAAAAGGAAAAGCTCACTTTTGGAGGTAGAGTTAATTGGTTTTAGTTATATACATACCAAAATCAATATTAAACAAACACTGGCAGTGTTTGCAGTTCTGTAATAAGTGTTTCATTGAAGGACTATGAAATACTGAACTTTATTTCTTGCCACACATGAAAATGTAACTGTTGAGAGATAAGCATAATCTCTTTTCTTCTTTTATGTCCATGATGTTCAGGAATGTGGGAAATACACCATTGAAATCATAGGTTGATTTTAGTGGTGACATAACACTTCTAATGCACAAAAATCTATGATACTGTCATGTGTTTCAGTTATTCTTAGCAGTCCACAAACTCTTCAGGTGTTTTATGTGCAGAAATTCAATATGAAATATGATAATTTCTCCATTTTATTCCCTAGTGATAATCATCAGAAATGTACCTAAATACAGACTTATTTAGCAGATGTTTACTGGGCCACATATCACTCTCATCTTAACAAAAGATTTAATAAAGATATTTATTTTAAAGTCAAGAATCCCTTAAAGATGGGAGCTTTCAAGATGTAAGTATTATAAATTATTTATTAATGTAAACAAAATTTCCATTTCTTTTTGCCATCAAGAAAATTAATGCACTATTTTGACAAGTCTGTTTTAATGAACAGTTGTAATACAAATACTTTCTACCTATGACTGCTGATAGAGCAGTAATTTCTATGTATCCTCTTTAAGTCTTGACCTTGGTTTGGTATAACTCAGTGCATTCCAGCTCATTATGAAACTTTATCTGTTCCTGCAACATATCTGTTAATAATCAACTGCAGTTTCAGTGTTAATATGTTTTTGGATAACATGAAATATATGAAAAGAAAGACAAATGGCAGTTGTAATTATTTTATAGTTTACAGGAAACAGCCTGAAATTGTTATAGCTATTTTTAAATGGGAAAATTTTGGAGAAGGATATTCACAGAGGGTGATATAAAACTCCCTACACTCTTGCTGCAATTTAATTGGGAAAGATAAACCTAACGTAGCTCTTCTAAAGGGCCCTCCACCTTTTTGAATTGAACATTCAGAGAGAGATTGGCCTTGTTAGGATAATGTTGGCCCTTATGAGCAACTCTCATAGAGATTAATAGGGATGAAAGAGAAATAAAGCACTAAAACATGTGTAAGCCTCTTCAGAAATGGTTTTAAATAAACCCTGTTTTCCAAACTATTACAAAACCTTTACATCCAGTAAGACCAATTCTATGGCAGACTTTCAGTTTCCCAAAGTGAGGTAATACAGAATGTAAAAGGGATGATATTGATCTCCAGGGGTTTAAAGTCATTCTGTGGGGTTTTCCATTAATTAAGCAGGTCAATTAAAATAATCATGTGAAGCAAAATTTCACTTTGGCTCAAATTTCCTTAACATGTTCTGTCCTTTCCAAAATCTACTATTACTTTCTGACTGATTGACAGTAGCTATTCAAATATTATGACACTGAATACAGAGCCTAATGAGCCTGTATAGCAGACCTTTGAAACTGCAAGGTCAAAATATGACTGTTCTCAGGAACTAACTAACCAAAGAGTTTAACAAAGAAAACCCCACATGGCTAGTGTGGGGCTACTGCTTGTGTAAAAACCCTTGTTGAATGACAGAAGGAGCTTGAAAAGGTGCCCAATCAATGGAAAATATGAGAATACACCCATAAATAGAACTCAATTCAAATGCTCAGACGGATGATGATGAAGGCAAACAATGTTAATACCTGCTTTCAGAAAACGGATCAGGAAAGCAATCAAAAGGAAAGATTAATTGCTTTATCCCCAGATTATCTGGAATCAGTTGTTGATAGAATCACAAAGGGTGTTTCAAAGATCTGTTTTAATTAAGAGATAATCCAGAATTATCACGTTTAATTATTGTGTAAAGGTCTCTATGGCTTCTGTTTTTTCAGCAATTTAAACAGAGTGGTCTGTTAGGATAGGAGGGAAAGAACATATTACTTCAGTAACAGCACTGAGCAATGAATGCTGGTGTATGTGAGCAGCTGATGTTCTTCATTAGAGTATTTACAGATGAAGTTATCACATTCTTGAAGAGACAAAAGCATGAGTAATTAAATTGGATTATTCAAGATTATTTTATGTAATCCAGTGTTTAAGAATGGTCATTATTGCAGAATCAGGCTGATCAGGCTGATCTTCAATAATCTCTAGACTAGGAAATTAGTCATTTTACCTCATGTGTGTGATCAAGGGCTACTTTTATGCAGGGTTAATTTTCATTACTACTTCTTTCCCTTTTCCCCTTTTTTCTTGGGAGTTAATTTAAAGATCTTGAAATTAAGTAGTCATATATCTTGTAAACCAATTATGATGAGATTTCTGCTTTTATTTTTCCACACAAATATTGGCATTCAACATCTTTTGCAAAATCCCAAAGCAGTCCTAATGTTCTATTTGCCTGTTCTTTTCCTCATGCCCCTCAATATCACAACATATTTTTCTACTAAATATTAAAAAGCAATATTAATTATCCAACAGTAAGGAGAAGAGATTTATCTGATATAAACAGGTTCCACTGACTTCAATATAGCTCTGATAATTTATAACAAAAGAAGATCATGCAGTAAATAGCCTATTAAATCTAAATTAATTGTATCATTAATTGCACATGGCATATCATTTATAGCACTGTTCTAAGTATTTCTTTACATCATATCATTCCTATCTGGTAAGAGATCTGAAATCTGCTGTTGGAAATTTGGCTTCACGTTAATCATAGCTGGTGGATGTTTAAACAGAGTAAGTAGGAGGAGCAAATCTGTTACTTTTGTTACCTAATCTGTGTTGAATTGTTATTATTTTAATGCTAGATAATAAAGAAGTACAATTTATGAAAATTGCTTTTGAATTTTTCTTTAAATTTTGTTGAATGAACTTCATCTTGATGAACCCATTCAATATTGGAAGCCCATTCCTCATAAAACCAAGATCAGTAATAAATAGACACAGCAATTGTTTTCACTCTAATTTGTGAAAGTAGAACTGTGACACATTCTGATTATTTGCATAGCTTGTTATTTTAACTGGATGACAATTTTGATTTTTCATCACAATTGTAATCTTAGACACATAAAATTGGACAGAAACATTTAGCTGTCTAAAAGAAGGCATCTGGTACTAGGATCTAAAATACAGTCATGGGAAGAAAATTGCTATGTGCAAAGCAGGAAACAACAGCCAGATTGTTTCTTGTTCACTTACTGTGCACAGTGTGTGTTGGCACTATAACGCAGTAGCTCAGAAATCTCAAACTGTCAGGAAAAACAAACCATGCCCCACAGACAGAATAGAAGGTTGAAGAAAAGGCACAAAAAGGAAACCAGGAATTCATCTCCATTTATCAACAGAATGCTGTATTTGACAACACTGTGGTGGAATCTACTTCTCATTCATGAGTCATGCATTCCCTGTTACTCCTTTTCAGGCTCCTCTTGTTTCTTCCATCAGCTTACAATACTAAGCTTGATTTAACGGGCAGTGAAACAAACTGGAGACACATCATTCATATTGATGCTTCTTAATTGCATTCTACTCTGCTTGTTTCAAAGATTCTTTTTCATATTAGGAATAGAGAACGTATTCTAATTATTGAACAATCCAGAATTGTTTCACATTTGCATATCTTTTCTGCTTATTTTAGGACAGTTTGGTTTCATAGAATTTTGGTTTTGCACGAATGAGTTACCATTTCTTCCTTAGATGACTAATTTCTTTTTATTAAATTTCCAGTGAAATTAGTTAATATTACCCTGAATATTACCAATTTGGAGGTCTACTATATGTAATGCAATAACTTATGTGTTTGTACCTCAACATTATTTGATCACATTATAAAGCCAGGGCAATTTTTCACTGTGTGGCTTTTTCCTTGTGATTTTTTTGCTCTGGATAAACTTGCTTTTTTTAATCTTTTTTCTTTTTTTTTTTCTTTTCTTTTTCCTGTTCTTCATATCTGCGTATGATCTTACATATTTGCAGGTATGCAGAGGTCTAGCATAGGCCAAACTGCCTAGAAGAAAAAAATGACCTATCAAAGTAATAGAGTCAAGTTCTTCAGCACAGAGCCATCCAAAGCACTCACCATGTCCGCTGGAAGGCTGCCAGGTACTTGAAATGTGGTATGAGGGAAGGCACAGAACAACCTGCCCCTGGTGCTTTGTGAATGAGAGTCCATTCCACGGTGCTATGGGGAAATTATCTCCTGCTCTCATTCCTTAGCCACAGACTGAATTTTGGTCTTGGGCCCTTTCTTTCAAGGAATTGGGTGGTGCTCATATTTTTGGGTAAAGGAAGATGGGAACAAAATGGTGGTACCACCTTTTTTTCCTTGTAACATAGCTACCAAATATTTAGAAAATATACAATTATCTGTCATAAATGCAATTAAACCACAAATCAATAAAAACACAGATAAAATGTGTTTTTAGTATGGTACTCTGATTTCTTAGACAATAAATGTGCATTTTAATGAAAGTAAAATGAGTGAAACAGCTAATCTAATTGCTGGTTTAGACAACCCTTTCAAGAGAATCTTTGGCCTGAAACTTTTAAATCGTTAAATTAAATCACATTAAATTCAATTCTACTGGATGCCTAATATAATTATGATTAACATTTAGGAATTAATATGCTTTGTATCAGGTATGACTAAAGACTCTCTCTATAAATATATGCATAAACTTGTAGTTTCAGCTCTGCTTTCACCAGAAATGTTACTTATTACTAATAGTGAATGTTAAAATGGCACTGTCAGATTGGATGGCTGAAGTGTTCAAAGAATGGAGGTATACAGAACTGGAGTTACAGCTTCTGAAGGGATATTCACTGAACAAGTAATCATTCAGTGAACAAGCATTTTAAGGAACAAGACCAGTTGAGATTAATCCCAAACGGGCCCTTTTTACTTAGTTCCACATCTGTAACTCAAATGCAGGCCAAAGAACATTGTTGCATAAGTTGAGTTATTGTTTGAAGTGTACAATGTGATGAAACAATTCAAACACTTAGGAAGTATTTATTCTTGCAGTCTGAAAGGAGGGTGAATTGCCTCCCTGTGCTTGTTAGAATGTGAGGTCCTAGCTGGGAATAAGGCATTTTAAAGGTGATGTGGTGTCAATTGCTGAAGGGAGTGAGAGCCAGTGTGCTGCTCTGTGATTAGAGTTTTGTCTCCACAACCTCATTGTTCGGGCAAATGTCAGCATTTGTAGGTGCAACTGAGTATTGAAAATTAGTAAATTTAATTGGTACTTACAATTATTGTAGGTGCAGGATTCTGCCCGTAAAACTAGAGTTCTTCAAAAACACAGAGTTCAGCAAAAAATTGCTCACGTGAAATAAAATAAAAACCTCCTGGCACATCTCAGAGGTGATCACAGAAGACACTTCAGGGTTCCTGGGAGGTGGTTTAGTGGAATAATGCTAAACTGTCAATGTCAGGTCCTGCACAGAACAGTGGAAAATAGGCTAATTTTAAGGAAATTTAAAATCCATAGCCTTGTCACATTTGGGATGTTTTTCTTCAAACAAAGGAAAAAGAAGTATTTTCTTTCAAATAGCTAGACTATTTTCATATGGGCTAATTTTAAGGAAATTTAAAAGCCATAGCCTTGTCTCATTTGGGATGTTTTTCTTCAAACAGGAAAAAGAAGTATTTTTCTTTCCACATATTTTCTTTCAAATAGCTAGACTATTTTCATATTATCAATAGTTTTGCATAATAATTTTGACAATAAAATACAACAGCTATTGTATTTACCCATATGCAGGTAGTCTGCTAGATTTATGACTAAGTAGATACCAGTCAAAGGAAAAACCTTGAGAACTTGTTCTTAATCTGATGAACAATATTCATAAAAAAATAAAGAAAAAATCCTGAAAAATCATAAAGAAAAATGTTTCATTTTGTCAGTTTAGAAATTAATTGTTTTGTGTTTGCTTCAGAATCAATTGCTGGTTCAAAGTAGTGTGTCAAGAGTTAATGACCCTATTTGTTTAAAAACTAATAATAAAAAAGGAAAAGTAAGAAAACTTCCAGAATCAAATGAGTTGCTTCTTGGATAAAACAAAGACTCTTGCTAAATCCAAACCAATGTGTTTGTTTAAATCCCTGAGGTTTCCCCACAGGTCAGGTGTTCTCACACTGGGGCTGCCACCAGTGGAGGGTTCTGACTGCACCAGTGACCACTGGTCCCACAGAAGAGCTTGAGAGAGCTCCTAGGACTGAGAACAGCTGGATGTTGAACAATGTTACCTTTCTGAGAAAAACTGAGCAGGAATCATGGAGCAGCTGCTTCCTCTCAAAAAATTGATAAGTTGTCAAAATTAATATTTTTACTGGATTTGTATGTTTGAAGAAAGAAAAAAAATTCTCCGTAGTTTCTTTTTAAGGAAAAATTCCTGAAAAGCTCAGTGCTTAGGCAGAATATGGGAGACCTAGATTGAAATCTTCCTTTAGTCTTATTCTTTGCAGTCCAAAGAAGCTTTAATTATTTATGGAAAGTGGGAAGGTTCAAACAAATTAATTTGAATGACTGAATTACAACCGATCACCAGAGCCTAGATGTTATACAAAGCAGTTTACTATTTACAAAAGGGGAAAAATAGGGATTCAGTGCAGATCAGGAATTTCTGAAATCTTGCTCTTATAACAAACAAATACAACTCTAATTCTCATCTGTCTGAAGTCCAGGTCTAAGTGGAACTATACTGGACTAAACATCTAAATCAGAGCTTTCAGAGTATTACTAGAATGAAATATTTTGAAAGGGCAAATACAACTCTAATTTTCATCTGTCTAAGTCCAGGTCTAAGTGGAACTATGCTGGACTAAACATCTAAATCAGAGCTTTCAGAGTATTACTAGAATGAAATATTTTGAAAGGACATAGTAGGGCAGAAAGAAGATGATTTTAAGGAAATAGAGGTTAATTAGTAATTTATTTCAAAATTGCTTTGCTTCGTAAGTCACAAAACTTTGTGGATGACAAAGAGTTAGCTATACTTTTATAAGTTTTCAGCTGTTGAAAGAGTACCTCTATTAGTGCAGCCAGATTGTACTCCTTTTTCCCCAATACTTTTGTAACTTTTTTCAGCTTAAATCAATACTTCCCTGGGAAAATAAATTATCTACTTCTACTATGAAAAATTTATTTGATCAAAGTAGAAAAAAATATTTGTTTGTAATTTGAATGCCCATGTGGGGATTCTAAAGACAATTTATTTGTATTTATTATACCTTCTTCTACCTGATTAAATACTAAGGGGGTGGGGGGGGGGTAGTGGTGTTGGTGTTGAAGAGAGGCAGGGAGATAGAAGGAGAGTGAAACAACAAGAGCTTCATATATTGAAATATGTGAAAAAATACTGAAAAGCACATTAAAAATATCAGTAATCACCTCAATTTCAGGTTAGTCTCAGAAGACATAACAATAGCAGAAGGAGAGAAGCTAAATTACTCAAGAATATCATAGGAGAGAAAACTTTGGATGCAGTCGCTGTTGCTATAAAAGTCCTTCAAATAATACCTTCTTGTATGGCCCTGTGATAGTAGTGGTGAAGTTTAAAATAATAATAGAAACATATTTTTTTGTTTAGTTTTGTAAGAAATAACTTGCAAAAAAAGAATAACATGAGAATTAAATGTACATTATTAGGCAAAGAGAGCAGGAACAGGCAGAGACCAGGAACAACCCATGTGTGTGTATTCCAGTCCAGGAGAAGTGAAGGAAGTACATTCTTCCATGCTACTGAGGTGACAGTGGACATGTTCAGCTGCACACTGATCATCTTTTCCTGGCTGATCTTACAGGCTTACCATGAAAATGCTGGGTAAATAAATAACTCCAGCTTTAGATTTTTGCTCAGCATAGAAAGCAGGCAGGCGTTTGATTGGAATTCTTCAGTCAGTCTTCTCTGCTGTGATAAATGAGCTATGAGTAAAGTCAAAGCACTGAAACACATCATTGTTTGTGAGAATTTACCAGTTAAGAAGAAAATTTTGATTCAGTGGAAAGAAACCTAGCATGAAACAACCTGTGTAGGCAACACAGCCATAAAATGTCCTGCTTTGACTTGGTAGGCTTGGCCAAGGAGAAAATCTGAGGCACTTAGAGACATTTTGTCTTTACTTATATAGGCTCTTTTTACACTGTGCCTAGAAGGTACACTGTGTGTTGATACTTTCCTGTTGGCTGGTTATTTTATCACTGTGCATTGGCCTGATGAATTCTGTTCAGAACCCCAATTGCTTTAATTTGTTTAATGTGCCCTGCTGTACTTGTATTGCAAGAACTAGTGCTAACACAACCAATATTGTGACACCAGAAGTAACATCAGTACTCTTCATTTTCCTTTAATGTGAGGCTTCTACATCATATTACATCTATATACTTTTGACTTAATCACCTTAATTTTTTTGCTTCTATCATGCAACTCTAGAAAAACACATGGAGACCAATATACTCTGATCACTCATACCTTGTCTCCCTCTGTTTTTCTGTTAACATTTTTCTTACCCCTTAACTGAATTGAACTAATGTACTCTGGAAAAATGATGTATAGATTTTAGTGGAAAAGAGGAGATGTTAATTTGGTTCACATTCAAAGGCTACATTATAGAAAGAATCTGAGTGACAAAAACTGGGTCTACTTTTCTTTTTTTGTGTGCCAAAAAAAGTATTTAAAGCTTGATAAGTGTGAATATTTGTAGAAAATCTCATGAGAAGTCAAATTCTCCTGTTCTGATATTAATCAGTTATTTCCTATGGTTTTGAAACCAAATCAGGTGCAGGAGCTGCACTATATGCTCATCTGCAAAAGATCTACATTTCTGTCAATCAAAGAAATGATGAGATAAACATCTACTGTCACTTTGGTCTACCAAACCTGGCAATTAGAAAGTTCTTACATCAGCATCTGGATTGTTTATTATTACTTATGTGAAATGTGGCAGATTATATTGGTCTGCCACAATTTGTCATATAGAAACTGATTTCTGTATTTTTAGGTGTTAAAGGACTTTTAACAGTTTTTTGAAGGTAAGTGATATAAGGAGCTTTAGTGGTTTTTCCTCATCAGGAAGGCAAATTACACTGAAGGTATCAATATCTAAGCCCTTTTCCTATCAATAAAATGGGGAATTTTGGTGCTATTAATGTTGGTGGTAAGATAAAGAAGTCATTCTCCACAGGATTTTTGAGAGTAAAAGTCTGCTGTGGGTTTCTCCATTACTCAAAGTAGTGGGATGATTTCCTTCTATTTACCATACAGAGATCTCAGTCTACTCTCTTTGGTATATGGTGTGTGCTTCAAGTGAGATAAGTTTATTTTGGAGAACAGACAAGTGAAGAAAATTCCTTTGTGAGCAAATCCAAGGCCATTGAGAAACTAGTCTGCTGTTTCGGGGAAGTACTCTGCTTTTCAGTTCTTATATCAGTAATCAGAATTTCTCTGTTGTAGCCCTTGTAAAGAGTACAAGATAATGTTTATTTTTTATCACTTCTTTCCTTCTGTTTCCATGCTGGAAAGGGATGATTCCTGTTCCAGAGAAATACAAAGGGATGCTTTAAATAGGCAACAGAACCATATTTTTGCTGTTCCAGCTGTTGGGTCTGGTTGCTGCCATTCTCAGGTAAATTGAACCACACTGAAGACCAGATTATGCTGAGAACTTTGTCTTTTTATGCTTCCCTGAATTTTGTTGGGTAGCCAGGATTCCTTTAATTATTTTTGTGCTGTTTACTTGTTAAACTTGTTTGAAACTCTGACAATTTCTTATTTTACACATTTTACACAACTCTATTTTAATTATTTTCTATGCAGAGGTGTTTTGGGTGTTTTATGTGAAATAGAAAATATATTTTGCCTTTTATCTTTTTGTTTATATTTACCAGGGTTATCAAAAGTGTGACAAAGTAACTTGCTTGTGCCTCGGTCTACATTTCTTGTGAATGAATATTTTGTTTATGTTTAGAAAACAGACAGATGTGATCTTCACAGTCTATGGTGTTTTCTCAAGAAATCATGGTTAATGCAATCATGCCAGATCTCCTCTTTCTTAGCATTCTCATGTGTATGAATGAATGACAAAAACATTTTTTCCAGAGTCTTAACAGGGAGTAGTTTTCAAGTGGAAGTAATATTGCATAAAGCTGGAATTTTTCTTTTTTATTGTTCCATACAGGCCATGACAACATAGGTAAGTCCAATAATCTTATGAAAAATCTTTCCCAAAGAGAATCATCTGGGTATGTAAAGGGTTGGTATTGAAAAGACATCTTAGTGGGACATTTTGAGTTTTCCTAATTGTCATTAAAAAACTCACAAACAAACTAGAATGAATGAGATGATGAGCAATGCAGCTAACTGAGCCTATTCTGCTGAATTTGTCTGAAAATTACATGGCACTTTTCACCTGAGGATAAAAAGCTGAGTAGAGAGACCCAGTTTGTTTTCAGAAGGCTTGTTTTGAAGGGAACTAATCTCAAAAACACCCTAAAAAGAAATTTTACGTAACAAAAGAAAGAGTCTGGTACTTTCATTGGCATGTGCAATTTTTCAGTATTACTTAGGATTTTTCAAATAATGCACACCTTTGGACTTCCAGATGTGTGTAGTTTATTTTCATTACAACTCTAGTATCCAGTGGTTTTGCTGTGGGGTAGGTTTTTTTTTTCTTTTAATGGCTTTCCTTACTTCATCAGATGCGTGTGAGGGTGCACAACTTGCAGAGCCTGTGAGCAGGCAGGAATACCCTCTCCAGGGGAAGTGAACTCTTGTAAGTCGCCGTGACCTCTGCTCTCAAAGGAATGGATTTGGCAGAACGGGGAGGGACATTCCGAAGCTCGCATGCAAAATGGTTCTGTTTAACAGTACAGGCACTTCAAAAGTGCTCTTTAGAAAAGGATGTTGTTTTATTCATTTGTGAGAAAAGTGAACATTTGTAACTGAAGGTTTAAGGTGGGGATGGTTTTCTACTTCTCGCAATTACCATTTGAATACAGAAGTGCTGTTAGTTTCTCTGAGCACTGGCTGTGGTCTGACAAATATAGCCTCTTAATGGTTTGATATTGAAATCAAGGGATTTACTCTCTGAAATTAGCAATTTATATTCTGTGTGGTTGCTACAGTAGTTACTGCATTTAAATTATTTATGCAAAGGATTCTGTTCTCATCTTTATTAGAAATCACGCTGACCGCATGCTCTGAAAGGGTGGAGTTTCCCTCTGAAATTCTGCACTTTCAGGTCTGTATCTTTTTCTTTGTCACTGGCTGTGTACTGTGATGACGAATTGAGATCAGACAGCACTGCATCTTTCACTGACACTGGAAACAGAATCAGCTTCGTGCGGAGATCGGAGAATCTACGGCAGCAGCAGAGTTCCCCTTCCGTCAGTCATTGGCACTTCTTGTAGACCATAGAACCAAATCCTTCAGGGGATGAAACAAAGTTCAGAGAGTGATGTGTGCCTGTCAATACAAATCTGCTTTTAAGAGGAAGAGAAGAGGAATCCTTTCAGTTTCCCATGAAAAAAAAAGAAGAAAACAACAACACTGACACTATTTAAGAGCAAATTAAATAGAATTGATGCTTCTGGAAGTAAGCAAATAACAAACAGACTCCGTTTTTCAGGATGGTTGATTTGGCATGCTAAATACTTCAAGAAGAGAAAATTCACTGCCATCTGTAGATCAGTGACTCTAGCAGTCTCCTACATATCCACTTACAATTCTGTTTATTTAACAAAGCCTTAAATACAATTCTTTCTGGTTAAACTGCACTAACAATGCATAAATAAGAATTTCTCCCACAAAAGTACAGCTTCTTTATATATTTTTTCCACACCTTGTGTGCTAAGGTCATCAGTTAGTAATGATTTGCATTATTTTTAGCTTTTATTTTTTAGATCAAATCCAAGCAAAATATCGACCTACATGATTGGTCTGATTTTTCATGCATGATCTGACATAAAATTAGCTTTTATACATCACCAATTTGAAATTAGCCCTTAAATTTGCATAGGTTGATGGCAGTCTGTCACCTCTTTTGTCCTGTGTCTTTGAAAATGTTTTCTGCCTCTTCACTAAGAGCAATGCACCATCTTCTTTAAAAAAATAAAATAAAATTGTATAAGTCCTTGCTGTCTTTCTCTGAGACCTATTTTAGGATACAAACACCATAAGAATAAGGTTAAGAATAAGAGTAAATGTTTCTGTCCAATCCTGTGTTGCCAAATCTCTGCTCTGGTGTCCTTCTCTCCAGCTGTGTCCCACTCCAAAGAGCATGCAAGCCCTGGCTGAGGACAAGTGAGTGTCTGTCAGTTGTAACTGCTCTCTGTTTGGTACCTGGTGCTCTGCCACTGTTCCTGATAGTACAGATCTAGTTACACTGCTAAATTTATCCAAGTCATGGGAATTTCTTTCCTCAATGATTTCTTTTTCCTCCATTTTATTTCCCTTATCTTATAAAAGTTTAATCTGAGTGAACAGAGTACCAAGATGTAATAATCTCCATCAGCAAGCATTACTACCCGCCTCCAGGTTAAAAAAAAAAAGGGAGTTGGGGGAAGAATTCTGGTGCTCAGCAGTAAGTGTGATCAGAGAGACTACAAAAATCTAATAAGACTCATAACAGGAGACTTCTGCTACCCACTTGTAGCATATACAAATGTACAGTGCTTGTGAAAACTATTTCTTGACACTTTAAGTGGTTGCTTCTTAAAATGGATAATTGCAGAGAATGGCACCAGAAGCTATCCTTGCTTAGTCTGCAGTAGTTCACCAGAAAGCTCATTCAAATCACAGCTGTAACTAAACACCATGATAAAGTTCAACAGACCTATGGGACAGCAGGTGACACAAGCAGAAAACATGCTATAAAAGGAGATTTCAGTTAAAAGAAGGGTCTAATAAAATACAACAAACCCCATGTGTATAAATAAATCAAGTAAACTCTTCAGAAGGTTGAGAAAATTTTTAAAAAGAAAATAATGACTGTTTATATGACAGCTATTGTATTACTGGATGTAAGCCACTTACTGCTGGCCCTTTGGTATAGAGGGTTTGCCAGATCAGAAAGGAAAGGAGTCCAAAATTTTCTGGGCTCTTGAGTCAGGAGAATTTCCCAAAGGGACTGTTCTGGCTGGTGCAAGAAAGAATAGATCAAATCAGATGCAACTTAAAGGCAAAACAGGATCCTGAAATAGTCAAGAGGCAAGACAAAGTTTTGGGTGTTTTCTTTGTTTCTTTTTTTGTATTCTCTTTGCCAGAATTTTGGAAAGCTGGCCAAGAAAAATTGAAGTGTTGCCAAGAAGTGAAAGAGCCAAAGAGGAAGCTAAAGTTTAGGCAGATCTCTTGTGACACTTTTATATTCTTGGCCTTAGGGGAAAGCCTGACTGGTGGAAGCCAAAAGGAGAGCTGTCATGGATTTCCTGAGAGCAAGGCTTGCATACCTCGTCCAGCTCTAAACAAGTTTTATAAATATGCATGCCAAACTGTGTCCCTGGGCACAGGGACAAAACCTCCTCTTAGTATGACTTGAATTCATGTCTTCAGAGTGGAAAGGTTAGGCGACTAATAGCTGGTGTCAAAGAGTACCTTCAACGCTTCAGTTGCCAAAAGAAACAAGATATAATAATCAGTGACTCCAGTCACATTTTAAACAGTGTTTACCATTCATGTAATAATACAATTTCATGACAAGCATGAGCACCATTTCTGTCTTCTCTGCAAAATGGACTGCAAGGAATTCCTTCTCAAGTATGTGCAAGTATCTTGCAGTTTATACGGATAGGCAATTTACACTTTGTGTGTATGTGCTGTAGCTCCACAATTTACAGAGATACTTCATTATACTTTCACATCCATTCTCTTTTCAGAAAGGAGAAATGAGCCTTAATGAGGCTTCTTTTCTCATGACAAGATTTTTGACTCCTTATTCACCCATCAAATTCCATAATGATATGAGCAATCTCAATGAACATCAAAGAATTTATTGTGCAAATTGAATTTCTTATCCACTGCTTTAAAGAATTTAAGGTTTAGCTGCTGGAGTTCTGCATGGTGGCAATCAGACTGCTAGAATGTTCACTATCATGGGGTTGTTGATCTTGCTCAAGTACACTGAATAATTGCCATCTGAAGACAGAGGACACACAGAGCTACATGTAATGGTACCTAAAAGCAGAAGAACAATTTTAATACCAGTGGGGTTTAAGCAATTTGGATTTTTTCAGTTATGAGAAGAAAATGGATATTAAATTGTCAGTCCTAGTGAGAAATTATTATGCAATAATGTTTTATTCTAATAACATTATTTGTTTAAAGGAAATAGTTTATTCCTATAGTCATTGACTTAAGTTTAACATGTAAGTGTGGTTTTATTTATTTAAATACTACTGCAGCCTGTTATGTGGAAAGCAGTCATAAAATATTTTTTAAGCATTTATGAATAGTCAGAGTGTGTTGATAAGTTGTCCAAACGGAGACATGAGCCATTGTTTCAAGGAAATAAGCACACCTGAGAAGTTTTTCCAACCCTGTAACATGATTGACATAATAACTTTTTAAAGCAATAAGAATATGTAAAAGCATATGTTAGCAGACATTATTGGTTTATTGTCTCAGAAATGTATGTCTGGGATTGCCTGTCCAGATCAGAATCGTTATGTTTTGTCAAATTTTCTTCTTAAAAGAAATGAAAAAATGACTATTTAAAATGGAAAACCATTTTAGTTATGAATCACCAATAAATAAATTTGGTAGGATTTATTTTGATTTAGCCATATGATAATTTTCTACAGATAGAAAATATTTTCATTTTAATCGCACAATTTTGTTACTTGTTTCAACACATGTGATAGGTTATAAATCTATAAGGGAGAGAAGTGGGTTAGTTGTGTGTATACAAGAGTATCTAGAGGTCTTAATTCAAGTCATGTCAACAACTTTATTTTTCCTTGATATTTTGCTTCAAATTCGTTGTCTGTAGAAAGGTGATACTACTTTGTGCATATTATAGATGTGAAGCTTCATTAGAGCTTGATAACACAGAATTAGCTATTCCTGAATAATTCCACATGAGAATCCATTTTCTAAGTTAATTATGTTGAAAAGGAATTGCATTTCGAAGTGGAACAACTACTGTATTTAGAAAACACTGTTCCTTAATGCAAATAATTTTTTAGCTGGGCTAATATGGTCATTCGTTAAGGTTTTTCTAAGTGTGGAAAATCAAATCAGGATATTATGAGGAGATTACAGTAATATGTCCTATTCTTATGTGTTCAAAATGCCACACATGAAGTAATTTATGAATACCCAACTGATGCCTACAGGATCTTCTGAGAGTGCCTACATGCATATTGTCCTAAGTAGTGGTGTTCTGCTAAAGCAAGATGTATTTGGCAGGTATTATCATTCATTTTCTAAGAAAGCGGCTTTATGACAATTTTAAAAGAAATTTTGCCATATTAATGAATATTCCTGTGACATTATCTTAGCCATTTTAAACCAATTTTCTAGTAGCATTATGATGTGGGAAAACCACTTGTCAATTCTGTGGAGATAAACTTGAGAAAAATGCAAATGTTGCCAGCTGTTATACTATAATGAAGTAAATGACATTGTAGGGGTTTATTTGCATTACAATTCTGATAAAACTTTAAAAAACAGAGCTCTTGCCAAAGGGGCTGTTGAAATCTCTTTTAATTCAAGGTGTTACCACCTTGGCATGTATACTGGTACTGCCATGCACAGACCTGCATGAAAAGGTTGCATAACCTTTGGGCCAATAACACGGTGCAGGAAACTATTTATCAAATCAATGGGAGCTAAGTTTGTAGATGAATAAAATATTTTCAATAGCATCTACTTTCCATTCAAAAATAAGTCTGAGCCAATGATATTGAGTACCAAATCGCTACCTGTGCAACCTATCTGGACCCTTCAACAGATTATTTTTCCAGATTTCTATTGTTGCTGCAAGAAAAAGATTTAAACAGTCCTTACTGGGGTGTAGGGGGCTTCTCCATGTGAAAGTTAATGTGGAATTGTCTGGTGTGGAATTGACTGGCATGGATTTAAAGCACAAGGACTATTCTGAAGAAATTATTCATTAAGACTTGAAATTAAAGCTCTTGTCCTCTTAATCTTACTGAGATACGTATGAAAATGGAGTTTTAACCTATAATAATTGTATGCAGGAACCTGAGGAAGAAGTGTTAGGTGAAAGACCAGCAATCTTCTGATAGTGGTGGCTTTCCTGCAAGGCAATCACTATCAGTTTGACTCCTGAATTCCCTATTTCTCCTCACTGGCACAAAACATTGCTCCACACAGTTCCACAGGAAATACCTACCCAATGCTACTTGGCAGACAGCAAGAAATTGAGCAAGAAATGGTCCTGGTACCTCTTGGTGTTGAGACAGTGCTCTGTGCCATGCACCTCGGGGCTGTGGCTGCTGGAAAACAGGGCTGTGCCAGACTTCCAGTCCAATAGTGGGGTCTCCTGCCATGGCAGTTAGAGAATGTGTGGAAAAATGGTGGGTACTTGTGTTTTTCCCTGAGGCAAACAGCTGGAAAATGTTCTTAGATCTTGTAAATGTCCAGGGTTATTTGAGGGCTGATATTATTTTTGGTGTGGAACCTCTCAGTTTTGTGAACCCCCACCAGCTTCCCTCTTTTCCAGCACATGAGACAATCTACCCTGAGTGAGGCCTCTCCATGGTCACAGGTAAGCAGGCTGCAGGTGTCTGAGGTGGATTGCATGCTGAGTGTGCCTGGCATATCCAGGGGCAGAGGTTCTCATGGCTGGCAGTGCCCTGGCCTCTCTCCCTGCTGGAGTCCAAGGCTGTGTGCGAGTAACTGGCGAGAGAAAAGCTGCCCAGTTGGTGAGCTGTGGTGAGTATAGCAGGCAGCCTGAGATGGAGACCAAATTAATAGGTGAGACACAAAGGGAACGACTTCTCACAGCTGCCATTGCCTGGAGCCTGTTTCTTATGTTACTGAAAGAGAAGGGAAACCTGGAAAATAAGGAAAACTACATCTTGAGCATATGCACTTTGCATTCTAGTATGCAATTTCTTCCTTAGAGACTAAGCAAAAAATGTAGGTTTGAGGTTCGTTTTGTTTTGTTTTGTTTTTCCCCCCAGGTATGTTCCTTAGAGTCTCTTCCCTTTCATAGGTTCCTACCCTATAGGATTTTTATATCTGGATTTTTTAATTCCCTGGGAGAAAAAAGGCTGGCAAATGTAATCCTATTTGAATGGCTGTGTCAGAACAGGGATTTAGAGAACAGTTACCTCTCTTAGGATGATTCAGGAGGCTTTAGAGGATTTTGAACCAAATGGGAGATTCAGTGGTTCACAGATGAGTTTGGCATTCTCAGCAGCTGTAAATAGAGGATTCAGGGGTGTGACAAAATTTGAAGGAAACAGGTAATAAATAACATCTGGCTGCTTGAGCATGGTTTTGAAACAGAAGGCTCAAGATGGCACATTTTTTTTAGATAACTTATGTAAGAAACTTCAAGAAGAAATGGGAAAGGAGACAAGGATTATTTGGTGAATTTCTGATAGAGAAAATAGGAATGCTGTGACAAGGTGAGACATTTTCAGCTCAGGTATTAGTGGTGGTAGGATGCATGTTTGGAGGAATGAGGATATGATGATCTTTGCTATGGCAGGAATCCAGTGTTGTAGTGCTTTGAAGGCGTGGTAATGTCAAAGGAGATTTCTAATGTCATTCCAAACCACTCAGGGGGTAAGGAGTCATCCACAGGGAGAAAAGAGAGAGGGCCTTGGATCATTTGTAAGAATTGTGAGTGGGCTCACAGAAAAAATACTTGCGACAGAAAATAAGGGATAATCCCCATGTTTTTACAGTACCTTATTTGAAGACCCTCTCTCCTTCCCTACTAGTCTTTTTTTTAGGCCACTGCTAAAAAGAATTAGCAAGAAGAAAAAAACCTGGAATTAAATTTTAAGTTTATGGAGATGGAGAAAGTTGAGGTTTAACAGCTCTTGCAGGAAGCTTGTGGGATTTGAAGGCCGCCTGGTTTATCCTTCCCTGACCAGGAATCCATACAGAATTTAGTTTGTATGGACAAAATTTGGTACTGTTTTCCCCTTTACATTCCTCTCTCTGAAACACAGCATCCTCACACTGTTCTGTTTTTCCTCTTGCAGACTGTAATTTATAGCTTTAAAAGTAATCAGTTGAAATGCAAACTAACACCTTTTAACATCTGTCTGTTTCTCTAGGTCATTATTTAAACAAGAAGCCTTGAAACTTCACAGGTCTACTTTGACCTGTAATTTGGATGCCTTAGACTTCATGTTTCTTGGACTTGGAGAGCTCAGAATTTAGAGTGGACACACTGGATGTCCTGCTGCTGAATCTGTGCTCTGAAGCGCTGCCTCAGAGGAATTTACTGCATTTGCTGGTGCTGGTTTGATATTAGGTATTCAACAATTCGGTGAGTGCTATCAGTGTGTTCAGCATACTTTCTTCTATGCTTTAGAGAAATGAGATGTGCAAGAGAAAAGTGTGCAGCCCTTGCTTCTAACATTTTTATTGGACTCTACCTCAACATTTGAAATACCAACACATTGACCACAGAAGTGATTCTCCTTCCCCAGAACCACCCACTTGCACGCACAGTACCTCCCCTACTAAAATGTTAGATGGGCAGAAACTCAAATGACCTGACTGTGGAATCACTGAAGTTGCACAAATTGAGCAATTTCTTCATAGCAGCAACAGAGTTGGTACTTACAAAAACACATCATGAAAGTTAACTTGCAAGCTTATCTTTTACCCCAGGCAGAAGGACTTTTAAAGAGGCAGTTATTGTTCTAGTGAAACCTTTGGACAATAAGCTTCTAGAAACTGAGTCATAGGAGGGACTTGTTTATACAGAAACCTGATTATTATTCTTTACACACCATTTATCCACTGGATCTTGTTACAGAGCAGTTGACAGGATGGGTTCCTGTGATCAGGCAGTTCTAAAGTGACTTGTTTTTTTCTTTTTAAAGTATAAATTGTTTTAGAAGGTATTCTGCTTGGAATGATGTGAATCAACCAAAAAGGTAGTTTATTGCTTAAGGAAGTAACAGGATAGTGCTCCTACTCAGAATTGAGGGTTGTATATCAGATACTTTTTATTTTATGTGGACTTGTAAAATGCTTTTTTTCCCCTTTAAATATGAGTGTTAGGATATAAACCATAAATTATCCTTCAACAAAAGGCTTCTATTATCTGCAGGCATATAAAAAAAGAGGACATTTCAGAATCTATTCCTTGAACATCAGTTTTACAAAATATACTTTGATAAAATAGGACATTTTGAGAGACTAAAACAAGTGATGGTGGTATTTTAATAGATTATATTCTTCCCTGTTTGCCAATATTAATTAAATTAATGTTCATGCATAATTGTCCATGATGTTGGAGTTGAATATTTTCACGGAAGGGTTTAATCAAGATATTAATTACTTGTCGTTACTTGTCATCTCCTGATGATATTTTCAAGAGGAAGAGGGATAGCTCCATTGTTCTATGTAAATTCCAGCTCTGCTAATTGCACTGTGCTTATCTAAATTACGCCAGCTGTAGATTCTCATGAATGTGTAGATTGGCTGTTAGCAACTGATGTGTTCCATCTTCCATATTTTCACATCTTGCCAAATTGATGTCTGAATGCTGAAGAATGTTTTTGGGCCCAGTCCACCTCATTCTGTTGTTCAGGAAATGGCACCCACCTTCACCCCTGTGTGAGTATTTCTACAGTTAACGAGAGAGAGAATAAGATAAGAGTTATTCCTGTGCTGCACAAATTAAATCCATGCAGTCATGCAAGGTAATGTGCAGCAGAAAAAGAAAAGAAAACAAAATCCATTATCAACCTAGAAAATTAGTTTAAGGAAAAAAATTTGAAAACCAGTTCTGAAAAATGTAAAATATAAAGGTTAATAAATATCCAGAGTAAAATTACACCTGTAAACTTGACCTATTTTCATCCAAGTCGTCATGTCTTTCTATCTAGGTGTGTTGGACAAGATTTGCTAGAAATTTCCTTTCTTTATGTATAGATTGGAACCTTTAACTCTCCCTTCATATTTAAAGCATATTTTTCCTACTTCAATATGCAATTTTAATATTACTTTAATGTAAAATTTAATATTATATATCTATAATTGTAGTAAGAAAACCCCAACAATTTTCCAAGGTAGGCAAAAAAGCAATCATGCTGACTAAAACTGTTATATCAGTAAGAGAGAAATACTAGATGGATGGGTTCAATGACCTTGAAATCCCCTCTGTAACTCAGTTGCACAATGAGAAACTTTGAACAGATAGCCTATGCCAGCTAGAATGCTTCTATGAAATCACCTCCTTCAAAAATAATAGCAAAATGGTTTAAAGCTATTGCCAGTTTCAGTATTCAGGATATTCAGCATAGACCCTTCCCCATTTTCCTGTGGACCTTAGAGAAAATATAAAAGTAAAATAGCAGGAGCTTCAAATATTTAACTGTGTGCACATTTGAAAAAAAAAAAATAAATCGCCTTTCTCTTGTCTCAGTGCATGAAAATGATTTCCCAATAATTGAGAAACCATACCCAAGAATTGTACTGGCATTGAGAAAATGTGAGTAGACTCGCTTAAGTCCCTAAAGATCTCTAGAACATTTTTAGGCCCTAAAGATTTATAAGCAGAAATTAAGGTTCTGTGCCTCCCAGGGATTATTTTCTGTAACAATTAATTAAAATAAAACAACAACCAAAACTTTATTTCCTGGAAAACACATCCTTGTTTTTACTAAGCACAAAATTAACATTGCCTGGTCAACAGAATAAAAATGAAAATAGACCAAGTGTAACACCCTGCAATATAATTTTATTCACCCAGTGAACTAACATGGTTTTAAAAAAAAGCTCTATTGTTGCTAAATAGTTTTATCAGTTTTTGTGTTCTTTAGTAATAAATCTTGTATTAATTTTGGGTGCCTTTTTCTAATCACTAAGCGTGCCAAACAATTTATGGAAAACCATACATGCACACATGTACGCACACTGTCAACACTATAATTCTCCAAGTGAAATTCAATTTTGTTGAATTATTTTAGCACCTGCCTATCAAATGTTTCCTTCTGAAAGCCCTGACATTTCCTTCTGTTGTGTTCCATGCGGAAAAAACAAAGCCATAAAGCAGCTTCTTTCCATGCATCTCACTGCCTTTTTTTGTGAAGCTCAGGCAAACAAAAGAAATTCCACTTTAAGTTTTCTAATATTTCTTCAGTCATACTGAAAGCAGAAACCCTTCTATGAGTGATGATGTTGCAAAAATATTAGTAAAGAGATTTGTAATTGTCTAAAAGAAAATAAGCTCTCACAGCCTGAGAGATTGCAACAACCATGATTTTTTCCCATCTCCAAATCTTCATATACATTAATATTTTAACATCTTATCAAAATTTTAAGTGATTTGATAACCACATCTCTTTTCCAGAAGCTTGATGTTTTTAAGTAACTAAAATTTAAACTTGGGGTGTGTGTCTTCTGGGCTTTTTGACCAAAAAAATGGAAAACCTTGAATAAAGAAATTGAAAAAAAGACAGAAAAGTCACAGGATACGGCCATTTTCACAGCAGTTCAGTCTTCTGCTGGTTCTGGACTAGGAACTGATCTATTTCTTCTAGCTGGTGAGCTACAGTCTGACTAGAGTTCATCCCTAGAACATTGCTTTAACACAGGGCACTAAATTAAAGCTTGTGTAAATAGTAATTCTCTGTGGCCCACTGACCCAGTGCTGGCCCACAAAGTTGGTAAAAACGTTTATAAATTCTGGTTCCTATCTTCCAAAGTCCATTTTGTCCAGGTAGTAAGTTACAGTAGTTGGAAATTACATAGTTTCACACTACTGGCTTCCAAGTAGCAGCAACTATGTTGCAAAATGCGTGCTTTTTAATGATTTATTCTTTTAAATATTTATATATATTATATAGTCTTTATTTATGAAAAACATGCCATTAGTTTCTGATGGGGAAAGAAACATGAAAAGAAATAAGGACTTAATTTTAGGATCTGGACAATGATAAATGGGCTGCTTGTTACCTGATCCCACATGAAGGAAAAATTTGAGCTCATTTAGTTAAAGACATGTCTATATAAACATAATTACCACTTCTGACAGAGTTTTTAAAGCTCTGTTTTCCTAGCAAAAACATCAGTAGATCAGGTTCCACCACTTTTGTCCTAACGAACCAAAACTGAAAAACAACCCAGGGCTTCCTGTTAAATCTAAGTAATGAAATTCACATTTCATCTATATTTCCATTTCAGTGAAACAACCTACTGTTTCTCTAGAATTATTTCTTTTTCATAAACAGTCACACCTACTTAGCTTTTTACTTCATGAACTTAACACTACCATGCCCACACCTCTGTGTCTGGTAGTCTGCAGCAGAGACATATTTTAAAGGTAGGGATATTCTGGCTAAATGGAACTGAATTAGAGTTACTGAATGGCTCTAATTCAGCTCCATTCATTCCTTCACTGGAAGGTCTCCCTGACCACTATCATACTTTTAGCATACTCATCACTGGGCTAATGGATTTTATATCCCAGCCAGGGCAGGTCAGCTGTGTCAGCTCAGCTGTCAGTATGCAAATTGTTGATCAGGGTAAGAGGATAACATTTAGTCATGAGTTCAGAAACTTCTTATGAAAATCTGAAAGAATAAAATACTTTTACAAAAGGGAAATAAACACAGATTAATAATTTTAAAATCTTAAATCCAAACCAGATTTTCCTGACATAAAGGTTAGTGAATGTCAGCGTGACAACCAGATACATGTGGGCTTTTTTGTATGCAATACATCATCCATATTTACACCTTTTTTTTTTTAAAATCTCAGTGGAGAAGATATGTGTACTTTTTAGCAGTATTGTCTATTTCACCTCAAGCTTCCACAAGTACCTGTATTTACTAATTAGTTTCAGAATAATAATTACCTTTGCCACAATATTTGAGATTGTGTTGTGAAGATTGAGTTCTAGAAGATGAAACTTGGCATTAAAACCATGTTCTGATATCTCCTCTTTGAGTCTGAGCTTGTTATTCAGAAAGTTTATGTTGCTGCCAGTGATTTAAAGTCAGGTGCTAGAGCACATTAGAATACTGACATTTTATGGAATAAATGCAAATCAAATGTGAAAGCATAGCTGGCACCTCTGAGTATAAAACATTATGTTGCTGTTAAACTGGCTATAGATACTAGAACAAAACATGTTTGACAGTGAAAAAAGTCCTTAGGCAATGGAGCTGGCACTATGTCAAAGAGAGAATAAAACCATCTTTCTGTTCCACGTGGTTATTGATCACTGAGGCAAAAGTTCTGTAAACAGAATGCATTGATTTCGTCAGCCTCTCCCACTCCATCTTTTCCAACCAGGCCACTGACGTCTTTCAAAAGCACATAGCTCGTTACTTGAAAGCTACACAGGGTTTCAAAGGAACCATTGCACTGGACAAGAGACTTTGGGAAGCAGTATTAGAAAATAATACTGACCCCCCCACACCCGAAGTGTTAATTTTCAAGAGCAGTGAGATATACACTGCATAGATTTTCACTCAAGTTTTGATGATTGAGCTGTTTTGTTACCTTTGGAATTTAGATAGGATTATATGTGAGATGCCCTTGAACAAACAAGTAACTTTTGACTTTCAGTCTGGCTTAATAGCACGGCTTTGCTGCCTCAAGAAGGTGGTGAATCTTATTGCCTACCTGGTGCCTTACTATAAAATACCACTCTCCAAAAAACCCATTTAAGTATCATTTATTAGATTTCTTGTTCTGGTAGGGTGTTTAGAGTCAGAACTGGTCATTAATATGTATCCAGTTTGCACATGAATATGGTGCACAGAGAGTGAATGAATACATATTAGGAGAGGCATTAGCTGGAGCAGGAGAAAGGCAGAGGGGGACAGGTGGGCAGAGAGGCTGAGCGAGACAGAGACAGAAATCCCTTCCAGGGACCAGAACCAGCAGGGCTCCAGCTCCAGAGAGCTCACTGCAACCAGCAATGGGTCCCAAAAATTTCTCTCCCAAAATGGGTAAAACAGAAGGAAACAAAACCCCTGGAAAGCAAATTCAATCCCTAAACTTAGGATGTGGCTTTAAGATGTTTATTTAAAAATGTTCAAATTTTAACAGGCCTTTGAAAGCACATGGATTTAAACCATGTTACATCATCAGACATACTGCTGGAATTTTTGTGGTTAATTAGCAGGTGATATTACCAGAGGGGAAGTTTTAGAGGTATTTTTTTTACCCTAAGCAAAACAGAAATGTTGCCATAAGATATCTTTTATATAGTTTTTTACCAGATACTTTTAAAAAATGTTGTTAGTACATGTTATTAAAAATAATTTAAATTACATTCATATTTTATCTTCTTTAAACAAATAAAATAATAAAATAGTTCTAAAGATGAATGACAAAGTGGAAGTTAAATGCTCTCTATTTCCTAGTTTTGATGTATTTACATTTACTGAAAAAAATTTCAATTTCCTATAGCTCACTAGCTGCTGTTCCATCCATACTTTTCAAACTAAAAACCAGTCTGTTTTCCACATCATTCATGAACAATATTGTAAAAAAGCTTACAGGTTAAATTAATCATTAAGAAAGAAGGGAGTTTAAGTAAACTGTTAAATAACAGTTGTCAAATATTCCTCTGAAATGTTTTTTCAATAATTTAAATGATACATATTAGTCATTTGGCCATATTAACCAAAATTTCTAACATTATGTGACTCAAAAAATTTCAGGGAACATTTCTTTCCTCCTCTGTTCTTTCTTCCTCTTCTTTTGTATTAGGCAAATAATAAACAAACCTTCTGGCTAATTTTCTCTCTCTCTCTTTTTTTTTTTTTTAATTTATACCAAAAATCAATGTGAGGTTTGACAAAACTGAGTTTGATTGGCTCCAAAAACACCTTCATTTTTTTTTAAATTTTTCAGTTAATTTGATCTGAAAATTATCTGATATATTTGTACTTGCATAGGAAACTTTTCCAATTTTAATGCTTTAGCACAATTTGACAAAACTTAGTTTGATTGGCTCCAAAAACACCTTCCTTTTTTTTCTTTAATTTTTCAGTTAATTTGATCTGAAAATTACCTGATATGTTTGTACTTGCATAGGAAACTTTTCCAATTTTAATGCTTTAGCACAATGAGAAATAGCTACCAGTTGATTCTTGTTTACTAATACTGACCCAGTATTAATAAATGCTTGCTCTGTACCAGCATACAAATGGTCATAATCAGCACCAAGAAACATTTTTGTTAATCAGCTCTTAAGGAGTTTACTGGTCAGAACATCAGGCTAAAAAAACCCCTCAAATTAAATAATACTATTTTCTTTTTATTACTTTTTTCTTTTTGGATAAAGGTGAGGCATAGGCATTGTAGCAGTGGATAAAACTTGCACTGTTTCCTGCATTATTTGTTAGGAATAAATCCAGATTTAAAGATCAGGGTGGGCAGTATGAAATATTTGGGAAGTGTTGGAATTGTACATGTATGTAACAAATTCCATTAGATTAACAGACTTTCTTTTTCTTTCATCTCAACAGCAGTATTGCTATCTTTATTAGTATTGTTTTTTTCTTGGTTGAAAGGAAGAAGTAATTCAGAAGAATAGGTAAATGCAGCTTAGTTTAAATAAATTATTCTCAGATAATATGAAGACAACAAATCAAGACACTCGAGGAGATGGAAAGATTGTTTACCAAATGTTGATTATATTTGACAAAACTAGTACCTTTTTTGGTAATTCATTTTGTAAGCAAAGGAATTGTCATGTATTTTACAGTAATGATTTCACTTGAAGATCTTAAACTGGACTTCAGAAGAAATGTATAGAAGAGGGTGAATATGACAGTGGGGAGAAGGCATTGAAAAATAAGCTGCCTGTATGCATATACTGCTATGGAAATCTTTGCAAAAGGTGAGTCTCAGGAACTGAATTGATTCAACATTTCACAAAAACTAGAAAAATGACAATGAAATAACAATAAAAGGTATAATCAGATGCAATTTCATAAAGAACTGGATAAACTAGTAAATGATAATTTGAACCATATAACATTCCATAAAATAGTATGCATTATCATGCATGAGAAGAATATGCATGTTTTAATTTATGGAAGGTTTGCTGTGAGCTACCAACATGATTCTGCTCTGAAAATAGAGATATCAGATAACACAAGGAGAGTCATTTCCGCCAGAGAAAGTACTGCAAGATGCTGGATTCAGTTCAGAGGAGCATGGATTCTGTTCTGCTCCCCCATGGTCTAGAAGTTGTTCAGATTCTTGTGAATATGGGAAAAGGCTGATTAAAGTTTGGAGAGCTAATCTTATGAGAGGAGGCTAGAACAGATTATCTTAATTATGGTAGTGAAATGAAAGGCTGGAAAATATTTTTTCACTCTAAAAAGCTCATGAAGTTTAACACTATGGAATAAAACTACTATTTTAGCTAAAAACTAGTACTTGGCATGTGAACACAGGTAAGCAAAGTGATCATGTATAGGTTTAGGGTGGAAATTACTATAAGGTTTTTAACCATTAGATGAGTGAGATTTGGACCAGTCTACTACTTTGCAACACTGGGAGCCAAAAATGCCTAAATTATTTTAAGGGGAAGCTTAAGAGGACTGTGTTGTGTGATTTACTTCAAGAAAAATAATGTAAATTTAATATAACGGGTGGCTCCTTTAGGTTCTTGTTATTCTTTCAAGTGTTACAACTTGAAACAATTAATTAAATAAAACAAAAATTTTTAAAAAATTAAGATATTTGTGACAGTAATATTTAGTTTATAAATTGCAATCATTTACACTACAGTATCAGATATTTTAAAATTATAAGCTAACTGTACTAAAACAAGCACTTTGAGTAAAAAAGAATGTATTCCAAATTCATGGACAATAACGTTATGAGTTCTCTAACTGTATCAGATTACAGCTACTGTAGACCCCATCAAATTATATATAGTGACCTTCCCAGGATTGAGGGTCTTCAGAATCCATTTGTCACTAACGTTATGAGTTCTCTAATCAGATTACAGCTACTGTAGACCCCATCAAATTATATATAGTGACCTTCCCAGGATTGAGGGTCTTCAGAATCCATTTGTTAAAAATGTGTTGTGGTATCAGAAACACACTTATTTGGTTTTATTGTATTTATGATAAGTTGTATGCAAGGTCTAATGGATATTTATTGTCTTGGAAGAGTGTGATTAGAGGGGTGGGATGTGAAAACAAGATGCAATTCCCTATTTGTGCTAAAACTAGAAGCAGATTGAATTCACTAAATTTCAGTAGGTGACATGTAAATCAGAATTTTCTGACAAAACAATATAGGGTGAGTCTTCTAATAACTGATTTTATGGTCTCGATGAATCATAAAACTCCCTCTGCAAAAGCTGGTATTAATTAGACACCCAGCAATAATTCATTATTGTGTTGTCAGAAGGCTACAAACAGCACAGAAGGCAAAGTAAAGTCCAATGTCACCTAACAGCATAACACATTGGCAAGAATGAAAAAATAAATTTCTGCCCTATATTAAGTTACAAGCAGTACTCATCTCTATATGCTGGCTTGTTTTTACTGATTAAAGAGCTCAGAAACAACTAGAAATATGTTGTTAGTGTTTAATTTTGCCTAAGATATCTAGCATTACAGAGAAAGGTTTGAACAAGGATGCCATCTGATCACACAAAATAGCTCATCTTCTCTGAATGAAAATGTATACTGAAGGTGTAGTCAGGGAATGCACTGCATCATCAGGGAAAGCTTCCCCAGCAATTTTCAGTAAATAATTTGGTTTTAATTTATTAAGAACAATTGGAGCTCATTAGCTCTTTGAATAGTCTTAACTATTCTGAAATGATCTGTTGCACATAGGGGATTACTGGAACACAAATAATTTGGAGAGTTGCCTCAGAATTGTTTGGAAAAATTTCTTTTTGGTCTTTAGCTGTGCTGTTTTATTTTCATTGTAGGTTTTTTGCTCTACAACTTAGCCATTAAAAAAAAAAGTCTGTGTTCCTAATGCCAGTTGAATTACTTAAGCAAGCAAGTCTGAGCCCAGATGTAAAAACTTAGGGAAAGAAATTGATAGTCCCCAACAGAAAATAGGAATTATAGCTGTTTTCTTTTCTATGAGACACTTTCTCCTAGGTCTCTGTTGGGCAGAATACTGGGACCTAAGAGAAGGCGTTATTTCAAGGAAAGAAATAGTTCTAGTTTACTTCAGTGTGACTACTTCTCTACTAAGGAATCACATGGGTTTAAATATCATACTGGATCAGCCTTTTAGGTTTCGGAATTTTCACTGGCTGGATGGGGACTTACTATTGGGTCATTGTTTTTACTACCATGGCAATAAAATCTGAAACCCCTCTGAACAGACTGAAATGGGGAGTTCCAGACTAAAAATGGAAATGTGTGAGATTCTGTTATTGTTCATGCATTTTCCTCACACTCAAAGCTTAAATCTAGCAAGTAGTTATGCAGGCATTTTCCCTAGGCACACTTTTAACTTTGTAAAAGCATTTGTATGGATGGTCCCAAGTCATCATGATTTTAGTGATGACTTAGTTCTATAAAACAAGAATGAACACTTTCTACTGAAAAAAAAAAAAAGGAACTGGAAACTCTGGACTCATTTTGGCTATGTGGAATACTTTGCATGGGGTAGTAACTTAGCACAAATTCACATTAGACACTGCTTCCAATAGTAGTGGATGGTGGATTTCCTTTGTCTCTCCTTTCCTTTGGCTCAGAGATAAACCAAAACTGCATGTGAACATGCTACTGATCAACTGAGCATTTCTTGCTAAAGGTGCACATACTCCAGCTTGAGCTATAATGTATTAGCTGAAACCTCTTTCCCTGAGCCTGTTGTGTTCAGTTGAGGCAGAGTAAATCTCAAAGCTGTAATAATACAATCATGTGCAAGAGCCCTTTTAAATAAAAATTTGGTACTCTTCTTTAAGAAATTGATGGGTTTTGAAGTTCAAACAGGATATGCAAGGACAGCAGTGCTATATTTTTTATCAGATTTTAATAGATTGTGTCAGGCACAAAATATCTTATCTGAGAAGCATCTTTTAATGGTCTCTTTTAGCAAGACTTTTTAATGGCAGGGTATCCTTTCATTTTTTTCATTGTCTCATTCAAAGAAGCAGCCCTCCATGTTAAAGTTCCTTAATGTAGCTGGTATTAAAAGACATTATATGCTGGCTCTTCTTTGAGCAGAGTGGTTGAACTGAACAGTCTTGAGATGTCCCTTCCAACCTCTGAATCCATGAGTCAAAACTTAAATTTTTCACATTGAAGGTGGGACTATCAGTCAGCTTCAGGCACTGATTTCTTCTTTACAGAAGGATAAACATTGCCTTTGCTGTATGATGAGGATTTACAGGACTGTTGTGCACTCTGTATTTCTCCTATTGGTTTTTAGTGCAGCGCGAGTTCACTGATGCACAGCCGGGAAGACCCTGACCATCCAACTCTGCCAGTAGCAAAACACAGCCATATGCTAACGATCTCAACATCCAGGTCAACATACAGCAGTCACAAATAGTAACTGAATAATACATAATCCATCACATTCAGTCTAAAGAACCAGATTTAATAGCGTAGTTAGATTTTATAAGCACTTGAAATAGCACTTGGTTAGTAAAACCCAATAAAACAGAGCTTTTACAGTAATACAATATGTATGTATATATTACACAGCTAATCATGTCTGAATTTGTTTTTAACAATCAGTTAGTATTTACCAGTTATAGTGTCCAGTAGTTGTCTGGTTAAATTCATAACTGGAAAACTTAATTTGTGCTGTCATTGTAAGTTTCTCATTCAAAGAGTCTCTTACTCAACAGCCTAGGAAAAACAACCAAAAAAAAGAAATAAAAAGTCCAATATATACAAGAGGTATATTGTAAAAAATATCAAAGTTGCTGAAACACATATTGAATGAGATTGCTTTGCTTTATTTTAGTGATTATTCTCAGTGAGACAAGCACAAAATATTTTTTACCATTTGAGCAGGAGCCATATTCAGGGCCTGACAGTTCATTGAATTTGTTTCTGTATCTATGGAAAAGAGAGAAATGGCATTGCAGAGAATGACTGGGTAATGTACTCAAACAAAACATCAGGAGTACAGTATCCCTTCCTACCAGATTACTTTGCCAAAAACTTTATGATATTTGAATAGTGTACAGTATTGGGAAGGGAAAGGAGACATAAAATTTCCACATAAAGCTTTCTCTAATGGGCTGTCAGCGACATGAAACTCAAATGTATACGTCTGCAATTGTTGCAAGGGTGCAGAAACTGTTGTCTTGCCATACTTGCCCCTTTGTTTTCAGTACTTTTCAGTGGGAAAAATTACTGGTTAGTAATTGCTAGTAAAACTGGTTTGATGAGTGATGTCCAAAATCAGGATCCTTCTGAATCCTGTGCAAAGCAAGGAGCAGAAGGCTCCTGCAGTCTCCTGAATGAAATTGAAACCTTCACATCATTTAGGTGGTTAACACAGATTATACTATAGCCCAATTGCCTTAAGTGGCTAATAATAACGATGTTTGGCTTTGTTATGGACATAGAATCCAAACATTTAATGAAGTACTTAAAATATGGCGTGTCTGGACTCTAATTTAGGTTGTACTTTTGGCTGCAACGTAAATGTAGCAGTTTAGATACCATCCAGGAATGTTTCAGTTGAAGTAAGTTTGGCGAGCTGAGATGTAAATGATCTTGACTGGCTATTTATCTTGGTTCTTTAGCAGCGTATGATGTTTCCAGTGTATAAAAATCTTTTCACTGTGAGAGTATTGCGCAATTGTTAGAGCTGTAGTGGAGGGACACAGTCGCTTTATGAATGAAAAGAAACACACAACCTGACTGCTCAAATACATGTCCAAATGGATATTCAGTCACCCAAATAGGGAGCTTTTATATACCTATGTATATATAGCAAATGTGCTTTATGTCATGCTGTATTGAATCCAATTGTTCCATTAAAAACTTCGAACGTAATATAGCTGTTGAAATGACCTCTTTTCAGTGTTTTTGCACATCATTGTAAATGCAATACCTAATAGAACTTTCTCATTGCAAGAGACATGATTAATATCCTGCAAGATTAGAAGAATCTGCCTGGTGAGCTGACTTTCTTATTTTTCACACCTCTCTAGGCTCAACAGCCTTTAACAAGTTCAATTAAATACCTTTGTTTTTGAATTATAATATATTTACTTATAATTTCATGTTCTATCTGGAAGCCCTATGTTTCTGGAAGAACTGGTTTTGGACATTTAAATATTCCAGAAGAAATAAGCTGGCAGAAAAGCTGTGAAGATAAACTGTATTTTGAAAACAAAATTCAGTTCTATAATCAGATTTGTCATTATAATGCATCTACATCTGAACTAGTATTGCTCCAGAGATCTCTTTTACACAACAGATTTCAGCAGTTTGTGTGTTCATCAGACATTAAGTGGCCTAAATGCTTTTTCAAGTGTTTAAAATATTTTCTGTGTACTAAGATGTCTCAGCATGTCTTCTATGTAGATAAGGTAAGGCCAAAAACCTACTTCAATGCTCAACAGCAGCCTTAGGTAGAGCAATCCAGAACATGCTGTGATGGCTGGCTGTTCCTAAGAGCTCCTCTAATAAGATGCTGAGTCCTACCTATGGGGTTATATATATCTACATATATTTTATATATACATATACACACACACACATCTATATCTTAATATATATATTAATGTATATATATGTGTGTATATATATCTATTTATGTGTGTGTGTATATATATATATAGATGATATATATGTATGTGTGTGTGTATATATATATATATATATAAAAATAAAATATATATACAGAAAAATTCAGACCACTGGACATTCCTTTTAGGTTTACAGTTCACACCATTAAAGACTAGATATGTAGAAGAAATGCTGCAATTTCTCATTTAAGACTCTCAGATGATATATATGTATGTGTGTGTGTGTATATATATATATATATATAAAAATAAAATATATATACAGAAAAATTCAGACCACTGGACATTCCTTTTAGGTTTACAGTTCACACCATTAAAGACTAGATATGTAGAAGAAATGCTGCAATTTCTCATTTAAGACTCTCCATAACTGTCTTCAAGTGACTGATAAAGCTGTGTGAAACTTGTCTCACACTTGTTCTTTCAAAGAAACTCTGCATTTTTGTCATCAAAACAAGGTGCTGCTGGCCATTTCTCTGCTCTAGATTAGAAGTTAATTCTCCTGGAGCAATTGTGCACCAACCAAGTATCACAAATACCATAGCTATAATATATAATGGATGTTTGACTGCCAGTCTTAATACTATTTTTGTTAACTGAAGTATGTAATTTCTATTCTATTTTACTTTTTTGCAGAAACTGCAAGAAATAATTTTCTGAAAATTAATAATGTAAAACAACCCTGCAGAACACTAGAAAAAGTTTTATGGAAGGTTTAATAACCACTTTAAAACATAATCTTTAGTTAATTGTTTTAAGTATAGGCCTGCCAATCAAGGTACAAAAATGTGCATGACTGCCAGCAAATCCACTAAGTATTTTAACTTAATGTTTGCTCAATTTGAAAGGAAATCTTGTTGATACTGTGAAAGAGAAAATTATAGACAAATAATTTAAAGTTCCTTATTTGAAATATGATTTTAAAGTCAATATTTATTTTTGTGACCTCAGAGCAATAAGGAAAGGAAACACAGGAAAAATTCAAGAAGCTTGATTCGGTGGATACTACACCTACCATGCATCCTTTTGTGATTGTCACTGTGGGTGAGTTGTTGGCCTAGCACTGCACAGTTCTACAAAGGATGGTTGGGTTTTTTCAGGAGTTGAACTTTGATGACTCTTATGGATCCCTTCCTACTCAAGATATTCTATGATTCTGTGCTTCTGTGATTTACTCACAGGGATTTTATTTAGTGGATCCTATAATGCATTTATAAATGAGTCATCCTTGACTCCATTCATTTTCTTAGAGGAGGTTTTTGAATATCAGTATTTCATTTGTCTGAAATCTGGAAAGCTTGGCTTTCAGACAGCCCTGGAAAGTGAGTGGCAGACACCATCTCTGTGGACACCTCTTAGAAGCAAGCTGTATTCTTCTAGGAGTTAAAAAAAAATGTATGTCAGAGAATATTTACCTGATATACATACCCAGACTATACTAATATGGATTTTTAACAGCTGGAATTTTGCACCATTAAAGCATGCAATAGGAAAAACCCCAGGCACTTGTGTATAAATACAATATACTTTTTGTATGAATAACCCAAAAGTATGGTTTAAGTGATTTAATAAATGAGACTATTTTAATACTTTCCCAAAAAATGAACATATAAAGCAATCATTTGTTATTTATAAACATTATTAAATACAGTGGCATCCTCTACAATAGCATTTTAAACTTCAGCATTGAGAAGTGTTAAATGATTTGGTCAGGGAGTTACGTTTTGCCATTAAGGATTTAAATGACGCAAAAATCCTTCATGGATTAAGATAAATTCCTCTGTCCATGGAGCCATTATATTTTGATGTTAATTTCCTTTATATGGTAGATCAGGCTTCAGAATTTCAGACTTCTGAATGATTATTGCTGTATGACAGTTGACCCTCTTCCTTCATTCTTATATGTAAATGAGTTTTAAAATAGACCAAAATTACATTTTTTACATATTTGACATAATCTCGAAAAGAGTTTAAGAAAAGGGACCATATTTAGACACACAATCCAAAATTTACTTAATGTCCTTTTTCACTCTAGAAATATGTACTTCTAAGTCGAAAAGACTGACATCTCTGCTTTGTTAATACAGTGATAACACATACAGGATTTTTTTTATTGTTTACTTTCTTAAAGAAAAGCTAAACTGCCAATTAAGGGATATTAAAATAATTTCTGGAATTTAATTTGAATTAAGTTTGATACAGGTTTATTTTTAGTCTAAAGAAATCCTTAGTCATCTTGGTACATGATGTGATTTGTGAGAAATACAAATCATGTACACTGTTCAGCAACACAGGTTCAATGTGTTGAACTTTGCAGTCCACACACATATGGAGTTTAGAGCTGAGTTTATTGTATGTTTGGTACGAGAGTTGTAGGCAGCTCGCAGATGATCTCCAATAATTCTTTTTGTTCTTCATTAGCTTTCGCTCCTCCTGATACCACTTCCAATGATAAAATTCAACAAGCTCCTCATTAGATGTTTTTCTAAAATATGATAATTTTCTTTTAGAATTTCACCTTGAAGGAACATTTCAGCTTGATTCTGCAAAAAACAAAATACTTGCACTGACTGTTCTCTTTCTTCACCTGAACACATTAGATGTTAATGGGTTTTTATTTGTTTATAAGTGTTTGGAACAATTACAAGTCTATACCATAGCTAAACAGTTTGATGGTATATCAGATATTCTTCATAAATCATTATGTGTTTAAGACAAGCACATTAACAAAAAATTTTGTATTTTAGAATATTCAGACTGATACATTTATCAAAACTATGTCAGACCATGCTGTTTAATTTAAATTATTTAAATTATTATAGATTTTCCTCTCCACTGTTCAGCTCCCTGCAGTTTATCAGATTTTTTTAGCTCATTTTCTACCCTCCATCTTTAACATAATCTTTCATTTTTGACTGTGCTATTTAACAGCATGTAAATACTTATGTCAGAAAATAGACAATTAACTTAATGCACATATACACATTTTCTCAAAAATAAAACAATTTCTTTCATTTCCTGTTAGTCATATTATCCCAAATAGTTTTTGAGGATATTGGTTTTTACACCAGCATTTTCCTTGAAGTTAGCTGATTTTAGTATTTGTGCACTATTTATTTTGCTCTTGTAAAAAATGTCTAATTACCATATTTCCAAGATTAGAAGAGTTTTTAAATTATTCTTGAAAATGGTATGTTTTTACTACCTTGTATTGAACTAGCCAACAATATGCTACAAAGGATTTTGGTGTTTATGTTTCATCACCTTATTTACCACAATAACTTGAGTATTAGAACAATAAAGTAGTAACACTTCTGAGATTCCTTTGAGGTTTTAAATTGTTAGTGTTATAGAAAGAGTGCTGTGAGCTGATGCCAACACATGTTCCTGGAAACATTTATAATAACAATACAGCTTCAGCAGAGATGGTAATGGTATATACAGGGCAAAGGAAATACCAGAAATGCAGCAGATGCAATTGATTATATGCCTTGGAGAATATTCCACTTATATATTTTAGGTCCTGTCAGTGTAAGTCAAAAGGAGGTGATGTTGTCAGTAAGATATATCACAGCCAAAATAATATGTAGTGACAGCAGTCTCCCCATGCTGATGGAACAGATCATGACTTTTGAAATGAAGAAGACATCCATAGCACAGCTGAGGTATTACAAACCAGGGGAAAATAATCTGATTTAAACATCTGAATCATTGTGAGCTGTGATCAAATTTATGCTGAAAGTTCATGTGACTGATAGGGCCATATCAGCTTTATTTGAAGCTGATAGGGCTGCTTTACGTTGAGTTGACTATTGTGTTTGAACTTGATCTATGTTTTATTCCTGCCCTAAATGTTTGCAGCTTTCATTATTTCTCAGGCTTGTAAATCTAGAAGCTGAGCAGTTTTTGAGGAACTGGAATAAATACCCATCAAAGGCAAGCATTCAAGTCTTGATTTAGAAGGCAGTGCTCAAAGTTCCTGTCATGGTTAAGTATGGCATGGGCCTGAAGAAAACCTTTTCTTGTTTTTATGAATTCAAAGCTGCAAAGGCTTTTTTTACCAATTTTGGAATGAATATTTTAAACATACAAGTAAAATATTACATGCTTTAAAAAGCTTTCTCACTTTTCATTATAAAGAACACTTAATAGTGTACTGTATTGTACTGTATTGTATTGAACTCAATATCTCACTCTTAATAGTCTAAAGAATTCTGTGCTAAGAATTGGAGCTAGATTTGTCTTTTATAATATGGAAATTCTTGCAGTGCCTCTTGAAATTCCCTTAAGAATAGAAGATTAGCTTTACAAGTTTGTATAAAGAAGAGAGCAATAGAAAATTGTTAAGTTATTATATAACTAAAGCTTGTTTACTGTACATTGGTATAATAATTTCTTTGAAAATACATTTTATATGGACATTTTTACCAATATATATTTTCTTTGCATAAACAGCAAAAAATGTTTGTAATTTGTCAAATTATGCTGTCATATAATCTGCTGGAAAATAGATTGATTTTTAACATCAGTAATTAATACTAGATAATTTGATAATGAAATGGCCGAATTCCAATTTTTGTTTTATTTTTTTTTAATTAACAAACTGTGTCAAAAACAGCAGCAAGGGACAGACGTGAAAAGGCCGAGTTCCAATTTTCGTTTTTTGGTTTTTTTTTAATTAACAAACTGTGTCAAAAACAGCAGCAAGGGACAGACCACTGACACTGTGTAGTTAAATCAAAGCTTTTCTGCTTGTTACCTAACTCTGAAAACTTGGAGATTAGTGAGAAAAATTCACTTGTGGCCACATATCAGTGAAGATGGATGGGTAATTTTCTTTGCCACCTGGTGGGAGGTACCATAGCTCCCTGGGTTTTAAGTGGGCTGTGTAATTTTGAATAGCTGCTGTGACAGTAATGTATGAATAAGTAATTCATAGACAATTTTTATAACTCATCTACAGTGACTGATTGAGTGACTCCTTTAGGTAATCTCAATGCTTTCAAAAGATTGTACTGAATGGATTGCAAAAACTCCCAGAAAATGCCAAAAATATTTTTAAAAATCATAAGAGGAATGTGCACTTTCTGGTCCAGAAGGAAATCTTTCATGGAAAAAGAGGCAATAGAGGTGTCAGGTTGTGGATAGCTTTCCCATCTGAGACTGCATATTTTGTGAATTTGGCCAGATTCTAATATCAATTATGCTGCAATAATCTACTATCTATCAAGCAGCTTTACCTACCCTATCACTTCATTTAATTTCCACTTAAGAGTGTGTAGAATACTTGCATTATTGCAAGCACACACTAAACTTTGACTTATACAGATTTTTTGGGATTTCATCCTTTGTTTTTTTCCATAAAGTTACTGAAGTGCTGAAGAGTGCAGAGTGCTGAAGGACTATCTCCAGAATATCATATATTTGGTACTGGGAATGAAATGCTGAAGATTCACATAATTTGTGCAGGGAAATTTTTAATAGGTTCTCTTTAGTGATTAAATTTCTGTATGAAAACTATCCTTGCTTTAAAAAATAACCTTGATTTTATTACTGAATCATGAGATTGAGCTCCAAAAATTTACAAGTCTCTCACCTAACTCATGTACAAATGATCCTTCATACCTTTATTTTATTCCTCCTGCACACCTTGGAATGCAATTCCCAGGTATATTCTCATCATGGAATAATTCATCAGGTTTCATGGAGAAGTCATCAGAGCAGGTGTTAATTTACATGCAGCCTCTTCAGGTTCCTTCAGCATTTCCAAAGTAACCATATGCAGCAATTCCATACTATGTAATGAATTCAGCAAGGTGGTGGTTTTTCATGTTGGTACTAGATGTGACCTCAACTGGGCAGCAAGCAGAATTCCCTCTAATACTGCATGTTTTTAATTAAAGGACAGCTGACACATATTAATTTCTTGCTTAACTGTGACACTGACCATAAAGGGCTGCAGCAATTGATTTATCCATTCTGCTGAACTCACATAATAAGACACCCAGGTCTTCCTGCTGCTGCCAGTCATTTCTATCTGATAACTTATGGGACACATTGCTCTCTGCACAAAGATGCCTTTGTTGCTCATGTTTTAAGATTTAAATCTAATTTTTTTCTGATGTCCTCAAAATTCCAGGTTATGAAAGCAATGTTTTATAATAAAGGACTTTTTATTTCATATGAATCAGGCTATTAGCCTTTAGTGATAACAAAACTCAAACCAAAAGTAGTCATGCTCTCCCTAAAAATTAGAATTATGGGGTTTTTTTAAGGATGGAAACTCATAATTATCACTGACTTACCATGGACTCATTTTTTTCCCAAGCTATCATTGTTAAACCTTATCATGTTACCTAAGGATGTATCTAATTTTATGATATACAGTAGTTGAGGACTGTGTTTTAGGGGTGAAATCTGTCTACTGTTCTCACACATTCTCCAAGGAAACCAGAGAAAATGAGCTGGGTTTTCTATTGTTGGCATCACACTGGAAGATGTGTTTCACGTTGCACTATTTCCGAAGCTAATTTTCTTCAGTTATAGGACCAGCCTCAGTCCCACAAAATAAAATCCCAGAATATTTACAAAATATACATATACATATAACAAATTGAATATTTGAAAATATACATATAACAAGTTGAATATTTCAGTGTACAGGTCTCTTCCTAGCAAGTTGTTTCTTTTAATTTTCTTGCTAATTATTATTTCTCATTTCCTGATCTTCAGGGGATGATTGGATGGATGGATGGATGAGCGGAACTATGCTTTTAGAAACAAAATATCATTTTGAGTCTTGAAGAAAAGGACTCACTAGTGTTACTCTTGTCTCTTAATAATTAACATCAGTTTGGGAACTGGTACTCCTATAAAATCAATGGGAGTTCATTTTCCTTACATAAGAATAAAATTTGCCATTTTTCCATCTCTAAATTGGGACTTGTCTTTTCCAGTCTCATAATCAATCTCATAATCTGGGAATTAATCACAAGATTTTAATGTGCCTTGGTAAACACTTCAGTTCAAATATCTGTTTTTTGAAGTGGGTAGCACTATAGCTCATTAACTCCATTTGAATTCTTAACATTCAAAGGCAGCTGTGAGCCTTTTGGACAGTTTTTGATCCTGGAATCACTATTTAGTGATTCAACTTCCTTGCAGAAGTTATAGCCCAACCTGATTAGCAAACGGATGGGATACACATCCCTCCTCCATGGCACTGAGCAAAAAGGTACGAGCTGGTATCAGGTGCACTCATGCTGTATTGCAGGTTTGTACAACTGGCTCCAGTGCTTGAGGGTCCCTAGCTGTGTGTTGATGCAGCTGTGAAATACTGCCTGCTGATAAACAATAGTATCCTTACCATTTTTAAAAGCAAGGGTCTTTGATAAGAGATGAGATTAAAAGATATTAAGCTATTAACCTTATTACTGTTTGTGAATAAATATGTATAATTACATTAGATGTATTCCAGATTCTTATATATAATTGATCTAACTTCATGGACACCTTTTTGAATTATGATATGAAATTGAAACTATGACTAATCCTGCTAATATATCAGAATTACAGCAGAAAAGAAAGTATGTTCATCAGATACAAAAACCATCTGTAAGCTGACAAAAAAGGCTTCATTATTATTTGTTATGAATCATATAATTCAGGATGAATAATATACAATGCTATTCATAATCATTCATTATGAATAGTAGTACAACTATTTTTCATTAACTAAAAAGCGTGCAGAAAAAGAACTGCATATTGCAATTGAATCTTGATAAACTAAAAAATCTGGAAGAGAAAATACATCTGTACGTATCTATAAAAAATACATATTTGAATGCATCAAGGTCTGCATAATATCTGCTGGTTGTAGCACTTTCCTCTTTTTGGCTCTGTGTTTTCCAATGTGTAATGTGTCCAAATCAGGGGTGAATTCGATCTTCTGAATTACTGTAAATTTTATTATTTTCTTCTTAGAAGCCAAGCAAAATTTTATGGCACAGGCATTTAACACAGATTTTAAATACTTTCATAATAATGTTCTTTGAAGACATTTTAAAATCCGTAGTGTATTTCTTCCTCATATAACAAAAAAACCATTCTTTTTTTACTTAAGTTTAAATTATATAAATTATGAAATGTTACAGATGTGAAAGAAATACCCAAATGCTGTAAGCTTATTTAAACAGCAAAAATGAATATAAAAGAGTTATTATTGATACTAAATTTCCCTAAATATTGGTAAAAACATGAAGTAAATTCTCAGTATCGAGAACTAAAAGTTATCAAGGTTTCTTGGACCACTATGATACCATCATCTATCCATCCAACTGCTTCTAAAAGATTCAAGACTGGCAGAAACCAAGTGACTATACACAAGTCAAAGTGCTGCTCATGTGTCCCACATGGAAAACATTTAACCTTTTCCTGACATGAAAGGATCACATGCAGGATTTTGAAAGATTGTTATTTACTTTAGTTCTCCTTCATGAGAGTTCTTTGAGCCGTTGTAGTTGCAAGACTTGCTGTGCAACAAGAAGTCACTGAAAACCAAGTCAGATAACACTGTCCAAATTGGATATTCTAAGAAATGTGATATGTACTCAGAGATTCTCGCTCTGTGAATTTGTTCTCATCCAAATGCTAAACCTAACAGAGCTAGCATGAAGGAAGGATTACCATGTTATCAGTTTTCCAAGCCAAGCAAATTAGGATGTTTTTCAACAGTTGAATCTACCAGCCTCACATTATACAATGAAGACTATCATTTGATAAGAAATATATGAGCTGCTGGCACTGATAAGATTCAATAAATATTAGGTCTGCAAAGCTGAACTCTTTAAATTATAAGCACTTCTGGAAAGGACAATTCCTGGCATTTTGTAAGTCACTGAGAATTAAAAATTGATATAAGGGTCTTGTGAAGGAAATGAAAATATTTTATTATATGCTGAAATTTTGAATTGCATATTGTGAGATGCTATCTTTTGCTGAAAAGTTAAAGAGCAGTTTGTTAATCCCTCAGAACAAATCTTCACTCATAATATTACTGTTTATAATGTTTGTAAGAGACCTGGGTTAAGAATTTCTGATCCACTATTAAAGGGCCAAGGAAAAGCTTTGTTGTAAAACATTATAAGCAGACATCTAAATCTATGGCATCATGAAATGCAACGTTGAGTGCCTTAAAACATTCAGTTGTGTTATTTATTTTTCCATCTTTTCATAGTCATTAGCAGAAGTAATGACATCAGAGTTAGGCATGTCCTGGAGTGTGTGGCAGAATGAGAAACTCTTGTCTTCTACGTGGCTTCTAACTGTTGGAAATGCCATGTGTCTCTGCCATTACTGTTTCACATCAAAGTTAATAAGGGATCATGAGTTAATGTGAAATTTGTTTTCCTAATATTAATCTGTGAAGATAGAGAACTGCAATTGCCAGAAATTTAAAGAAAATCCAAGTATGATAATATTAATATCTATGAACTGCAGGCAGCTAAGGGAAGTTTGTTTCAATTCTGATCCTTATTCTGACTTACTATTCACTAAGAAAAAAAAATAAATTAAGTAACAATTGATTGGAAAAGCATTCCAGTCTCGGAAAAAACAAAGCAGACAAGTTGATAATACTACGTATTCATGAGTGCTGTCTGATGTAAAGCAATAAGGAATCTATTTGTCTAGAGAAATACAAGACAAAAATGTGAGATCTGTGGGACTGTATTTAAAAATTTCTTAAGAATAAGTTTGCTTTGGTGGAGGTTTATCTTTTGCTTTGATGAAGGTTTACCTTGTATATTTGACTAAGAGAGAATTCATAATATGAAAAATAAAATAAGCTGTTATTCATTCCTATGTTCATTTTCAAACATAATTGTAGAACAAGTTCTTGGAGGAATTTTGAGTGACTGCATGATGGCTTGAAAAACTAAAATTTTGCATAGGTAAGGATTGGACCTGATTTCTGAAATGTTGCCTGTAACATGTAAATGCAAATATGCTATGGACATATTGTCTGCAACGGAAGCATTTATGAAACAGACTAAACAAGAAGGGAGTTCCTTTAAAATGTGGATTTATCACTGGTTTACATTTTATTGCACTCTTTCTGGGAATGTGAATGGAACTCCAGATGCACCTTTATTCCATTTCTTTAAAACCACTGCTACCTGAATTTATCATCCTTATAATTAGAAAGCATGTACCTATAGCAGCAAAATGGATTATTCAATTTGCCTGTTGGCTGATGCATTCTGGCTGAGTTGCTCTAGAATCAAATCACTGCTTGTCCCTGTTTTGTACTTTGTGTAAAGCTGATGGAAATCTTTTTGAGTTATTCAAAACTTTCTTTTTTTACATCTGATTCTGAATTTCTTTTTACTTTGCTCTACCTAACTGGTCATAATGAAGTTTCTTATTCTGGTTGCCTGCTAAGGTTGAATTTCTGAAAAAAAATAGAGCGTGTGAGCTAATATTTTTAGTTCAGTATAAGTGGAAAGGAAAAAAAAACACTCAGCATGAGATGCAGTGTCATTGCAATGAGCAGTCAAATGTCAAGTTGTTTTCTTAGACCATGAAGCCCAAACTAAATTACAATACATTGCATTCCCAGGAGTCCTATCACTGGATACCAGGGAGAAAAGACCAACACCTTGTTCTGCATTTCCCCTCTTTGGGAAGCTGGAGAGAGCCACAAGGTCATCCCTCCTGTTCTCCAAATGAGATGAACATGAAGTCCTCAGCTCCTCCTCACAGGACATTCATTTCAGCCCTTTCATCAGCTGCTCTTCATGCCTTCTTCTGGATAAACTGAAGGACCTTCACATCCTCACACTGTGGGTCCCAGGACTGCACACA
The DNA here is from genome assembly GCF_014805655.1 of Passer montanus. Lineage (NCBI taxonomy): Eukaryota > Metazoa > Chordata > Aves > Passeriformes > Passeridae > Passer > Passer montanus. The sequence continues at coordinate 7,635,741 of NW_024364270.1, forward strand.
GTGCTCAAGGTGAGGGTGCACCATCAAAAGGAAACGGAAAGGAAAGGGAAAGGAAAGGGAAAGGAAAATGCGGCTGGAGTAGGAGTAGAAAGTAGCTGTCATAAGAAATTTTGGGAAACTTAGTTGTGAAAAGTTCTAAACTGAGGGGGGAGTGTAAGGCTTAGGCTTTATTTAAGGCTGGAGATAGGTTGAGGGAAAAAGAAAGGCCAGAACTGTGGATGGAATGGTGTGATATTCACCTGCCCTCTGAACAGAGAGAAGCTGTGAGAGAAGTGGAGAAAAGAATGACCAAAACAATTCTTATCTCATTTGCTGCTCCTGATGTTTGCACATGTGGAATGTTTTGGGAAGGTTGTTTACCTGAAGGAAGTTGGTAATTGGATTCTGGTAGTAATTGTTTATATTAATTAACCTATCAGGTCCAAGCTGTGTGGACTGTTGGTCCAGAGATAGTCATGAGTGAGTAGTTAGAGAGTTCTTGTTAGTGTAATACAGTTATAGTATAATATAGTATAATGTAGTATAATAAAGTTATTAATTTGCCTTCTGATGTCATGGAGTTCTGTGCATCATTCTTCCTGCCCATCGAGCATTGTAGCACCAATAGATTGGGGCTGCAAAGGCTCTGTCATAGAAAAGAATAGATGGAGAGAATTTTGCTGTCAACAAAAGGCTGTGAGAGCTTGTCCTTCAATCAAGGTTTGAATTAAATTCATAATTTATCATATCTATCCTATAATTTCCCTCTAAGGAAAAATCATTTAAATAGTCCTGTGAATGCCTGAGGTTACTGTGGCTTTAATTAGGTCAGTGACTAACATTCAAATAAAAATATGCCAGTCTTTCTTTTCAAAAATAAACAGAGATATGTCCTAATTTCCCATGTTTCAAAAAAGGACAAGACATAATACTTTACTAACATGGGGTTTTCATGTGAGTTTGTACTGTTTCCTGGAAGATAGTGTGTCTTCTGGTGAAGTAAAAACCTCATGACTTGCTTACTTGGTAAGGAGTTTTGAAGTACCAAATGGAATATACCAGACTTGTAGTCAAATTTTCATTAGCTGTTTTTGTACTACTAAATCTTCTCAAGCGTGTTAGCTTGAAACTCTTATTGAAAATAAGTGCTAATAAATGCTAGGTTTGTAAAGTAAATTAAGATATTGTAATGTTAACTGAACAAAGGCTAAGCAAATTGAACAAAGATATGACAGGGATCAGAGGGACAGTGAAAACCAGGACATCACTATGGGATGTTTAGGTGAGAGGTTGAAGACAGAGAAAGTGATGACTCAAGCAAGGCTTGTTTGAAATTGGAAGGAATTATAATAGAATTCCATGGCATACGAGCAGCTGCTGGTTGTTCAGTAGCTGTATCTAGCTGAGTCTTTGGCTTCATCATCAAAATATGTTCTGCACACTTATTAAATACTATTTTTGACTATCATGTGTGTGGGCTCAGCTTCTCTACTAACTGGTACTGGGGACAAGTGAAAGCAGGGCTGGGACAGAAGAAATTCTACAGGTTCTGTAGTCAACCAAACTCAACAACCTTAGGTAAACTGGGTTATATTATGTTCTTCATATACAATCTGTTATAAGTAAATAATAGAGTTTGCTCACTGTTTTTCAGTGATGATGATTATTTATGTGATGCTGTAAATTTTAATTGTAGTTTTTTCACTCGAGTCTCTGAACTAGGGAAAAGCGCTGAAGGTATGTATCTTAATGATGGTTCTCAGCTAACTCACTGTTAATTCTAGCATGTGTGTGGCAAATATTTCTCTTGTGTTTTGATTTGTCTCTTAAAAGATGTTCCACTCAGGGATATTCAATGTCTTACGGTGGCAATATTCATATCTAGTTTAAAGCAGATTTTAGAGTATGACAGAACTGAAACAGAAACAGTTCGTGACTCAGTCTGCTCTAGAAGATTATTGTTAAATAAATGTTGAAATTAAAAAAATAAAAATAAAATCCCAGACAGGAGCTAGTTTATATTTTAATGAAATTTGATATTGCTGCTTTCTTAACTACTACAATGTAAAAGAAACAGTAATTAGGCTAGGAGAATTTGCAGATATATTTCTAAAACTAAGAAAAATATACAAAATAAATGAGATTAAGTTTATATTCCCTGAATTCTCAATTTCATTATAATTCCTGACTTTTTCACCTACTCCCAGATGGAATTCCATAAGTATCTATATGGGATCCACTGGGACTGTGGAACAGTGTAAATCAATGTCTGATATCTGTGAGAGTCATCTGGAATTAATTACACAGACCTCTTCTCTTTCATAACTGTGATACACAGCTGTTTGTATAGAGTTATTATTAAAATAAAGTAATTTCTGTACAGAAGTAGGGGCTATATTTTCAGATGAAGATGTTTTGAAGGACTGCACTGGGCTTTGGCCTCAAGATCCAGAATTTCATGTCCATTGTCTTTGCTCCTTGGCCATTTCCTCCACACAAATTTTATATTGTCTGGTGAAGTATGTAAACATCTTGCCAGGTGTTTTTTGTTTCTTTGCCTTAATTATTCCTTATTAGAGTAACATGATAATCATTTGGCATGGTTTTTAACATGTCCTTTTTGCAGATGGATATTTATATTAAACCATCTTTCCCCCCCTCCTGGCTTTATTTCTTTGTCATACATTGCAGGATTTAATGCTGCTGAGTCAAACGACTAGAACTATCCAGAATATGTTTCTGCAAAGACATAGTAAGATGTAATGATTTAACCCCAAGTATATCACAAGCATGGACATCTGTCATCTTGACTTTATGTGAATAGCTCTCTTGAATTCCATGAAACCATGCTTATTTACACCTGCTGCAGATTTGCCTTAAATAGTCAAGATATAATCAAATTTATTCTTATGTATATATATTGCTAGTTGCATTAGTTTTTTTCCTTGGGTTTTCCTGAACATGATGGAAATAAGAATTAGAGTTTGATGACATATAAAAGTAAGCCCAAAGTTCTTGACCACAGACTCTTGCCAGTACATAAATTAGCTTAGATCTGCATCAAACCAGTCTGTCAGCATCCTTGCTGTGCTCTGTCAAGACTCTGTGCTTATTAGAAAAATACTTGCCAAAGTAGTCAAATATTGATCAGGACCATGTTAAATAGAAAGAATAAATTGGCATTTTATGATACAATACGTATTTGTGTGTGTGTGTATATATATATATATATATGTACACATTTTCCCATATTTTAATATATATCCCACATCAAATTAAATCTGACAACAGAGTCTTATCAACAATCTTAAAAGTCTAAAATCAGGCTCAGAATAAGTGAGTCTTCTAAGAAGTGTTGCTGCATGGACAAGTTGCTTAGACTGGTAATATATAATAGGTGTTACTTTAATATTGATAATAATATTAGTAATATTAGTAATTATATAAGTCTACTGATATTAATTAATATCAATAGAATTATATAATTTTTGCTTTGAAATACCCTCTAGGATCATCCGGTCTGACTGTTAGTCTAACAATACCAGGGCAACAAATAAACCACGTCTTCAAGTGCCACATCTACACATTTTTTTGAGAACTTCCAGAGATAGTGATTCCACCACTTCCCTGGATAGTCAGTTCTGCTGCTCAGACAACCCTTTTGGTAAAGAATTTTTCCCTAATATCCAATATAAACTTTCCTAGTACAATTAGAGGCTGTTTCTTCCTATCCAATCTCTTGTTACCTCACCTTGCTATAACCTCCTTTCAGTCAGTTGTAGAGGGTGATAAAAAACTTACACTCCTTTTCCCCTGGCTAAGCCCCCCCAGCTCCCTCAGTTGTTCCTCAACAGACTTGCTCCAGACCCTTTACCAGCTCCATTGCCCTTCTCTGGACACTCTCCAGCCCCTCAATTTATTTCTTGAAGTGAGGAGCACAGAACTCGAGGTGGGGCCCCATCAGGGCCAAGCAAATCAGGACAATCACGATCTTACTACTACACACTGCAGTGTCCTAGACACTATTATTGATGTCACCAGGATGCTGTTGGCCCTCTTGGCCACCTGAACACACTGGTGGCACTCCCAGGTCCTTTTTCCCCATGCAGCTGTCTAGCCCCTCTTCCCCAGTCCTGTAGTACTGCACTGGGGTCATTGTGATCCAACTGTGGGACCTGGGACTTAGGTGTAGCTGCAGTCTCTTCCCAAACTCTTCCCAAGAAAGAATTCCAGAGACATTCTTCCTCTTCACAGTCTCTACTCTGTGCAGTAACATACATCTTTTCATAACTCCACGTTCCTCTGATCTGTGCAAATACTGTGGATTTCTGGATCACTGGATTTGAAAGAAGTCTCTGTTATCTGCTACCTATTATATTTGTGTTATAATGACATTACACTTTATACCGGAGTCTGGTTAATATGAGAAGAACATTTAGTGAAACAACATGAATCTGTGCTAATTTTCTGTTTCATCTCACTTCCTCATGACCTAGAAGTTAAGAACAGCTAATAGCTACCTTTTAATGAGAGTTTAGTGGCAAAAATGCTGTTTTACCATTGGATTAGTGTTGTCATGGTTACACAGTTGGCAGATGTTATCTTTTTTTATCTGTTTACGTTTTTTTTTCTTGAATGATATTAGGAAACCCAAATCATTAATTGGCATGATTTGTTAAAGAGACTTTAGGGAAAAAAGAGAAAACTTTTTCAAATCCTAAATATTACTTAAAGCTTGTTTTACATCTTCTGTAATTGCCATTTAATATTATGTCTAATTAAGGCACAGTTCAGTAAAATCACCTTATTTAAATTTATTTTCTTCAGAAGATTTTATTCTCACAGTGGCTGAAGGACTTAAGGAACACTTGGCAGCAACTGCTCCTAGTAGTACTTGTGGGATGAGTGTAGTGAATGCAGATGTCACATGCTCCTCAAAGGGTAACATTAAATACATATTTGCTTTCCAATCTTGTAGAAGCAAGAGAGTTGCTGTTAACTGATGTAAGAAATATTCACAGTGAAATTTTCTGGAAGAATATTTCTGGAAAAACTACAAGAAAATTTCTGGAAGAGCAACTACACAGGCTTAAACTAGTAGTTTTTACAAATGTAATTCTGAAATTGAATAACGAACATGTTACCAGCATTCTAACTTATTACAATGCTCAGAGAAAACACTGACTATATGTTTGTCTTATTTATTTACTTTCTGAACTGCACAGTTATGCACTCCACTGAACATAACTGCAAGCCTTCTTTAAAGAGTGAAGAACCTGTGACAATGACCAACCATATGAAGTTCAACAAGGGCACGTGCCAGATTCTCCACCAGGGATGTGGTAACCCTGGATGTATGGATGGACTGGGGAATGAGATGCTGCAAAGAACTGCAGAAAGGCACCTGGTGGTCCTGGTCCTGGCAAGTTGAACATGAGCCAGCAGTTCCCTGGCAGCCAGGAGGGCCAGCCGGGGGTGTCCTGGGGGACATCAGGCACAGCATCACCAGCTGGGCAAGGGAGGGAATTGTCCCCTCTGCTCTGGACGGGGGTGGCCTCACCTGGAATGCTGGGAGCAGTTTTGAGTGCCACTATATAAAACAGACTCTAAACTGTTAGAGAATGTCCAAAGGAGTGCCATGAAGATGGTGATGGACTTAGAGGGGAAGCCACATGAGGAGTAGCTAAGATCACTTGATCTGCTCAGCCTGGAGAAGACTGAGGGGAAAACTCATTGCAGTCTACAAATTGCTCATAGGGGAAGAGGAGGGGCTGGCACTGATCTCTTCTATGTGGTGCCCAGTGACAGGAGCTGAGGGAACGGCCTGAAGTTGTGTCAGGGAGGTTTAGGGTGGATATTAGTTAAAGATTCTTCACCCAGGTGGTGGTTGGGCACTGGAGCAGGCTCCCCAGGGAAGTTGTCGCAGCACCAAGCTGACGTAGTTTGGAAAGTGTTTAGACAATGTTCTCAGGCACATGGTGTGGCTTTTGAGAATGGTGCTGTGCAGGGCCAGGATTTGGGCTTGGTGGCCCTTGGAGGTTCCTTCCAACTTGGCATATTCTGTGACTGTGTGTGTATGCATGTGTGCCATGAAATGAATGAGTGAATGATCCTTATAAATCCTGACTTCCTGGTTCAGATTACTTGATTGCCAAATATTCTTGTTATTATCCAGGAAAAAACCAGAATATTAAAAATTCAGCTACCCTTAACCTCCACTGTTATGGCTGAGATGCATACTTCAAGTGAAAAAAAATGGCAGACAGCTTTTTTGTTCTTTCTTGTGTTTTCATGATAATTGTAAATGGGTTTCCACACCAAGCTGAGAGTATAGTTTCACTTTCTTGCTGGTATTGTTTTTATTTTCAGATCTTTTAATCTGGGGAGCTGAGATTTGAGATAAAGTGATGAATCTTCATGAACCCATACGACATATCTTGGCAAAGTAATGTAGGACCAGTCTGACATGGCCAGAGTTATAGATGTTTCTACATAATGTTCTAATGTTGTAACAACTGAGAATCATCTAGGCTGTCTTAAAGATCACATGCAGTTATTCGTACCCTTCAGATTTTTTTGCAAGCAAGACTTATCTCCTACTGTTTATAGAAAAGGCACAGTCTTAATCATAGTCTACATGTATAAACGTAGTAGGTGGGGTGAGAACGCTGATCTTAATTTTATACGGAGAAGACACAATTCGTTCCTATGACAAAGTAGCACATACTGTCATAGCATGTTATGACAAGGATGGTGAAAACCCTGTTAGCTTTCTTTAAAAACCCAGTTGTCTCTATAATTATAATGCTGGATTTCTTGATCAAGTTTTAGCAGGGCATACTTCTGAGGGCTCTCACAGCTAAGTTGTATGTGCTCCCAACCTTTTCTTGTGTGTAACCATGACAATTTCTGCATATTTTTTGATACATTTGTTGCTCTTTCCTGTCCATTTCTACCCATATTGACCTCAGAATCTGTGGCACTACAAAAGGATTGTTTAAATCCCTCATCTAACAAGGGCAGAAGTTCTAAAGAGAAAGAAAACATACATGAATTATTAGAAAAATAAATTCACAATCAATGTTTTTGCCACATTTACTTACAAAATTCCTTAAAGGTTCATTGCCATGGTACAATACAGGAAAAATATTCCGTGGAGGTATGTGAATGTCTTGACATGAACCTTTTGTATGTAACTAGAATATTTTTATTGTTAAATATTAAAAAGTGTACATAATCTATTTTTAATAGATACATCAACCTTTTTTCTACGTGTACGTATTTATCAATCAAGACCAAATGCTTGGAAAATTAGACACATGCATGCATTTTGCAGATATTTATGTTAGTTATAAGTCAAGACTGAAATAACTTCTCCTCCTTCAATTGTCATGTGGTGTGTTTAGAATGTAAATTAAAACCAGCCAATTGTGTCTTTCCCTTAAGTTCACCAGAAGGTTAGAAATGAAACTGTCTCTAAACAGACATGGAGTAAGACTGTTAAACCAGATGCCTCTGTTAGTGACCATGGAAAAAATCTATTGCTGGCAAGACATTAATGTGCACACATTTGCAGTGCCTCAACAAAAATTTTCATTATATTATTCCAGAGCAGATCTTTTCTGAATTAAATTTTACATGTATTTTTAGTTGGAAAATGATAAAGTATTGTCTCTATTTGGAGACAGGAATTTTTCTTTATTCCTAATTTTGCCCAGAAAGCCAACTGCATCCTGGGCAGCATCAAAAGATTAGTGACTAGCAGGTTAAGGGAGATGATTCTTCCCCTCTGACCTCATGAGACCTCACCTGGGGTATTGTTTCTAGGTTGAGCCTCCCAACACAAGAAAGACATGCTTCTGTTGGAAAGAGTGTAGAAGAGAACTGTTAAGTTGATCACAGAGCTGGAACACCTCTCCTGTGAAGACACGCTGAGAGAATTGATGATGTTCATTCTGGGGAAGAGGAGGCTCTGGGGAGACCATAGTGCACCTTCCAGTACATAAAGGGGGCCTAACAGAGAGATGGAGAGGGACTTTCTAGAAAGGTATGCAGTGACAGGACAAGGGGGAAGAAGCTAGGTTTAGATTAGATGTTAATAAGAAATTCTTTACTGTGATGGTGATGAGGCACTGAAGCAGGTTGACCAGAGAGACTGTGGACTACACATCCTGGGATGTGTCCAGGACCAGGCTGGATGGGGCTCTAAGGAACTAGGTCCAGTGGAAGGTTTCCTGCCAGTGGCAGGGGGTTTGGATGTGGATGATGTGTAAGATCCTTTTCAGCCCTAACCATTCTATAATTCTATGACTCTATGGATATCCAGCTGCTTTCTCAGCTGGATATGTACTCGAAGGAAGAAAACCACTCTGACTCCATTTGCCTGGTCTGCAACCTCCAGCAGCAGAGAACCAGCACTCTTCCATGCTTGTCCCTCACATTGCAGCTGTGACTGTGTCCAGGACTGTCTTGGCTTTTGCCTCAGATTCAAGAAAATACTGGTCACGTTTTGCCTGTTAGTTAGTGCTCAGATTAAAAGGGCTTTGAAATAGCAGACACCAATATTGGTCTTGATGCAACAGAGGAGGGAATCACAGGGGGACCCTTGTATTACCTCAGGTGTTCTATGGCAAAGTGGAAAGAGTGAAAATATATTAAAAAAACCCCATCTCTTTCCAGTACTTATTCTGCTATTCTAAAGAATTCTTTATTCTGTTCTTTGCAAGTTTACAAGTGTTATGAGAAAACGCTTTGGAAAGCAATACAAAATCCTGAAGAAAAGAATTGATCTATACCTTGAATTCCAGGGATGAGTCAGAAGTTCGAGTAGGGGGAACAGCTCTTTGTCTTATTAGGTATTGGCAAATTTTCAGGAAACTCTAAGTAGTATGAAAGAAATAAATAATCAGAGTTTTGTTGAGAATAACAGAGTGGGGGGAAACCCCAGGCAAAGCCCAAACCAAAAAAAAAAAAAAAAAGGAATATGCTTTCCCAGGCTTTGAGAGGCATGGAATTGGTATGTGAAAGCTGCTTCCTCCTTTGAAGCCTATAATGATATTAAAATGTTTCAGATGAGCTTTTTTTTGCTTAGTAAGAGTGACATAATGTTTCCTTGTGAATATCATAAACAAAATTAGGATTAATACAGAAATGCAAAGGCTAGAGTCTCTATTATGGTTAGAGCACAGTCCCCGGGGACTGCTGTTCTCTGCAAGGATGCCAGACTCTCTTTGAAAGAAATGTATCAACTTCTCCCAATGTACATATGTAATGGGAGAAACTGCTGGGAAAGAATTTCCTTCATTCATCTATGTGTCTTTCTGTCTATCTGTACATATCATATATATCTCAAGTATATAGTGATTTATGTACCTATAGTTTCTATCTGTGGTCAGTCTGTGCACACAGGATATAGATATATACACACACAAGCATTTATATAGATAATTTATTGTATCCAGTGCCTTGAATTTGCAAATGCTCTTAATAATTGAATTACAATTTTATTTAAAATACTTAAAAAATATACATAGATGATGGATGTGCAGTAAAAACCAGAAACTTAACTATATGTGACTAAAGTATTATCCAGAAGTTTTGGAGAAAAGAAATTTAAAAACTTACTGCTATAGCAATTAATACATCATTTCAGATTTTTGTTTTACCAGAGAATTCAGCCTAGATTGTCAAGTTGCTTAAGCAACTATTTCTTACTTGTGAAAATATGGGATCTATGAATATTTCCTAGCACAGAGACTGAGATAAATGCTCTAAACAATATGCACAAATGTAAGAGAAAGTGGAAGTTAATGGCAACATTAAAATTGGGTTAGAAACATTAAATTACCCCACTATAACACGGTTTTGAATTCAAAATAGTGGTATTCTGGAAATCCCTGTAGAAGTCTTCACTTAAGTCATCAGATATCATTAAAAAAAAAAATCTGCATTTTTTTTTCTCCTTTTTCTTTCCATTCTCCTTTACACAGGTAAGGTCCAAGCATAATAGTTTCATACTGCATTTGTCTCAACTTCTTACCCAAACAGAGAAAATGCTCCCTGTAAGAACTGTATAGCTATAAGGTAAGTAAAAGGAAAAGATAACGACTGTTTAATGTTACATCTTAAGGTTGTTGTATCTCCATTAACAATTTATCTTGAAAAATTAAAATAAAAAACTAACTTTCTCCCAGCTTATGTTGAGATAACTCATGTTAATTTTCTGTTTCTGGTCTGCAAGTAAGATTTGCACAACTAAATTTCTTACCGTACAATCAGGTTCGCACAAATGAACTCCTGAGCTTACACTTTAGTGGTGGACATTGTATGGGCAAATTTTTTTCATGACCACAGCCAAGTCGTCCATACTTAAGTCTTTATTTATGAATTCTTTTTTCATACTTGATAACTGAGCATATTCTATACAGTGCAATGTGTTTATAGTTCTTAAAATCTGTCCTTCAGCTTAAAATGATGGGAACATATTAACATAACTGAATTTAAAACATACAATTGTCCTTATTCTTCCTCAATATCACTGCTTAATTGGAAACTCCGTTTCGAACAACTTTTTTCTATGACAAATGCTATGTGGCTCTAAAGTTCTGAGGAAAAATTGGTTCTCTTCTAATTTCTGTACAAGACTCACCATCCTCAGAAATTGTATATATTTGCATCAAATCTACTTCATAAAAAACTTAGAATGTGAGTGGTTGGTGAAAACATGAGTCATATTTTAAAATTCATCAGTAAAAAAATTCATCTAAATCAATAATTTTATCAAATCACAGAACATTTTAAAAAATAACATTTTTCCAATTTATGAAAAATATTATCTTGTATCATCCACAAGATGCTATTTAGTAGGTATCTGAGAAAACTGACTTAAAATGAGAAGAAAGAACAGCTACTGACCTGACATGTTAACTGACCTGATCTTATAAATCACAAAATAAATAAAATATATGCTTTAATGTTCTTGAAGAATTCACCCATCCTCATTAAAAAATAAAGTTTGAACATTCCAGTCTCTTTATTGGTCCTGTTTTACAAACCCAAATTGAGCAAATGTGACTCCAGAGTTAAGAAAGCTCTCTATTAGCAGATGCTTTTTCTTCTTAAATTAAATTATTTCAGCTTGATTGCTTTTGACCACTGCCACTGAGGACAATTGCACAGGGGGCAAAGGCTGCAAACACAAGGCAAGTACCAGGATACCAAATTCTTCTTTCTCTCCCTCTGCTCTTTTGAGGACTTACCATTTAGAAATATGAGATATTCATAAGCAACTCTAACAACCCAAGTTATGGACAGTTCCTTTTCTTACTAAAAAATTACTCTCAAGAATACATATGAAATTCATTAACCAAAAAAACCTTGCATTTAACCAAAAAAAATTGCATTTAATTTGAAACTTCAGAGCGGTTCCTATGTTAGGGATTTGGTCCACCTTTATTAACAGTGATAAATGCAATGTTCTTCCAGAAGGTAATTTTTGGCTCCAAATTAGAGAGGATTTTGAAGAAACTTTTATTAAAGTAGACTCTACTGGAAAGTTTCTACTATTTTCATCCTAAGAAATTCCATTTTCCTGGTTTTCTTATCTGTGTAGTTGTCCTTCTTATATCCAAATTCAGTCATGTTAAATCTTACATATTTTTTAAATTTTGGCCTGGGTATAAGGCCCGTGTGATTAAGTCTGTAACACCTGCAGCTTTTAAAAGTATGATCATGATGTTCTTCAGGGTGCTGCTGCATCAAGTTCTACTGTGGATAATGATCCAAGCAATATATGGTGTTGGTGTACTGAGAGTGATGAAATTGTATTAACCACTATGTGTGGACTGGGGAAGGCTGTGTCCTTCTACATCTGGTGCATATTACATTAGTTACTCTGTGTTTGGGGAATTTTATCTGAGCCAGGTTTAAGAATGGGTCAATGTACTGTTAACATATACATCTCTCTGACATTTAAACAATTCCATAGTCTTTTAGGGAATTTTTCCTTGATCTTTTTAGTCTTTTTTGCTTTTTTAAATTCCCTATCTGTGATTGTTTCATCCATGTGATTAGATGATATTTATTATCAAATGCAGATGATGCATGAGCTGAGGAGAGATACAAGTCAGACACTACACAGGGCAAACTGAGTTTTATGACAAGTTAAGAAAAAAACTTTTCCCAATGGTGGCACAGCAGAATCAGTTTTGCAATTATTGCAATCACAGATAACTTTAATAAGCTGAGATCATCTTAAGAAGTTGAAAGACATCATGAATCCAGGGACAGTATGTTTTGTGGGATTGTGGAGAACTTCTATGGTCTTAGTTTTGTACTTGAAGAGGGAATAAGTCAAACCAGTAAAGGCTTGGGAGAGCAGCAAAAGACAAGCATTTGCACACTCACTTAGCCCACAAAAATGCCAAGGGAGGAAAATTACTCCAAACCTAAAATGGCATCACAGAAATTAAAAGGAAAGGTTTGAGCCTGCCAAAGTGGGAAAGGGGAGACATCTGCAGGGAGGACTTCCTTCTGGCTTATGGGAGCATTGGGCTGGAGAGGACTCTCCTCAACACAGACCCAGCATACACATTGGTCCTGCTTTACAAAACCAAATACAGCAAACGTGACTCCAGAGTTAAGAGAGCCATATTAGCAGATGCTCTTGCTTTTTAAATTAAATTATTTCAGCTTGATTGCTTCTGATCACTGCCACTGAGGGCTATTACACAGTGGACAGAGGTTGCAAATATGTGGCAAGTTCTGGGATATCAAATTCTGCTTTGATATTCCAACCAGCCCCAGCCAACAACTGTATCAGGCAATTCCATTCACACATTTTACAAGATCTACCTTTAGACTACTGAGCTTTGCTGCACCTAGGCTTTTACTAGTGGAAAAACTTTTCATATGTCTGAAGTGATTTTACACTCTTAAGACAGAATAAGGCCATGGTACCACTTTCTATTGGGCTTCCTGCTCCTAAGGTAGATGTAAAAATCACAAGGCACAATCTGCTTTCTTATTATGAGAAGCTGAGCTTATTTAAAGAATAATAGGCAAGAAAGTGAAATATTTGAGTGTATTCTTGACACAGGAATTGCTTGAAGCTTGTAATTGAAAAATATGAAAGTTAGATATGTATTTAGGAAACCAATCCACTCAACTAGCTGTTTGGGCCAGGCTCTCTGTGGAAATGACAAAGCCCAATACTAATATACTAAGAAAAAGAAAACAACTCAGTTTTATTGTTTTCATTTCATTTATTTTAGTGGTATTCTAATTCAGTAAATACAAATTCCTGACTCCTTTCCGCTGGGTAAGTGAAAACACAATTGTACATTACAAAATAAAAGACTTAGCAAATAAATGGAAACTAAGGTAACTGTTTAAGAAGAAATTTACAGTTCATCAAATATGAGAGCCTCTTAACATATCTTAGCAAAAGATTCTCAATTATTTCTGAAAAGTGAGTGCTAGAAAGTGTTAAAGAGCATCCTGCGACTGAGCTACATTTCTAAAATGAGTGTTTCTCTTTTCCGTGTTACAATAGTAAAAAAAAATTCTGCAAAATTAAAACAAATACTTTTATAAAAAAAGTTGATATATTCTTCAGTTCATCAAAAAGGAGGACCAAACATACAGGTTCATAAATATGCATAATTGTAGCTTGTGAATTTTTACATAAACAATTGTAGTTTTTAGAAAAACAGAGTACACTATTGATAACAATTGTTGTCATAGGGTTGAAATAGTGATAGTTCACAACATAGTCCCTATTAAGAACAAGCTATTTCCATGCTCTCTTGCAAACTCCTCTGTAAAGAAGACTGAATTGGAACAAGTAGGTTGCCATGACAACCATAAAGCCGTGGCTGAAATGCAGAGTACACTTATTTAATTACCTGGCCGGCCAGAGGATCTTAGAGCAAAACCCAGGCAGAGCCACAGGCAGGAACAGTAGGCACTATTAAGTGTAGCTGATCCTAGCCCATGGCAGAGCTCTGGTTTCCCCCAGTTTGTCAAAACACTCGCACACATGCAGTTTACCAATATGCTTTGTGCTTTTTGTGAGCTCTGAGCTTTTGATCTCTCTCCCCCTCAGCAGGAGGCTCAAGCACGTCTGTGAGAATGTGTTGTCTCTACACAGGAATCCTACTTCTCAAGACAGGCAGAAGATAAAGCAGGATTAGGTGTAATAAATGGAGTTTTCCTACTCTGTTATTCCCAGCTTCAAGGTAACTTAAGCAAAACCATTCCCCTCTTTTCCAAATCTCCTCTAATTAATAATGTTTTTTACCAACCTAACTTCAAATATAGTGAACAAACTGTGATCATAATCTGTAAGGGGATTCTGATGTCTAAAGTGCTTGCAAAGGAATTACACAGATACAAATTCTGAAAGTTATATGGATGTTGTTTGCATCCCACAAAGTGTGAAATATAAATGCTAAAAGGACAGACATGGATCTATATCTTACCCAGTACACTTGTGCTTCAACAGTGTAATATTTCCATAGCTTTACTTATCCTTCCATAATTGTTTCTGTAATTTAGAAATAATCAAACTTTTATCTTTTTAATTTGGATGGCTGGTTTGTGATATTCTTGAATCTCTACCTGGTGTGCTTGATAATTAGATCATGAATGAATTCATCAGTAGGTTATTAAATCAAGCTGCTTGAAATTTATGCACTCTTTTCCTCTGCCTGCACTTCTACAATTTCCATGCCTAACTACACTGTATTTCAGTTCAAACAAAAGTTCTGGGAAGAGTATTATGCTCTACTCAGCCTAGTGTGTAGTCTGTAGGTGTAGATAATTTCGTCAAAGACTGATGCAATAGGTTAGAAGACCAAAAAAAAAACCCCACAACAAAATCTCATGAGGAATGTCAATAGACAATTAACATGCCAAGAACTTCTGCAAGTAAAAAGTGTATATTTCAACATATCAAGTTTTCTATGGCACTATTAATATGTTTTAAATGGTCTCCATGATGAGAAGAAAGTGAGCTCCTATGATGAATTATATGGGGTAAGTGTGGTAAAGATGCAGTTTCATGCTCTTCTCTGGCATGTGACATATTACACAAAGCAGGATATAGATAAATTGTGAGTCATGATAACCTGAGGCGGTATAAATAGAAAAGCTGTGCTTTCAATGAAATAGGTTTTCCAAAGGTGCATGCAGGAAAGACTGAAGGGTTGTATTTCAACAAGGTCATAAAGACGATTCAGATGGAGAGCACTCAGAATGGCAAAGCAAGATTCTTGAACTAGCCCACTGCCTCAGTGTTAAAGGATGAATCTTGCTCCTAGTAACATTTATCATCACATTTCAGCTGTGTATTTGCTTTTTTACTACTCACATTCTTATTGTCCCATTATTAGAATTATACATTTCCTTTGCTGAAAACAGGAAAAAGTTATCTTTATGTATAATTGCCTCTTTGGTAATTACAAAGGTGTAATGGATTTTTTTCCTTTGGTATAAAAAATTCAGTATGTAAGAAAGCCTGTCTTCTGATGCTCATAACTTGGAATGTTTTGGCCTATAAAAAAACCTGTTATTCTGAAGGGAGGAATGTCATATGCTATAGTATGTAGTAGTAAGAGGTAAAACCTCCAGTGAAGTAGCACCCCTCTGACGAAGGAATAAGCCCTGCAGGAACAACTCATAACTTCATGACCTGTTTTCACAGACATCAACATGTATTTGAATAAATGATTTTCTGCTCAGTACTGTGCATCTGGTTTAGATATATGCAAAATGCATCAAAGGATTAAAGGTCTTTGAGGGACTTAGATTTAAGAACAGCTGATTGTTGATTTTCCAAGGGGCCTTCTTAGTAAACAGGTACACAGTTGCTCTGTTCAATCAAGACAGGAGGAAGTCTTGATGAATCCAGCCACAAAATTTCAGTGTCTTAAATATGTTTAATTTTCAAATTTAAATTCCATGGTTGTGTGAAATGTCTCTCTAAACTTTCTTACTAAATTAATCCTAAACCATTTTCTGTTTGTTTAATTTCGCTATCCACATGCCTTTTTGGCTTGGTCCATGGCACCCTAGTAGTGAGCATGGCACTTTTCGCATGTGCTTATTGGCTAAAATTTGTCTCTGTTTGCACCTCACCTTTGAACACTATGAATAGTTTGGGTGTTTGTGGACCCAAAGGTATCATTTTGACCTCTTTACATGCAAACAAATATAGATAGGTGAGTTTTTTTGCTGGAAATCAGTCTGAAAATTATTAGTAGAACGAATGATATAACTGACGAATCTTTCCTGGATGGTAACCTCTATCATGCTGACATGATGGTAACCTCTATCATGCTTTTAAAATATGAGACAACTGTGATGATATATCAAAACCATTTAGCTGCTGAAATCTTTGAGTGAGATGTTTTAAAGCAGAAAATGAAAGAGAATTTTCTTATAAATTTGGATGGATTTGGTTGATAAAGATTAATTTGGCCCATTCGTTATGTTCCTGAATGTTGTCTTTGAAGCAACTGTTTCCTTCCTGTCTCTTAGACATAACCCATGCAAGGAAAATAATTATGACAAGTGAGAAACTTCACACATTCCTGATCCTGACATAAGTATTGGAGACTGTGTCTTGAAGTTTATTGTAGTTCTTTTTTTTAACTCTCAAATGTTGATATAGCAGTCCTAAACACATTAGACAGAAATGCTGTGGCTACCATTTAATGGTTTCCATTTCTTGTGGGTCACAAGAAATTATCTGAGTTATCTGAGCCTTCTGCCATGTCAAGTGATAAAATACTGCTTTTCTTCTCTTATGCATGGATCACAAGTGTGACCTAGAAAAACACATAATGCCTCTTGTATTTTTTTCTATCTTTTACCCAAGGGTCCATTACACTCCAAAGTAACCTGGCAATGGCATACTTGGATAACTGACCTACCATTTTCAGTGTTGAAGAAAGCTTATCTGTTTTCTCTTCCTTCCTTATTTGTAAATTGTATAGTTGATTAGTTGAATGTTTCCAAGTCTCCCAGTAAATTCTTGTAAAATAACTCCTCTATTAGCATGATGAATGAGATTTTGCACATTTTTTCTTCATGTAGTTGAATCATTTGCTTGTCAGCTGTCATACACAGGTAATGTGTGCAGAGAAACATCTTCCTTACCATGACCAGTTAGATTACCTGTGTGATGCCAGATGTGTAAAGCAGATAATATACTTCCAAGTTAGTGATGATTCATTTTGGAAATACTGGATTACTGCAAATATTTATTAATTACACAGGTAAATATTTTTGAATGTCCTAATTATTATATTTTAAAAAGTGATTATACATCAAAATCACTTTTTTTTCAAACCACTGAAAGGAAACCGGAATTTTCTAAGTGTCTTGCAGGTTGAATGGGCTGTGGAATTTTAATATGAGTAGGAATTAATTGAATTGAGTCTGAGTTCACTAATGAAAGATTATGAACATTGTTATTCCTAAATGCAACCACATGCTTTAAATGGGTGCTTGGAGCATTATATACATGAAGATGTGCTTTAGTTTTGCAATATCTCAAATGTAAAAAACATTTATAAGCATCATTTGGAAGGGGATTTGAAAATTTCTGGTGCTAGATTAAGCACACATCTGTAACTATTCTCATTTTTTTTTTAAAAATCCCTCTAATTTAAAAATCTTTGCCCTTCCTGCACATGGGGGAAATGTCAGTGGCATAAGCAAATACATCAGGATTTTTCATTTCATGTTAATTTTTTGTGAAAGATGTTGCAGTACATGTACATACTCACCATTTCCACCACTGTTAAAAGTGACTCATATGTATAAAAATTAGATAGACACACAGGAAGAGAGTACAATGCAAATATCTGAATGAAAATATTTTCGAATTTTGGACTGATCCTCAAAGAGACTTCACAATCTATGAAATGAATAACACTAAAATATTACTATTAAAGTAAGCTCAGAACTATACTGGCTTTTCATTTCTCTGGACTTCCTGCTTTTGGAATTAAAAGAACATCTGGAAGAAAATTTCTGTCAGGGTGCAGTAAATGCCTCTGTAAAAAAAATCTACACAATTAATTGTTTACTCTTCCCTTTTAAACTCTATGCTTAAAAAAAATCAAAAATATTTCAACATGTGGTTGGGCAGCCATGTTACCTTCACATTGTAAAGGAGGCCTTCTGAATCCTAGTAAATATAATGCAGAGCACTGGGAAAATGTGAGAAAATGTTATTGTATCTCATGGTGCCGGTAAAAATTGTCTTTAAAATACTGTTTTGTTATGAACAGTCTACTGTGTTTCCATAGTATTGGATGCCCTATTTAACTTAGATGTTTTGATTCACATCTGTATTGCAAGAATACATACTTGCTTTCTGACCAAACCACTAACCACTCATACAAGAGGAACAGACCTAAAATAAGGCTAAGTCTAGATGGGCGCCTGTGTTCTCCCATGAACTCTCTGAAATCCCTTAATTTTACTTTCATCCATGCGCAGCCTATAACTTGGGTAGAAATAGAAATCCTGAATAGCTGAAAATCTGTAACAAGTAGCTATGACCCTCAAAGTGCTGCTTTTCATAAAATGTGCATGTGAAAGTTGGTATTGGGATCCAAATTTTGGGCAAAATCAAATGTTCTGTCAACTCTTATTTTTTTCACTGCCTTTGCAGAGCACTCAAGGAAAGGCTGCATACTTCAGATTGTAGTCACTCAGTTGAGAAAGGTTTTAGGCTGAGAAAGGTTTTGGTATTATGGTGCTCAGACCACAATTTCCTACCTGCCACTATCCTCTCTTTTCTGTTGATATACATATTTATAAGGACACACAACTGAACAGATATGGGGAAATAATCTGAATACAAATTTTCTTGATAAACAAAAGATAACAGCTTAAGAAGCATTCAGGAGAAAATGCTTGTATCAGGACATGGAGGGCAAGAATGCCCATTATATAGCCATTTTGTCTTAATACTGATTTACGCCTCTTTAAAGAGATGAGAAAGCCATATTTTAAATGTAATTTCATTAAGTGGAAGGAAAACAAAGGTGTCCTTAAGCCAGGTATTCATTTCCTGTCAGATAGATGAGACAACACTCTTGACTCAAGAACATTATTCATAATGACAAGGTCAAAACTTAGTGTAAATACTACAAAACCACACGCCTGTGAAGAGGCCTAACATAAGACCAAAAAAATAAAAAGACCACAAACCCCAACACATTATTTTTAGCCCTAACTGATTGAAGCTGTAGCTCTGCATCTTGAAGCAGCACAAATGAGCTGGTGAACTATGGCAATGATAATAACCACTTATACTGAATCTGCTGCCCATAGAGACAGTGTGTAAAACAGTCAAAGCCTTTGGGCTCAATAAAGGAAATAGTTGTAAAGAATATTTAAGATTTCTTCAGATCAGAGTTTTAGTTTCCAGCAAAAGCTTGATCTAAAATAATACTTATTATTTATCTCCTCTGGCAGCTGTATATTTCTTTGAGTAGCAGTCCTAATCCCAAATGCCAGTGCCTTTAGGCTTTCTCCTCAGGTGCTACATTGCCTTTTTCTTATTTACTGATAAATACAAATATCAGAAACCACAGCTCTGCTGTCATGTGAAAAGAAGAATGATAAACCTTTTGATAAAGGTTGGGTCAGTCTCTCTGTGGCAGGTATGCTGTGCTAATCTCTTTGTTCTCTGGCAAACCTTTTAGCTGGGTCTGGAGCTATCTTAATGCATCTGAAAGGAGGTGCGTATGAACTCTGTTTGTCTAAGGAAAGCAGCTGCAATGTCACCAGTATTTCCAAAGGCTATACTTATGGGTCACTGCACTGAAGACCAATTTTAACATTTAAGATGTCCCTAGCAGCACTTCACAGCTGTGCTATTATCAAAGCTGGAAGGCTTGAATTAAGTTGTCATCACTGCTGCTTCTTCTAAGAGCTGGTTTGGCCAAGTACAGCATCCATGCTGTTTTACCCTCTGGAATATTTTACCACAGCCTAATGAAACACATCATTGTTCTAAGAATATATAATCTTTTCTCTGGGTTGGAAGTTTGGTACAGAAGAGCCTGGCCATGTTATTACCAACATATGTATGTCAGCGTAATGGCTTGTTTGGATCCACCTTGAAAACATTATCCTGCCTAAGAAAGTATGCAGATGCTGGGAAAACAGTAGTGCTGGCTTTACCTGAAGGTATTTGTTGCATCTTATATTTTTGCATGGCTTTAACAGCTTCATTCTGTTCCTTGAACCCTTCTGTCTTTGAGAACTTAATCCAAAGCCCACTGAAGCTTCTAGAAAAGGGTGTCATTAATGAAAAGCATATTGTGGATCACATCCTTGCTTGAAATTTCTGCAAGATTCAGGATTTTACTCATACGAAACACATAGTTGATTAGCATGCACTTTTGTCCTACTTTTCATATAACTGGCACAGCAGAAAGTAAAGCAAAATGTAGTATAAAGTCTACTGCATTTCAGTTTTCAGATGTTCAGGATGCTGTGGGTAAACATCACCCAGATAAATTACTGTTAAATTCTTCCTTTGCAGCTCAGCTCAAAAAAATTATGTGTCACTGGCAGAAGATAACAGCAATTTTCAGTTATTTTTCTTGATTAATTTTGATAGCTTGTGTTATATTGTCCTCTTTATCTATTACTTACATTCCATAGATAGTCTGACACATGTTTAACTATACAGCTACAACTCATGACACGTTTATATAAATGAGTATGAAAATGTAAAAAAACCTATTTATAAGTAACAAGCCTGGAATCAGCTCATGAAGGCTGCACAAGTTATCTCTGAAACATAAGGGTATAATATGTTGTAATAGAATACTTTTTCAACAACATGCAAAATAATGTCCGTTGCTCACTAGAGCAGAAAAAAAAAGAGAGAGAGAGAGAAAATTACATACTATTCCCTCTAATGTCAAAGTAAGTCTCTTGCAGGTTCAGCAGAAGACAAAATGCTTCATAGGAGCAGGCTGAGTAAATTGGCAGAACTTGGAAACACCACAAAGCATATGTTAGTAAGTGAATGAGAAACTTCCTGTTGCATTACTGTATGACATATGGACAGTATAGATGCTTTATGGGTAGTCCAAGAGGTAAACTTCAGGTATGTACATGGACTTTGCTCTTAGAAGTTATTGATAGAGAAGGATGAAATACTTATGGTTTTCCTGCAAAAATTACACTGTCAGGCCAAATTTTTACCATAATTTCTGTTTGTGTCAGACATGAAAAAACTTTTGAAGAGCATTTCAATACAATTCATACTATTTTCTTCAATATCTTTTCAATTTAAAATAACCTTATACTTTACATTTATTTCAGCTTTATATCTTAAGAAAGAAGTTGCTTTTTCAGATTCCCTCTTTCCCACTTGTTCTGTAATGAAATGAGACACCAGTTATGGTTACAGATGTAATTCATAGTGCATAGGTGATCTATAATCAGTAAAAACTCATTTGAAACTTACTTTGTAAGAGTGTGGACAAGTATGTACTCCATTTTGCATCCTTCAAAAATAAGGGGGAGGTGATTTAAAAGAAGTGTGGTTGTTGTTTTTCATTTATCCATTTCCATATGTAAAAGGAAATCTGAAGACTGAAAATATGAACTAAGGAACAAAACATACATGGCTCCTCAGAAAACTTTTATTGTTAATAGGAAAAGTAGTCTAAGGACTTGTTTATGATCAAACTTCAGATGTGGACTGTGAATGGTAGTACAGGCCATTGTCAAATTTCTTGACATTTGAAAGGTACAGCATTCGGTCCAGTCTCCTCTTCCCCTTCTTCCTAAATTAACTTGTTGTCATAAATTCCTCTAAGACTGAAACATAATCAAACTATGGCTTCAGAACATTTTTTTAAGTGGAAATCAAGTCCTCAAGACTATGTAATTTTTCAGTTTTCTTGAAAGAAAGTGAAAAAATTTGTGAAAGAATCAACCATTACAAGGATGTCTGAATTATCAACTTACAAAATTTTAATTACTTGTGTTTCACTTGCTTCCATTCAATAAATATTGAATGTCAAATGTCCAACAGGTTCAGAGCTTGGCTGGTGTGAGATGTCTTCTATCACATTTGAAAACAAGGCTTTCTAATTCTTTCTTCTTTTATTAACCAGCTGACTTAAAGAACAAATAAAACATGGTTTCCTTCTGTAACCATTTACTGGTTTTCAATATTATTCATGCATTTTACAGCAAATGTGGTAGGAAAATGTGTAAGGTACGTAGCTGGGTAGTGTTCATTTTATTGTAGCAATTTTTTGTGGTTTGTTTTTTACTACAAATTACAAGATAGAGATAATTTGTTTGAAAAGGAAAGTGTGTAGGGGGAATAATTCCCACACAGTTCCTTGCTTTTGCATTTTTAAACTTTAATATTACTTTAACAAATTGAGCTGAGTATATTGATACGAAAAAAAAAATATTCTCCAGAGTTTCAGGTTTGTTTCAAGTATATATTTCCTGGAGGCTTTTAATGATCTCAGAGGGCTTTAGTGAATCAGAATGAATACCACAGGATCCAAGAAGAAATGTGTTTAATGAACTGTCTCACAAAAAGAAAAACAGAAGATAAAATGCTATAATGTAGTGTCCACAAAACCACTGACATAAAATTAATGATAGTACTACAGTATATTTTATTGTGACTTTTCCCACTTCAGTTGAAGAAATATTTGTGGAGCTAGTCATGGATCTCGGTTAATTTGGAGGGAAGCCTGAAACATAAAGAAATTTGAGGCATGTTAAAGTAGAGGTGTTATCTGTTATGTCCTACAAAGTTAATTTTGTGCATACAGCTGGGAGTTTTACTCGATTGCCTAATGTGTGCTTAATAAATGCAGTGCTATGGAGCTATGCCTGAATCATAGGTGGGCCCATATCTGTAGCAGTGCATGAGTTTCTCCAGGACATCTTTGGAAACACACATAGTTCCTTATCTTTAATTTGAGCTTGCACACAGTCCTCTGTGCTGAGAGGTACATCAGAGTTACAGACTCCCAAATTCACATGCTAGGATGTTCATAGCTTGTGGACTTGTTATTTTTTGTGAGTTATGTAGAGATTTGGTTTGAATGTTTGCAGTATCAAGAGGTCTTTTGATTTTCCCTTCACAGTATTCCAGAAAATTTGAATTTGGAAAGGAACTCCAGATGTGATCTGGTCCAAATTCCTGCTTAACCAGTCACCTAGAGCTTACTGCCCAGGACCATGGCCAGACTGCTTTTGAATATGTCAAAGCAGGGAGACTGCACAGCTGCTCCGGGAAATCTGTGCCAGTGCTCAGTAAAAGAAGAATTTCCTGATGTTTCATTTTGCACCCACTGCTTCTGGCCTTCTCACTGAGCACCCTTAAAAACAACCTGGCTCTGTCTTCTTTACATACTGCTTTCAGATAATTGTTCACATTAAAAAGATTCCTCACTGAGTCTTCCCTTTTCAAGGCTGAATGGTCCCAGCTCTCTCAGCCTTTCTTTGTAAAACAGATGTTCCTCCCCTTTATCATCTCTGGGCCCCTTTTTTTGCCTTCCTCCAATGCCTGTCTTGCACTGAGAAATGCAGACCTGGACACAGCATACTCCAGATGCATTCTCACCTCTGCTGAGTAGAAGGGAAAAATCCTCCCATGACATACTGGTAGCACTGCTTGTGGAACTGAGGACAGCACTAGCAGTCTTTGCCGCAAGAACACATTCCTAACTCGTGCTCAGCTTGGGAGCCACCATGCCCCTCAGTCCTTTTAGGCAAACCTGCCTTCCAGCTGGGTGGCCCCAGCATATCTTTGTGCATGGGGCTGTTCCTCCCTGGCTGCAGGACTTTGCAGTTCCTCTTATTGGACTTCATGAGGTTCCTCTCAGCCCATTTCTGCAGCCTGTTGAGATCTCTTTGGATGCACCACAACTCTTTGATGATATATAAAAGCCTGATGATATATAAAAACCTTCAAAGGACCTGTGTCTCTTTTGGGTCATATGTCACATAAACTAGTCCCGTGTAATTATTCTAGGGTCAAAAATGGCATGAATTTTCTACTGTTAGGCATATAAAACATTGTCTGTGTGTCTACCAAGCTATAATTGTTCTGATCTTCCTAGAAGACGTGAAGCTTCTCTACTTTATAGACTGGACTATATCTCACCTCATAAAAATAACAATATGATATGACATCTATTATTTTTTTTTATGAAACTGTTTTCTATGTAAGTCACATAGGAGCTTCCTCTCTGAATGAAATGTTTATGTTATTATCACAAGGTATAAAAATCTCTACAGTTTTTTCCGAATTACTGTGCATCAAGTATTCTACCTTCAAGGCATGTTTTCACTTTTCCAATACTGTACTATATTACAAAACTTAAACATTAATTCCAATGTTATTTCATTT
Source organism: Passer montanus (assembly GCF_014805655.1). Taxonomy (NCBI): domain Eukaryota; kingdom Metazoa; phylum Chordata; class Aves; order Passeriformes; family Passeridae; genus Passer; species Passer montanus. Next base: position 7,660,147 of record NW_024364270.1, read on the forward strand.
GTATTATCCCATCTGGTTTAAGTCTCATTATATATGCCCATTACATTATTTGAATTTCTGCAGCAATTTTGTGCTGACAGTTTTGCTGACTAATAAATATGTTAATTTGCCATGAGTCATCATGCTCTTCCTATTATTTCAATAACATCATGCAATGTGCTATTATAGATAGCACATTGCATGATGTTATTGAAATCTTCACACATACAGCTTTTCACTGATGTTCACTATAAGTTAGGCTTATAATTTTAATATCCTGCCATTCTAGGCTTAAAATTTTTAAATTACCTTACTGATTGTGTTAGAGGTTGAATTTGTAGCAATCCATTTCAACTCAGAAAATTGCTGAGTCAAAAAAATGAAAATAATAATGTATAAAAGAGGAAGTATCCTATCTTAGTTCAAGATACTATTCTGCTACTATGCATTCCAAGTTTCTTTATGTGATTTCTCAGCTGTTACTTGGTACCTCTCTGGTGTTTGCATAGAGATCAGAGTGGAGAGACAGTGTCAAGAATGTTAAATGAAGAAAATCAGTAGCACCAAAAATGACCATCAATTTATAATCAGCAAATTAGAGCTCTGCACACAGTGAAAGTGACAGAGGGAAGCAGGTAGTGCTGCAATGTACACACCAAGGTTATGCTCTGACAAGTGGCACCAGCCAGGACTCCCATTAATTAGGTACTCTTAGAAGAAGCTGCAAACACAGAACTCATTTTGTGATCACTATTCACTAGCCAGCAGAATGGAATTGTCTCATTTGTTTTCAGACATCAACTCACCTGATCTTTGAACCTAAAACTGCTGTTGTTAATAACACCTGCTATTGTACTCTGCTAATGCCCAATTGAAGCAGACCCATTTGAAATACATGCTCTGCAAATACCCTGCTGGAAGTAACCTTTTCCCAAAATAGCCTGCAGCCTAATTTGAAATTAATTCAATCAGTGTGCAAGAATGAGGGAGGAAGAGATACCTTAAATGTTTCTTAATTACTTAAATGAAGTAACACATTATTCAAAGCAGTTGAAAGGTAAAAGAGAAGTCACTTTAATCTATAAACTTGTTTTAAATAATAGCTATTGAAAGAAAGTGTGCAATAGGGTCAGAAAAGTTATGCAAGTTAAACTCATAATGAACTGAAAAAAGTGCTTTTGATTGGAAACTTTCAGTGAGCTTGGGAAGTTGCAGAAATCACCATAAACTTAATAAGAATGTTTTTGAGGTGACAAAAATAATGTCTTCTATAATAAGCCCATGACTTGATTTGATACCTGTGTGGACATTGTTTCTCTGGGGAATATTTTGTTCAGTCTTTGCTTTTTCACTTCATCCTGAAATGCTTCTACATAGCCCTTTATATTGTCTTGGAATCTGAACAGTTGTAGTACATCAACATTTGAGTCTGCACTGTGTAAGTGTTGCAATGCTCTGACACTAGAAATTTTTGAGGTTAAGCTATAAGATTTTCAAGACTTTTTTTTTTTTGGTTAGTTGGGGTTTTTTGGGGGGTTTTTATTTTGTTTCGTTTATTTATTTGGGGTTTTTTGTTTTGGGTTGGTTGTTTGGTTGGTTTTTTGGGGGGGGGGGAAGTGTTGGGGCTTTTTTTTTGTTGCCAAGGACACATAGGTACCTCAAGTTTGTCTTCTGACACCAGATGTGAGGTAAAAACATAACAAGAATATCTATGTATGCATGTGTACAAAAGCATGTGTCTATATTTATTTTTTCATATTTGTATGAAGAATAATGACAGTTTAAAAGACATTTTAATAGATCCTGCATTTCCTGCTAACACGAAATGAAAAAGTAAGACAGAATTGCGTCTTGCAGATTTTCCCAAACTATTTCTTCTTTCTGCTCTCTCTCTTTAAATTTCCTGTGAAATTTAGTTCAAATTAGAGCATCTCAATTCTCCTCAGGCTAATTGTCTTCCTAGCTCTTCAGTAAATAACATCTTAGGAGAGGATAACAGCTGGGAGAGTGGTTAGGAGTTGTCTTAATCACCAGACAAAAATCCCTCTTCCAGCTTTGATGCCTGTGGGTAACTGGGAGCTCTTTTATTTACATTAAATTTGCACGACTTTCTACTGCCTTTTTCAAGTCCTTTCTTCTTGCAGCCTTTGCTTCTGCTTTCCTCCCAAATTTCCTGCAGGTTGGCAAGATACAACCATAAGATTTTAATTGTATTAATTGTATTCTTGTTACTTATGAGTTCAGCCATATCTGGATAGTGCAGAGAAACTTGAAATGTCAGAATATTGCTAATGATAGAGAAAGAGCAATGTAGAGATTATTTTAAGCTAAGTTAATGGCAAAATGAAAACTAACAGCTTGAAAAAACATAGTTGAAGAAAATGAGTGAGTTTTCCTAAGGAAATATTTGAGACCTTTTTTCTTCAACTGCACAATCTTTCCTTCTTACTGCTTGTAGAAAGGCTGAGGGAGGGCACAGAGAATGCTGTTCAAACTGGCAGTATGCACAGGAAGTAACAAAATTGCTAATAAACCCATTGTTTTACCACAAGTTGAAAAAAATAAGTCTGGTATTTGGTTCAATGATTCATTTTATGAACACTGAGGCAGACAGACAGAGAGGTAAACCACTCCAAAGCCAGAGCTTGGCAGGATATAATGGCACAGGAACTGGCATTCTGAGTGTTTGGTTTGGCTAAGTCCTGCACCCCTAGATGAACGGGGAGGGCTTTCTGCTCTTCCCCCACCTCAGGATGTCTTACATGCTATTGTTTCTTTCAAGATTCATATGTACTAAAGACATGTTCATTGTAATTTTTCAAATACCCTGTTGGTAAATGACCTTTGCAGTATGGCATATTTCCCACTTTTCTGATGCTTATTTCCTAACTTAATTGTTTTGTTCTGCACATCCTGTTGTTTCCTTCTTTTCATCTATCTTCAAACCAAATTATAATGCACATAGAAAAGTGGTATTTTTGAACTGAGAAACAATTAACCTCATATGGGCTCTAGTGCTTACAGGATAGCAGACATCCTGCTGCATGTCTACAGATGGCTCTCATTTGGATTCACATACAGCATACTGGATTTGGACATCCTGCACTCTCTGTTACTGGCCTTGGAAAAATTAAAATGTTTGTCTTTTGTGCTGGCACTGGTTACAGCTGTTAGGATGGTCAGTGTGTTGAATAAATTAATGAGAAAAGAACAGAATAACCATAAATTTAGAAAATCTGTGTGGTCAAAGTTGATAGCTAGATTGTCCTGGACTCCTTCTTTAGGACAAAAGAAGGGGCTTGGACATCTTAGGCATGTGTACACACAGACAGCCACAACAAGTTCAGAAGGATCCCTCGGAATGAATGCCACCCCTGCAAAAGAGAAAAGCTGTGAAGATGCTACAAAGCCAACACTACCTTGTTACTGTGCAGGAGAAGACTGTACATCACATATCTTCAGAGGGTGGCAAACCTGCCAGTCTAATTTACATTTCTGCCCTTTTCAGGTTTCTGCTGTAGTGTAGTCCGCTCCTCATTACACAGTGCAAGCCAAGGCTAGAAGTGACAACCGTGAATATTGGCATGCCTCAGAGAGGGGGAGTGAAGCATGAAAGACAAGATAACTCTTGCATTTAGAGTGGAACAATTTTTATATGGCACTGAGGGAAAATGCTGTAACTGGAGACTGAATTAAGGCATAGATTCAGTGTCTGTTTGTATGTTTGTTTTAAATCAGCAAAACCAGTAAAATAGAAGTTTTTCTAAGGAACAAAACATTTTATTTCTTTTTACATTAAAATATTTCATTTTTGAAGCATAGAAGCATTAATGCAGCATTCAAAGATTGAAATAATATTTTAATTTTGATTAATCATTTATATATTTCAGATTTACATGTATAAAGTAGAAGATAAGAAGACAAGATATTTAAATATTCCTGAAATATTCCAAAGATGTCCTGAAATTTCCAGTGGTTTTTTTTGTATTTATTTGATCAACACCTTGAAAATTTCAGTCTGAAATTGTCAATTTCTGTCTTCCTCTCCTACTCCTCCTTTTTGCAAATTTCTTGGTTTTGGTAAAACACCCAAACAGTCCATTTTTACTACTGATAGCTTTGGTAAATTGAAAACAGAACTGAAATATCACCAGCATTAGAAAGAGAGAGATTAGTATGTTAATATTGTAAAATCTCTTTCCTCATCAAACTGCCAAACACTTAATTAATTTTTATAGAAAAATGTTAAAACAAAGCAGAAGTTAATCTTTACTTTCTTTGACTCAAGCACAGTAGGAAAAAATTACTGCCTGGTCCATCTAAACAGACCACCTAAAGACATCAGTCTCTGGTTCACAGCAAGGGCAGCAACAGGATGTTCCTCAGCAGTTCTCTGCTGACATTTGCCTCAGCTTCTCCTTCGTGCTGATTTCATCCTATGCCAGTCAGAATTTTAGCTTTTGCAGGTGTTCATATGTAACTACTTTTTAAAAAGATCATGCAAATAATATCTGCTTACCAGAGTTATCAGCCATTTAGGAGAATGTAATTAGTTATGATTCACAGAAAAACCAAAATAAGCTCAGCTGTTTCCAGTACAAGATGAACTAACTGCTCCACACATTCAAAAGAGTCCTAGACATTCACAAAGATTGTACATCTTTTAAATTTGCCAAAGTTACAACATGATATGTAATTTTTCTTAAAAGGAGGAAATAGTCCTCTAATAGATGCCTCTGTTGACAAAATTCTACATGGCAGAATGTGTCTTGGAACAATTCTCTAGTGAAACCTCAGTAATTTCAGAATGTGATTCCCTGCTTCCGTTTTGTTGTAAATATTCTTCCCAGTGACAGACTGTTGCTCACCTTTATCCAGATGAAAAGTCTACTGGTTAGTTCCACAAAGATTACAAAATTCCTATCTCTACCATCCTTTTAGAGCTTCGGGAGATGCCCTTATTCCCTTTTTCCACAGCCCCAGCTTGCTACTGGTCAAATACATGCCCTTCAGATATAACCATCTGCCAGAAAAATCTCTTTTAAATTTTTAGACCAGACACTAAAATGATACTCCCTACCTCTTCCCTCCACATCAACACGAAGGCAAAACAGCAATTAAGGCTTGTCAGGTCCTACCTTTCAAGCATCTGTTATTAAGCTGGGAACAAACAGACCTATTTTCTATTCACGTAGCAATTGCAGGCAGCAGTCAGGGTTCATACTATTAGATCAATCGCCTGCAGCTTGTCACCTGCTCAGAGTTTAAATGAGCACAGCTGTCTGTCTCAAAAGGATCATAAGGATATTTTGCTAGCCTCTTTTTCTGATAAGCCACTATTTTTCTCCCATTTTTTTTCTTCTAGTGGAGTGCTTGTCCAATTCATTTTCTCCTATCTTTTCTCTGGCTTTTGCAAAATTAGTCAGCGGTCTTTCTAGAAACGTGTTGGTCAGAAACTAAGGAGCAAGAACTCAATATTCATTCAGCTATCAGGCTCCTACTTGCCCTTCCTATCACGTTTTTTCATACTTCAGCTTATGTGCTGAGACAAAAGAGTGCATGGCAGATAGATTGAGGCAGGCACATAACAACACACACAAGATGGTGCTCTGTCTGCCCCCACCACCTCGTCTTCATTTTTTCCCTCTGCACATGCCAGCACACCCCCCATCCCAAAACAAAACCTCCTCAGTTAGGTTCAGCAACGCCTCTGTAAAATTGTATGAGCCAGTGCTGCCTTCTCTTGAACCTTGAAGGCTGTTCTGGTGTTATTAAAGGGGAATTTGAAAAAAAAGCTGTGAGCCTTTGTAGAAGTACAAAATTGTTTTTGCGAAATTATGCCTTACTCAGTTCTTTGAAAAGCCCTTTGCTTATCCACAGACTCCTGGGTATTTCTCAGCTTTTGTTTATGTGTTTTATTCTAAAATTAATGGTAACATTTTTTTAAAAAAAGACATATTAATGTTGTTTATTGAACTTACTATCAAAATAAAAATTTTTTTTTTTTACAAACTTATTTAAAAATTTTTATTCCTATACATTATTCTATCCTACACAATTATTTACTTTTATTCCTTTTAAAAATTTCATAAACCAAATGGGTTATAGCATAATAGCTTTTTCCTCCTTGCAAAATGAAATATATTAAATTCCACTTTAAGTTAAATCATATCTCAGCAGATCTTTGATCTCTTTCCTATTTTTCCTGTAATTTGTTGATTGATAAAGATCATTTCTCAGTTTATGCAATGTCTTCTATTCCCGTCCTTTGAGTCAGACTAAGATGTAAGTGGAAATGCTTCAGTAAATAGCAGTATACTCTCCTTATGAGGTAGATGCAAACACAAAGACATCTTTGACGATAGAAGTAAAAAAACCACAAAAAACTCCAAAAATTTGTCTTTTTTTAGCATCTGATACAAAAAATGTATGTAGCAGACTTAAAGCTCTTCAGAGTTCTGATCTGAGTGCAGATAGGTTCAGCACCTTCCTCCATTCAGGTTCTTAGCTGAGCTAACTACAGCTTAGTTCAGAGGTGAATAGAAATTGCTTGTTTGTACAGCTCTCCAGCCTTTGGCTAAAACAGAACCTTTATTTTTACTTTTGCAACAATTCATTTTTTATTTTGTTTTACCTAACTTTGTCCAATACTAAAAGGAAGATATAATGCCCTCCAATTTTGTGTAATTATGGTGGTGTCTGTCCTCAAAAGTAAATTGACTTCCATCTTTACAAAATTGACTCATTTTAAAGTGTTTCAGTTCCAAAGAGAGTGTGATTTGCTTTGTAACACGAGTCCTTTTGCGATTTTTGCCATTACTGGTACTGTTTTATTTCTTGCTTAACATTGTGATCTGATGGAACTCACCTGTATAATATTTTTTTTCAAAAATTCTATTTTGATTTAATGAGACTGTTTTTCTAGCATTTCTCTTTGAAATGCCTACCTTAAAAACACCAACTAATTTGAAGAAATTATATTTTCTCAGCCTCTGCAGTAATTGAAACCAGTATTTTTGATAAGTGTGAACAACCTTCACAGGAATTACTAAGATTATAATTGTTTTAATTGTTAATTATAATGTTTGTCATAAGAACAAGCAGCTATGTATGCTTACTTTGTGATGGTTTTGTGTAATAAATGCATGATATAATACAGTTGTCCGTTCAAAAATATGTAAATTGATGGTGGCCATAACGATACCTTTATTGCTGCAATCTATTTATTAAAAAATGTATTAGAGGAACTACTATATTAGTCATTGTTAGTATTTAAATAAATTTAAAAAATGTCAAACATTTTTATGGTATCCCTAAAATTAAAGAAAGGCACTGACACTGACACTTCCCATTTGTTTTTGACTTCTGTCTGCTGCAGTCTGTGAAATTTCTGAAGTTAGTATAGCAGCAGAATAGTTCATAGTCAGCTACTTGTTTTAATTTTTTCTTAAAGCAAAGAATGTAATATTGTACAAATCTGTCCTAGGGAAAGAGGTTTCATGATTCCTTTTCTTATGCCATGCTGTTCATAAGATATTTGCTTACGTTGTATTTTCCTTTTACTTTGTCAAAGATTACATGATATTTAAATGGGCATCAGAACCTGAGATCCTGATTCAATTTCAGACATTGTAGCTGAAATTGAGTATGTGGTTTAGGAGTGATTTTGGTCGTTCTAGATTGAAGTTGGAATAGATTGTCTTGGTGATCTTTTCCAGTTTGATGATTCTGTGATTCTGTTAAACCTGCAGAGACCACTCAGAGAAAAGGAAAAAAAAAAAAGAAAGAAGAAAGAGTTTTACAAGCAGTCTGGTAACCTGCCTGACAGATTATCTACATTTATATGAGTAAAAAGTAAACTGGACATGAAATGTAAAGACAGGACTTTGGAGACACAGTTCATGTCTTTAAATAATTGGTGCAGTGAGCTGCCAGGTTATTCAGGACTGGCTCAAGTACAATCCTCAAGTTTGAATATATTAAGTAATCAGTCACAAGGACCTGTGTGACTAATATTTTCTCCTGTAAAATTTAGGAACACAAACCTTACTTGTAATGAAATGTGATGAAGTGGGACTTTCTTGGAACTTCATTTTTGCCTGGATAGATCAACAGTAGCCAGGAAATTAGATGTCTCTGATTAAAAGAAAAACCAATTTGATGACCATGACCACAAAAATCCCTGTCATAGCTATTCTGTGCATGTTAAAGGGATTTCTAACAAAATAAATGTAAAAAATTTTAAAAAAATCTAATTGGCTTTCTAAATGCTAACTTTCAGAACAGAGGTAGAGGAAACGCTGACTAGAAAAGATCAGACCAAATGATTACCAGAAGTATCTTGGGCCTTTTTCCATGACTGTGACAGATTTCCTCAGATTTCTGCTGATAAACCTAACAGACTATTTTTCCTTGTTTGAATAAATTACCTCTTGAGCTGGCAAGCGTGTTTCTAATAATGTCCTTAAATTTAGTTTCTGCTAGATATGCAAATATAGTCACAGTTTCAAAAGAGTTGAAACTTATGTCTCAACATGGTGATTCTGCCTTTGATTTTTTAGCAGTGTTGATACTACACTATTAATTGAACTTTTTTGACTTTGAAATTGAGGAATCTAATGAGTGTTTAAGCTACTACTTCTTGCCTTTTAAAAGTGGGCTTGCTTTCTACTTCTGGAACCTGAGCTTGTTTCCATGCAAGAACAACATTTTCTTATATTGAAAAGACAAAATAAACCATACTGAAGTTGTAGGGGAGAGCTTTCATAAGGAAGGAAGGGAAATAGGTTGGAAAAATTAGGTCACGGTAGTAGTGGGAGCTTCTGGTATATGGTAGTTACCAGAAGGGTTGCACTTCCTCTCACCTAAGTTCAGATGAATAGTACTTTTACAGCAGTGTTTCAGGATTCCAAAAGTAAAATAAAATATAATTACTTTTCATTCAGTTCAATCTTCAGAGAAATAAAGACAAGAGTAAATATCAGATAAGAATCTTCCATCTCTCCAATTTCTCTGATTTTTATTAAAATAAATGTTAGTTTAATGAATTTATTTTGAGCATTACTTGCTTCTATATAAAGACACTATTTACAACATTTTTCAGTAGGTGTCCTGTCTGACATTTTTGTATAGTGTCTCCCAGGAATAATAAAATCTCTTCCATGCCTGTAGGCTCCATTATCTACCTTACTTTTCCCCTCACTTGGAATAACTACCTTGGGTGACTCACGAGGTCTTAATAATACTGAAAGTTAAGAGAGCCTGTATTAAAATGTAGTGACCCTCAACCTCTCTGCTTGGCCAAGTGACAGCAATAATAATCAGTTACATGGAAAGCATTATTACTGATTTTCATCTCCTGCTAGCTTACATTTGGTTTCAGAAAGGCTGAAAAATTAGTGCCAAACCCAATCCTTGGCTCGTGTCCTCTCCTGACATGATGCTTCACTTGAGGTTAAAGAGTAGACCTGTTCAAATCAGATCCAAATTCAGCTGGCCCTTGCAGCAAATCCTGAGCAAATTCTCAGGTCATTGGTAGGGGCAGACACCTGACTGTTGGAGAATTGCACCAGAGCAGCTGCTGGGTGGCATCACGCCCAGAGAACAAATGTCACATTGAGATGACAGGTGCCTCCAGCAGACAGCAGCAGTGAGGGGCAGCTGTGGCTTACTGATGTGAAGTGTGATGGCATGGATACACCTCACTGGAACAGCTAACACAGATCTCTGCATCCCCAAATCTGGAAAGCTATTCATGTCTGGTCTCGTTGAAATAGGTGAGGATCAATTTCCTGTGTCCTTAAATATCTTGTGCATCAGAAAGTATAGAAGTGGTAGCTTCAGATAGTGTCCTAGTTTTGGCTGGGATAAAGCTCTTCATTTTCTTCCTAGTACCTAATATTCTTCCTACTTCCTTGTACCTGGTACAGTGCTGTGTTTTGAATAATGTTGATAATGCAGTGATGCTATGGTTGTTGCTAAGTAATGCTTACTGTAAATCAAGGACTTTTCAGTTTCTCATGTTTTGCCAATGAGAAGGTGCACAAGAAACTGAGAGGGAGCATGGCCTGGACAGCTGACCTGAGCTGAACAAAGGGATTTTCCAGACCAAAAATCACCATTCTCATTATATAAATTGGAGAAGCTCTTTGGCTGGAGCCAGTTGGCTGAGTTAGTGGGTGGTAAGCCATGGTACTGTGCATCACCAGTCTCTCTCTCTCTCTCTCTCTCCCATTATTAAAATATTTTTAAGTTTTTTAATTATTAAATTCATCTTAATTCAACACAAATGTTGCTTAGTTGCCAGCTGGGGTTGGACAACAACAGGTGGATGCAGATGCAGTGAAGTTATCTTTGCCAACAGATTAACAATTTCCCTGATGACATTAAGAAAACTCAATGCAATATGCATATATTGGATTGCTTTTAGTTTGTAATTAAAACAATGCCATTTTGATTTCCACTTTTCTCTGAGATAAGCTTTTTATTCCAATTCATCTCAGGTTTAACACTGTGGAAATTCCTTAAATTAGAAGCATTTGTTTTTGGTGAAAATTAACTGCATTCTAAAATAGCTTGATATTGTAGAAATTAGGTTTTTGAGATCAGAAAAAAAAAAAAGAGTATATGCAAAGGACATTTTTCTCAGGCAGATCATTAGTATAGAGCTGTTCTGCAAGTTACAATACATGGTAATAACCAGTCTCCAGAGCTTTACCTTATTTAAATTGGTCACCTACTAAAGGGTCTGGGCTGGATTTGTGGAGCATATTAGGTGAATAACACAGTATTGCTTTATGGCAAATGCATTTTTTAGCTGCTATAGGGTATATTACATATAATTCTTTGGTGCTGACTTATGGGCTTGACAACACACATCAGGCTGTTTAAATCATTAGAGTGTTATTTTTCTTCCCCGGAGGAATCATAATGGGAAGCCCTGCTAACCTGTCAGCTCTACTTTGCTCTCCTTTCCCCCTTTGTTGTAGGAAACCTTAAATATGTAGGTGGGATTCCTGGAGCTTGGCTGGCTTCAGAACAGCCTGGGGACTGATTTGGTTGAGCTGCCCAAAGCCTGTAAATTCTGGATGATTGGATGGAAACAGGAGGCCAAGTTCAAGGGTAGAAAGCTGGGTGAAATAGTCTGATGATTTGTGTATTCAAGGCTTTCAGGTGGAATGTTTTCCCTGTCAGTCATAAAAAGTAAGGGGAGGTGTGATGTCTCAATGCTACATCTGTTAAAAAAAAAAAAAATGGAGAAAAGGCTAACTCCAGTTTGGGAGGAGAATTTAGACTGAATTGTGCATTGTTGCAGTGGAGGCTGACTTTTGGGATGCTGCCAGGGGAGGAGGAATTTTTTTGCATCGCCATAATGCTATGCATAACTGTAAGGATAAACCTTATCCTTATATTAAGACTGGGAAGGCTGAAGAAAACTGTAGAGAGTATTGGCGTTGGAAGGCAGTGAGATAAAAAAGGAAAATCCAGACTCCCATAAAATGAAGTCAGATTCAGGGCTTTCCTGGAAAATAGAAATACCCCTAAACATACAGATTCAGAAGTATTGGAGCAAGAAACCCTTGAGACTACGAATATGTTCCAAAATCCACCAACCTATTTCTTGTACTATAAAAGCAGCATAAAAACACTGGATATTGCTGTTTATATTAATTGTGCATTTGAGTCTGTTGTGAAATTTCATGTGAGGAGATGACACTGGAAACTTTTACTTTATCTGCATTTTCAGTCTATTATTCATGTTCAAACATAAAACAACTTCAATCAAAGGGCCATCAGATGAACAAGGCACAGAAAAGACAACTGCTCTCCAGTGACATCTCTTTAATCTCATTCACTGCAGACTGTTTTTCACTCTGTCTGGAATAGGTTAAAATAGAAAAAACCCTGAACCCTTTAAAAAATTTTATGTTTTTTAAAGTTTGTCTTGTTCCTCAGGGTTTAAATTATAGAGTTATGATATTTTTTCTTGACATCATTAAAACAAATAATATGGATATTTTCTGCTTGTTTCTTTGATTTTCCTTTAGGCTACTGAGCACAGTATTCTAACTGCTTTCTAAATTGCTTTTCCCTTTTGTGTTTTCTTTTTACTTTTTCCCTTGATTTTCTTTGTGTGTGCTGCTCTGTAACTTTTGCTAAATATTATTAGATTCTAAAAAATTCTTGAGAGACAGAGTTAAATGTAATTTTTTTCTAAGATCTTCTAAGCAGGGGCAAAATAATAAAATTCAGTGACTCCAGATGTCTGTCATTTCTCAGATGTATGAAGTCTTCTTTTCCTCATGCAACAGGCGTGTTCTAGCATTCTGCAAAAGGCAGAGAGATCTTCTTCCGTTGTTTGCAGGCCTGATTTGACTGATGAATGAAACTGTGAGCTGCAGTTGTTGTCTAGGCTTATACACATGATGGGTAGCCCAGTCATCTTTAAATGCTGAAGACAAAAGACAAGTTGAACTTTCCTTGATACTGTAAGAAGTGTCAAATTTGAGTTCCACAAACCCCATTTATAAATTTAGCATCCTGTGTTGCTGAAGAGTCATGAAATTTTGTGACTTTATGTGGATGATTTTGAAGTATGTTATCAAGAGCTTCTTTAAATTAATTTAAAATGGGCTTAGATCTCAGGGAAAGTTGAATCAACTTTTTGCAGTACTAATTGAGGACTTTAAATAGAATCTTGATTTCAAATGAGCTAAATAGATGTTTTAAAAAGGTCCCCTTTTTCCTGAGCATGGAAGCCTTTAAAATATTTAGTAAGCAATGTAATTTTCAAACCCCTTGAAATTAGCATGAGAACTGCTCTTAGAGACTATTTCATTACAAAATTTTATTTTTTTTCTTATTTAATGAACAGTATATACACAATTGAGATTACTTCTCCCATGCTTTCCCTCAGTTTTTGTATGCAGATGTGCAGACACTGATTCTTACTGTCTACATTCATACATGCAAATCCATGCTCAAACAGATCAAGTCTGATAAAACTTGTTTAAATTAAATCAGTCCTTTGCATATTTATTTCTACCAATACTGAAGCTAGATTTTCAAGTTCTGAAACACAGAACTTCCCTTTTCTTCTCAAGCATGTCCAATTTATAATTTGTGCATATTTCTGCAATTATGGGAACCAGCAAGAATTTGAAATATACTGTATCATTTTCTGCCAAATTTTGCTGGTTCTGGCACTTTGTATGAGCTTGGGATAAAAATTCATATTTGGAGATTTAAACAATACAGGGATTTCCCAGTGTTGTAGCTTTTTGATGAATACTTCATAGCTATTAGTTGTTCTGCTGTAGAGTATGAAAAATTACTTCTTACTTACAAGAAAGATGCCAAAAGGCTGTTACTGCTATAGTTTCTGTGACAATATATGCTGTCAGTATACTCTAGCGTCACTAACATTTCCAGGGTGTTTAGCTTACCTTTTGCTATCAAAGGTGTTCATTGAAATCAATGCTTCCATGTGCATTTGTATAGGCAGGGGAATTGTGCTAATTAATGACACATTTTCTGTAATTTTTTTTTATAACTGTGTAGGTGGAGAGTCTCAGTAACGAAAGTGAGAAATACATGGGAAAACAGAGAAAATTATGCTTGCCATCACTGCAGACCTGGAAGGGTGATCTTTGTGGAGTTCCTACAAGTAGCCAAGTGTAACCCCCTCCTAAGGGCTTGGCTGCTGATGCTCAAGACCAGTTTTGCTACCACATAACTTTTCTGGCTTGACAGATCCATCTTTTCTGGACAGACTCCCTGACTCCACCTGGGACCTCCATTGTTGCTTCAGACCTATCTGACTGTCTGGGCTGTGGCCAGCTCTGGTCTTCATCACCAGATCTCCACTGCTCTCCTTGTCTTGAAAATTACCAAGTCTTCCTACAGAAATTTTATAATTATTACAGAAATTTTATAATTATTATTCATTTTGAAGATGTATCAGGACTCTAGTTTGTATCTCTATGAGAATATGGTAGTGGACAGATAATATTAGACAGTTTTGGAATAAGAAAATTAAACTAGTCCTTTGTCTTCAGGTTATTATACCCAAACCAGAGTCCATATTGCCTACATTCTCCACTGATCTGTTACATTAATTTCGACATCCTAGATTGCTTGGAGGTGAGGTACTTTAAGTATTATTCTTGATAGTACGGTAAGAACATATTCTGTCAGTCTGCAATGGCTGTAGGTGTCACACAATTGCCATATAAAATTGCAGGCAGGTTGACTGCATTATCCACCTATTTGTCACATTTGAATTGCAAAGTTAAGACAAGCCCTAGCCCTGAGGCCTTGTATAACTATTACAGAGCCTGTGGCCTGTTCTTAACAATGACAATAATGTATTTACTGGGTTACAAGAGTGTATAGCCTTAAATCTAAGCCAACAATATGCATTAAAATCCAAGTATCTAAGGAAAGCAGATGTATCTACAGGGAGGCCTCTTTTATTCAGGTTTACTCTTATCTCATGCTTTGCTGCTCAAGAAGAAATCTGCTGTTGGTACAAACCAGCTAGATAATTTCTTTCTGACCACTTTGATTCTTCTAGAAGCTTGTGGAGATCCAGGCTATTTGCTACCTGTCTGTGTAAGGCTGAAGGAAGATGAAAAAATGATTTATGAGCTGGTTTTTCAGATCAGCTGATTCTTCTGTCCACTAACATGAATGATGATGATTGTCTCCATGAGAAGGTAGAACTCCAGTGCCTGAAAAGGACCCATAGCAAAGACAGTTTTTTCTTCCATTTTATTCAGAATATGAGACATTTATAGGATGTGATAAATGTTTATTCTCTATGAAAGGTAGAAAAGAGAGCCTTTTGTTTGTCCTCTTCTGACTGCATTTTCATATTCTTCTTGGTTTCTCTTTTCAGAACACAACTGGGCTTGGGCTAGAAAGGAGGAAAAAAGGAAGGAAAACCACTGCAGGAAGAATCCTTTCAAGATGGTCCTTTTCACTATTGCACTTACTTTTTGTGAAATACCACTTGATTTTTTTTTTTGAAAAATGAATGTTAAAGGCCAGAAGCTCAGTTCATAAATGTCATAAATATTTCAGCAAATGCTTCCAAGTTGGCAATACTGGAATGTTTCTGAAATATTTTATAAGTCAAAAGACAAAAAAAAAGTAAAGTACCAGCAAAACTTCCCACTGCTATGATATTTTTACTGTTTACACTTGCCAATAAACTCTGTCTTTAATTTTGTTCCATTTCAGCCCAAACTCACAAGAAAACAAGCTGTGGTGAATCCTTGGATGGTTGGGCTGTGAAGATAGGAATATTCTTGAAATTCACAGGCTGTCAGTGGGCAATTTTGAAGCCTTTACTGTATCATTAGAACTCCCCATACGTTGATATGTCTGGAATTTGGACCATTAATCACTGGAGTTGTTGATAACATTACACCTTAGAACTACTCTAACACGTATGCCTTTTGCAATAAATAGCCTTTTGAATTATCTTCTTGAATTGTATTGCCATCTTTCTAGAATAAACACATCAATTTTTCTCACTATTGTACCTACAAGCTTGCAAAACCAGAGTAGAAGCAGTGTCATAATTTCAGCTAACACACAGGAATACACAACTGAAATAACTTAGTTTCCCTTCTCACTATGCCAGTGTTGTTCAGTTGTGGTGGAATAACCCTTTGTAGCACTGAATCCTCATAAATGGTAATGAGATGTTTAAAGAGGCTCAGTGAAGAAATATCTCATGGAAGAGGGAAGAATGGGGAAAGTGAAGAAGTTTAGCAGCTGTGATTAAAGTACAATCTTGACTTCTGGTGGGCAAGTTATGTATCACATTCAGGTTGTCAGGCCTGTCTGGCTGACCTGATGGTGGAACTGTCACAGCAGCTGCAAATGTGGAGGTGCTACATGGAAATCCTGGCATCAATGGGAAAAACTTCATGGTCTTACTGTTTTAGGAATCTCACAGATGCAAACTCAGAGGAAATTAAGCTCAAGATGTGAAAACTTAGTCCAAGATGCTTCCATTTGAAGAAGTTATTTATTCTTTAAAAGCCCAGTTGAATGTTACACAGTTTTGCAGATTGTTTTAGTAGAGCTAATATGCAAGAGAGGGGATGGGAATGATCTTCTTGTTAGCCAAAGAACATCAGTCAGGGATGTCAGTAATACATAAACTAAAGCAGCATGAAAGAAGAAAAAGTATAGGTAAAAAAGAGAGAGAAATTAATAAGAAAGCATATTTCTATTTTCATTCATTGCTGTTTTGTATCCTTCTTTTGGTAACGTTTTATTTTTGTAGGTCTCACTCTATTTCTGTGGCTTTCTATTTTTCATTATATGTTCATAGAATAGATGTTGGGTAGAATACTTGAAGCAAAATAAATGAAAACCAAATGTCACTTATTCTGGAATTATTAAAGACTTCCTTTTGACTCCAAGCTAATTCCTCCTTGTTTTGTTCACTAAATGTGGACAGAAAAGAAACAATCTTGAGGCAAAGGGAATATTTCAACAAGCAAATATATAACTATTGAAAATTTCAAAATATTCATTGCTTAGTTTTCAGTGTGTAGTGCTGAATCAAAGCTCTTCAAATTGATATCATTCATAGCAATCAAAGTAGAATCAGAGTTTAGTGAGTCTAAGAAATTGCCCTGATACAAATAGTTTCTGGAAGTATCAAGCCGGGAAACACAGAAAGAAGAAATAGAAGGAATGGTTGCACCAAAACAGTTCCCCACTGAATGCTATCTCTCTCTTCCCCTTCTCTCAATTCTTCATTTCTTCCCAGTGAAACCACTGTTGATGCTACCCACATCAGAAACAATTAAAATTATATGCTTTATTTAAATCATGTTTCTCGTTTGTAGTAGAGTTTCAGCTGTTAGGTTTCAGATGAAGTGAGATTAAAACAACATTTTATCTCTTTGCAATTAGATGAAAAGTCTTCCTTTGGAAGCCTGTGATTTCGAAAAGTACTTAGACCTAAAATACCCGGTATCAAATTCAATATGTGTTAGATTTAATACACATCAAGCCTAACATTTCAAAATGAAGCCAAGGAGAATACATTCAGGTCTGTAGTGTGCTGAAACTTCAATTACCAGGGTTAAAGATTTCGACTGCTTAGCCCCAAATGGTCACACATCTCTGAAACTCCCATGGTGATCAGGATATGAAGGGACTTAGTGCTGTTGCAAGGGGTGTTTCAAAATCCATTCCTCTAGAAACATAACCCCCCTCCATCCACTATATTCAGGCTCTATTTCTTCTGGTGCAGAACAGATTCTTTAAGCATAAGTCCATCATACAAGCATTTATATATTAACCTTTATAGATTAATCTTATAAACCACTGGAACTTGATCTGTTTTGGAGATCTTGCCCCAAATGCTACTGACAGATCTGGGGGTTGGAGATGAAACTCTAATAGGACAGGATTCCTGTTCCTCATCCTCCTGTAGAGGCTTGGCAGGGATTTGTGGGTCTTTAAATGTGCCCTCTCAGCAAAAGAAGAGAGATACTTTCTAGAGGCTGCCACCACTGTTCAGGTGGCTACTTCTCTTCAGCAGAAAAAGCAGTGGGGTGAATGGAAGCTTTCTGGCCACCTTGTCCTATGCATGGATTTCAAAATACGTCATGACTTTAATAACATCTGAGTATTACAAAAAGTAGTATGCAAAATGCACAGAAATATGTAAAGGTACTGAACTTGGCATGAGATTTTGCTGAAATACTTCAGCTGAAAATAGACTTTGCAATGTGATAGATGTGCTATATAAGGTTTTTGAGCTAAAAAGGGAAGATACTGGCTACACTAGTGGCTTTGCTTCATGAATATGCTAGGAAATCCAAGATTTCAGTCTCCCAGTTGCATAGATAAGTGGAAAGTTTTAAGTAAGACAAATAAACAATTTCATTCCATTCTGCATACCACTTTAAAGTACAGTAGCTTCAAATAATGAGTTAATAAAAAAAGCCATTGGCTGTGTTTCATGCAGTTCAAACATATAATTACTAGAACATTATAAACCTGCAGACAGTGGAGGTTCCTTTTATGAAACAGTCTTTTATCTAAAGTGGTTATGAACTGATCAATATATTTGTTATGAATAATCTCTTTTAGATCTTGGGCAAATGTGACTTAGGGGTTTTGACAGAAATGGAGCCAAGTGGTGCTTTATAAATTTGAACAATCTTATAGCTGGTTCAATGAGGTGAAGTCTGTAATTGACCTGTTGAGTAGAGAGAGGAATAACAAAAAATAAAGTAATGTTATAGTGTATGTTATTCATCATTTATTCCAATATCCTTGGAATTTTGGCTGATTTTTTATTGTGTGTATTTCTAGTATAAAAACATGTGGTGGTAGCTTTTCTTATAAGAAAGCTGCAATGAAGTTACAATAAACTTATTGTCATCCATTTTTGTGCAAAAACTATTGAGTATTAGATTTGTTCCATCTTTGACCTTAAAAATGCATGTTGCTTCCCAAATGACCGAAGAAAACACAGTTTCTGAAAAAAAAATAGGAATTCTGTGTCTCATCTGGTACAGCGCCAAGCACCTCCATCCCTCACTGAAGAAGGAGCCAAAGATGAAAATGTTTTATATCAATTAATTACCTACACATCATTGTCAGAGAGATCCTTGAATGTAAAGAGCTTGAATTATTAACCTACTATAATAGCTAATTTTTTTTATTATAAAATAAAAAAACTATTATTATTTCAAGTTTCTTTGTTTAGTAGGAGCTGCTGTCCTAACCAAGGTCCTCTTTGTTGCCACACTGTGTGGAGGGAGTATTAAGTATGCAAGACAGAAATTCAAAAGAACAAGATATTCAATGAAGGAAATGAACAAAATAGAACAAGATACAACTTTGGTGCTTTGGCAAAGATGAGAGAGAGAGAAACTGTATCTAAAACCCCCTCATCATAATAGTCAATAAAATAGGTATCTTGTTTTGCCTGTTCCGGTTTGAAACCATGTTATTCCCTATCTGCTGCTATTTTCTACAGCCTTCATTGATAAATCAGCAAAACATCATGTATTTTTTTGAAAGTCTCTTGACTTTCTCTATTTGCACTTTTTTAGAGCTGCACAAGTAATTATGTTTAGGCCAAAAAGGGTGAGTCTGCTCCTCAGAGCTTTGAACACAGGATGTTGGAATCTGAGACTCAAGTCCTTCTTGTAATACTCCTGAAATTATTTCTGCAGGTTGGGACTGTTCTAGGAAAAAAAAAAAAAATCCACCTGAGAACAGCCAACAATATGAGCTGAAGAAAACCTTCATTTAGGTATCACCTCCAAGTCAGGGATATTTGCAGACATCAGTCTGCTGTCAGCAGCCAGCACTCTGCAGATATTTCCATATAAATAACTTGCATTTCACTTGGGTGGATTAACTAGATTATTCTTGAAGGCATATAACCATCTCTGCTGATTTGAAAAAGGATTCATTATTTCTTTCAACAGTTGCTGCCTGTATCATCATTTGCATGTGTTTTATTCCAGAAGTCTGTCCCACTGATGCCTGGAATCCCCATACTAACAGACTGTGCATGCCAGGAATGATCCTATGTCACATCCTTGGTGAGTGAAAGAACTTATTAGCTCTGTTATAATAAGTTATTTGTTGTTATTAGCATATATCTTTTGCGATTCAGGCAGCAGACCAATAGGAACAAACCCTGTCAAATAAGCAGTAGGAATTACTGCACCTGATCCTCCTGTTTCACAGATTGGAAGTTGCAAGGAAGCTGCAGGTGTCTTAAGAACCTCTGTAGTTTCCAACATAAGTGCTGGGGAAAATGCATCTGCTGAAGATGAGATGGCTCTCAAAGTAAAATACGTAACATTTTTTGAGGAAGTATAAGTTTATTCAATACAGAAATCTGAACAAAGAAAAACTGGAACTGTGGGAGTGTGATTGGGAGTAAGATTAGAAAACATGGAAGTTATATTCACATTCCAACATAAATTATAGCAATCTGGAAATTATAGGCTTAAATGCAGTTGCTGCTTCCAGGATGGAATGCAATTCGCATGCAGGAAATCTATTCCATGGCCTGCAACCTTAAGCACATGCTAAGAGGGATGAAATGGAGGAGGGAGCAAAGTGGAGGCACCTTGGCCAGGCTCTGTTGAAATCCTTGCAAGGATGGGAACTCAGTGGTGCCTGCAGTCAAAAAGCTGCACAGCAGCGGCCACCCATGGAAGAGAGGAGAAGATGTTTTCTGCTGCTGAACCAGCAGCTGATGAGAAATTTCTTTCCTTGGGTGATCTTGGTCCTTTATAATATAATTGCAATACCAACACACACCTCCAGACAAAATTATCCACCTCCCAGGTAAGAAAATCCCACTGGGCATGCACCCCACATTTAATTGGCTATGTTTTTGAGAGTGAAGCAAGAGAATTTTATACCAATCAATAATAAAAGTATGTATGACCAGAGCCAAAAAATCTCCATCTAAATGTAAAGGCATAGTGTAAAAGTGAGTTAGGGATAGGGATAAGTTAGGGAGGACTCCATTGTAACTTTGGAGGTCAGCTGATTGGTTGAACTTGTCTTCTTCCACATCAAGACACCTATTGGGTAAGAACCATATTGTATGGGTGCTAAATTATTATCCTGATCTAGATTTCAGTAATGATTAGAGTTTGTCTGTATGTTGCTTTAAATTTGTCTTTGCAGTCCATCACTATTACTGTCAATCTTTAAACCTTAACCTGTCACAATTTCTTATTATCAGTGTGTTAAGTAATGAAGTGTGGAAGTTTGTGAAGTGTTTAGTGTGAGTCCTTCTAGGCCACCAGTTCTTGCTGGCAGTGGAGAACATACCTGACTAAGAGTGGGGAGGTGCAGGAGGGGCTCTCTCTTTCTGAATTGCACTAAGGGTTTCACCCCGATACGCTGTTGGTGCGTGTCCCTGAACAAGTCAAACTGCTCTTAGGTACAGAGGGCTGCTCACTGGGGCCCCTACAATGGAGCACTGACAGACTGCTTGGGCACGTTTTCAACCTTCTTGGGGCATTGACAGGCCAACCAAAACCAAAGTGTCCAAGGAAACCCTCCTTTCATGTGAAAAGGACACCTAATCTTGCAAGTCCTAGCCTTGGAAGTCCTAACAATTTCCAATGTGAGGAAGGAAGCAATGGTAGTCTTACTGTCCTGCAGACAGCAGAGCCTAAACCAAACACCAAGTTGTAGGTAATGATTCATTTCTAAATTCCAGTCTTCAAAAGAGGTCTACCTAAATGAAGGCTCAGTGAAAACTGAGGAAGAAAGTCAGAGCTTGGCTCATGGTGATGTTTATTCATCACTTATTACAATATCCTTTACACTCTTATTTCAAATGATTGCTGACTGTAGATAATTGTGTATCAAAAGTGTCCCTCTAAGCTGAAGGCTTTATTGCCAAGCCTAGAAGCTATGTAAAGACACAGAAGCGATTTATTTATATAAAACTGAAGTAAAAATCAGTGGTTCACTGTGTTTGTAATGAGTTATCAATATAAATTGTGTTCTCCTGTGCTGTGAGAAAAAAATTAATTCTGAGCAAATGTTATAAAGAAAGATATGATTATTTAGGCTTGAATTCAGTGGATTTTGGGTGGGTGTTTTGGGTAGTATACAAACTTTATTTAGGCTGTACTAATGAAGGCTGGGATATGATCCCTTATGATCCACATGGAACAGAATATTCTCTGATTTCTTGCCATGAATATTTGAAATTTTTTTTGTTTTGGGATTAGTAAAAAATATTTTCTATGAAAATTTTGTAAATCACACCCTTCAGTTAAATAGGTTTAGAGATCAGTGCTATGGCATTTACTGAATGTTGTAAATGACATGAATATGATACTGCTACAGAAAGAAAAAACCCTCTTGCCAAAAATGCTAAGCACCTAAATTTCCTTGTAAAAAAAATATTTCTCTTTCTTTCTGCACAGCAATAATCTCTCACTTTGTCATTGATCATTATTTTGATTGGCAATGTAATGCAAGTATCTTTTCCTACTTAACAGAAAATTTTTTATCAGAAAATGAGCCCTAATACTGCAAGATGATTTACAAAAGTGCAAACTTAAAGGTAGACCTTTAAACCTCTGGCTCCCTTACCAGAGCCAGAGAAGAGGACATATTATGCAAGGACAAAAGGGGTTATTTTGTAATTTTGGATTTAAATTAGGACTTATATTTGGTAGTTTTTATTATATGAACAGATGCAACTCACATGTCAAAAACTCTCAAGTATCTGTTCACTTTCTTCTCAAGACTTTCAAATCAGGTGTTTTTTAAAATTTTATTTTCTGGACAGATCCAATTGTTTTCAGATGGAATTTTGCTGGCACAATGCTTCAAAATTCTTATTGCAGACATACCTTTTCAATTTTCTATTGTATCTTTCAGAGGAAAATTAAGACAAAATGGTATCCATAATACAAATTAATAATTTTATAATACAATCTTTAAATACAGGAAAACATTGTATTTTGCTGCACAGTATATGTATGTGTACAAGCACACTCTTGTTAACTAAAAAAAAATTATTTTGCTCTTTAAATAAGTCAGAGAAACATCATGTTTTTTAGGTCAAATATTATATTTTCTGTCTAATTGCTTAAAATTTCCATTAAAGGGTCAAGAAGACTTGCAAAATTCAAGATGAGGAAGTCTAAGGATTTTCCTGTATATTTTTAAATATATGTATAATTTCGAAAGCATTTTAACTACTAGAAATATACTCACTATTAGGTACACTGTTTAGGAAAGTAAAGATAAGAATAATATTTTCTTGTTTATAAGTATGCATGTAGTCCTTTATAGCTGTGAATAAGGACTCAATTTTGAATTGTTCCACATAAGACATAAAAGGGAAAGAAAAGGGGAAGTGAAAGAAAAATCCTTCCTCTTTCTGGGCAAGCATTGCCCTGATCTATGATCCAGTCATATGGAATAAGGAACATCTTTTATCTTTTTTCGCCTTGCAGAAAATATATTAGGGACTGTGAAAACTGTTTCTGTATGGCTGATCCAGTATCCAGACGAACAGAGCTATCATGCTAGAAAAGTAATTTACCAATGGTGTTTCAAATGTTTTTCACATGCTTTAGTAGAAATTAGCTCACAGGAAACGGGTCTACCTTTCTTTCAATGAAAGTCCTTGGTTCTTTCTTATGATTTCTCATATCATTCTGAGAAAAATAGCTGTTTGCATTAATGACTTATTTTCCGAGGCTATTTTATAAGGTTGTTAGCCTAAGGTCGGAAAGTGTGAATTATCATTATTAAAGGGAACTCAGAAAGGAAAAATAACAGGTTTGCAATAAATCAACACAATTATAATCCATAAAAAACCAAAACAAAACAAAACAAAAACTTGTGAGTTTTAAGATTCATAGGGCAGGAGACCTTTTTAACTCAAAAATTCTTGACATCAAATGTTAATGTGCTGTTGTCCTCAACATGCATATGACCTATAGAGTAAAAGTTTTTCTCACATCCATAACGCAGAAATACATAGAGACGGTATATCATGCCCCGTAAAATATTGACTCATGTTTACTCCCTTTCCTTCAGTGCAATTTTCTATCTGCTATCCTGAAATGTAGAGTCTTCAAAAGACAGCCTTCTGGATCTGGAGAAACACAATAAATCACTTGCCCCCTTCCTTATGGCCCTTGATGACCAAAACTGGGAAACCTAAGTGTAACATGTGAATCAGAACTTTTGAACAGACTTAAATTATACTTAATCCCAGGAAAAGAAATTAATCTTATGAAATATGTCACAGCGCAACATCAAGTGGCAGGAGCAAATATGATTGTCTCTTATAGACTAGTGACTGTCTTATTAACTCTGTGTTTAAAAGTGCACATGCACAGGGAAACTCATTACTGTCAAGAGATACATGGACCAAGAAAAGCAAGCATTATTATCCCAGGGGTCATTGACAATAGCAGGAAATAGGATTATTGCTCAGAGGCGAGTGGACAGGAGGCCAGATAAATGTAATTTCAATAAGAATTGACTGGTGTAGAATTGATTTAATGACATTTAAAAGGGCATCCACTGTGTTAGTCTCTGTGGCTATCCTGTGTTCTTACTATAATATCAGTCTTTTGTTTCTTTCCCCAAGCACAATGTGTTATGGCATCCACAGATATTGGGGCCCTGTGAGAATGGTAGCAAAGTCCTCTCTTGCTGGGTACCTCAGAGGCTGCTGTGATTGCTCTCAAACTGTTTCTCGGCGTCCCTGACTCCCTGTTGTCAGGGACAGAAGGTGTATCCTTGCTCAGGATCTGGCAACCCATGACCCTGACACTGACACCTGTGACTACGAATACTCCCCAAAATCTATGATCCCCTTGATTCTAAAATTTGGATTGCATGGGTTAACTTTTCAAAAGCAAATATTAAACAAAAAAGCATATGCTGGTGATTCTACTTATGCTTTACTAGTATAATACATAGCAAAACACATCCAGGTACAATCTGCCAAAATAGGCAAAATATACTCAATATATTATTTTTCTCACTTCAATGCAGTTCAATTCAGGCCCTTTGAATTTACAGAGTCTTTCATTTTATGTCTCAATCCTGCATGCTCTTTCCTTTTTCCATGTTTGCCTTCAGTGTTCCCCCTTACATGGCAGCTAATTCTCTTGTCTCACCCTGCTCCCTTGGGGAGAAAGCTGATTGTGGTCTGCCTCTGTGTCTGTAGGATTCTGATTAATTTATTCATCAAAGATAGGAATACTATGTTCTGCATCTGCAGTTATGCACTTTCCACTGCATATTCCTTATTCTTTAAAGGAAACACGATCCAAGGTGTTTTTGTCAACAAGTTGCTATTGACACACCTTTTTGCTAGCATGGAAAGAGTGTGATGTTTTATTTCAGCATATGCTATAAATGGAACCAGTATCTTGGCTAAAATCTGACTTGTACAGTGTGTTTGACCAAGAAAAGATAATTGGTAGCCTGTGAAATATAACAGTGTTCTGCAGGTAAATACCATAATTTCCTTAAAGATAATTTTTAACAAGATTGCCAATACGCTACGTTATAAATGCTTCTGAAATGTCTGATTTCCCTCAGAATATGGGCATAGTCTGAAAATCTGTACATGAAAGAAGAGGCGTTCCATCTTATTTCTTTCTCTGGACCAGGCCCAGAGAATGAGCAGTATTGGAAGTGCTCCATCATTAACTAGGCTATGTACTGAAGTTAATGGATTTTATGAGCATGACAATTCCATATTTATTTGAGTACATTCAATTAACAAGTTAATTCTTAACTCGTTGGTCTGCTAACTAATTTCTGTCAATCTCCCAAGCAAGCTACTTTAGTGGATTTAATACATTTGTAAAATGGATCAATCATAGATTTGGCATAGAAATTTGAATGCATTTATAATGACACATGGCCATTAAAAAGAACCTACTACTAATTCTGTGGTACAGCCTGCTAAACCTATAGACCTTGCTAATTTTCGACAACTTACTTTATGTTCTGATGGGTTTGTGTCTGATGATGATTAATTCCACAGCAAAAGATTAGGCTCAGCTTTTGACAGTTATTGAAGAATATATGGAAAATAAAATGTGTTAATTAAATAAAATTCTCACATCCTCAAACATACTTTATTTCACATATAAGAAAAGGTATTAAATTACTCTATAGGCTGAGGGAGAGGATTTGCAACACCTTTTTTTAAAATTTTGGATTAGTATTAGTTGTCCCATTTTTGTCTAGGAAAAAAGTACATTTCTTTTCTAGTAGCTGGTACAGTGGTGTTTGGATTTCGTGTGAGAAAAACACTTGTAACACACTGTTGCTTTAGTTGTGTCTAATCAGTGCTTTCTCCAAGTCAAGGACTTTTCAGTGTCTCATGCATTGCTAGTAAGGGGCTGTGTAAAAAGCTCTGCAGGTGCATGGCCAAGACAGCTGACCCAAGCAGCACAAAGGAGTATTCCATGGCCTAGAATGCCATGCCCAGCATATAAACTGTGAGAGTTACACATCAGGGAGGGCTGATCGTGGGATGGTCTGGGTCTCCGTTAGCAGGTGGTGAACAATTTTATTGTGCATCCCTTGTTTTTCTTGTGTTCTGTTACTCTTTCTCCCTCTCCTTATCATTACTACTACTATTATTATATTTTGTTTCAATTATTAAACTGTTCTTATGTCAACTCATGAAGTTTACCTTTTCCTTTCAAATTCTCCTCCCTGCTATGGGGGCAGGAGGCAAGGGAAGTGAGCAAGCAGCTGCATAGTATTTAGTTGCTGTCTGAGGTTAAACCATGACAATAGTCTACAGCAACTTGAAATGTCCTAAAAATTAAAAGCCAATTTATTTAAGAAGATGATTTTCATGATAGTTTATAAAGTGTTTGCTTTGGGCAGTAATAGTAGATAAGGCAAAGCAGCTAATATTTTTTTAGATTAGGCTCAGATCAGCCTGAGAGACCACCCTTGAGTAATGTTACAAACAGGTGACAGCCGAGCCTGGGAAAGTTTCCTTAGGACTGGGAATGAACTAGAATTTAGAAAGTTAGGGTGGGAGTTGATATTACAGGGTATCACACTCTAAACTTGATCTACCATCCCTCTGCAGACTTTGTGGCACTAAGTAATAAGGAAAAATTAAAGGTTCAGATCCCTTTTGTTATGCTTGTGGTAAAACCCCCTTCTCTATGCTTAGAAAAAGACAGTAGGACTCCCCTCTTTGCAAGTAGAACTCCCCTTTTGGGTAAAGTAGTCTGTGATTATTTGTTTATGTCTGAGATTTGATTGCAATTATGGATCCTGAAAATAGAAAGAAACAAGTGAACACATGCAGTCTGGAGAAGCACCTAATCAGGGGACAATCAGTCACTGAGTATTTCTTTGTGATTCTAACTGCTGAAGCTTATTGTAAATGCTACCTCTGTTGAGTAAAAAAATAAAAATAAAGACAAAAATAGAGAATTATAAGTAGAAAACTTCAGTACCCCATGTCAGACAGTGTGGCCTGAATTCTGCACTTTCTTTTGCCAGTTTAAATGAAATACGGTTTACATCTGTAAAAACAGATGAGGAATCAAACATTTTCAGTGTGCATTTTGAAGAATCCCCTTTAGCCATACAGTTTATTTTTGAAGCTTAAGAAATTTTCTGACTCAAACATTTGTCCTTAATAGGAGTTTCTCACAGGGTGAGCTAAAATGCTATATTTATTTTAATGAGTCTTTTCCCATAATTGAATAAATCCTTCAGAATATGAAAGTATGTAACTGTTCAATATGGTAAGTATTAAAGATACATTGCCATTTTCCATTGTTTTATTTTTATGCAAGAAAAATGACCCAGTACTACATGGGTCTGTTAATCACTTGCCTCCTTGGGTGCTAACTGAATGCCCTGCTGTAATGGTACTGTAGCTTTTTCATAATTTAATTAAGTTTATCTGAGTTGATTTATTTTAGTGTTTTTTTTCAGTTTTGGTTGTACCTGACCTTATGTAACAAGGACCAGATTCTAACCTTGTTCATTGTCCTTCTGCACTGAAAGAGTTGTGTGAAGAGACTGCAAAGAAACAACTGAAAAGCAACTGGTGATTTTTTTGTCACAAGGATATATTGTTTCTCTAAGAAACGTGGATGAACGAATCAGTGTTAACTTGTTCAGTTGACTTCAGTCTGTGTGGGTTAGAGATGAAGGGCCTATGAATGGAATATGTTTCAATTAGATGCTAGCTTTCCCCTCATATAATTTATTACTGGTAACACCTTTTTTCCATTTAGATATATTCAGAATGAAATTTACAACCAGAAAAAGAGACGACACAATACTATTTAAAAAAATTTATTCCTGTATTTCTCAGTCTAGAAATATAAAATGACTTGTAATTTTGCAAAGAAATCAGTCCTTCTGAGATGAAAAACTAGTAGGGATATAGCAATTAAGGTTTTGAGTCAGTGGTTGTCTAAGTTGATTAAGAGTGCCCCAAAGCCATTGTAAAGGTAAATGTTCTGACATTTGTAATTGCTGAAATAGTACATAGGTCATTCTGACATCAATGTTAATGATAAGTTAGCAAAACATCATCATCTATAATCTTCATGCCATGGGATGTCCTAACTTCATATATTATCAGCTGGAGCAATGACTGAATAGAAGTCAGGTCAAGCAGTCCCTGGCTTGTTTAAGCATATGCACCATTCTCTAAAACAAATAGCAGGTGTTTCACTGAGATTATAGGGAAAAGAAATCTTTGTGTGCCTTATGGCTGATGTCTTCATTTCTGCTCCCAGAGGATGTATAAGTACAGCATCTTATCTGACATAAATTCAATTATGTGTAGGTCTGCCACAGAAGAATAACTCCTGAGTGTATACTAATTGACTGAATAGGAATCAGAGCATATAATGGGGCTTTTCCTCTGTTGAACCTGACACACACTAAGGGAATGCCACAGAGGAGAAAGGGAACTTTCAGAATTACAGAGCTCAAATACCTATGGATATGAAATCAAATATTAGATGGCTTAGTATTTTTTGTTATGGAATTACTATAAGGATTATACACATGCAAAGAGAAAGTGATATTGACAGGACTGTTAGAACTAAGCATGTACTTATGTGGCTTGCAGACTTTTCCCATCAACATGATCAATTCAGTGAAGGAGATTGAATTTCTCATCTTTTTGACTTCGTAAAATTCTAGCTCTGCTGTATGCACAAAACGTCAGTTCTCATTAGTCTGATGTTGCTTCCAGATAAGTACTTTGTGTCTCGTCAAAGAAAAGAGACTGTTAATAAATTATTAGAGTTAGCAAACAATGTAGACTTCTAATAAAGAACCACAACTCAGAGTAATTGTACAATCCATATTTTTCTTTGAAAACTATAAAAAATTAATTCTATACTATATTTCTATACACGTCTATATTTTTTTTTCTATAATGCATTCAAAACTAAAGCTTCACTAAAACTTTTTAAAATGTTGATGCTTGCATTGAAATTGAGCAGGATGAAAGTGTTCATCCTTTTAATATTTGAACCAAGTTTAAAATATGAAAAAGTAAAAGTGAAAAATGTTTTCTAGCAGTGAAGCTGCACGTTAAATTAATGTATCAATAGTTCTCCAGAAATAATTCCTAGTTAGGCAAAGCCTACAGGGTGCTTGTTCGAGACATTTATTGGAGGAGCTATCTGTTATCAGGGAGTGAAAACTGACTAGCAAAGAAGATGGAGATTAATTCAGACACAAAGTAATTTTTGCAGTCAAATATTTTTATGTTCAGGAGAAATGAAAAGGCATGGGGTTTATTAATTTCTATGACTACATATATGGTATAAAGTTCACAGATACAGAGAATTTGCATGTATCTAGAGTGCCATTTCTTTCTTTGTTATCCATTCTTTCATGATTTAGTCATATCGGCAACGCCGAAATTTTTATTGCTGAAAATTCCACAACAGTGTTAGAATTTATCAAGACATGTTCTAATCTTCTTGTGACAAAGAGAATTGAGTGTGGAGGTTTTTTTTCAAACACATCTACCTTCTGGAGAAATGAATATGGAAAGCCTATTAATGTATACTTCAGTTCCCATAAGCTACTCTGCAGCATAACGTGAGTTGTTACAATAAAGCATCATGAAAGGCAACGAATAGCTGGGGAAAATGTTCAGACTGGATTGAGTCTAGTGGGACCTTCCAGAAATTCACCCTTGCAGGCCTGTTTTTCTTTTTAAAGTTTAGATTTCTTTTTCCTGCCACTCCTTCTAGTAATATTTGAAGCAGGATTTCCTGGCTGCTTTCTCTGAGCTTGAACTTCTTTTCTCAGCAGCAGCAATATCAATGCACTTCAGAGAAACTATCTACTTCTTTTTTTCTTCAACCTTCATGCCCTCAATCTATTTCTACTAGTACTCCCCAGTATATTTACTTTTATTTAGTACTATATTTTATCCAGAGTTTGTGGACACTCTGATTCACATTTTTTTCTCTCAGTCACCAGCCACTGGGTGCCACAATGTCTTCTGTGTTCTGAGAATTGGGACTGGTTCACTCAGATCACTGCAGAAAATAAATCTTTTTCTCTCTTTCAAAACCAAAAAACCAACCAACAAAAAAACAAATCCAAAACCAAAACAAAAACAACAACAACAACAAAAACCTAACAAAAAAAAATACACAAAAAATCCCCAACAACCCAAACAAAATCAACCAATCATAACTGGGTAGGTACAATAGCAAAACACTTGTGTACAGTATCAAAACACTTGTGTTTCTCTGAACATATGTATGTAGCTCAATTGAAGGGAAGATGGAATTCAGAAGTGTTGCACAACGTAGAAATGAGGAGTAATGCAGACAGTCTCATAGGCAACCCCGTTTTATCTACTCAGAAGATAAGATACTAAAAATAATGGAAACAAGCCAGAGAGTTCTGTAGGTTTTTTGTTATACTCTTTCTTCTTTGAGTCAACGTGAGTGTCTCATTTGTATTTCCCACAAAATCTCTTTTTTGTATGGCTTGATTCTTTTGATTTGGGAGTCTAACATCTTCATAAATACATGGAGCCAGGCAGATCTGCAATTAACACAGCTAAACTTTGAGCTGAACTGGCCCACACAGAGCCTATACTTTTACATGGTTTATCTGTGAACTTGCCAGTGCAACCACAGCTAGGAGAATTACCTCAAATCTGTGTCTATAGCCTCTCGCTCACACCTACTGTACTTGAATCAGAGTTAGCTCACATAATTAACAGCTAGGTGAAAGTGTAATTTATTGAAAGAGATGCTGTAGCTTACCCAACTCCTTTCAACTACTTTCTATGAGAGTTATATTTTGTTTCATTGCCTTTCACATTATGAAGAGCAGAGTATGAAATGCTGAGGGAATTCACGTGAATATTATGTGATCTATCTTGTAGCACCTTGCATATCACTTCTGAATCTGGCTCACAGGTCCACTGCCTTGAGAAGAGAGAACAAGACACCCACAGCAGCCAGCCATTGAAACAATAGCTTAACATCAGGGAAAAATATTTAGGCAGACAGTGTTGTAATGTGAATAATTATAGAACAGTAACTTGATAGTGAACAGGAAAAACAGCTTCAGACTTAAGTGAAATAGCAGATATGTAAGTATGACATACAGTTAAGGTTGATCTTTAATCCCTAACTCTAAGGTAAGGGGATATTAAATTATCACTGCTAGGAATTACTTATTTGGAGAAAGTTTATTTACAGTACTCAGTTCTTTTTCTCTCTCATCAGAGTAGAGCACATGGAGGTGTAGCTGGAGAAACTCCTCCAAAACTGAAGCTGAAGCTCTGAGGTCAGCCTGGAGAGCCACAGGCATAACACCCACTGACTGCTGCCAGGACTAGCTTTAGAAGGAGGATACACTTCAGATGACTGTCAGGCTCTTTGGTTTCTACAACTCTTTGGAATACTCAGAAAACAATCTGACATGAATACCTAGAATTATCACTGCCATTCTTCATTGTGGCTTATAGAAGTGTGTATGAACAGAAATATGTATACTGGAAAAATAAGCCATGTCACTTAATAACATTTAGTGGTCTTCAGAGAGTCATGTGAATAACCATCCCACTAAATAATGCAGCTGTGTACATCAGTAAACAAAAATGCACTTTATAATGGTAAAACAGTTTAATTATTATAATATAATATTTTTCAATGAATGTAATTTTATTGTACGGAAATTTTATACAAATTTCTGCCTAAAGTTGTTTTTTAAAATTACAATACCTTAAATAGATGATTATATGAGTGTTGATCTGAGCACATTGATTTCTCTTGTAAATGCATGATAGGTAAAAAGTCAGTGCATGTATTTTAAAATGTGTTAGAGTATCATCAAAAAAGCAAAGATTTCTTCATGATGGGGAAGATTTATTAATAAAAGTAACAATAACAACAACAATAATAATATTAATACTTTATCAATTCATCCCTCAATGAAATACTTTTGTTTGTTTTAGACATCCCATGGTATAGAACCTGATGTCCTTGCTCATCTGTGGCTTGCAGTACCTTTGAACAATTATGCTCTTAGTAGCTTAGCAGTTCTCCCAAGAGATCAGTGGAGAAACCTTCATTGATTTCAGAGGAGGAAGTCAAGACTGACTAAACACTTTTGAGTATTCACTCAGCCTTTCTTTGAATTGAGTTCTCAGATTCAAAAGTTGTAGGCATAATCTTTAATATTTAGTATATAAATCACCATGAGGTGTTATCCATACTAATGAAAAATAACAGAGAAAAGTCAATCAGTTTTTGCATGCATTTATTTCCATTCATGGTAAAAGCATAGGAGGGTTTTTAATGTTAAAACAGTTATTTTTGAAATGTAGAGGAAAGCAAAATTTTACATGGGGAGTTACTATGTGGAGCTCAGTAACACAAGATAGGCATGTAGCCTAGTGATTTAAAAAACATATTTCAGCATCATAAAAATGAGAAAAACATTTTTTGTTGTAATTCTAGTATAACATTTTAAGGGCTATCAATCAAGTTTCAGGACACAATTTATTCAATAATTATGGTCAGGAGGAAATGTTTCCTTCACTTTCCTCTGGAAGTGTTACATTTCTGATGAGGACCATACTGAATGATTCAAAGGCAATTTTAAAACTTTACAGTCAGGCCACGTTTTGAAACATTTTGGAAAAGGTTGAAAAACTTAATATAGTAGTTTGCAATAGTTCCTGGTATTTTGTTTTCTTTTATTAAAAGCATGATAGACAGAATGGCTAGAATATTCTATGAATTGATAAAACAACAGCAATCAGAAAGTTAATTGGGACTAAGCAAGTGTAGACTTTCATTCTTTCGTTTAACATCTTGGAGAAACTTTTAGATTTTGCTATTTATCACTGGCTATTTATTCGCTGTGTATCATGTCCAAACATGTGAGAGAAAGCTTAAGTATTGAGCTGGCTTGAATTTGAAATATATGGTTGTGATATATGAGTGTGAATTTGCATTTGAGCACCACTTTGCAGCTGTAGAAGTATCCTACTGACTGCAATATATCTGGTAGCTTTCCAGAAATCAATGAATAAAATTTCAAGACTCAGTCTCATTTTTCCTCTTGGATTAGAATGGGTTGCCATATTTCATTTGTTGTCTTCATTTTTCATTTGTTGTTGTGTATATGAATTCTACAGACATTTTCAGTTCCTATTTTTTCATCTAAAAATCTCTATCAGAGGTTTTGGGTTTTTTTTCTTTGATGCACTTCCTGGTGCTGTCTTATTTGTATAATGTTGAGAATCACTTATTTATTCTGAGGTTCAAGAATGGCAGCAAGTTAATTGAGTTTTCTTCTCAGAAGCTGCAGATCGTTTTGTGAATTTTTTTTTTGAAGCCATGTAACTTTTAGCACCTTGTAATACTCAGGGGCAGAAGAAAGAGAGAGAAAGAGGGAGAAAATTTATTTCTTTATGTGTCTTTAAATATAATTCTGGTAGATTTTTTGAGATGGATGATTATAATTTGAGATACTTCATTTTAATGCAGTTCAGGTAAAATTTAATCACATGAGTTAAGAACTAAGTCTGCTATTACTTTTCTTGGATCAGTTTTTCTTTTTTTCTTAATAATTAATTTTCTCTAAGATCATCTGAGTAACTTTGGTTTGGAGAATGAGCTAGGGAATAGTTAGGATGTAAAGTAATACTGATTTTTTTTAACTGAAAAAATTTCATAGCAGCAAGAGAATGATGATTTTATAGAGTTTAGAGATAAATAATTTATGCCTGTATGTGGTTCTACCCTTCTGTATGAACACAAAATGCTGATTATTTTAATAAAATTCAATGAGTATTCTGCATATTAAATGATTTTGATTCACATTTAGTGCACAGCAACAGAGGTATAACAGTTGTTTCTCTATAATGGTGATGAAGATCATCAAGAAAACTTAAACAGGTTAAGCTGGAGGATGTTTTTAAATTAAAAGAAGGTGGCTTTAGATTCTTTACTATGAGATGGTGAGGAACATGAACATATTGCCCAGAAGATCTGTGGATGCCCCATCCCTTGAAGCATTCAAGGCCAGGTTGGATGGGGCTTTGAGCAACCTCATCTAGTGAAAGATGTTCCTGTCCATGGAGAAGAGGGAATGGGAAATGGATAAACTTTAAGGTCCTTTTCAAACCAAATTGTTCTGATTGTAAGTGAGGAGTAGATATTATAGTTTTATACAATAAGGCAACATAAATAAAAGTTCAAACCTAGGCAAATGTATTATTAAAATAAATTTCACCCAGAATTTTTATTTTCAATATTTTGTGTAGAATAGACTATTTAAAAGGAGATATTGACTGGATATTCAGAGGAGAGGCAGTTCTAATAGTACTGAGGTTGTTTCTATGCTATAATTCATCGATTAAAAGTGTAAAATACCTTTATGTTAATATCTTCCTGATTTATACTTGTTTTGTTTGTGTAAATGTAGTTTAATAAAATGATTGTCTAAAATAAGTTTCTTAATTCTGTTAGACTGCATTGCATTTGTAGCTGCTCTTAGCTAGACTTTAGGCTTCTTTTTATGAGATAGTAATTATTTTACAGCATGAGGCAAAACAAACTCAAGGAGAGAAAATTAGACTTTCGGAGAGTTTTAGAGCTGATAGGATATAAAAAGTGACAAGTTCAAGATCTACTAAAGTGGAAATGTAGCAGTTTTGTTGGAGTAGCTGTAAAATGGAATGACAAATTCTGATAATGGAGGTATTAAAAGAAATCTGAACAATAGATTTGATTGCTTAAGACTGTAAACTTCAACTTAATATTATAGATATTGTTATGAAAGTGTTTTCTGGCAAGACCAAAACCAGTTTTTTGAAACTTATTTTCCATATGCTTTATACTTTCACTTATCTGTGATTCTGTGATCTTTGATTTACCAATATGAAACCATTTAGATTCCAGTTTGAAGCTGATTAAATTAATGCTTAACTATACATTTCTTATTAAAACTAATATTTGTAATAATTTACATTCTATGAATGTGGTTTTCAGGTTTTAACTTTCCTTAGGCCTTCCAGAGAGCTATAAGGGTTTTTAAATTTTTATTTTTTAATTCAAATTTTAAATTTAAGAACTTAAATTTGTAAGGAAAAAATTATTCACCTTCTGAGGAACAGCAGATATCAGATTTTCTTATAATTGGAGAAAAATTTATATTTATATTATGAGTAAATTTAGAGATTTAGGTTATGCTGGTTCCACACATTCACCAGTGCTGGAACACATGCAATCACAAATAGTACATAAATAAATAAAAAGCACTTGACCATTGAAATCAATAATGATTCGAACTTTATTGCTAAAAAAGAAAAAACATTATCTTTAAAAAGCCATCCCCAATCTTTCCACTGTTTTCTTAAAAAAGATATTTTTAATGAGTAAAAATGAACAAAAGTGAAAAAAATAGGCTGTCTGAAACAATGTTTTTGAAAATAAATATTTATCCTCAAAATTGATTCCATTTTATATGGTGATTCATTTTAAAGAACTGCTATATTTATTCCTCATTTCATTCATGCTGATGGGACTATATAGTGAAGTTTTAGATTACTGATCTGAAGGAAATAGAGACTTTCTCTGCATGAAAGCATTCAAGTACGATTATAAATGTCATTGGCTAGAAAATGAAATCTGTGTCCTTTGACAGTCTAATCATTATCTTGTTGCTTTTGGAGTATTCAAAATCATGTTAAAATCTAGCTGGTATGAATTGATTTATATTTGCATTTATATTTTGGATTTAAAAGCAACATAAAAGCATAAGCAGGAGTATATGAACAAAACAATATATGAGGATACTGATCCACTAATCTAGATAAACGAATTCATCCAATAAAATGAATTATTGCAGTTATGTTGAACAGTTTATGGGCCCAACTACCTGTCTTAGGACAGCTCTCTAGCACTGATCTGGGAAAGGTGTTTTCATTGCTCTGGCACTTAAATGTTCTAATTACGGAGTCCAAAGATATTTTCCCTTCCAAGGAGTTTTAAAACAAAACTTCCCTCAGGTGTGCATGAATTTACCATAGATTTTATTACAATCAGATTATGAGTAAAATATTATTAAAAATGGATGAAGTGAATAAACTGAGATCAGATGAGATCAAAGCAAAATTTAGAGCTATTGCTTTCTAAAAGGCATTTAAGAGCTTAGCAATTGATTCCAATTGAAATTTACAACAGAAACTCTAAAAAGCCCTAGTTAATAGACCCCTGTCTTTATGCCCAAAAAGTATCCTTTAAAACCCATCAGTTAGCTGGATCACATGGCTTTCTAATAGCTTCCTCTCTAGAACAGACATAGCACTGAATACTAAAAACTAAAACGTGACCACAGGATGATTGTTGAAGAACAGTTTACTGTCTCAGACTTCACACTCTAACTCTATATTTACCCTGTATGGACAGCTCAAGTCTGTTCTTATCCATGAAGCTGGTCCTCCTTCTTGTCAATGTAAATTACTCTGTGAATTCAATTTTGAAAATTTGCAGTAGGGATTTTTTTTAGCAATGCAGACATATCTGATGACTTTCAGGGTATACTGCCATTAAGTATAAGATTTCTATTGTTCTTCTGACCAAACAGACAGATGCTTCTTAAGAGGGTATTCTCCACTAAGAATTGTATTGTGGTTTAATCCCAGCCAGCAACTCAGCCCCACACAGTTGCTTACTCCCTCTCCCTGGTGGGATGGGGGAAAGAATCAAAAGTGTGAAACACAAAACCCATGAGTTGATATGAAGACACTTTTATAAATAAAGCAACAGCTGTGCGTGCTATCAGAGCAAAGCAGGGAATTAATTCACCACTTCCCATGGGTAGGCAGGTGATCATCCACCTCCAGAAGCACAGGGCTTCATTATGCATTATGTTCCTTTGGAAGGAAAACACCACCACTCTGTCTCTTTCCTCCTCCTTCCACCAGCTCTACATGCTGAGCATGAAGCCACAGGTCTGGCCCTGTGGTCCAGTTGTGATCAGTTGTCCTGGCTGTGTCACCCCCCAGCTCCCTGTGCATGTCTCTTGTGGGGTGGGGTAAGGGGCAGAAAAGACTTTGACTCTGTGTGAGCATTGGTCAGTAGTTGGTCAATAATGAAACATTTTGGAATTATCAGCACTGTTTCAATCACAAATCCAGAACACAGGCCCATATGTAAGCTGCTTCATTAAAAATTTAGTCTACTCCTACCAAGCATAATAGTCACAAAAAAACCAGTATGGTTTCTAAAATTATTTTTCTCTATGTTAATTTTCATGAAATATTAAAAAATTGCATGATGCAATCTGTTTTAGAGGAGTAACTAGGACAAGGTTAAGCAGATACCAGTTAGTTACCTAAGATTATACATGCATAAAAGCATTGATGGCAATAGAGTGCCACGGGTGTCATTGAAAATATAAGCAGAAGACAATGAGGCTACATACTTGTAATTGAGATGTAATTTGATGTGCAAAGTCTTTATTAGTCTATTAAAGGAACAGGTTGACTTTCAAGCTGAGTTTGTGTGGCTGGCAGAGGAGTTTTTTGTAATATTCACTGCTAGCAGTTTTATTATTGGAACCATTGGGACATAATGAACAGAGAAATAATAATTTTCAAGGTAGGATTGAATTTTAAAAAAAAAACCTAACCTATTGTTGAGGGAAATTACAGTAAATGTTGTCCAACAGAAACACAGTTTGAATAAGGCAGGAGTGAATTTAAAAGAGGAAGGTAAATCTTGTGTGTTATAAGAAAAACTGTTTTCTTAGAAATCAGTCATATATGAAGGAAATGCTATTACTGCCTCAGCTTTGAATTCACCTTACTGAGGTCTCTGCCTCATTATGCCCATTCCATTGCACTACTAAGCCTTTTCCCCAGTCCTTCTTGTCTCCTGTTGCAAGGGAGCTTTCAAATGTTTGGTATGGGACAAGAGAAAATAGTTGGCTTTCTTACAGATATTTTGTTTACACCTTTATAAGGAAACACATCTGTGAATTAAATATTTATGAAGTGCTATTCCAAACTAGATCCTGGACTCTTCTAAACCTCTATCTGTTTTATGACTGTGTAAAATATTGGAGACAGTAACTAAATATCTGAGGGGTGGTACAATATGGCTTGTGAAAGATTAAGAATGAAGTGCAGTGCTTAGAGTTTGATGTTAATGGATGAAATATAATATTTTTTTAAGTCTCATTTTTCATAACTGTGACTGTTATGTTCTTTCTGGCCAACAGAAAATTGAATTAAATGGCTCAAATATGAAGATCAAAAGAAATATTTGTTTTGAAACTGTTTATCTTAATCTAGAATCAGTCTGATGATTTTTTTTTTTCTTAATCCACCAGTCTGATGTTTTTTTTTCCTGGTGCAAATTGAAATTTCAGCGACAATTTTCTGAGGGTTATATTTATCAAATAACAGATTACAACTACAGATAAAATTACACCTAGAATTCTGTAATATTAACTTTTTTCTCTGTGCGTTATTTTGTGTAGTGACTGGTTTTTATTCTTGCATGTGTCATAAAGACCTCAGTTTACAAGTGCTGAATGTCAGGTTGGTATTTAAAAAAATAAATAAATTCTCTGCTACTAATCCTCTCTGCAGCTGCCACTGAGATAGAGACTCACCTTTTGTTGGTAGGGTAAAGATAGCTATTATAAAGACAGAGTAAATTGAAGAAAATGCTTGGTTTTGTGTTGCATTTGAACACTTTCCTTTAAGGAGAAGTAAATTAATTGACTTTAAAGTTACCACTTATATAAAATACACACTTTTTAGTTTTTATTTTCTCTTTTTTCCTCATCCTTTTCCTCCTCCTCTCCCCTTTCTGTTTAATTTTTCTTTTTAAAATCTTTATTTTCTATTTTCTATTATCTATTTTCTATTATCTATTTTCTAATTTATTTCCCCTTTTTGTTTTCCCTTTCTTGCTTTAGATTTCACTCCCACAGAATAAGAATACCATGTATTATGTGGTAGAATTCTAATTGATGACTGGAAGGCTCTTAGGTATTACCATATTGCAAATAAGAATATCAAAATTCATGGCATCACATGCAGATTATTTTTCATTAATGCTGTCATGAATCAGTGTTTTAAGGTCTCTTAAAGAATCACCATTAAAGATAGTGGCAAAAGCAGATTTAATATACAAGTAAAAGCATGACAAAGTTCATTGGCAAAGTTCACTCTACTGCTTACTAAATGGTTAAAGCACCCACAGAAAGAACAAACTAAAACCTAAAATCAATCAATCTAAACCAAAACTCAATTAAAAATGTGCAGGGAAGAGGAATGGGTAAGCGTAGAAAAGGATAAGGATAAAAAGGAATAAGGAAGACCCTCCCATTTAATCACAAGTTTGCTAAACTTGAGCTCCAGACTTGATCAACAGTTAAGGCCTAAAGGTTTAACAGCACTTGAAACAGCACTTAATTGACAGCTGAAGTTAAGCAGTTTAACAAAAGATTCATACTGAATTTACTGTAGCTTAACAAATCTAAAGTACTGGAGAATCTCTCAGAGCAACATTCATAGTACATTTGGTATTAAATAGCCACACTCACATGCACACAAATTTAAAGGAGCATGCAGAGATACAAAACAGGATGTGTAGTAGAGTGAATGCACTTTAGAAGGTTTAAAAGATGAGGAGAATACACAGCCTGTGAAGAGTTGTTGCAGCTTTGGAAGTTTCATCTGACTCAGCAGAACAACAAATTATACCCAGCACAAACTGCAGTGTAAATACTAAAAAATTACTGAAAAGAAAGTGGTGAATACAGTTTATAGTGACTGCAGTAATGCCTTTGACACTTCCTCATAAATGCCTCAGAGAGAAGATGTTGATCTTTGGGTTGGATGTACAGACAGTTGGACTGAAAACTGGCCAATATCTGGGCCCAGAGGGTGGCCGTCGGTGGCACAAGGGCTAACTGGAGGCTGGTAATTAGTTGTGCAACACCTCAGGGGACCATATTGGGTGTGGTTTTGCTCAATATCTTTGTTAATGATTGGGATGAGCGGACAAAGAGTACAACTCAACAGGTTTGCTGATGACACAAAACTGGGGAGAGTCCTTGTACACCAGGGGGTCATGCTGCCATCCTCAACACCATGGACAGATAGATGTGCTGGCAGGAACATCATGGAAGTTCAGTAAGGGGAAGTATGAAGTCCAGCACTGGGGGAGGAACAACACCATGCACCAAAATGTTCTGGGGGCAGATTTTCTGGAAAACACCTTTGACATAAAGGACCTGGAGGCTGTGGTGGACACCAGGCTGGACATGAGTCAACACTGTGCCCTTGTGTCAAAGATGGCTTACGGTATCCCGGCTTGCATTAGGCAAAATATTGCCTGTAGGTGTCCATCTGCTGTTGAGGCTACACCAGGGATACTCTATTGAGTTTTGGGCTTAGTACCAGAGACCCAGTCACACTGGAGAGAGACTAGTGAAGGGGCATAAAGATGATTAAGGGACAGGAATATCTCTTCTATGAGAAAAGGCTGAGACAGCTGGAACTGTTTAGCCCAGTTCAGGGAAGATTTTATCTATATCTATATATAAATACCTGAAGGAAAGGTGCAATGAAGATGGAGCCTGGCTTTTTACAGCAGTGCCCAGCGACAGGACCAAGAGGAATTTGAGTTTACAACAAACTTAGTGTCTAATAATGATGTGACACAGTTAGCAATGGTTTTCTCAGGTTCATTGTGCTTGCCATTGTTCACCTTAGCAGTATTTCCTCCTAGAATTTTTTGTGTGCCTTCTTCTGATGTGTGCCTTATTTATGTTTTTCTCTGTGTGTTTCTCCTTTATAGCTTACAAAGGCCAGAGTGCATGAGAACTTCTCTTAAAACCTGTATTCTTTATTTATGTCTGTAGGAATTGGGGGAAAAAATTTTCCTTGCAGTTCAATCAATCAAACTTGCTTGTGAGAGTAAATAGCTAAATAAGAACAGTAACAGCAAGAAGATGGAAAAAATCTTGGAATGATCACTGCAAGGTCACCTCAACCACTCTTTTGATACAACAGAGGATTCTTAATGTTTATATGATCTCGAGTGCATATTTATCTAATTCCTTTTTGAAGCCCTCAGTGATATATATTTAAAGACATTCAGTGATAATTACACAGATAGGTTTTTTCAGCTATTCTCATATTTTGCTTTTCTTTTAGGTTTTTAGAAAACCCTTTTTTAAATTTAATCTCCCTTTTTCTTTTTTTCTTTTCTTTTTTAATTTTTTTTTAATTCTGCAATTAAACCTATTGCATTTTTTGGCACACAATAAACGCAGAAAACACTTAAGATATTTTTTAACTCTAAAAGTCTAGGCTTTAAGATAAATATTTCATTTTATTTATTTCATTGAGCAAGATTTGATCTTTTTTATTGTGGCTGTTATTTAATTGGCTTTTTTTTTCCTCTGGGCTGTGTTTTGGCATAAAACATCTTAAAGTTCACTGGACAAAAATTGGTTCAGTTGAGGACCTACATTGGGGAACGGGGGAAAACCGCATGACTTTTCCAGGGAAAGTTCCTTTTTCTGTCAATGAGAAGAAATAGTGCCATTGAAGTAATTAACATTATTTTGATTTACCTCACTTAAGGTCTGGTAATTAATCCATACAAATGATTTAAAATATCTCCTAAGATAGCTTAACGATTTAGCCACATGTTTTGACCACATGTTTCTTTCAGTTGAGTCATTTATGAATCTTAATTTATACACTAACATATTGAATTGTAATGACAGAGCAAATTTCCAATTGCCATTGCACGCAACAAGAAGAACATTTTTTATGAGCTACCTGTAACCTCTAAGCAATATATTGGTAATGTAAATCGTTAACTAAAAGTCGATTGGAAATCTTTGGATCTATTCTGAAATGTGATGGTCTTTAATGAATAGGGGGAAAAGAAAGAGGGGAAAATCTGGTGTGTATGTTTAATTTGTATAAATAATTCATTCAAATACTTTGTTTATAGATTAGATCAGCATTCAGATGGAGTTGCCATTCCTTGCTACCATATTTAACTGAAAAAAGAACCTTTTAAAATAATGTACCTACTAGCTTCTTAAAAGAAAATTTGAACAAGTACCATAAAGAACAACCTGTGTTTGGATGGACTACAGGATATCTTGTGTAATCAGTTTCTTCCATGTCTAGTTTTGGTTTTCAACTATTCTCACATTCAATCTTTCTGCTTAAGCTCAATATTCCTAATCACCAAATAGAACCATATATATTTCCTGTCCATTGACTCATAGATAGTGATATAAGGCTATATCCTAAATATTGCCGTGTTGTCTCAAGACTGAATAATATCATTAATTACACAGATAGGTTTTTTGATGCTTATTAACTTTCAGACATTTAGACATGGATATCCTGAGAAAAAATGTGCATATTGCTAATGGATCATCTGGTAGGCTAAAGTTAGAAAAAGCTAGCATGACAGCTAGCTGGATGAATTTGTAACACAAGGATAAGTATCTCTTATATAGAATTCCTTTTGTCTTCTACAGAAGAAGAGATGTTAAAATTTTGTTTTCACTTAAAAAAGCATAGTTAACTTTCAGACATTTAGACATGGATTTCCTGAGAAAAATGTGCAGATTGCTAATGGATCATCTGGTAGGCTAAAGTTAGAAAAAGCTAGCATGACAGCTAGCTGGATGAATTTGTAACACAAGGATAAGTATCTCTTATATAGAATTCCTTTTGTCTTCTACAGAAGAAAAGATGTTCAAATTTTGTTTTCACTTAAAAAAGCATAATGAGGGGTTAACACATAAGTGAGTAGGATTTGATTGCTTTACACAAATGGAATAAAAGATTTTCTTTTTTTTTTAATCTGTTCTACCTAAAATCTATTTCTG
This sequence comes from Passer montanus, assembly GCF_014805655.1. Taxonomy (NCBI): domain Eukaryota; kingdom Metazoa; phylum Chordata; class Aves; order Passeriformes; family Passeridae; genus Passer; species Passer montanus. Next base: position 7,703,083 of record NW_024364270.1, read on the forward strand.
TGTATATATATACAGCATTCTGAATGCATGCCAAGAATGCATGGCAAAAGCACCTAAGACATAGAAAAGGAGCAAATGCTTCATAAAGTAACTTGGAAATCTCAGTTCTAACTTTCTTGTGGTATAAAACTTGCCAAATTGTTGCAGACCAGAAATAGCTTGTGCTTCTAAAATCAATATTGCATTGGATGAAGCTTGATTGTGAATTGATTTACTGGATTTTTTTTGTCTCCCATTACCAAGAAAACAGACCCTACTTATTATAGTATCTAGGTGAACGAAGTAATGTGCAACCTTGTGACAGCTTTTCGAATAATCAGAGATTAATTGCAAGCAAAGGACATAATTCTGATCACAGTGTTGACTGTATTAAGGCATTCTGAAAAATGTGGGTGCCATTTTTGTAACATTCATTACTATTTTTGCCATCACTTTTGTGGAGACTCTGTTAAGTTAGTTTTCAAACAAGTTTCAGACTGTACTTGCAGAGTCCAAAACCCAGGCCTTGGTAACTGGCTTTTATATTACAAGGCTTTAACTCCATTGCTAACTCCATAACAAGTGTTAGGTCACAGCCAAGCTAATATACCCAAAAATGCCTTTGCTGTGCTAATCCTAACAGGAACAGAGGAAAAGGAGAAAGCCTGAGCGCTCACTTGATTACTCTCCTTTTTACTTCTGATAGCATCAATTTTTGCATGACTGCTGTCACTCCAGTATCTCAGAAACCTACAGAGTTATCATCTTCCATTCTGAGAAAGGAAATAATCATTTATCTGGTTATTAACTGAAAAGATTTCATTCTTGTTGAGTGTTCTTCATTTGCATACTTTTCATTCCCTATTTCCAGCTGTGACCTTTTGGTCATCTTCTGTCTCACTGATTTTGGAATTAGCTTTTTTTTCCAGTTTTCATTACTATTTTCCTAATTTTAAAGAGCTCATGTCTGGAACAATAGTATTTAATCTCTCAAAAAATCTACCATATAATTTTTTAACAGTCACATTGTTTTTCTGATCACCTTAGCCTGCGTAAAATCTTGCGCAGTGAAAACATCTGGTATCAAATCTAAGCATTCCAAATGTTTTTGAAAGAATGACACTAAACTTGTATTTCAGATTGTCACCTTGTTTCCTTCATAACTTAGCTACTTCTTGTGTCTTGTATCTTGGATGAGCTTATGTAGATACATACTTCTGCACATAGAAATACAATTTTTTTAGATTAAGGTTTTGGGCACTGAATCTACTCTAAAAGAACTTTTGATGCAACTAAAATTTAGTCCATAATCTTGCAGGGGATTTTCTCACTCCCATGAACTGATTACAGGTGATTGTGGTTTGAAAAAGAAGTCAAATTTGAAAAAGTGCAACTTTCATATATTTTGTAATTTTTAGCATAAATTTCTGCTTTTTATCAGTTTTTTCAGTGAGTCCCAATTATACAAGAGATGGATGCAGAGATCCAGGAAGGCTGCAGTGCAAAGCCTTCAGCTGTGAAGAATAATGTGAAAAAGATTTCACACAGTGTTCTTTGTCCTTTGGTCCTTTAATGTGCACTAAATTATTTGCAAACACTGTGTCTTCAAGATCCAGTGATTGGCAAGCATACATTCAGAAAAGGTATAAAATAATAATCTTTATAAATAGAAATATAGCTTTTATTACATAAAAAGTTACAGTACATGGAAAGTTGTTATTTCAAACAATGAAGGTCATATAGGTGCTTTTTTCTGGACACAGCTGGACTGATATACAGAAGGCTGCTTTAATTATAAAGAAGCAGACTCTTCACATTAAATGGTGTATGACCAAACAAGCTGCCTTCATTTGACTTTCCAGACAGCTGGAGTTGAATTCAGAGACAGCTAATTGCCGTGGGGACCTTTCTCTGGCAAGTAGCCCATTGGTACTCTTGAGGGGTGGAGAGGCTTCACACAGAAAGCTTAAAAGCATCTGGGCTGCTGTTGTGCAGAATGCAACTGCTGACAGATTTACCATCTGTCTTTGAGAAAGACAACAGCTTGGGAAGCCCAGATACCAGTATTCCTCAGTAGAAAGCCCGTTGTCAATCAAACCCTCCTCATTACAGCTGAGAGAACTTGAATTACAACTAAGTGAAAAAGAAATATCAAGACATTAGTTTACTTTTATTTGTGTGTGAATAGATGAAAAATCCTGGAAGACTAGGACACAGCAAAATGTAAACATATTTTTATTATCCATCACATAAACTTTCTCCATAAGAATAGTTTTACAGACCTACCAACAGTAACCATGTTCATATCCCCACTGAAAAGGGTCACATTGTAATAGCACAGAATAATGAATTCACAATATATACTATACTACTATAAATACTTCAGATATTTATTTTTTGTAAATTGTCATTGACTGTAAAAGATCCTTTAATTTCTATGTTTGTAGGCAATAGAACAGATTTTATCTATATTATAAAGGAACTTCAAAACTCTAACCATTGGTATAAGAAAAAGATGTGCAGTCATCCCCAAATATTGTATACTTGCTATACTAAATTATGTTTATGGCCTAGTGTAATTTGTAAAGAATAAATGAAAAATTAAGACCATATCAATTTTTCTAAAAAGCTGCAGTACAAATATTTTCAGCACACAAATGCACATATATAAACATATGTCAATGCATAATACCTGCAGGTCTGAAAGACATTCATTCAACCCAACAGTTCGTAAAAATGCCAGGAATTCTGAAAAATGGAATTATGGGTTCTATAAATAATAGTCTTTCTTAAGCCTTCAAGTGAGTACATATATTTGTGTAAGATTAAGTACCTTCCTGAAATATGTAAAAAAATTTTCCCAGTTGCTCTCTCTGTATTTCTGAGGTTGAACAGTGTGTAATGTGTCTTTAAAAAGAGTACATAGTTTATGGCTCATGTCCCTCAATGGGAACATAGAAGAATGCTGGACATATGATATAGTTGTCATGTAAAAGTTGAAAACACATGTATTTATATAGGTATGTATGTATATTGTTTATCACAAATATATAGATAGCTGGGTACAGGTCGCTGCCATAAAATGATTTTTTGTGTGAGAAATTTTCATGGGTCTTTTTACCCTAAGTACTTTATAGCAAATCTAGAGGGAGAGAAGAGGAATATACTCCAGGATTTTCCTTCAAGCTCCATTACTGCAAAATTCTAAAAACAATTCCAAGATATAGGAAATGCAATTTATTAAAGAAGAATGAACACTCTGCCCAGCACACTGACATGGTGCCTCTATGAAGCAAAATTTATACATTATTACACTAGTGACTGCAGATCTCCAATGAAAATCTGAGTCCTTGTTTCCAGCTACCTTTCCTAGGTTTGTTTCTATATTTTAATGCAGAATGCCCACCTTCTAAGCTTAGGGTTAAGGCACACATCTGGGAGATAGAAAATTCAGATTCAATGTTCCACTGCTGAGGGAAGACCCTGAGTTCAAGCATTCTAGTGAAATACATCTTTATCACTGTCCAGGGTTTAAAAGAAAAGGGAAGTTGGCTTCTTTTCCCTCAGGGAAAAGCTTAGTTTTTACTTCAAGGAAAGTAAAAACTGACTCCGGTCTAAAATATATGCTCAAATGTAAAATTAAGAAAGATCTAAATTGTTCAGATTAAGTAGTATAGCACCAGTAGTAGAGCAAAGTGTTGGCTTATTTTTTATGCTGAAATACTTTCAGTACAGAGCTACATCATGTCCTTCTATACTGTTGCAATCTACAGAGCTGATATATCCATGTCAAAAAGAGGTATAAGAATCAAATGATGTGCGCTTCCCATCATTTCCTATTCTCCAGTTTAACCATATCCCTGGTTCATCATGCTGACTGCTATGAATCTTTTTCTTGAAGGGATAATTTCCTCCAGGCATGGCATTGAAAGTTTAGTTGGAGCTTTGAGCTCCACTCTGGTGGCAGCATGCCAAAATTCCTTTAAGGGACTAGGTCTCAATATATCTCTCCGTTTCTGAAGTGGCCAACATAGTATTTCCCCACTTCAGAGAGTGTAAATGTGTTTCCACAGTTGTGGGGATCAAGTAACACAACTGATAAAAGTTCTCTTGCATAACACATGAAAATGGGAATATATTACTGTTGTGGACGAGATCGTAGCCACAATACTTTAGTCAAGTTATTCCATTTCAATCAAGTGTTTTCTAGTCAAACTAATGCAAATCTCTGTTACTATATGGAAATTAGTTGCTTAGTGATGTATGACAAGTGTGTTCATGAAAATGCTTTTTTTAGCTTTCCTACATTGTTTAAGTGGTGCAGGGCAATTAAATCTCTGCCATATTTGTGTACAGCTGAGGTATAGTTTGGGAGTGTATACACAGGACATTTTGAAAAATGTCCATGCTGATGTGTGTACCAGGGATACAGGACTCCACCTCTCACCATTTACCCATGTAAAATTGAGGGCATAAAGTGAAGAACAGAAGACTGAACAGGCAAAACTGAGAGCATCTTTTAGCTTCCAGATGGTAAGAATGATATTTCCAGGTATCCACAGACTATTGATTAGGACTGGCAACCAGAAAATATTTCTTGTAAACTAAGCTCATTAAAAGCTTCAATTATTGTAAATTTATAAAGATAGAACTCAGTTTGCCATTTTGGTCTGTAAAGTAGAATCACATTTATTCTACCAATCCACTGTGATATGAGATTTTGATAAACATGGCAGTTAAATATTTCCTCTGGGAACATCTTACAGAAAACCATGTGATTCTATGCAGAGTTTGTATGAAAGTTGTTAATATATAAATTTAAAATAGTATTTCTAAATATAACTAACATAATAAATGAAAAATTCTCATTCAGTGCACATCTGGTGTTCCTTCTGCAAACCTTAAGAAACATTTTTTTTCACAACGTTTATATATAATACAGGTATGGGTTTTTTTGTTTTTTGTTTTCCCCTGAAGATAACCCAGATTCTGAAAATGCCTGGTACAAAAAAAAGTGTATTTTAGGAAATGGAAGAGACATGGGAATTTGCAAAAATCCATTTATATCCTTTGATGTGTTGTTAATGCTACTGCCAATGGCACAAAGGCATGATTCCAGAATTTAAACATCGTGGAACATAACCAGGCCATAAATATGATTGTCCAGGTACAGCTCTATGATTAGATTCAAGAAGACATGGCACAACAGCTATTAAATTATCCATCATCTAAAGTTTCCTCAAGGTAGGCAAAATAATCTCAGTTGTTTTGTGACTCTGTTGTGTTTTGTTTTGTTTTTTTTTACAGTAATGAGGTTCTCTGAGTAATGTAAATGCATTTCATTTCCATTAGCACTAATAAGAAATCATTGAGCACATCAAGGAGGGAATATATGTATTTGCAATATGCACTCTTGGATAGGTACTTAACCCAAAATATATTTGAAAATAATGTGAGATAAACATGTGGAATGAAGTGGAAAATGTGGAAGTAAAGTGCTAATTCTTTCACAACATCAGCTCAGTCAGGGTCATGAAGGAATATTGAAGATGATTACTACTGGATGTTAGATTTGGGAAATATACAAGTATTTAACATTTTCAGCTATGTGTTCTAGGACTTAACAGAGCATATATTTCCAATTAAATGTTTTGTTTTATCTGCAACTGGCCTGTCTTCAATCTAAATTTACTGGAAAATAGACAAAAAAAAGAACAGCTCTTTTTAATGTTTAATCCTATTACAACTAGTGTTTAAAAGATCATAGTGGGCATTAAATTCTGTCCATACACTTCACAAAAATTGTGAAGTGTATGGACAGAATTCACAGAAGACAAGATCAAGAAGCTGAGGACACATGGCATTATAAGTCCATATACAAAAATAATTTTGTAAAGATGTAATAACAATGTCTGTATTATCATTGGTTTTAAGCAACATATTAAAATCAATGTTCTAATTTGAAGATCTATGTGACCAGTAAAGGATTGAAATCCTGCTCTTCTGCATATTCTGTAGATATTTTTGTCTATCTACTTCTAATGTCTGCAATTTGATGCTTCATGTGGCATGAGACTTAATCTCTTTCTCTGAAATAAGGTTGTTTGGGACAGGGTAGGAGTCGAACCACAGAAAGATTTCTACTGAAGGTCCTCATCTGCAGTCATGAACTCATGAAGTGAATGCTTGTAACATGGCTAATGCAGACATCTTCAGTAACGGTGTAAAGAGTTATTGAGGGAGAGATTCCAGGGAAATACCAGGCCAGACAATCTCACCCTAGAAGTGAGTCTCTATCTAAACTTTGAGTTCACTTTGAGTTCACTTTGAGTAAACTCCTCAAAGTGTCACTCAAAGAGTCACCAAGATAATCAGGCAGATGGAGTCTTGTGTGGGGAGACACACATCTTTTCTCTGTGGAGGTAAAGAACTGCAGGAGATTGCAAGAGAGGTCATGAAGACATCCAAAGCTTGCTGGGATGTGTCCCTGAGTAACGGGGTATTTCTGGACCTGTTTAAAGTACGTTGAACTAGTTGCCCATGGAAGTCAGTTCCAATGAGTATGATTTATGATTCAAAGTGTAGCTCATAATGGGCTATGAAAAAAAAAAAAAAGAAGATGGAATTTCTGAAACCAATATGCAGAAAAAGAAATGTAAGCATCTTCAATCTGCTACTTATCCTCCTATAGTCTTCCATGTTTTTATTAGAGTTTGCAAACAGTCAGGATTTACTTCTGAAAGGTCTGATATTGCAAAAGACCAATCCAATTTCAGATGCAGATCATAAATAAAAAAGGTTCATATGTAGACAATAAATAAAACAATTCATGGCATCAACAGTTCATCAGAAAGGTGAAAACTCTTACAGTAATTTACTTAGATTATCAAAAATGAACATAATTTCAGAGGAAGAAAAAGAAGTTTATTTTTAAAAAAAGAACAAAACAAAACAACATGTAGATCCTGCCTTTCCTAGTCTATGAGAAGATTTTAATGAGTTATTTATTGTCTTTTTGGAAGACCATGACACAGTGCCATAGTCCATCTTTTTAATTTTTTGCCATTTCTTCAATGTACAGGAAAGCAAATTTCCTGCTGAGGCTCTTACGATCAAAAGAAACCCAAGCAAGCTGCAGGTTCTGCTTACTTGAATTACTGTTATCAATACCTTATGGGGAAATTGAAGCAGAGCAAGCATGCATAACTTGTTAGTTGCAAGTCCTTTTCCTGTTTTGGAGAAACCACATGAAATGGTGCAGCAGCTGTGTTATTGCCACCTAAATTCAAAATGACATTCAGTGTTCAGAATGACAGCACACAATTTGAAACCACCCCATGTGGACACACTTGCTGCAACTTTCCTTCTTGAAAACATACCTGAAAGCTCTGATATAGATGTGACTTACATTTGAAAGAAAGCCCATTTGTAATACTGCAGATTTGTGAGTGATGTCTAAATACTGTATATAAACCTAGGGATATTTTTCTTAATACTTCCTAATGTGAAGTAATGTTTTTAGTGGTTTATATGAATAATGCTGTGTGATAAGTTATCAACTGTATCTTTCACACCTCCTTTGCAAACTCAGCTTGGATGAAGGCCAGCTGCTGGTAATTGGATCTTGCATGTTATTACACTATTGCATCTTTGGTATCACTCAGCCTTTTTACATTCCTTTGCTGAATTTCCTTCCTCTCTGCTGTGACTTCTTCACTGCATGTTATTTGTGTTTTTAAAATGAACCATGCAAAGGAATATTTCCACAACCATGGTGACACTGTAACACTATTACAAAGGTAATAAGGTAATTCTACAAGACTGGTATTTTCTGTGACCAGTTGCTGGAAATTTAGTACTTTTTTTTTAATGGAATAAGAGAGAGAATGGAATGTGCTGAGTATTTCCAGATCTTAGGCTAGAATACTACTATAAATTAATACAATACGTTTTCGACAGAAGTGATGAACTGTGTGTGTGTGTTGCTGTGCCTGTTTTGCCTACTAGTCTTTTATGAATCCTAGGATGTGATGTAGCTTTTCTGGAGGCTTGTTGGATTTTTTTTTTGTTTGTTTCTTTTTTGGTTTTTGTGTGGGTTTTTTTAGTTTGTTTGAGGATCCAAGCTTCTGAATTCATTTGAATACATAATTTTTTCAATAATGAATTTTTATCACCCATAATTATTTTATCTTAGCAATCTTTTTTTTCTGGTAGTATATGAAGGTTTAGCTTTTTTTTTTTTCTGATAATATTTAAAAATCTGAATTTTCACCTGAGAAGCCAGGGTACATAGAATGTGGGCCCAAATACAATATTTACATAGCTTATGCCCACAGTTATTAATAGCTTTTAATTGCTTGTATTTCTGACCAAATTGAATCTATAAGACATAAGGTTAAAAAAAAACTTTCCATATAGAAAAATTCTTTAAATTTTTGATTAAGATTCTACACTACTGTCTTCAGAAAAAGAAAAATAAACTATTCCTAGAGACTGCCAGGATGAAAACCAAAAGAAATACAAAATGTACATATTATCTGAAAAAAAAATCAAGTCAATTTTGTTATTGTTATTTTGAGAGTCTGTCTGGTTTTAGATTATGAAAAGGACAGTAGCTGTGGGCAAGTATTTGGGCATTGGCTTTTTCTGCTAATTGTAGATCCAGATGCATAAAGGAAGAAAGTTACAGAGTGTGAGCCTACAGCACTTCACAATTTTGTGTTTGCTAAAAAGCCTTGTCTGTTCCCTCTAATCTTTTTTTCTCTGCATGACTCCAGCAAAATCTGCAAACTGTTAAAAGGCAGTCTTATAAGCAGAATTCCTACCTGCAATAGGTGCAGCATATTAGTTACCACAGTAAAACAGATGTGATAAAATATTCAACTGTTCAAATGTTCCTTTAAAACCTCTTTAACATGCCTGCTGCTATGTGATTGCCAAGAATTTACGGCTAAGATATCACACTAAATAATTATTTAAAGTCTTTTAGGTTTCTGTCTTTATCTTAACTAAACTGAACTTAGAATTAAACTACTGGAGCACAGGGTTCCTATTCTATCTCTGAATTTCACCAGAAACACTCTAAACATCAGATATTTTAGTGCTTCAGCATGCAACTTATTGCCATTAAATCTCAGTAATTTCCTGTTGTCTTGCTGTTAAACAAAATGCTGTGCTCATGTTTTACCCATAGCTTCAAGGAACACAACATACGCATAACTTTTAAAGATCCTTGAAGAATTTTTGGTATACCATTTCACAGCTGACCTGTGATAGAGATTTGTGTAACAGAGGAACTGTGGAACATAATGATCTGTGCAACAGAACAGCTGATGCATAATTTTGATTAACACAGCTTTATCAGATCATGCAACTTTGCTAGAGTAGAAACCATAGCACTAGTTCTGGAGAATTTGAATGAAGTTGGTTTCAGAGCAGAAAAGAAATTCTGTGTTATGAGAGGGATAATGATGATTTTCTGACTACCCATACCCCCACACCCATCTTAAAAAGAAAGCTGAACAACAATACATCTCTGGGAAAAGATTTATGCATTTGAATAAATTGCTAGTCAGTAAACCTGCTCTATAATCAAGAGAACAATACAATTTTTAGGAAATGGGTAATAATAAGAGAAGTTAGCAGCTGGGCTTATGTTTCATCCAAATCAAAGTGGACTATAATTGATTAAATATCACATAAAGATATATGCATTCTGTCTCTCAGAGCATTTGACTGTTTCCTTAATCAAAAGGTTATTATGCAAATTAAATGCAAACAGAAGAGAGGTGTCTCTGAAACCAGCTTTATTAATATCTTGCGTTCTGTAATTGATTTCATCAACAACAGGCTCTTTGTTACATGAAACCAGAAGCAATTTTACTAAGAGATGCATTGCACTGTGAATGATATAGAAAATACTCTGTGACTTCCTCATAAAGAAATTGTTTCATAATGTTTTGGTTTACTATTCTCTTAAAACTTTCTTATTACATGACAATATTGATGAGAACTACACAATAAAGTAATGAGGACCTCCAGTCAAAATCATCCCTTCTTGAACATTTGTTTTCTTGTTAGAAATATTTATATCTCTGCATAAAAACATTTTCCATAAGGTAAGTTTTGAAAACTACAATGTTACCACTTTCAGATTATTTTATCTCTCCAAACTCTGTTTTTAAAAAGTATTTCCTTTTCTCTTACCCACAATATATATATACAACCTCATTATGCTCTGGTGCTTAGTAATGTTAGGTGTTGAATCAAATTTACGCAAGTGTAAGTGAGGCCTGGAATGTGCTAACTTTTCTATGTTCAAGTAAGGTGTGTTCAGACTTACAGTTCAGGAAGCTATTTAACTGATACACTTTCTGATAACTGAAATCTCATTCATAAAGTGTTTAGTATTTAAGTTTGTTAATTATTTTCCAAGATACCCGAATTAGATTAGTAGTATCATCCCTATTTTATATCAGGGAAGACTGTAGTAAACATTATGGACTGACCATGAGAGGTGCAGATTTCTTTGACCCCTGACTATCAGAAGTTTTATTCAGCTGAAGTAGAACATGTCCAAAGGACTCCATGTTCATGGATGCAACAGTTTTTTGTCTGCCTCAGACAGACTGACTGATACCAATCATGCACTGAACCACAGTTTTATTTTTCTCCATCCTTGATTTCTGTCTTTGAGGTGCAGTGCTCCATATCCCTTGTCATATAATGTCCAATAATCAGCAGAATACTGAAAATGATATTGAAATAAGGATGTTTTGAAGGCTATTTTTTGCTTTTTTGACTCAGACACCTACTGCCCATGAGTGTAAAGAACATATAGGTGTCTCAGATCTCCTGTTACTTCCACTTCCGCCTACCCATTAATTCATCTCCATTTCACAGCTTTTAAGATATTGCTGCCACCTGGTCAGTATCTTTAAAACTTCCACTTCAAAATGTAAAATGTTAGCAGATGCTCAAAAGAAGTGTATGAAAGTCTGTATTAAGGATACAGAATAGCTTTCACACCCATTAGAATCATGTCTCCTGCTCATGTGGTGAACATATGTAGGTTGTTGTCTCAGGATTCAAACTTAGGCATGCCTTGTTTTTTTTATTCTCAGAACATTCTGAGTTTGCCCTTCATTTTCACTCTACAGTTTTCTTTCCATGCTGTTTAGGTAGGTAGTATTTTGAAAAAAAAAAATAAAAAAAATCTAAAACCCCATATATTAGCCACTTCTTAACTGTGGTAAATACAGTGAAAAATGTGGGAGAGGAGAGTCACCATCTGTTTAAATCTCAATACTCTCACAGACTGGGTGGCTTAAAAACCTTTGACATTATTTACTAAGTAGTTCATAGTTTGATACAGTTTCTTTAATTAAATAATTTCTCACCCTGGAAAAAATTGCAGTAACAGAAAGTCAACTAAGTAAAAAAATTAAGTTCGCAAAAAAGAAGCACATTCAAAGGCTGAGTTTCTGCCCCCTCAATGCTGTTTTGGATTTATGGCTTCAGTAACTCCCCCAGCTCTAAGCTTAACAATGCCATTTAACCAAAATAGATAGCTTTAGCTGTATATTTAAAGGAGGGTGATTAACAGTAAAATGGTGAGCAGATTCAGCTAATTAGGCCTCACATTTAACACTCCATGGACATGAATGGAACCATTTCACAGTAATCTTGAAACTAGTGTTTGTCTGTACTTGTCATAAATGTGCATCATTCTACATTGTCAGGGTTTTCAAACTACACAGAAAAATATTGTTTCAGAAGGAAGAGTTTATGGTAGAGTTCTTTTTAGAAAGACACACAGGAAGAAACTAATTCCTTGGAATTAATGATTTTTTTTACACTAATAAGTTGCTTTTGTTCTTGCCCATGGGTATTCAGTTTTTTGCCTATGTCTAATTAGCAGCTGTTGTGAGTTTCTTTCTTATTTTTCTTCCTATTATGGGAAAGTGATTATTTTACCTTTCTTTTCTTTCATATTAATAGTTGTCAGTGTCTTGACAGGCTCCATAGAATTTACACAATGGTTAAAATTCTGATGTTCTTACTGCATTTGATGGTCCATTAATATGTGACTGTTTGTGAATGACAATTTAAAATGTTATTTATAGGACACATACACAAGGAAATACTTCAGTGAGAGAGACAGCTGAATAACTTATTATGAAATCATTAAATAACAACTTATACTAATGAATTCTCATGCAGGTATAGATAATGGCCTGATTCTTTCAAGATAGTAGAATTCTTGCAAGTAGTTAACTCTTTCCTAGTTTTAGATTTAAACCAAGTATAGTGGGCTGAATATGTGACTGAGTATCATGGGAAAACTGTAGCTTGCTTTACTGAACTGTCAAAAGTCTAAGCAGCTACATTTAAGAGAGTTAGGTTTATGCTTTTCAGGGCTGATTCGTCTCATCCATCTGCCCTGAAATAGATCATATACATCAAAGTATACAGAATTTTTCTCTCTTTATTTCCTAAATTACTAGGCCAGATTCAGACAACTACTGCATGAGAATTACAATGCACTATCAGTAATTTAAATGAGAAAGTCCAAGTCAGTTTTGAAAAAAAAGAAAATTGCCTGTATTTAATGAAAGATAAACTGGGATAAATAACATAGCACATATGATATGCCATGACACTGCAAAAGGATCTGAAGAACAAGAACCTTAAAACACAAATATTTTTTCTGAAATAAATACATTTTGTAGCAAAGAGATTCATGTACTTGCTCTAAAAGGCAAACTGGAATTCCATGTTAAAAGGGAAATCCTTTTCAATGGGCTGCACCAAGAGATCAAAGCATATTCTTCTCTGGGAAAACAAAACTAAATGAGGCTCCTATTGCCTACATCACAGCAACACAAGGCGAACTAATGCCTTTCTTAAGTGAAACATCTAAGTCTAAAATTTCACTAGATTAAAATTTCCTCAATTCCATTCAACTTTTCTTTCAAAGCATAAATGGAAATTATGTGAAGTTATTTCCTCTAATGAGGACTACATCAGCAGTTGATTCTTCTTACACTAGTGTGAACAGACAGTATCTCATTTTCCAAAGGTCTAAGGAAAAATCAAACTTTTATTATGTGCAAGATCAATACAGTTACTTTTCTTTTTCTAGGCAGACTAGATTATTTGGCTAATCTCTGGCATGTATTTCTACTCATTCATCTTCTGGACACTGAACCTGTAAAGCCATATGCACTGCTCAACTTGATATATTGAGCACTTTCCTGGGTCTTTTTTTTTTCCTTTTTTTAAATTATTTTTTTTCCCCCTTTCCTTTTTGTTTTCAGAAAGTACCTGAGTTCTCTTCTTACTCTGCTGGCACAGTCACTAGGTATTGTTTTCAACAAAATGTAGTTTTCACCTGTCCTTAAAATTTCAGGACATTCTACAGAGGGTTTACAATACTCTTATTTTCCATTGGCTCTCAATCCCAATGGATGAGATTGATGACACCAAAGTGTTGTTAATCAATTTGTTCCTAGAAAACAGTTACTTTGGTGTGCCAGTGAGACAAATAGTCAGGCAGCTAACAGAAGAATGTTGGAGTTACTCCACTTTTCTGAGCAAGTGTCTTTCCTGGGGATGTGTGCTTTAACTGTGAAATTCAGCAACTTCCATTTGTAATTTTTTAAGTTAATACACAGGAAAACAAAAAAAATCCTCTTTTATTATACAGATTTAAATAAATTTGGCAGAAATTAAGTGATAATTATCATTGACTGGATTCAATCTTCTGTGACACTTATGCCAGTTTGTGAGAATCCTTTTTTAATAAACACAATAAATCATGGTAAAAATTCTTTCAATTGTACTTTCTTATGTAATGTCCTAAAAGGCATAATTATACTGATTTTAATATAGCATTACCATGTCACAAATCATTGATCACAGAGATTTGTCTGAAATAACAATGAACCTTAGGTACTTGAAAGCACTGAATCATGGTGCAAGTCATTAACTCTTGTATCTGTAGCTAGGAACATTAGGCAGAAGTTCTTGTTTTTTGTTCTCATTAAATGGTGTGCTCAGTTTGCTGTAAGCTTCTTCTTTCTCCTAGAAAGCAGGGAAGGAGGAATGATGACTGTTTTATGAACTTACATGTGGTTGTACCTAATCATGTTTGGCATGTGTGCGTCTTCACTTCATTAGCATTGTGAAAGAAGCTGAATTTTGATCCATTCATAGGTTAACAAATAATTTTAAAACACAATTAACTGTGTGGATTAGCCAAACTTTTGTGAATGCAAAACATTTGATTCGAATTTAGTTAAAAAGGTATTGTTAATGTCTTAGATAATTATATTTCAATACTGCATATGTGTACATATAGGTAATAAAGGAGCATGTCGGGACGGGAATACAGGGTCCATAATTTGGGCAGCAGAACTGTCCTGGGACTGTCCTGCTAACTTCAGTGGAATTTCACAGAGAAGAAAACACCCTTACGTTAGTGAACTGATGTCTTAGATTTCCCCTTAAAGGCAACATATGGTGAGTATCAAAAAGCTATTTCCTCCTAATTTTCAGCTTGAAGACGGGAGATGTTAAATGATATAATACAGAAATGTGCAATACAAATGTATTGGCTTGCATTGCTGTGCAGACATCAGGTCAATGAATGCTGGAGTGTATCTCCACAAAATAATTTAATTTCTCCTAAAATTATTTTTTGAGGTAAGCAATAATAATATCTGTAGACTTTTTAAGAAACTAAAAAAGTATTGCAAAAATGGTTCATGGATACAGTAGATATGAAGTTTGGTGGAATTGCAGATTGTCTTTGATTTTTTTCTGCAGAGATCACATTTCAAAAATAAAATTAATTTTCAGTCCTAGAGTAAAGAGATAATTTTATTGATGTTAATGACGCTATTATTCTAGCCAAAAATTATTCAGGTAATATACTGCTAGACCAAAGTCTTTGCACTGGCTGTGGATAACAGATAAACTGTGACTTTGTAGAAATACTTTGCCAATGGCACATAGAAAGAGCAAAGAGCAGATGATTTTTTTTCAGTGCCCCAGATGCAGGTTGTAACTCAGCCACAATCTACCTTCTGCCATCACCTCTGGGTAGAACAGACTAGTACAACAGCTCTACACTTCATGCAATTATATGGCCAGGTGCCACTGTGTTAGTGCAGTTACATTCTTGAGGAAAGAAATAATATCAAGACTCAGCCTACTCTCTTCACACCATTATGGAAAGGGGAAGTAATGGCTCTGCAGAGGTTGCTTTCCCACCTCATAAATGAGGATGGTTTCCCACTGGTAATGTAGACAAACCTGTCTAACAGGCGAAAGGAAGGTTACTGAGGTAACATTAAGTGGAGCTGAGCAAAAATTGAAATTACTGTTCCTTGGGGAAATTCAACTATTTCAACACTTGGTTTTTGTACCTAATTGAGCTGAAAAATTGGACCTTGTCAAAGACCAGTATATTGTAAAAACTGCTTTGGTTGTGAGGTGGTGACATTTTATTTTGCATTCACACAGTATTAAAATGCAGTTCTCTCTTGCTCTATATTTCTGTATACATCTTACAATATATGTGAATGTATATGTTAATGACAGTGCACCACCTGCTTCCATCCAGTATAAGCATCCACTGGATTACAGTTTTCAGAGGGTGCTTGACCATTATACAAGCAGTCAAATTTTGATGATAGTAGTTGTCTGGCAGTATCAGCATTCTATTAAGGAATAAATAAAATGCATACAAACTGTTTGCAAAAATTATTATTAGTGTGCATTTGAACAAAACTTGATTAAAACTGTAGGGTAGTAGGTCTTCATATAAGAACTCTAAAATGACTCAGTGAGTGATCCAATGAAAATCCTTAACAACTTCTTCCAGTTCCTTCCTCTACTTAGACTTAATAATTGCTATTAAGTATTTTAATATAAATGTCTGGATTGTGCTTGAACACCTTGCTTCTTTGCAATGAGGTAGAAGAAACTACAACCTCATCCTAACAGGCAGAGGTAAAATGAGTAATGGTACCATTGAAATTCACCTCCATGTTGCAATCACTAGAACTGTACTGTAAAGAACACTAAAGAGCTCTGCAGTAATAGCATATCTTAGCTATCTGTGAGTAAGGTAGCCAGTCAATTTTTTTGCCTGCTAAAATTATTCATAGAAAAACAACCCGTCTGGTGCAGCAAAACCACAAGGGAAATAATATCTTTTTATAAGTTATTCCCGCTAGAAATATAGCAACGCCTTCTGTTTATCATTATACTTATGAGGTAACTGCAATGAAACCATAAAATATTATCTTATTAACTGAAGAAGATTTCATTTATTTTTCCAAATCACAAAACTGCCCACTCTTTCAGGTGTATTGCAAAAAAGGAGTCTATTTCCTTCAATAAATTTGGGTTAAAAAGAATGAGATGGTTGGGTGACACATGGCTGCCTTTGTAGTGGGGGGGAAAAAAAAAGAAAGTTTTTTGTATAGGAACATGCCATTAATTACCTCAGTTCAAATTTCTCTTGTTATATGGTACACAATGATGAAGTATATGCAGAGATTTTAGATTTACTTTATTGTCCCTATGCATATGAAAGTATACATAGAGACATTGCAGATGTCATAATCCATACAAATATCAGTAGAAATTTTGCTGCCTTTTTTTCCTCTCTCTTTCTTCTGCCAAAACAAGCACCTAATTTCAGAACGCCTTCCTGGGAACTATTTCTTTATTAAAATTGAAGGGAAAAAAATAAGGTGACATCTACAAAGCAGTATGCCCTTTTTGAAAGTTAAATGAAAACTTTAGGATGCCATTTTCAAATCATGTGAATAATTTAAGAATGCAAAACACCTTCACAGAGTTAGTTTTTATATTTGTTACTCAACTTTATTTAAAATAGTAGATGAGTTATTGCATTTAAGGGTCTGTGTTTTTCAGATGAGAGGGTCCTGCTCTGAAGATTGTCAGTGAGAATTCAAGATGAATCCACCATTTGCTGGTAAAATGTAAAATGTAATCCTAGTCAGGATTACTTTGGCACAAAAATAGTCAATCTTTTAAGTATGCTCACTAAAGACAGCCAATGACTTTGGTTATAATACCTGACAGCTGACAAAGGAAAGTGACTTATTTACTTTCAAGATAAATGACTTTTCCCTAAAATGGTTTCACAAAATGTTTTTTGCACTTACCATTGAACACAGTTATACAAAATATGGGTTCTGTGAGTTAACTGCAGATCACGTTTTGTGCCATTATGTCACTTTGCAGGTGTTGAAGAATACAGATGGGAGAATAAAGGTAGAATTGAAATGGGAATAAAAGAACAAATGGGAATAAATAGGGAATATTCAATCTGGGAGCTAGGCTTTGTGCTGGACAATGAAGAATCATAATAGGAATGCCCGGGCTTCTTAAATAGATATAACTAGAAAAAAGTAAAGTAGAAATGCTACAAATTATAAGATATAAGATTCCTAAAAAACAGAAGAGATTTGGAAGAGTGAAATTCTAAATGTTTAAAGCAGACCTCACTAGATCACTTACCTCTAAATGCCTACTGCCACTCATGAGAGGCTGTGAATTCAATACCCAGAGTGTGGTGCTCTGCTTCAGTTCAATACATTTACACTTTTGGGGAAACATGAATGATGAGCCACACACCAATGCCTGCATGAGTCTAAGGAAAAATGGAATCTTAGGGTAGAATTCATCCTTTCATAAACTTCACCTTCTTCTACAGTCCCTAGAAACATTATGCAGATACTAAGAGCAAAATAATTGCTAACTTTAATCTTTCTTTAAGTTTTGCATGGACAGCTGGGGTGGTCTGGAATGCCCCTCTTAACACTTCTGAGGGTGCCTGCCTACCCAAGAAGAGATTGAGAATTCAAATGTTACTGCACATTCATGTGTAAAACTTAATCAATATCTGATAAAAATAACTTGAGAATATTTTCATATTTCTTCATTGTGCCTTTGGTTAAAAAGAATATATTGTCAATATTAGTCAAGTGTTTTGTTAATTCATTAAAATTTGATTAGAAATATCAAAAAGAGATTTGCCACTGTATTTCTCTGGTACTTCAGAAGTTTGAATGAGTAACTGTGTGGCAACATTTTGATGACTAAGCTTAGGGTATAAAAATCTGAAAATGAATTGATTTGATGCAATTTTGTAATAATTATATATATACACCTATATTTAGCAGTGACATTCAAAATGCTGCAAAATATAACTAGGTGCACTTACTATAAGAGACTACAAAGACATAGAAAGCATGCAAACAAATCCTGAAAAAGGGTCTATATTATTTATTGACTTGTGTCTATAGTAAGATTGCTTCTTGCTTAATTGTTGCTTCATGGATAGTTCTCTTGGTTTTTCCATTTATTTGTTTGACAGAAATTATTTGTTAAACCATATTTGGAAAGGTTAAGTCTTCTACTAAGATAAAATCCTTGGTATTATTTCTCATTGAGAAACTTCAAAGGGATCTCTCTCTATATCCAAATACAGAGTAAATAACACAGTAATTTTTTTAAGGCTTAAGGACCTTATGATTTTCTTTCACCTTCTGAGAATCAGAAAAAATCGGATTGCAAATATATATAATGTTCCATAGTTAAGCAGGCAATAGTAGAAAACCATTATGAAAATTATACCAGCAACAACCTTTTATTATTTTCTTGCAGTCATAATCAAATGTCAAAGTAGTGGATAGTTTTCCCATCATAAAGATGGAAAATAAAATATCTATTTAGTGCCTCAAAATGTATTCTAAATAAATATAAAATTAAATTAATAATTAACAATAAAAAATAAGACAGCTTTTTTCTTCCTCCCAATATTGCAAGAATAAAATAGCTTTGGAGGACAGGTTTCAGGATTAAGTGTAAAATGAATGGAGCCAGATGTAACAAACAGAGAGCTGTTTTATAGTTACTCCTGCATTTTGTAATGAAAACATGGAAATAATCCCCACAACTATTGAATTTTGGACAAAAGTCAAGAATATTAAAGTGATTTGAAAAGAGAAAATAAAAGTTAGAGTCAGACAGAGTATATTTAGAAGTTTTGCTGCAAAAGAGAACTGCCAAAGTGCATCTCATCTGTCCTGTGATACGATATTAAATAATCAGCAATATTTGTGAGGTAAATTGCTTTGTTACAAGAATGAAATACCAGTGTCTCCCTGCTAAGTCTGCCTGTAAGGCCAGGTTAGAGTGTGCATTAAAATGACTTACAGATGATGGTACAGAAAGACCTGAATAGCAGTTGAGGCACCATCCAAAAGCACAACATTATTTGAAGTACTTGGAGTTCACAAATGCAGTCTCCTCTTAACTGCCTCATCTGTGGCCTCCAAATAGGTAGTCATTTATTGCTTTATTACACAATGAATAAATGAGCATCACTCCATCTCCTTCCTGTTGAGTACAATTCCACCTCCTTCCCATTGGCTCTGTGACTGTGAGCTGAGTCCAAAACTCATATTATCCATTCTTTCATGTCCAGTTGCTTCTGAGGATAAGTGAATGGGTTATTTCTTTAATTCCAGTGTGTGTAGACTCTGCTCAGAAGAAATGTAAGAAGAGTATTCTTTTTGTCTGGTACACTACTATGGGAAAGAAGCCCTAACTTATATTCAGGCAGGTTCCTGAATTTAAAACAAAAGTTTTACTGTACTGATACTGCACAGACATTGTGGAGCAATGGATTTTGGGGTGGCACAGATTCCGCAGAAGCAAAACAAGCTTATAAAAACTCTTTCCCCATGTGACACAATGCACATGTATTTGCTGCTTATAAAAGATAAGAAACAGAAGGTTCTTCGTGTTTTTAATTAATAATTCTGAAGTTTTGGGATACGCATTTAATTTTAATGCACACAAATGCCAAATCTCTCATTTTTGTCCTCTTTTAAAAAATACATATTTTTATCAGATATTTGTATTTTGTGTGGGTTTTAGGGTTTTTTTTGGGTGTGTTTTGGGTTTTTCTAACTTATGGATAACATAGAGGTAGCTTTCCTTATTTCATATTCCTGCAGCAAAACTCAGTGTGACCTGTAGAAATAGCATCTCTTAATTATTGCTATTAAATATTGGCAATATTACTAATATTGCCAATATTATATATTGGCTGATAATGTGTATGTTGTGAAACTTTGTATTCCATTGTTATTCAAATCTGTTTATCAAACACGACAGCAAGGGTCTGTAAATAGATTTGATTAAATTTCCAGTAGAAAGTTATATCAGTTGATATTAGTGACGTGAATGAATTTTGTTTGTGATAAAACTTTTGAAATATTAAAAAAATGTTTTATTTTCTTTTTTTTTCAGTTATTCTTGGCTGCAAATGTTGAGTTTTTAAGGGAAATTTCTATGGAGTCAGTTGTACTGAGAATTTTAAAAGGATAGAAATCATGAAACAGGTCAACTTCACTGAGAAGCTGAAGTGTCCAAATAATTTTTAAACATCATTAATTAAAAGGATCAGTTTTTTGTTGGATGTAATGCTTCTCTGCAGTGAAAAAAAAAAATATTTTGTGTATACACCACTCCTGAAAATATGGGGTTACTGAGCTGAAATGATAGAAGCCTAAAAGAGTCCAGCGTATTATAATCTCTGTCTTTGGCACCCACTGCATTTGTATACCGTATGCACACAAAACGTAATTTTCCTTTAAGTGTCATCGTGCTATCTGTAATAAAGAAAAATGAGGCAAATGTACCATAAGCAGACAGAAATGAAGTTTCCTTTTAAAGATTAGAAGAAAAAGCTGATTTCAGTGGGTGTTAAAATATGGTCGCTTTTAAAGTCATGAAATAACATTAAATGGGGAAATAAAGTGGCTTTTTCTGACAAGAAAGGATATTTTCTAATACAAGAAAAGAGCACATTTTCTATTTCCACACTCTTTGGTTTTGAGCAATTCACTACAGATTTTTCTCTCTTCTCTTTTATGCCTTTTTTGTAGTAAATAGATGCAATCTTTTTGTTTACATAAGAATCAGTTTTCAAATTTGTATGTCTTTTTGTCTTCCACCTCTTCTTTAGATATTTCTGCTTTTGCCTTTGGAAGGGTCTGAATGTTTCTGTTTTCCTTGCTTGCTCTGTTTAAAAACAGAAATGCCCACAACACTTCTATTACAGCTCACATATTTTTGTTTTGTTGTTTTATTTTCTTCGTCTCTCTTTTGGGGCATTGTTTTGGGTTTTATTGTGTTTAGGTTCAGACTGATGATGCATTGCACCAGACGTTATTCCATATTTCTTTGCCATAACCCTGTCTGTCCAAAGATGAGTATCAAATAAATTTAAAACCTCAGCTGTTCCACAGAGCATTTTACTACTATTTGCTAATTTTTCACATTATTATCAATCACTTCCCTTGGAAGGATATTGATGTATAGACCCTTGTCTTGCCTTGCCTTTCCTTCCTTTTCCTTATGTTTTCTTTCACTGAAGTAAAGCAGTATGCTGGAAAATCCCAATGTATGTGGAAATGACTATGGAATTACCTGTTACTCTGCATTCTCACTAAAACCAAAGGAGTTCACCATGATTCCTGTAAGTATATTGATTTAATAATTTATAAACTTCTGTATCTACTGGCAATACTTGTTAAAATAATAAACAATTATTACTTTCTTTATTATTTAATGTGAAGAATCCTGCTGAATGGAAGTTTAAGGGACATAGAAAGCAACTCCATGTTAATGTATTTGCAAAGTTGTTAGAATTATGTTGCTATTCATGTCAACTTCCTTTTCTTTTCTTTTGATTAAAATAAATTGAGCTAATGGTAAGTCTGGAGAAACCAGACAGTGTGGTGCTATGTTTGGGTGTGAGAATGGGAAAAAAAATTGGAAAATAAATGCTTTCAGGATGGAGGATGCTCGTGCTTGTATATGCCTGTATGTGTGGTCTGGAGAAAGTGGGGATACATGAGAATGTGAATAAAGGAAGAGAATATAAGCATAGATGTGTGCAGGAGGCAAAAAAAGATGGAATATGAGGTTAAAAATTAAGGGTTGCAGAATTGACTATGAAGAAGACACATTTTTATCTGATGTATTCCTCTTAAATGTCAATGGCAAGGTGATCAGAATGCAATGATGCATGTTACTTTTCATTTATGTCCTGGTATTACTTTTATGAAATGGGTATTTGCTTTAATAAACCTACAAGAAAGTACTGGAGGCAAACTTTGGTCCTAAAATTTGGAAGATATTCATACCTTGCTTGAAAAATTAAAATATTCTTTTAGTAAAAAATATACTTTAAAAAAACAATGTTCTGAAAAAAATTAATTTATTATTTACATGAGTAATGGTAAATATAAAAAGAATAATATCTTTAAGATTATAGACACTTATTCAACAGTTGCATACATCATTGCCTTTTATTTCACCTACATATTAAAAGTATTTTTATTTTTCTCAGCTGAAAGAATTTATATTCCCAATCACTGGTTTATTTGAAGGACAGGTGAACTTAAATTCAAATAACATGGTAGGATTCAAATGTAAGAGAGGAAAAGTCTTCAGTTAGTTTTAGAATGTAAAGCAACCCTGCGTAAAGTTCAAAAATTTATTTATTTTTACCATTTCACTTTTTTGTGAATGTCTCTACAGAGGTCATTGACATAGTATGAGTGATCAAAGCACAAAATTTTACTTTCAGACATTCCTGTTGGAGAAAACATGAGGATAAATTAGGCAGCTCTTGTGACTCCTGATATACACTTTTTGAAAACTGGAAACAGGTTCATGAATATTAGATAGGAAAGGAAGTATTGATGTCTGAGGTCTTGATTGATGCACATGGAGAGGGCATTACAGAGAATCTCGGGCTGCTGCTGTCTTTGCTGCTTGTATTCTATATTTACTGAAAAAGATTCTTTAAGAAAAAAAAAAAATAAAATAATCTAAAATAAGGGTTGCTACTTAACATTTCTGTTGTTGTTTTCTTATAAAGTTCTCTCTCTTTTCTTCCCTTTGTCTGTTAATAACAAGCTTTGAGTTACCAAGGTGTTGTCTATTTATAAGTTACACTGGCACCTGATTTGCTGAATAGAATATTGAAAAGCATTTCTGGCACTTATTTAACATTTTCAGTATGAAACAAACGTTGTGCTAAAGGCCATTTTAAAATCACTTCACATTCAGAAAACACTGAGTTTTGAAAGGTTCTCAATCAAAAGCAAAAATTTATCCTTAGCAAAATTTGAAGATTTTTGGTGTCATAATAAATGTGTTATTCCATTTTCCTTGCAGCTGTGCAGCATCACATTGTTCTGACAAAAGTGTATGCCCTTGTGAAATCACTGAAATTAAGTATATCACAGAATTACAGAGCAGCTGGGGGTGGAAGAAATATCCGGAGATCATCTAGTCCACTGCCCCTGCACAGAACAGGTGCATTGAGAGACAGTTCTCAGGGCTGTGTCTGGCATGTTTTTAAGTGTGTCCAGTATGGAGACTTCACATTTTCTCTGGTCAATATACTGGAGTTGCTGTTAGCATTCAAATTAGAGGATAGTTTTTACCACAGGTCAATAGATTTTAAAACTGGTGAATCTGTAAAGTCAGTTTGTTTCTCCATGTTCTGCTTGTTTGTGTTTCCATGTAAAGGAACTGTGACTAGGTAAAGACGAAAGTAAAGTAAAAGTGGTTTTAAAGTTGTTGACAGGGAGTTTTGCCTTGACTTCATACTGGCAGGATCAGCTCCACCCCCACCTAGAGCTCACTGCCCACTTGGTTTGCAGTGTCAAGGGAAAAAGAGTTCTGCAGTAGAGGAAGAAACAGCAGCTTTTGATCTGTTCATCTCCCAGCCTGGATTAATGCTGGGAGTGGCCCCAACACAGGTGCAGCACCTTGCACTTGGCTTTGTTAAACCTCATAGGATTCCCATAGACTCACTTGGCTTGTCCATGTCCC
Organism: Passer montanus; assembly: GCF_014805655.1. Lineage (NCBI taxonomy): Eukaryota > Metazoa > Chordata > Aves > Passeriformes > Passeridae > Passer > Passer montanus. The sequence continues at coordinate 7,727,026 of NW_024364270.1, forward strand.
ACTGGATGGCATTCCAAACTTCAGGTGTGTCAATCACACCACTCAGCTTGGTGTCATCCACAAATTTTCCAAGGGCACGCTCAGTCCCTCTGTCTATGTTATTAATGAAGATATTAAATAACACTGGTCCTGACATGGACCCCTGAGGGACACCACTTGTCTCTGGTGTCCCCTGGAACTCTGAGTGATTGACCATTACCTTCTGCATGTGACCGTCCAACCAATTCCTGATCCACTGAACAATTCACCCACTGAATCCACCTCTCCAGTTTAGGGAGAAGAATGTTCTGGGGTACCATGGCAAAGGCCTATAATTTCCCATAATAGTACTCCAGTCACAGAACTCTTCCCGTCAGGCCTCACTTATGCCAATGATGTCACAGTCAAAGCTTTTACTTCCTCTTATTTATTGCTATTGTGTGAATTATGGTACAAATATATCTAATGCATTCCAGTGTACTCAGCACAATGTGGGCCACAGTACAAAACCTCAAAGACTGTCATACTGTCCCTAAATTTATCACTAATATGCCTATTTTATCCCTTCCTTCCTTTGAACTTATTTTAAAACTCTTTAACTCTTTACTTTTACATTATTTCTCCAGATGTTTGTTGATGGGCACAAAATGCAAAATATTGGTGACTGTTATTTAATTTTTTTCCTGGCCTCTGAGGTCTTGAAAGTATCCAGAAGAATCATTCCCTTTTAAAAGCATGTATCAAAACCATATAATATCATATTGATAAATATCAAGTCTAAATATAAACCATTAATATTTATAGACTTTTCTAAACAAAGAAAGAAACTTATTAAGAGCTAAAAATGAAGAGAATTACTTTGTTTACAATCTGAAAGTTGAAATGCTCTCTTTCCTACCATAAGAATTTAAGTCCTTTGATATTGACAGGGTTTTATACACACTGCAAATTTCTCTTTTACCTTCATATGTTAACATGAAGTCAAGAAACTAATTTGCTTTTGTTGGAAAAGAGCCAATTAGAATGTTTGCAAGGCTAGAAGGTGAAGGGTCTCTGTATAAAAGGAAGGGATGACATTTCTGTCTCATGAATACAATGATTTAATTATTTGACCTACTGTTGGCAAGAGCTGGTTGTATGGTGAACACTTTCAGGTCTGACACATTCATTAAAATAAAACAACCTCCAGACCCCTCTCTTGGCAAAAGACAAAGTTGAATGTTTAACTTGTGTGAGATTGCCCTCCCCTCAGATGATCTATAATGTGACTTTGAAGGTTGACTTAACAAAAAAAAAGAAGGAAGAGGAGAATGTCTTTGCTTACCTTCCCTGCCTCACAGGGGCCATGCAAAATAAAAAAAAAAAAAAAAAAAAAAAAAAAAAGATAAGGAAAATATTTTGAAAGGGTATAATGTAAACACAAGCAGCTGGTTTAGACAGTGCCACATGTGCACAAGGACATGTCAGAAAATCCATGCTGAAATTCATTTTGTGGCCTGGTAGAAAGGTCAGAAGGTTTAGATGTTAAAAGTACATTAACTCTTTGCTTATTTGACCATTAAACTGTCAGCATGAAACTACGTTTTATACTTACGATGGTCTGAAATCTTAGTGGTAAATGAAGTCTGAAGACCTATTAACCTGCCCAAGATGTGAACCAGAGGCTGGTTCGGCTTCACTGCTATCTACACTAGGGCAGAAGAATGGATGGTAAGAGGTGGAAAAAACATCTGACTCATATCCTTGCTTGGCAAAGTTAAGCAGCTTAAATAATTGTCAGTGCCAAACTTGGATTAATAATATATCTTTATGTATTTTTGCATTAATGTGAGACTAAGTTGATTTCACACTTTTATCTATAAAAGGCTTGCAATTTTCTTTCTATGCATTCCTATTTAATGTATACTATAAAAAGGCATTTGAGCAACTCAGTTTAACATATTCACATTTGAAAATTATTTAAAACTTTCAATGTAAGTTCATATCATGATAAATTTAATTGTATCTATTAATTGATAAAATTAGAAGTCTATTAATTAAAAACATTGATGAAGTATTTGGGTTTGCTTTCTTCCCCTCCAAATATTCATCTAACATATTGTTTAGATATAATGAAGACCACAAATAAATAAATAAAATAGCTATCCAATGTAGTGTTGAATATGATTTTATCTGTGATATGTTTAAGTACCAGAATATACCCTGCTTGGCTTGCTATTTAAAAAGTGAGATAAAACATATCTATTAAAAATGATGCACAAGTGCATGTATTTTCTTGTGATTACTAATGTTATTAATCAGAAAGCCTAAACAAAATATAAATACCAAAATACAATAAACATCAAAACACAGTCAAATAAAAGGCAACTGCAATGATCTATAATAATTCCCTGGGTAAAGTTGATGGAAAGAGATTATTTATGGTTTTAATGTATAAGATATAATTATAATAAATAAACCAAATTCATTGTGTTAAATCTTTACTCTCATGGAGAGGACAAAGACTCAAATGTCCCATCTTGGGTCTTGTATGGTAACATTTGCACAGCATTGGACTGCCAGCCAGTTGAACTCCTGCTTTGAACTGCAACATTACAAATGGCTTCATTGTCTTCAGGAAGTCAGTATGGATGTATTTCAGGATGACAGTGAAAAGAATTTTATTCTCCATAATTATCCTAATCCCACTTTAATCTATCGCAATACAATAATTTCTGGGTTTGGGTTACTTTGTATTTTTTCCTAAATGCTCAAAAGGACTCATCTAAACTGACAGAAGTCACTAATTTCCATGAAGAAAAACAAATTATTTTCTTTAGAAAATACCAGGAATGGAAGAAATTGGAGGCTCTATAATCAATGTAACTTTTTAGTTAACTATTCAATTTCCTGGCCTGACAAAACCCAAGGGGCTTATGGGGTACCAGGAATGGAAGAAATTGGAGGATCTATAATCAATGTAACTTACTTTTTAGTTAACTATTCAATTTCCTGGCCTGACAAAACCCAAGGGGCTTATGGGGGATGTGGGATGTGTATGAAAATACCTTTCATTGCAGCTATAGTGATTATGGACATTTTCATGTGACATACACCACTTCCCAGTAATGAATGAAATTAACCCTGGATTAAAGAAAAACTTTCTTCTGACTCAAAATGGCTTTTTTTAACTGCTGATTTCCTGCTAAAAGGTTCTGCCTTTCAAACTCACAAGTTAAACTGTGTTATAAAGCAATTATACAAATTTCACCACCCTCAGAAACTTCTCAACTAGAGGGACAAGTTTCACTGTGTTTTAATTAGCAAATTGCATGTGTCAGAGACTGTAAAGTGACACTGATGTCACTCATCACTGACTGGCAAACCTTCATGTCATAAAGGTCTCTTCCCTGTAACACATGAAACTGCTTCCTGGGAGTAGTTAGTCCATGACCCATACTAACCCTTGAGCTGTGCCTGAGAACTCTTTGTGTCAAAACCTGATACAGGCTGAAACTGTTTTAGGAGCTGTTCTAGCAATTTAAGAGTGATGACAATCAAGTTTCAGAGGCTGGAACATCCTCTGACACTGCTTAACTTGTTAATATTAACATTATCTTCATGCCTGCTGCCTATAGCACTTTGTTTTGCTGTAGGCATTGGCTCTATGTATGCAAATTATAATATGATATTATTATTATTATTACTACAGAGGCTGTTGAACTTCTCTCTCTGAGAAGTGCAAATAAAGCCTTCAACTTCCTAAGCCTGAAGGTCTGTAACCGAGATGTCCTTTTGACCTTTGAGGTCACATACTGTCCTCCCAAATGTGGACAGTGGAATTTTTCCTCATAGGAAGAAAGACTTTTCTTCTTTTTAAGGCAGACCTTCTGGTATTCAGCTCCCGGAGAGTTCAGAATTTCTTGAAATTCACTGCCTCATTCAGGTCAAAATCTTTAGAAAATTTTAAAACTTAGCTCATCTGGATTCCAGTTCAGAGGAAGCCAAAATACTGTCACTTATGAAAGCATGATATCTTGATGCCAAAAATAGACTCATAATTTATGAGTAAAATCAAGAAAGTTAATTAATTTTGCTTTGGAGTAGTAATAGTTATGCCATACAACATGCTTTCACTCTGGTTCACTCCCTGTTAGCTTCCACCCTGGAAACTCAGGTAGGTAAAAAGTAAACTCTTTTCCACATTGAAAGTAGGCCTTTTGAGAGCACTTCTGCTGTCTGCATGGACATACCTAATACAATCAGTAATTTCTGTAGATGTGTTAGCCTTTGTGGCTTTGGTGATGACACTAATAACACCTCCTCTTCAAAATGTAAAAATGTGGCTTTCACTGATTGTTTTTAACCACCCAAATCAATGTAACATTAATTAAATAACAAATGATCCATGTCTTTATTTCTCTGCTGACAGTTTCCCCCCCTTCTTAGCCAGAGTGCTTCCTTACATGAAAAAACATCTTTTTTTCCGGACAGTGTTTGACAGTAAGTGCAAACACAGGAGTGGAATGTCAGTGAGCTCTTTCTAAGTATTGGAAATGCAGTCTTGCTTCGTCAGGTGACAAAAAGGAGATAGGGAAAAGCTGTGAAATAAATACCTTAACCTAAATCTATGCAAAGGTTCTTCAGCTTTCAACAGTGTTTATCTTTATATTATTTGAATATCAAATAGAAATTGCCATAATTAAAAAGCATATACTTTTAGAATATAACATAAAAAATAGAGAAATACATACCATCTGAATTTCCTATGCCGAATATGGAATTTGGCATTTTTTAATTCAGAATACTTCAACATTGTTCATTATTGCCATTATGGATTAATGTGGTTAATGTATTAAAACTGTTACCAGATATTCTCTAGTCACCTCTGCTTTACTTGAATCTAAAATTAAGTGATTTAAGTTTGTATACTTGACTATGCTAAAGTGAATTAAACATTTCATTTTAAAAAATAAACTCTTTGGAAACTTTTTATATCTTTAAATAAACACCTAAAATGCACTAAAAGCTTCAAGAACATTCAGTCTTTCTGAAAATTGAGCCCCAAAACTAAGATAATAATTCTTTAGAAGACTGTTCTCTTTCTTTACTGTTGATACAATACCTCAAGGTCCTGTTTGCACACTGTTCTGTATTTTCACTTAATCCAGATCTGTTTCATTTCAGAGTGAAATCCTACAAAAAGGTGGCTCATTGCAGCAAGGCTGTCATTGTGTCCCTAAATGAATTGCCACACAGCAAAAGGAGTGTTTACACACTACACAGGGAGGCTTTTTACAGGAAGGAGATAAAGAAGAAACCTATTTACAAAAGAGATAAAAACATTCCATCTTTTGTGACCAGTTAATAAAATGAATGAAGTTTATAGTCAGGACAAAAATGTGTTCATACTAAAACTTATGATTTTATTATAAAGCAGGAAAACTATGTATGCAATATTATGATGAAATGATTTACTAAAGTTTCCTATCATTTCCAGGAATACGTATTTCCTTCAGTGTAAGAACGTGGTAAACATCCTAGGAATAGTGACTTTTCTCATCCTTTTGAGGTGAAACAGAGTTTTGCCTGACAACAAACTCTTGACTTCCTATCCTTTCTACAGCACACTATTTTTAATTATTATCTTGTTTCAATGCTTATGCTTTTTTTGGTATTTAGATGGAATAGACATGCTTAACTCAATTTTTTCTTTCTTGTTTTCTATTATGTACAAATACATTTGACATCTGGTTATAAAAAAATATATTTCTCATTGTAATTTAGCAGAGTTCCTGGAAAATGTTTAGGTAATTGAAATAACCTTCAATTATATGGAAAACATTGAAATATCCTTCAGTTCTAAAGAAAGGGAATTGTTAATGGTAATGTATTGACTTCATATTTGTACTCGGGGAAAGTACAAAATTTTCTTCCTGTCTTTTAAATGAGTCCTGTCTTGGTGGGTCATGCAACAAAAACATAGAAGTCTTAAAATTGGATTCACAAGTTTTCTTTTAGCTGAAGAACATTTTATCGACCTTGTGTGGTATCAGGAAAACATTTGCTAATAAGAAAGCTATTATATGAATATTCTGGGCTTGCTTGTATGATTAATATGTGATGTAATACGTGATGAAAGGATGAATATGTATGCAATTCATTTGCAGCATGCTAAACTGAGTATTTTCATAAGGATGTTCACATTTTGTCTCTTTTTCCTCTCTCTTCATATGCTTTTAAGTCCACTTTGCAAAATGTTTAAATCAATATATTGTTAATGTAGCTAGGAAATGTAATGAGATTAAATAAATAAAAAAGTGGAAAAAAGTTATTTATTTTAGGTATAGATATTTGTACTTAGACTGATAGAAGAAACTAGAAATGTTACCAAAGAACTCTTGGTAATCTGCTGCATTTTACTCTAGGATTTGTAAACAAACCACATAAACTTCTTAGAAATTTCTTTGCTGAAATAAAATCTTACCCAAGGTGTGCAAAGATTTCAGAAACAGGTTCAAATTTTCAGAATGACTGAATTGGTGGAATTTAGGAGTTAATGCCTGTTTTCTTTCAATTTTTTAAAATACTTTCAAAATACTAGTGATAAAAACTATTGTATCCTTTATAACTGTATTATGTAGTTATGTTTTTCCTAGCAGGCTTTTGATAGACTTAGATGTTTGGCTTTACAAACCTTGGATTTTGTATTTATTTTAATCACTTTTTGCTCTATACATTTTTCAAATTAGATACCTGCAATTTGTTTTTGTTCCCCTGAAAGTAAGAATATACAATCTTTTTTTTTTATGCTCTGTGCCTCATAATATTCATGTTCAGCTCAGTTAAACTATTTATTAATTCTTACTTTCAAGAAATTCTTACCTTTACAGACAAAATTCTAATCTTTAGCATTATTTTTCTTTGTTATGTCTTTATTTGTCATAACATACACTCTGACTAATTTATCATTTTACAGTGTTTTTTACTTCTGGCACTGTGGAGAGGAGGTTAGTCCATGAATCTATCAGCTAGGCAGAACAACCAGACAGAATTCCCATATACATCCTGAATGGTCATTCATGCTATTGTAGCTTCTACAAAAAGTTCTGTAGGCCAGAATTCTCTTATCTAATGATTGCATATGTGTTCCACTGACTTTTATGGGGAGTTTGAGAAAAAAATTAAAGAGTGAATTTGGCTCATTTAATGCAATATTTGGAACACTTTGGATGAAAATTAGCTACTGAACATGGAGCAAACTTTGCAAAATTTAATATCTCATTCATATTGTGTATTGCTTTACTGCCAAATCTTGTACTTTAACTAGAATGTGAAACGATCAAAGAACCATCTGTAGATCTAAATATTTGGATACTTCTCAAACATATTCTGGATTCAGTGCTGCTAATGGCAGTGATCATTCTGACAAAGTTGGCACTTAACTAATAAGGGCAGTGGAACTAGAGCACAATTCCACAGACATAAAACAATACAATACAGTCAGTTTTCACAAATTTTCTGAAACTGCATTCCACTACAAGTGACAAAATTTTAATAATTTTACCTTAAAGAGAGTATATTATAAAATTTTCTCAGCAAATAGAAGCAACAAATGCTGCAAGTTGAAGCTTTGGCTCAATAAATAGACTCTCTTATCATCTACTCCTCTTTACAAACCTTTCTGAATGACCTAATTTCATAAGATGTGTATATCACACTTATACCTATTGGAGGCAATGTAACTTTTTCCACTAGACCAGGATTTCCATTAGACAAGCAGTCTGTACAGTAATTTTTTTTTTTATGGCCACTTATATCTCAATGTTTTGCTAATTAGTCTTAAGAGAAAAAAACATTTTCATACTATCTGGTAATTACAGTGCACAACACCCTTCATAATGTAGCATTAAATATCAAAAGGCATGAGCCAAGGAAACAATTTTGAAATGTCTCAGGGACGAGCAGGTGATTGCATGCCATCAGCATAGACTATGAAAGGGAAAGAAACCAATCTCATTGCTTTCTCTGAAGGTGCAATTGGTTTGGCAGTTGAAGGAAGAGCAGTGGATGTTTCTAACCTTGACTTTAGCAAGGCTTGTGACCTGGCTGCCCTAAGTCCCTCCTCATTTCAAATTGGTACTGGACAATAAAAATTGTGTCTGGTACAAATTGTACTAGACTCTGAAGCATCATAGATAGTGAGGTGGACTGAAAGCCAGCTGGATTGAATATAAGAAAAGTCTTTTGTGGTGATACTGATCAAACCGTGGAACAGGTTGCCCAGAGAGGTCATGAAGTCTCCATTTTGGAGAGATCTAAAACCTGACTGGATGCAACTCTGAGCAGCTGTTCTACCTGCTCCTGCTTCCATAACAGAGTTGGAATAGATCATCTCCAGGCGTCCCTTCCTGCCTCAGCTATCCTGTGATTCTGGGACTGTGTGAAGGACTTTTTTATTGATCAGTTTCTTTGCAGTTTTCTTGAATACAGACATTGATACAGTAATTTTTATTTTCTTAGTTTTTCTGAACCTGCTGTTTTCTTGCCTGTAGTCATACTTAAAGCATGAGTGTTTGCAGTACTGCAAATTGATTGAAGTGCTTCCAAAGGCTGTGCACAAGACAGTCAGGAGAGACAGGCAGAGGTTTTCATCAGAACATCATTACACTACAAAGAAAGAGCAAAGTAGATGCAAGAGTGTTTTCCACATTTGTCTAGGATCAGAAGGAAATCCCTGTACCTGTGATTTCCAGATTATACCATTGTTGTGTGAGTTCTATAATGTGACACTGCTTGTGTTTCCTCATCGTTTGAGTACACAAATTATTCTGGCACAAATATTTTATACTATTCAAATTTCTTTGCCAACATCCAGAGATCTGGAAATTGCTTTTCTACAATTTTTGAGCTGATAAATTTGATCACAAAGCTCCTCAAGAAAAGTAAATACAAAAGTTCGTAAGTATATTTGAAATGCAATAACTTTGTGTGAATTTTGGCAATTAATATGTAAATGATTCTGTATAGTCAAAACCTAAATTTTTTATACAGAATATTTTGAACAAAACCATCAGATTCATTGAGAATGCATTGTTCTGGAATTTGAGTAGACAGTATTTTGGAACATCTACCCCAATGAAAATCAACCATTTCATTTTCAAATACACCAAAACTAGGCATCTTGTAATTATGTAATCAAATCAGTGTTACTCAGTGCAAAACAACTCTGCAGTTTTGAGACGACAACTACAAAACGGGTTGTGCTTCTCTTAATTTTTCTTACAAAAGGTGAAATGATGCTACATTTTACAGTTTTTAAAAAATATATATTTTTTTGCCAAGTGCATAACAATTATCACTTCAGTGTGTAGTCAGATTTGTAGAGGAAAACAGCTTCTCCTAGGAGAATAATAAGGATTATAATGAGGATAATGAGGAGTCCAAAGAGGATAAACTTTTAAAGTTGGGAGCCTGCACCTTGTTTAGACTTCCAGGGTTATATTTACCTGATCTTTCATTTACTTCTGAACATTAACTACAATTTCCAGGCAGTTTGCCTGCTGAAGGAAGTCCAGTTGACCCCCCCTTTTATGTAAACTGTTCTGACAGAGAAATAATTTAATTTCGAAGTGAATTTTCATATACGCTATATGATTCTCCTCATCATTATGAAGAGAAAGGAAGTCCATTTTTATGCAAACTGTTCTGACAGAGAAATAATTTCATTTCGAAGTGAATTTTCATATACGCTATATGATTCTCCTCATCATTATGAAGAGGAAAAGAAACAGTTATATTTATTGTGAAAGCATACAAAAATACTGTATGGAAAGGATGGGTTCACTTAGTATCTTTTTTTTCCAGTTAATTCAGTGAAGGAAGGACAAATATTAATTTTATCCTTTCTCAATGGCACCAAAATGTAAATGAACTAGTTATGGCCTTCTAAATGCAGTTATTAATCAGTTTTGTTGCCACATGTTATTTATACACATATTCATGCAAATATTCATTTTTCTTTCCAAGATGGGTTTCATCCAGTTATAGCAATCCAGTTGCCCAAAGTGGGCAAAGTACTGCTCTGTGCTATCTCTATAAAAATACACAAACATCCTAAGAGAAAAAAAAGCAAACGAGCAAAGTAAACACACAGATGCATGCACATGAGTGTGCAGACACACACCACATATATGAAATACCCAGACAACTTACACTAAATAATATCCAAGAGCTGGTATAGACCAGACAAACCAATAATGTTCTAGGACATTTTGGTATGCTATTTGTTGCTTTTGTTTTGTTCCTTTAAGGAAACTTGAAATTTTGCAGGAAATTTCATTTTTTGTGGGGGAGGCAGTGTCTTTAGACACCATCACAATTGTTTCTCCTTATTTTTCACACACTACTTAGATAAGAATTCATGTTTGCATATAATATTTTAAAACATAAAATAATGCATTTCCACCAAAAAAATCAATGAAATTCTCTGTGCAAGTTATATGAATTAAGGTGTATTCAACACACTATGTCTCAAAATGCACCTAACATAATTTATATCCATGAAATTAAAGCATTTTAAGCTTTTAAACTTCAAAAGTTTTCCTTAAGCTGTATCCAAGTGAGTCTGCTGACTATGGTACTATAACACAAGATTAAGGGTAAAAGTTGGTCTGACATTACTATCATTTATTCTATTCTTAAAAGGTACATGTGAATGCATTTTTTTTATATATTTCACAGCTTCCTGGAATCCAATCTATGAAAAACTACCTACTGGAATTTGGCTCATTGCACTCCAAATCTGCTTTATAAAGTTCAGCCACTGTGGTAGGTCAGAGACAGTTACTACCTCCTCTGGCAAGCTTCACTAACAAGCTTTCAAGTTATGACCTCCCATAGGCTCCTAATTTCTATAGAATTATACAGCCAGCTGTCCATAGTATAAAGTTAATGCTGTCTTGAAACTCCCTGCATAAAGATGGCACTCTCAAAAGTTTTGCATTATTGTGATGATTGAAATTTCACGTAGGATGAAATACTATTAAGTTATTCAGTGGCTGCAGTCTTAAAGACATTGCACTGCAGAACTATTTTAGGTGTTCAGTTCTTGTGCTTAACATAGCTGAGATGATTTGTCAAAAAAAGCAAAACCAAAAAGAGTTCATAATTAGCTTAAGGTGAAATAAGTATGGGTTCATTGTCACAAGAAAAAACAAAACTATGGTGTATTTGATGCCTTCTGAAAGCAAGAGACTTCTGACATAGTTGTTTCATCAGTAACTATAAAAGAATTGATGGATATTTTGGCAAATGGTTCTTTAAATTTGCTTAGCTTCAAGGAATTATTTTTGCATTTAAAGTTTGTAGGAAATTTGACTCTAACCATATACTTCAAGTGCTAAAAAAAGCATTTAAAATCCAATTGCTGACAAGGGATGACTTAGAACTTGTTGCCAGTTTTTAGCTCACAAAATGTTTTTGCACAAGAGAAGAAATAAGTCAAAGGTTAGGAAAACTTATTACCCTTCATAGAAACCCAACAGGTTTTTTACAACTTTTAATCAAAACCAAAATAGTAGACCAGATATGAGTACAGTAGAGCTGCTGTGACTGTACAAAGAACTGGTGGGTAATCTCTGCTGAGACTTCATTCCTTAGGATGAATCTCAGCTACACTGGAATTCATAGTTCAGTACTGAAATTTATTATAGACTTTTTCTTTTCTTCTTTTAACTCATTAAAAAATAAGAAAAGAAAAGAAAAAAGAAACCAAAAGAAAAGAAACACTTCCTGAAGGACTTGGAAGCTAGTTTTGAGCTACATAGTGAAGGATGAAATGAGTAGAGGTTAGAATTTTAGCCAAGCCAAACCTTGCAGTAGCTGGCTGCCTCAAATGAAATTTCAGACTTAACTCACAGTGACACTTCTGGAACTGTCTCCAGCTTTTTCGTGTGTCATAGCAGCCTGCTGACCCGTGCTCTCACTGGACATTTCTTGGTATGCTTGTTCTTATTTCCCAAGAGATAACCCCACACTTTTCTTGTACATTTGGGTTGTGTCATGGAAGGACCTACCTCTCACTCTGTGAGCACGTGTGCTGGTCCCTGTTCTTCTGGGACAGCCCATGGAGAAGGCATGGCTCTGCACTTCAGGTGAAGGATGTGCTTGCTCATAAGCACCTGGTTACCTGGGCCTGAATGCGGGGCTCACTCCTCTTGTTGTTCTTTCTCACTGGCATTTGTTGCCATTTAACTCTCATAATGTGAAAAATGAAACTGGCAACGCCTATGGTTGAACACATTTTGCATTTGGCTGTTGAAGTCAATGCAAGGAATCAAGAGTTTTGAAATTTTAAGAGATGGCCTCAAGAGGCAGTTACATATTTCTTATTTTCTGGGTGGGTTTTTGTTTGCTTCCTTGTTTGTTTGTTTTGGTTTTTTTTGTGGTGGTTGTTTTGTTTTGTTTTTTTTTCCTTGTGGTAATAACTAAGCAGGGCTAGAACTGCAGAAGTCCCAAAAAAGAAAAAATATACTGATTTATACCTGCTTTGGCCTGCTCCATCTCTCAGAGAACCCACTGGGAACTTCAGTATTTTAGAGCTGTAAGAAAACACCACTTCCTAAAATGACCAGCCTGCTGAGGTTTGCTTTGGAATATTTGTGCCTGGATAGAATGGATATATTAAAGTCTACTTTGTTGAGCTTCATCTTTCTGGGAAAATATGAGTATTAGCTAAACAGCTTCCAGTTTTGAACTTACAAAAGAGTTTTGGAGCTCAAGATGCAACTCCTGCTTTTAATTTCTTAACCTTAAATTTCCAATATCTTCTGTTTTAATGCAATCTATTTTTATTTCTCACATGCCATTTTTTATTATTGCAACAGAGTAGTTTTTGAAACTCTTCATTCATCATCACCTGTAACATTAGTTCCATTTCCTAAGAAATTGTTGACATCTGTTTAAACACTAATACTTTTCCATTTACATGGATATTTAACTCAACCTTGTTTTTGTGTCAAAAACACTAAGTCTTGAAAGCATACCAGTTTTTAAGGCTAAATTATAACTTTTTAAGCACTATTGCATTAGCATGAAGCATTTGTCTCCATTCCATTTCCACACAGGAAGTAGGGCTGAAGTTCATTGAAACTGCCACAAAACCAGATGAGAGCAGCTGAACTTCCCAAGGTGTCTGCCAACTCAAAGAAGGAAAACATGGACTGAGTATATCAAATGCTTTATTTTCTTTTTAAATCAGTTAGTTTTTGTGGGGACATTGCTGGGTACCTTGTTCAGCACTCATAGTAGTTAATATGAATTAATATTTTTATTTTAATGGATTTTTGATTAAATGTTAGGACAGCCAAAATATTAAAACCCCCAAAGGTAGCCTTTGACAAAGGAAAATGTCATTTACCCCTCATGTTTTAGGTACCATCTTCAGGCAGTAATAAATGCCCAAAGCTAATTAAGGAGCTTCAAAGATAGTGTATTTAAATGTGCCACCTTTTCGTAACTTCCCGTGCTGTATTATTTAAAAGACAGAAAAAAAAGATAATAATTGTCAAACAAATCATGTGTTGGAAAATTTGACAGTAAAAATGTGGAGACTTTATATACTTAATTTATTTTTTTTCTGACCAGACTTGAATAGCCTTTTTTTCACATGGTGATATCTGCGGTTTCTGCTTATGTTATCATGAAAATACTGTATTTCTAAGTTAAAAAAAGAAGAAAAAGTACTGTAATACTCTTATTCATTGATTTTGTGAAGTACTTCTCATTAGCATTTCATATAATACAGATGTGGTTTTTTGTAATCTGACAAAAAAGGAAAAATCAGAACAAAATTTTATACACATGTTAACTAAAGAATACACTAGTTTTAGGTTTCCAAACTAACCATGAAGATGTTGCCTTACATGTTAGACATTGTAATTAATTGTGTAAGTACTACTTTGTATTGATACAGAATCAGTTCAGGTTAAGTCAATACCATAGGTAATCAGACTTAATGAGTCATTTAGCAGTGACAGATGGGCAGGAATGTGCAAAAGATCATTTGAAGCATCTGCGCTGTGAGGTCTCTATCCAGCTGTTACCAGATGTTGTCTACAACTGGTGAGCTAACGCAATGTTTGTTCTACCAAAACCACTGGCCAGTGGAACTTCACAATGCCCCTTGTGTAAGAAGGAGAACTGGAAGTTCATCAGTGCCCTGCCTACCCGACTGTCCGCTGTGACACTGGGCTCTATGACACCAGGGACCACCAGAGAGACCCCCAGGACATAAGAACCTTTGCTTAAACGGGAGGGGAAATATGTTAATGATTTTGGGAAATGATTATTGTAGGTATGCTTATTCTATGAGAATCAGTGAATATGTGTGTAGAATAGAGTATGTAAACAGAAACCTTCTTGTACTCAGCATGCACCTATTTGGGAGGAGTTATTCCCTCGTACACCAGCCAAATAAAGAATGCCTGCTTCTTAATGCTACATAGGTGTTAATTTTACATTAGAGTTTTCTTAAATTTATGGGATTTTTTGTATCACAACAGCTGAAAGGAATTAAGGAACAGGATCATCACTTGTTCAACAATTTTCAGTTTGATTCACAGAGCATGTCAGTAGAGGAATTTTTTAGTTTATTTAACATTCTATCTGCATGACAGAAACAAACCCCCATTAAAACATGTTCAAAAGAAGATTGAAAAATCCTTTTAGAAACTGTTGGTACATCAAAGAGCAATTGTTTGTTTGGAGTCATAAAATTTGAGCTCTTCTGACTAGTATGGTTAGATTAAAATTCATTTTAAATGATCATCTTGCATAGAATAAGTCACCCAGCACCCAACCTTCTGTGGTCCTGACATCTCCCATTTTGCCTTCCTCATCCATCGCCTAACTTCTTCCTCTGTTGAATTTCATCACAACTTACTGTAAAGTTTTGGCAATGTAGATTCTTTGCAAAGAAACTGAGACTGAAAATACATGTAAAGAATTTGACTTCGAGAATGAGGTTGAATAGAAGTGGAATAAATATCATGATGCAATTGCAAAATTCTTAACAAAGTAAGATCAATTTCTTTTGCTCTTATTCAGGCAGCACTTCTGAATCACTGTCATTCAACTCCAGAGTCCTTTTCAGCGCCTCCTTTTTATAACCAAAAACTTAGTTTTGTACTTGACATCAGCTCTTAATCAAGAGGGCAATTAGAGTTTTACTCTGAAGACTGTATTTTTTAGCCAGAAATAAAATTCATTTGATGGATCTCTTCACCCTGATATCACCCACTCTTCAGTCTTCAGCATCTTCACTTCTGTTTTGCTGCTTTCAGTTTAAGCCATTTTCCCTTGTCATGTTACTACGTGGTCTTGTAAATGTCTTGCCATAGAGCTTCCTCTTTTTCCAGGTTGAATAAACCCAATTCTCTCAGCCTTTCCTCATAGGAGTGGTGCTCCATCTCTGTAATCATCTTGGTGTCCACCTCTGGACTCATTCTGGAGCTCCATGTCCTTCCTGTGCTGGGATTCCAGAGCTGGATGCAGCCCTGCAGGTGGGGTCTCACAGGAGCAGAGCAGAGGGGCAGAATCTCCTCCCTCCTCTGCTGGCCACACTGCTTTGGATGCAGCCCAGGATTGTATCCAAATAATTTATAATTTGGCTTTCTGGGCTGAGTACCCATGACTAGGTCATGTCCAGCCTCTCAACCTCTGCACCCCAAGTCCTTCTCCCCAGGATTGCTCTCCATCTGTCCATCCCCCAGCCTGTGTTGATATTGGAGGTTGCCCTGATCCAAGTGCAGCATCTTAAACTTGGTCTTGTTAAACTGCATTAGATTCCCATGGGCCAACTTCTCAAGCTTCTTCAGGTCCCTCTGAATGACATTTCAAACCTCAGGCATGTGAACTGCACCACTTAGCTTGGTGCCATTTACAAATTGCCTGAGGTTGCACTCAATCCCTTTGCCTATGTCATTAATGAAGATATTAAATAACATTGTTTAAATTTCTTAGTTCTTGCTTTCTGGCCTCAGAGTTATTTTTCCACATAGCATAATTTCAAAAAAGTAAAGTAGAAGCAGAATATATACCAATTTTCTAAATGTCCAGACCTGAAAGCCGAAAGATTCTTAAGTTTAGTTCTTTCCATATAATTCTCAGCTGCCCTGTTGTTGGAGACACCACTTCAGTTGCTGCAACCAGTATTACTCTACTGCTGATCCTGAAGGATCTTCTTGGTCAGATAAAATTATTATCTCCATACCTAAGTAAGACCTGATGACTGAATCTTGAATACATCCTTACCATGGTTTCAGTTTCTCTGTGTGAAATTAACTGTTGTGTCAGCCAGAGGTCAGAGAACTTTTGTCCAAGGTTCTTTTTCATCATTGTTCTGTCCCAAACTGTTGTGTTTTCATAACTCTTAGTGGCCTGAAATTACTACTATTATGTTTATTTTAAGTCTTAACATTGTTTCTAAGTTTATTTTTCTTTACCAGAAAAGTGGAGCTATAGTGGTAGCAGCATTCCAGGTAATAAGCTACTGGTGTTTGCAGCCCTCCTCAGCATTTATGATTAGACTCTCCATTCAGTTTTCAGACATCATAATGTATGTGCTCTCTGTAAAACTAAATCTTGTCTGTCTGTCTCTTGTATATCCAGAAAGATCTTCTGCTGTTTTGATACTTTAGGGAACACGGGTCTTATTTTACTAAGCACAAGGCTGCAAATACCTGAAGGATACATCAACAAAGAAAATAAATTTGACCAGTGGAAACTTACTAAACGTTATTACTGTCATAATTTAACTTTTAGAACAATGTCAATGGTTTATTAGTAGTAATTTTTGAAAAGAAGAAATAAGAGAAAACTTTTACTTCTGTTTTTTATTTCTTGGAAATCACACATTCCTTCTGTGTTTTGTTTTCTCCATGTTTCTTTTTTATTAACTATCACCCCTTTCTAAAAATCCTGTTGTTTTATATTACTACTTTTTTCACCCTGGATTTCAAACCTGCTAGCCATCTTACTCTACTTGTAATGCTGAAATGAAAACATCCAGAAAACAGATTTCCCTGATCCTTTTTTCCAGCACTTTCTATTACAGAAGAGAGAAATAGCACCAAACAAATCTCTTTTTAAATTTTCAGTAATTTTTGATAAATCTGAGTAAAAATCCAAATTTTTAATTTGGATTAGGACATTACTAAGAGTACTATTAATTGCCCACACATGGACAAAAGGAAAAAAGCTTACCTTTTTTTTTTTTTCTTTTTTTAAAGCTTTCAAGAGCTTTGCACATCAATGCATTATTGGTATCTGGGTATCTGGTCTGTAATTTTAATTTTTTCCTCACAGCTTTCCAAAATTTCTGAGTATAGATATAGCAATATAAATAATACATTTCTGATGTAACCAATATAATTTGGTATATTTCTGTACAACTGCAGTTAGATGAGAGCTTTAACTCCCTAAACTGTTTGGATATAAACCAGGCTTGGATAAAAAACTTTATAGCTCCGTTATCACAAAACCAAGAGTTAATCACAATCCCTACTACTGAGCCCTGAAATAAAAGATAAAGTACAGTGCTATGTTAATGCAGCTGTCAGGGAAGGGATTAGTTTTATCTGTACATGTACATATTCAGTCAGATGTTCAGTAATGGTAACAAATACAAGTTCTGAGCATTAATCTTTAGATTCTCAGCTAATGTACAACTTTCACCTACAGAAGGGTTTATGTTGCTCACCCAGTTGCTGAGCAGTTTTGGTCCCAGGATTTGAAAATTCACCTTAGAAACTATATTACATATTTTATTTTATGCAAAATGGTGGAAGTATTTCATTGCAGAATAAAAAGAGCTCTTAATTTTGCAAACTGGATGTATTTCTATTCTTGCAGTATCTGAATTACAATAGCATTGCTTTAAAAAGGTTTTTTTTTCCCTTTGATTATCTAAATAATACAATTAATGCTCTGATAAAAAGCATGGTGTATTTTTATACTTCACTGACAGAATTTTCTCATGGTAAAATTTACTTCAAAATCTTGCTATTTTCCTGGATGCATTCTGCTTTAAATCAAAGACAATTGCCCACAGTATTTGAAAGCACAGATGGATGGGTAATGATCAGTCTCTAGGCATAATAACAAACTATGAAGGAAAAATGGATTTCCTTTGATTACTTCAATTCAAATGGTTTTACTGTGTGGACAAGAATTGTGAATCCATTCCAAACAGATACTGTACTCAGCAGCAATCATCCTTTCTAGCAAATTTCCTTCAAGTAAATGCTTTAAGTCTGATACAGTACAATAGAGGAAGGCACTAGGTGCAAAGAATTTCTGCAATTAGACTCAGATATATTTGAATCAGTCTCTAATCAAGTTTCTTGGAAAAGCAAAATATCTTCCAAGTAACTGCAAGTTCAACTTGTGAGATACAAAGAAGCACAACCATGAAAAAATAACCCAGATTCATGAAACCAATCTTCTTATAATTGACAGTTTTACCAAGGATTCTCACTTGCTTGTGGGATGGCATTCCTGACGGTAAAATGATTTCTATTATAAAGTCATCTTCACATGATAAAATTTCACTAGCTGCAAGGTTATAAAATAGCTGTTTCACTCTTTTTAGTGGTCCCTGAATGACATAATGTCCGAAAGAACATTGTTTTCCAAACCCTTTGCTTGTAGTTCTAGGTCATCTTTCATAATTTTCTACAGTTTAAAATTTAAGTAAACATGTTCTTTTTTTTTTTTTTTTTTAAGGAAAACAGCCTTGGCATTTTTGTTTAATGCATTTAGAAATATAAGAACACAATTAACTTGTTCATAAATATGGAAAGAAAAGACAGAAGAGCATCAAATATAACAGCTCACTTCCTCAGGAGCCATATATATGAAAGCATCTACATGTTCCAAGAACTGTCTTGGCTCAACTCTGTTTAGTTTATGAAATTTGAGAGACCACAGCAGGTGTTAATTGCATCCCATGCTGGGATGTTTACTTTGCATTACTATATGGAGTAAATGGAAGAAACATAAGCATGCTAGAAATTTCCAGTCCTGCAAGCCAGAATTTCAGACCACTTACCTGAATTTCTGTGGCTTAACAGCATATTGCAGGTCCTCTCTGAGATTAAATTTACATGTAAAATTCTCATCTTTTATAAGCCACCAAAGCTAATGTAGAAAATTTAATGCTGTGAAGTCCTTTGAAGCAATATCTTTCATATTTCCAAAATTATAAACTATGACACTTCTGGGGTTTTTTTTTTTGTTTCTTTTTTTTTTTGTCCAGTGATGGTCATATCTTCAAGACAATTGTATTATATATTAAGATTGTAATACCTTAAATGTGTTACATGCTAAGTCATTTGTTATTGGTGTCGTGTCCCACCACAGGAAAAATGAAGACATTTTGGGTTTATAGGTGATTTATAATCTACATCCATTAACTAGAAGCTCTTTGTTTTAATTTTAATTTAAGATTTCCTATATTTAAGCAAAGTTTCATATTGTCTTTTCCTTAGAAATAATAAAGCAGACCTTAGACGTTCTCACATGTGCTCAATAGTACTCAAGATTTTACTGTCTGCCCAGAAAACTTAAAATTAAATGTAACATGGAAATAAGAAAGAACACAACAATTTGAGCTTTGTGCCTTTAAAGAGAGGATATACAGACCCTAAACAATTTCAGAAGTATTTGAATATTTCCACAGTCCCTCTTCCTCTTTTGGGAACATGTGCTGCAAAGACTTTCCCTTAAGGAATTCCTTACAGACCAGCTCTGTTAAAAACATTCCAGAGGAGACACTGAAAGACAGGATGACTGTTTTCTATATTCATGAATAAGGTTTGTCATTTAATTACAAAGCAATTCCTCTTCCCTTGCAGTACTTTTATTCATGTCTTTAGTGCCCCAGAAAAGCAGAAGAGATAAGTTCTGAAGTGATGCAGATTTGCCCTGTGACCTTTCCAGCTGTACCAGCCCACGGTTGCAGATAAAGTGCTCCACAACACAGATTTACAAATTGTTTGCCTTAGAACCATCTCTTTCTTCTGCTGTCAGTGAACTTAAGGACTCACACCCTGAAAGATGTTCAGCAAATGCAGCTCCTGTGAAGTCAGCACTCTGTATTTTACACAAATAAGATGCACCAGAGAACAGAGGTTTCTTTTGCCTGAACCTGTCCTTGGTAATCAGAAAAAGTCTCAGACTTTGTGCTGAAATGCAAGATGGATTATATTCCTGTTTTATTAGGGTTATATTCCTGTCTTACTTTGAACTTACAGTGTCATTTTTTTCCATTTTACCACTAGAGCTATTTAACCTGGAAGCTCAGAAGAGAAGGAGTGAACATATTTCTGAACAAAATCTTATTATGGTAACCTTCTGTTACCTCCATATTTTTTGTATAAAATCTGAGCCTTTCAATTGCTAGTATTGTATTCAGGGATTCAAGAGTGGGGGAAAAGCTGCTGGAAACACAGAAAAATTGAGAAACATTTTCAGGAAGAGTAGACCTGTGGTTTTCTCTACACTGGTGACATCTATCCTAGATGCCAGTGTTAGCCCTTTGGAAATTTCCTCTGTCTGGAGTAAGGAAAACTTCTAAAACTTTGAGTCTAACCTGACAGGAAATCTGGATTTCCTGTATTTCTTAACATACAGCTTTATAGTTCTTCTTAGGATACCTACTTGATGAAATGTGCTCCTAAAAAAGATAAAGGCATAAGTGTCTTGATTTGATCCTGGAGCCAGCAGGTTGTAGCAGGCAAGAAAGAACAGCAGGAAGCTTCTCTCTCCAATGCTGAAAGCAAATGGATTTGGTTGCTTAATGGATCATCTGGGGTCCATTTGGAATTCCCTTGCAGTTATGCTTTTTTCCCTCATCAAGGAGACTGATGCTGCTGGAAATGCTGCATTGGTCCAATGAAAAACCAACTTCCACTGACAAAATTTTACATGTTTCATTTTGTTTTTTGAGTATCTAGAGTTTCATCTGTATTTCATACAACCAAGAATTATGTTGTACTTCAGTCCCAACAGTATTTTACATTTTCAGTGATCTCTTTCCAGACTGAAATTTAGCAGAACAGTGTTTAAAGGCAAAGATAACTTTAGCCTTCCTGAAAAGTACTGTATTTTACAGCCTCTCAAATGAAAAGAACGATCTTTTCTTAAGCAATATACATGTATGAAAGAATATTTACAAAACAAAAGGAACTGATCTACACTTCAAGTAAGTAGAAATTACATACAGAGAAAAAAAGAGGTTTTAAGTTATCCTTATAAAGAAGTTTAATGAGTTTTAACGAAATAATATCTCTTTCCTGCTACCATGAATTGTTCAAAACCATTTTAGATATACTATCCTTACCCCAATTTTGCTTGTTTTTTCTTTGAAGTGATAGTAAAATAGCTAACAACTCAGAAATAAATTAATTTTTAAACATTATATTAGTTTCCTAATATACAAGATCTTAAGACAGTAAGTTTGTGGGGAAGGTCTAGAAAGATTTCAGCCATATGTTCTGAACTAGATTTTGACCCTTGTTCATCTCTTTTGATGTAAATACATCAAGTGCAGGCTATGGAAAGAGTATAAGCTTCATAAGGTTTCTACAATAAAACATTTAACTCAGTATCTTTAAATAAAACAATCTGTTGGATAGATAGTGGTAAGATTTTCATGTGGGGATAGAAATGTAACAACTGTATTGTTTGCTGTTGTGTAGAGACACTGAATGAAGATTTCTCTACTGGAAGAGACTTTTTTTACAGAAATTACAGACTTCTCAGATGACACATGCAGCTTTTCTTCTGGAGATCATTAAGTAATTGTAGACAGTCTACTAGTTCTTGCTCCTATCAGT
Source organism: Passer montanus (assembly GCF_014805655.1). Lineage (NCBI taxonomy): Eukaryota > Metazoa > Chordata > Aves > Passeriformes > Passeridae > Passer > Passer montanus. The sequence goes on from NW_024364270.1 coordinate 7,748,883, forward strand.
TCACTAGGTTTTGCATTGCACTACTGTTGGTTTGTGAAATGAAAACCAGCAACATAAGTTACCAAAAAAAAAACAACAAAAAAAAAACCCCTCAATAAATTATAGAAATTAAAAGAGAGGAAAAATCCAGGATGCTGCATGTGAGACCATTTGTGTGGGTCCAATTAACATTCCTGAACATAAAAACAAAGTTAAAACATTAGGCAACATCAATACCTCCAATACTTCCATATGCTGCTTCAGCTTTTAAACGTTGGATGTGACAATCTGCTCAGACATAGCATACGGTTCAGCGTAAACACAGCTCTTAAAGCAAAGCTTTAAACTCAAGATTTCTCTTTGAAGTGAACAATGTGTTCATAAGTGAATGAGATACTTACATATTCGGTGGGAGTTTCTGAGCAACCCTCCATGTTTAGATCCAAAGACAACATTCTCACAGGCCTTTCCAAGAGAGCGTTCCATCAGAGAGGGAAACCATGTGCATTTCAGACATTCTGGGATCAAACATCTGAGTGAGCCTATCTGGATGACACTTAAGAAGCATCTTAGTCTTGCTGAAGTTAATGTGAAACAGTTGAGTGATGTCAATGTAGAATGGGTTCAACAGTCAATTTTGTAAAGATTTCTTTGCTGAATTTTATACTCTAAAATTACAGAGATATACTTATTCCTCCCCAAAGATATACCCAGGAACCTCCTGGGGGTGCACTATAGATAAACAAACACTTTTCTACACAAACAATATGCTATAATCATGCTTAAAAAGAAATAAACCAAAACAGGACAAACCAAAAAAAGCAGAAAGATGTGCTTCTGCTTTCTAGCAGTCTTCCTACTCTTTTCTTTGTTTTAATTTTAACAAAGGAGCTTTTTACTCATTTTCTTTACCACATCTAATATTATATTGCCTAGGCATGTCTCCCATCAGGTATTCTCAAAATGAAACTAATAATAAATAAGTTGCTAAAAATTTCTGGATATTAAAAGAAAAATAGAAGTAATAAAAAGTAATACTAAAAGCAGCCTTTTCTTCTTCTTTTTTTTTAATGCACTGTGAAAATGCACCAGTTTTAATAAAACCATGAATTGTTCAGGATTCTATATGTTGCTTTTTCCACCACAGAAGGATAAACTGTCCAGGGATACAGATTAATACTCATGTGGAAGCACTGAAATATAATTTATTTTTAAAGCAACTACCTTAGTTTTTGTAATTCACTTAGGAATCCGTGTAAAGGTTTTGCATGCATTAAATTATTTTTTCACATTTCATTCAACCCACAGTGGGACAATCAGCTTCAGGTTTCAGCTATGATTCAGTCTTGATCACAGCACATTATTATACCCACACAACCGTCATTTGCTTTTCTTTCTCCAGCTATAGATGATTGGGTTTCTTGCAGCTTTCTTAATTAAAAATCTGCTTATTTTTACTGGACTTAGGTTAAGAAGATTAAAGGATATGATGAGTATACAATTTATGACTGAAATGGAAATTCATCTGGGAAGTAAAATGGAAGTCAAATAAAAGAATACATTCTGCAAATGTAGCTTTGTACAGAACAGGTCACATTTCCAATGCAAACTTTATAGCTGTCTTTAGACATCTACCTTTGTATTTGTACTACATGTTGATGAATTCAAGGTGTTATATGTGCACATAGACAACCTAGAAAACAGCACAGATGCTGAGAGACTGATGGTACAATTCAGCAGCAGGCTTTGAAAAGCAGAGCCTGTATTCAACTTAGTTACAGAGTCAGCCCAACTTGATTTTTCCAGCAACTGACATTTTACAATTTCATCTTCCTGCTCTTATGAGAAGTTAGTCAAGATAGCAGTGGATTACACAAATATCTGTTCCATTATGCCAGTTGAACATGGTCCAGACAGCATGCCTAATATGTAAAAGAGGGAATAAATTGTTTGTAAATCCTTTCAAAACCCCAAAATAACATATGGATATGTATTTCACTTGGCATTCCTTTTGTTTCCATATGAACAGAGGGAAAACTATAGAAAGTCACAAATAAGACTCTGAGCACATAAATGCATGGGATAGTGAGTATTCGTCCTTTCTGAATCCACGTGGAAAGACTGAATGAAGATAGTGAAGAGACTGTCACATTTCTCCTTGTTACGTACTTGTGCTTTACATGTGGGGCGTGTGAATTCAGACCTCTCTTCTGCTAGAAAATATAGAATCACAGCATCTTATCAATGTCCTGGAGTAACCCTTTCTCTGCCTTTTCTGCTGGCAATGCTGTAGTTTATTTGAACCCTTAAATATTTCTCCTACAGGGAAAAACAGTTTTGCATGTTGGTCATGTTATTGTTTTCAACTCGATTCTCAACTACAGCTAGGGAAATCAGTTGGAATGAGGGCAAAAATTACTAAATAGTCAAGATAATAAAGATACCTGAAAGGAAAAATGCCTCTACTTTATATGTGAAGTTGCTTGTTGGTTTCAGTTATTTCTGGTAATAAAAGCTAGAATAAGATATAAATATGTCACTAGGCCTTTTTCATGCAGATATAAAAAAATTAAAGGTTTGTACAATTTTATGTCACAAACAGATACCACCTTGATTAAATTGGGAAGACAGACTGAATAATGACATAGGCATTTCAAATATTGCCCTATTTACATGAAATAAATGGTGACTTAGACAAAAGAGTGAATGGATATTTAAAAAAAGGTATTATGTTGATTGAGAGATTTTGAATAAGCAACAGATGTGAATCAGTTGTTTATTAAAAACACTGGTATAAAAAGCTTCTGATCAGCAGGAAGAGGATGGTCTTTTCAACAGCAGGTGCTACTTCTTAGAATTCCATCACTGACTGCTGTTATGAAAACAGCTGCCAAAGTATGAGAACTAGGGACAACTGGGGACAACTGGGTTTCTGTTTGTGAAAAGAAACACTTCATCTTCGAATTTTATGTGCCCTCCTCTTTCCCTATCTCCCCTTGAACTTGAGTAATGAGCCAGATGGAATTGTGTCATGAATCACTAGTGGGATTGCATTGACCTACATCTACAGCATTAAACAGAAAGTGATGTAGATGTTTGAAGATTCAAGCACACTTGATATGCTGTAAACCTGGTGACATTATTAAAGAAAGAAAACTGCCAGGAATTAAGAGGAAAACTGTGTATATTTAATTGAAATAAAGATGTACAAATGTAATGCTGAAACCCCTAAGCTAAATCTACATAATAATCAGATATAGTGTAGAAAGAGTCCAGTTGGAGAAAATAGGTCACTCAAGGTGTTTTGTTTTTTGGGGGTTTTTTTTCAATTTATTCATAGCATGGTTTTATACTTACTTTTTAAAATTTTTTTTCGCTGTTTACAGCAAATATTCATTGTGGTGTGAAGACCCAGAATATTCTCCCTCTGAGAATTTTACTGGCAGCAACAGAAACATGTTGCAAGGCAGTTCAGATTTATATGATTTATATTTTTAAACTTTCATCAAAAAAATGCAGTCCCATTCTTCACACATACACAGCAGCTTACTGCTGCTTCTTCACAGCTTCCTTGCTTACGCTAGAAAAGCTTTCTCCACCAATGGAAGATGAATTAGCTCAGCACTCTCCCTCATGCTTAAAATGTCCTACAATGCCAACACTTCTTAGGAGCAGCACTGGAGCTTTGGGCATTAGACTGGTCTAACAAGACTGATGAGACAACATCAGTGCCCATATGTGATACAATACATGCCAGCATTCTATAAACTTTTCTAAATGCCAAAAGAACATTTGTGGAGACCTGTGGGCTTCAACTCTCCTTAGTCTTGGGATGCAAGAAAAGAAATTCAGAGACTGATATGGCTGATGTTTAGTTGTTTACTGTTGGCAGATTAATTTGACCTTTGGGATTACATAGATGCTAAGTACTCCATATCACTACATCAGTCAGCAACTTTCTTCCTGTCATATTGGAGTTTTGGTTAATTAAGAATCTCCCACATGAGGAAATGTAATATTATCCATGGAAAATGAAACTGCAATACGTTAAGCAAAAGGGCCGCCAGAACAATGAATTTTCAAGTATCTTCTGATTTTTGTGGATTTTAGCCAGTAAAAGGATTGTGCTAGGTTGTAATCTGAAATAAATGTTACAATTATTATGAACTTAAGCGTACCTCAACATCACGCTTAATATTTTCAAAAAAATGTCAATATGAAAACTTATGTTTTTTACTCTCAGGCTGGTGATAAATAAACTCGTGTGACACTGCTGAAAGTGGTTCATCTCAGCTGTGAATGCAGGTATATAAGAACATGTGGCTAACCCATCACTGTGATATATGCAGAATATTAATCTAGATGGAAGTTGCTGCTGAAAATTTTAAAAGCAAATTAATTGATTTATTCAGTTTGTGAAGGAGTAAACAGGTGAATGCTAATTCTTTTACAAATCTTTTAAATAGTCTCTAATTCCTGTCAGAGAGAAATCTAAATTTTGATTCTAATCTTTTTCAGAGAATCACAGAATGGGTAAGGCTGGAAGGGTCCACAGCAGATCATCTGGTCCAACTTCCCTGCTCAAGCAACGTCTTTGCTATCTATCTTCCCTTATTAAGCTTTGGGAATTATTTAACCAAAATTTTAGCCTCCATATTAAAACTTTAAATCCAAAATATTTTCTCTAAAAAACCCCATAAAACCACACTGATAGGACAGGATCTATATATTCAGTTATTGGAAAAGTGTCATGGATCATAATCATAATGCTTTTGGTACTTTAGAAACTATTAAAAACTGAAAGCAATTTATTTTAATTTTTTTACTTCTAGCTGTCTTAATGAATCCTTGCTATGAAGCGAAAAATAATGTTGCAATTTTCACAATTATTAAGGGACCTACAAATGCAGTTTACATAAATTTCATCCTTTTTTTTTTTAAGATTTCACAAAATTGCAGTAAAGAGAATAGTAAATATATGGAGAGTGCAAAGTGAGCACACTGTGAGGTTTTTTTTAACAAAGTACCTAAACTATTAAGACATTTCATGTTTTCTTCAACCTTGGCTACCCATGGGCCTCTACATATCTCTTAGGCAGATTTTAACATTTAATTCTCCACTTCTTTCCACTTCCCACTACAATCCAATCTTTTAAGAAATAGAAAACATGTAAAGCAATACTAACCCTTACAAAAAAATAAACAAAATTATCCTCCTAAAAGCCTTCAGAAAACTCTCCCCATACTTCAGACCAAACACAGCAATTTATATAATGGCTATACTCGCAACTTTATATATCCGTATTATCAAAGTTGTACCACAGAGTCAAATTTTATTTGGAAATTTTTTGTAATATCCTTAGATACCATTAAAATAAAAAAAAATTGAATAATATCTAGTATTCTCAATTTAACAGTTGAAATAATTTCTTTATAAATTTATAAGCATATCTCAAAACAATATTCCTGGTTAATTTTGAGTATGTCTTTTAGGAATTATTGTGTCTGACCACAAAAATAAAAATTGAACATATACCAGAATTAAAATTACAGGTTGCAGATCGAAAATACATGGATAAAGATGTTTTTGAATGGGCTGTCCTACACAATTAAGAAACAGTGTGTTATGTTTACTAGAAGCATATGTTTCTGTTTTCTTCCAGCACTTTAAAAAAGGTTGGGAAAATCAGATAATAGCTCTTTCTTTTCTTCTAATGTATTGTTGAACAATTATTTGATGCTCTGTTTCTTCTATGCCTGTTCAGTCACACAATTTTGCAGTCTGCAACAATATATAAGTAAGAGATGTTTTGTGGCCAACTGCCACAAATTCTTTTACTTTATCATAATATTAGTATGGGCAAAATTAATGGTACTTTATTTCATGCTCCAAGACAAACAGCCTTGCAATGACAAGTATTTAAATAAAAAAATTGATAGATTACGCTTCTGTTGTAATTCTTTGAAGGGTATTAAAACTTTTTGGCAACTGCCTGTAACCAGTTACTCCTACAATATCACAAACTTCAATTTCATGGAAAAGTGGTTTGCAAAGGATGCATGTTTCACTGATCAATCTTTAACTCCTCTGGATGTTTTGGTGTGCTAAATATAATTGATTGCATTGTTAAATGTAAGATATTCCATACCTATCAATAATAAAATAGCCATTGTTAATCACAATAAAATATTTAGCCAACTTTTCATCTTGATTACGTTGTGTTTTATTCAGATATTTTCTTCTTAAAACAGGTATAATGGCAGACTCTTCAGTGTCTTCAGTGACTGTCTGGGGTATTATTATAAAGCACTTTGTTTTAGTATGCTATTAGTAATGCCAGCCAGGAACCTGCTGAATACTAGATTTATGCACTTATTTTATGGGCATTACCTCTGCTATCAGGATAGAAGTTAGCTGATGGAAGTAACATCTTAAACCACTGCAATTAACACAAAAGTATTTTATAAGATGATTGTAAGAAATACAAAGCTCATCAGGCTTATAATGGTGGTTATTCTTTTTCATCTGGTATATCAGTCATACTGATGACACTTTTTTCCCAGAATTTTTTTCAGATACTTTTGATATGTACAGAACTTCGTTCCTCCTTTTTTCCCCAAATAACCATTACATTTTTTTAAATCAATCTCTTGTATTTATTCTTGCTGAGATTGATTTTATGTAATTTTAAATGTCTCAAAGATGAAATCAGAGTGTTGAGCTATTTTTTAGGTTGTTTTAGACCAGGTGGAAGATAATAGGCACTCTGAAAGTGATGTATCTGAGTCATAGAAAACTACCTAGATAGATATGACTTGCACATGTGGGTGAAAAATGTGTTTGTCGGAGGCACTTGAAAACTGTCAGAAATCCAAGATTATGGCAAATAGCATTAGTCAAATATATGGGTCTAAATATTTGAGTCCAGACTCCATAGTTTGCACACGTCTGCCTTATTGTTTTACACTAAATATTGTTTAAAAAACCCACACAAATGGAAACAAACAAAAAGAAAACCTAAACAGATTAAACTAAATTTGCAGAATGGTGTTTAAAGACAGTAAAAAGTTAGGTCTGAATTCTCTCAAAGAGGGGAGAGAACAGGAATTAAGAATGCCATTTTCTTAAAAAGTACTGCAAGCCATAGGAATGGGTGACCATGAAGTGAAAAGAGAAGATGCAGCCCTGTGCAATTATTTTTTTACACCTTTCAGATACGCAGGTGCCAAAGATGTTCTTCAAAACTGCTGGATCCAACAGCAGCTTGTTAACAGAACATAACACTTTTTCAGATAGAACCTCAGATATGATTTCTGAGTGGTTTTAGGTAGGTAGGAAAGTAGATAGACAGATAGACAGACAGACATACATATGCCTGCTTGAGTAGCTGGGTGAATTTTTGCAAGGAAACACCATTTACTTTGCCTGTCTCTGAGTACAATAGTTGCTTGCCAGCTTCAAAATTATTATATTGAGGAGAGCTCTGAGCCTCTATGAAAAGTTCTTCCTATACTTTTTAAAATATACATATTTTCCAGTCCCTCTTGTAATATATTTTGCCTACTTATTGTTAGAAGAAAATGAGCTAAAGCTCAAGATAACAGAAAGAACAAGTTGTACCTAGGCCTCATACAGTTACTATAACCCCATAGCAAATTAGTAATTATTTTAGAAATTTATGCATTCAGATATTACTTCAAGATAGTTTAGTGTATTCTGCTATTATGAATATATATTGGAATCTAACTGGATAGGAAATAGAAAATTAATATATTTCCAAAATATTAGCAGCACTGTGTCTTGGTTTTATTGGACAAATTTCTTTTACTGCTTAGACACATTGTCTGACATCTCTCCGTAGAACTAAGGGACCACACAGATCATCTGCTTTACATGTGGTCCACATGCATACACATGGCAATTTTCTTAAGAAAATTCTTCTAGCTTTGGGGTTTTTTCCTTATTTATAATACTTAGCAAATATTTGTTTATAAATATTTTCAAAAACATTTTAGAGAAAAATCACATTACAGATTGCAATGTGATTGTAGAAAAGACCAAAAAAAGTACAGAGATGTTGTAGTCACTTTGTTCTATTAATATGATTGCTATTATGAAGAAAATCGGAGGGTTTATACATTGATAAAAACAAAGAAGGAAAACCTCCCTAACTCAAACATGCCATTAAACATTTTAATTTTGTGGTTTTACTCTGTGAATACAGGAAAGATAATGTAAAAGCAGAGGGGAATAGAAAATTTTTCAAAAGGACAAACCTGAAGAAAAATGTGTACAAGTGCACCAAGTTGAATAGGATTTTACTTTTTCATTCAAAAGAACTTTTCCATTCCAAACTTACTTTTTTGTTTGTTTTTTTTTTCCACCTAGTTTCCTGATAAATACATTTTACTAGGCCTAAATATCCCTAATTTGATGAACTTTAATACACATAAATATATTGTCAAATAGAAGATTGTGACAGAGCTGACTGATCAGTGCTGTCAGGTTTTCACTTTTGTAAGTCTTGATGCAGAAAGTTCTTTCTTTTAGCAGTAATATGAATATCCATCTCTGATAATGGGCAAGGTACAGGGTTTACATTCTTCTAGGTTTTATCCCCTTTGCTATTTTTCTCCGTGATTCTGATTCACTGTTTGTTTGTCCCCTCTTGTAGTTGCATCCTCAGGCTACTTGGTCTGGTCACAAAGTAGGTTGAAAATACATGATAAGAATGATGCCTGACTTCTGGCATGATAGTGTGTCACTGCCAGAGTCAGTGAGGATTGTGTTATCTGCCAGTGATGGAATCAAGAACTTCAAGGGTGATCTCTCATTTTTAGCCTAATTGTCAGGGACTCATGTAAAACCGCAATTATCTTCAGGAGAGAATGACAACTTTGTAAAAACATCTGAAAGTGAAGATGACAGTCTTTGATTCTGTTCAAATGCACCAGAAGATGTTAAAGTAAGCTGGTAAGATGGGTAAGTGTCCAAACACCTTCTCATTGACTGCTGAAGGTGGTGTTCTACTTTGCTCCCCCTGTTGTGAGTTATCTAGCTAAACCTTCGAGGATAGTCACTTTTCTAGTCCAGAATACCAGGATGCAGGTATGGTGTCTCTCTGGGAATGATCTTGCCGTTATCCCTTTCCTGAAAATATGAATGTAGGAAAAAGAAAAACAAAGATATATATTTTAGATGTTTTTGCAAAGATAGTTGAACTTTCAAAAGTCTGAAATCTCATTTAGTTTCTGGTATTTTCCTCCTTCCTTTTTCATTTAAATTATGGAAAAAGGCTTTAGGCTTTTTTCTGTTCAGAGTTTCATCTCAAATTTTAGACTCTCACAGGGTACCTCCTTTGATACTATTATATTTTTATAATGAACTGCTTTAATTAGAGACCCCATTTTTCAAGGATTTATTTAGGCATCTGCAATTTAATTTGCCTTAGATTTTATCCTGGCATGATCATGTGTTTACTTACTATTATTCCTCTAAGTGTCTATATATACAAAGACAGACCACTCATTCAGATAGAATTGAAATGTAGTGTAGGTTTGTAAAATAACCATACAAAAAATCCTTGAAATTTCATCATTTTGCTAATGGTTTTAGGTATTTCAGAGTAGCTTTCTTCTCAAGTCTAAGCATACTGCTTTGCACATTATTTTTTAACTGAATAAAAGGGAACTATAAGGTTGAAAAAATGAAGAGTGGCTTAACCGCTTTATGGAAAATGTGGTTTATTAATGTGACTGAAAAACACCAGTGGAAATTAGAGTAAATTCCACATGATTTATATTTAGGTAACTGCTACAGACAGAATGGGACCTTATTTTCTACTTCATCAATCTTTATTCATGTTTTTCAGCCCCATTTTCTAGACCTCAGATACCCAGGAACAACTTACATAGGACTAAATGTATATAGGGGGCGAATCATGTCTAAGACATCTACAGCCTCAACTATTAATGAAAACTTTTCAGCTTAATCAATCTGCTGAGCCTGACACCAAAATAATGCTGCTTGTGTGGCTTTTATGAAACACTGTAGATCAATCCTTCACCACCTCTTACTGATGCCTGAATGTCTTGGTGTCAGCAACAAATAAATAAAACCTTACAGATGCTTGTTCATCAATCTTAGTGTCCATCAGCTGGTAGGATGTGGTACCCTCATTTATGTTCACATTGCATGAGATTTTTTCCTGTGGCTTCCAAAGCTGCTTAACTTCCAAATCAGACAAGAACAGTTGCATCATGGTGGTTTGAACTGGAATGAACAGATTAAAGGATATAGTGAACTTCTTGGCAAAACCAGTTTTGTTTTTCTGTTAGCAGTTCAAACTTCTTATTGGCAAGATTTGTACAGCTTGAAGCTTCAGTGCAAACTTTTTCCAGAGTGCTATCAAAACTAACTTACTAAGAACCAGAGAACCAGAAAAGGATCAGTAATTTGATTACAGAAGAAAAGGACTTGTTTCAGAAGAAGAACATGGTTTTTTGTTTTTTTGTTTTTTTCTCTTTGTATTTACATTAAATAGATAATTAATTTATTCCCAAATTAAAATCTGCCCTGGATTTTTCTTTGGTCGTATGCCTGTGCATATATTTTTGTGCAAGAAAGACATACACATTCCAAATAGTGAACTGGAAATCAAGAGATGGACTGCATGGAGAGTCTGCCTTAATTACCCAATGTGTGGGCAGACAAGGAGACGACAGTGGGTTAGAGCCAACAATTTTAAATGTACCTTATGGACTTAATTACCAAAGTTCAAAAAGTCTTCAAAAGCCAATTAGAACTGTTATTTGTAATAGCTAAAGCAATTAATATGGAAATATAGCAAGAATGAGCCCTTTAGTTTGAGAACCCTGAGGAATACTTTGTTACAGGTCTTTCAAATCACTTTCAGAAATTTGGACAGAAAATTGAATGGGGATTTCCTGCTGTTGTGTTAGATAAACAGAACATTTTTCTGCATGAGTAACACACTGTAGTTGCAACACTCTGTAGTGAAATCTTATATCTGAGTGAAACAAAAAGTTACAGAAAAGGTATGACTGAAGACCACTAACGCTAGTCATGAGCTAATGGCACATTTGAGAATCATTTACACTAGGAGATTGTTATTGTCTTCTAATAACCTTATTAAGGCTCTATCAGACAGACAAGGGCTCTGGAAATGGGAAGAATAGAACGTTTAATTCCATCTACTAGATTTAGTAGAGGTAACGATGGAAAGATATGTTTTCGCTGTATCTAAGCAGTAATGCAAAGTATTTATTACTTTTTCTACAGCACAATAATTTTTAAAAAATGTAGGAGAAAGAATCTTATTACTGTCTTCATAGCCTTGAGTGTATTCCAGATCATGACTGTTACACTGTTGAGTACAGCAGCAGCAGAAATAGAACACTATTTACCGAAATGTATAAAAGTTAATTTCAGAAAAGGGCAGAGGTCACTCCATACCTATTTCCGTCTGGGATTTTTCAAAATTAAATTTATGCAAAATCTTTAAAGAACTCTGGGAAAGACCTTCCAGCATTCTAATGCAGAATGAAGTAATGGAACAGTATCCATATTTCCAGGTATCTCCTTCTGTCAGTCCGTTAGAAACATTGTCTCGGTAAAATACATCAGATTCTGTCTTATCTATGAAAGTAAAGGAAAATTGTAACTGTTGCTATGGTCAGCTAGCATTTTCCAGTATGATCCATAGGTTTTATCATCTGCTGTCTCTACATGAGACAATGGCACATGAATATATATGAAGGAACACTTATAAGAAAACATGGAAACAAGATTAAAGTCCATCCTTCCTGATAAAATTCAAGATGAAATCCACAGTTAATTGGATTGAAGGCATATCCTGGATTTCTGTTAACAGAGTTTGTTTGGGCAAAGCTCTTTGTTTGATTTAACTTAGCAAAATAATCTAGGATTTAAATGGTCCACATCATGATAATATTTTTCTGTACTTATTGCACCTTAGAAATTCTATCTTCTAAGTGTTCAGTATATTACTGGTCTTGAAGATGTACTTTTTACTTCAGACATCTCATCTATGCTAAAAGTTTTCTGTCTTCAAATGATCTTCAACCTCAGTAAGTGACTAGCACTGGGGAAGATTGCCACTATACAGCACTGAAAAGCATGTAGGAAATGTACTTGTAAAATAATTACTAAATGATTGCCCATAAATTTGTATACATGTTTTCACGTTGTCAGATCATGTTTGAGAACTTAAAAATAATATCATCTTAAAATTAATTTCTCTGTAAACTCTGTTACAAGTGCAGACAAACCTAATATTTTCTCATTTTTTGGCATACAGCCTAACACTCTCTTTACCCTTTTTTTTTCTAAATAGACCAAGAAAATATGATAGAAATATATCTTTATCCTGAGACGGCCAATACAGCTACTATACTGGGGTTTGTATGAGTCTTCTGTATTATGCTGTGTTTCATTGGTTACTTCAGCAATGTTTTCTTGGGTTCTACTGACCACCTTTGTGTAACCATCACCATTTAAAACATACAGATGGTAATATATAACTCCTTTAATAACAACATGAACAGCAACAACAACAAAAACAGCAATCTGAAAATTTGTTGCTTCATGTGCACATCTAGGATAAGAATCCTCATTACAGTGCTCTATTTTTTCAGCCTATGTTAAATGCAGGGATTAAAAGTTCCAGTATAAATCACATTCGACAGGTGATGCTGTTTTCATGGGAGATGTGCATTTGAGTTGCTCAAAGAAGTAAACCCACAACAAGAGAAAATAATTAAACACCAAATTGTGAGGTATAAACAAGGAACATCATATTTAATTTAGAAATTTCCCGTAAAGAGAAAGATCTGACTGTCTGTTCAGTTCTTAAAAGAGTGAGTTTAGGAACTTAAGAAAAAGGATTCAGTGTTTTTTATGTTATATGAAGAGAAGCTTTAAAGTAGGTACTGAAATCTTTCATATCCCTCTCTCAGCATTTTTTATTGGTTTCCTTTAGATGTTTACCTAGTATACTGGCGCTAATATATTCCATTAATTTTGAATTAACTCCATCTACTACATGGTTAGGTTAGCTGTCTTCCTAAGGGTTATGAATTCTTCCAACTGTTCATGTTAAATTGTCAGTCTGTTTCCAATATGGATCCCATGTTTACTTTTCTAATATTGATGGGAGCAGGAAAAAAAATCCCAGGATGTTTAAAGGTATAGTGATTTCTGACAGTGAAAAATGTTCATTCCTCAGTTTTTCTATGCTATCTCTGTATTAACATTCAATGGTCGTACACATCTGTTGCAAATATAAACCAGATGCTGAACTGATTTAGATTAAAAACAAATCTAAGAAAAGGATTATTTTTTCAGTAGAATTATTTCATTTGAACTAAAACTCCATGAAATGCTGTAGTGGTGTGTAAGTGATGGCAAAATACAGTCCAGAATAAGAATGAAAAGCCAAAGGGAAGGAAAGAGTTGGGAATATTTTACCTGGAATTGCAGCCAAAGTAAATAATTTGACAGAAATTTGGCACCATTTTCTTTTTCTTTTTTTTCTGTAATGGGTGGGTGTTAAAGAAAAATGTCCATCTAAAAGATATTTAATCTAGGATCCTTGTCCTTCACTAGCGATGATTTAATACACATCTGCAGAAGATCTTGATGTAGTTAAATCTCCTAATTGTCCTGTGGTGCACCAAGTCCAATTCCTATTTGGATGAAATGGCACTTCTTTTATAAACATTTCAGATGTATAGTGAAACCCTTTTTTGTCATCTCTGAGGATATACATGATTCAGCTGGTAGCGTATGGAAATAAAAGATTGAGCAGTTGCGGACATTTTGAATTACTTTTCCATTGACTTCTATAAACATGAAATCTTGTAATTCTAGCTAAATTCCATGAGATGCTCAGGCAGTTTGCAAATCTTAGACATTTTTTTTTTTCAAATTACATAACTCAGAAAATCTGTTTGTATTGTTCTAAACTGGTGCAGCAAATAATTTTCTGAATGATTGCATGCACATAATTAAACACTAAAAATAATCAAAAAGGTTCTTGAAGCTCTGTATGTTCTGAAATTGTTATGTCTAAAGGAGCATCAATAACAAGCCATAAAATCTAAACAAAATGCATATCCTTTTTGACAAAGATCTCAAATGGGCATTCTGAAAGGGAACAGTCTGTCTGCAGTTAAGGGGAAAGACTACAGTTAAGTTCTACATTATACTCTTCTCAGTATAAGAACATCTGGATCATCCCACATTGTATCCTATCATTATAGTGTTTATTTGTCCTGTATTAGACTATATTTGACTCAGCATTGATTCCTGGCACTTCTGTTCTTGATTATGCAATAGAGTTTGTTGTTATAATGTGGCAAGACCTTACAAGAAAAGTTGCACTTGGGGTTTGAAGAAAGCTCAGTAGTGGGTATTGTAACATAGCTTTATGTTTATAAACTGTAACTCAGTCTAATGTTTCTAGACGAGAAAAGCTGGAATATGACAGACAAATTTTATTGAAGGAATGGAAACAGTTTAAACTGACTTCTTTCCAGACCAATGTCAAATTACGGATTTTCCCAACATATTTGTTTATCTTCTTTGCCAAATTAACCCTGCCTCCTTTGAAGCATCTTTAATACTCTGAAGGCTGTGTCCTTGACTGATGAGATGATGGATGAGTTTACCCATAACGCCCCTGTGGAAGAATATAGCAAAAAAGTCATTTTGGTAGCATGTAAATATTTTCACATTTTGAAGCCAATGTGAAAAATCTGCTTTTGACACACCTCACAATAAATGGCATTCTGAAGAAAGACGTTTCCACCTGTATCTACTGCAAAAATTGAAAAGTGAAAGCCTAGCCAAGCTGCCAAAATCTGTATATAGCAGAGGGATAAGCCAATTTTTTGAAAATGCATTGCACCAATTTTACAGTGATTTTGTGCTGTAATATTAAAAGGAAAATTTCTTATTTCATGAATAGTCTTAGATCGATGAATAAGACCAGGTTCCACAAAGCCCCATACAGCTTGGCCTTGAACTTGTGCAGGGATGGGCATCCAGTCCTTCTCTGGACAACATGTTCCGGTAGCTCACTTCTCTTATAGTCATGAAGTGTTCCACATATCTAATCTAAATCTCTGCTCTTTCAGTTTAAAAGAATTCTCCTTTGTTCTATCATCGTCTGTGTAAAAAGTCACACTCCCTTCTTTAATAATTTATAATTTTTTTACACTATCCATATTTTCTATAAATGTTTTCCTTTACAATAAATGAGTTCATATTATCTGTTTTGTTGCATTTTGAAGATTTAATAACTTATAATTTTAATAGGTCATATCCTGATCATAGCTTTATAAGGAACATGGAAATACTTGACTCAGATGCTTTTTTCAACAATATTGTGAACATTTGCAAATTATTTCAGAGTTCTGTTAACTGTATCTTTCCTAATTTAAAAGTACCTCTCTTGTTATTTATCTTCTGGAAGAGAAGATAACAGTAACTGTGGATTAAAAAATTATCAGACATGAAGATAAGCTCTAATACGGTATTGTTCAGTCTCCATGACACAAAATAGACCTGTATGTTATTTAATAAAGTCATTCGTCGATGCAACAAGCTCCCAACCTGCAATCTTTAGATTAGGATGTGTGTAATTGAAAACCAAAACAAAGCATGTGGACTACTAGGGTGGATCTTTTTATATTGTTTCTGTAACTTAGTGACCACTATATCGTATTTTGAAATAAATCAATTGTTCTCTTTCAAAGAGCACTTAAATAAATTTGGAGTACTGCGAAATGAGAAGATGGATTAGTCGCTAACCCTCATGAGCAATCAGCTTAAGCCCTGAAGCCTGAAATGTGATTACTCACATCACTGTCCAAGCTTGCAATGCAACAAATTTTAATAATGGTTGTAAACCTATCCATTCATTTGTTAAATCTAGCATCCTAGATGACCTTCCATGGAAAATTTTCTCCACATGCTGATTACACTCTGGGTTAGGAGAAATCGCTTTTTTTCATATTAAATTTGCAGTTTAATTTTATCACGTGTCCTCTTCTTTCATATGATACCCTCAAATTTGCTCTCATTAAACATACTTGAATCTTTGCCTATTAGAGTACCTTTTGTAAGTATTATGCATTTATTTTCAGCTGCTCATTCTGAAAACACATATAAACCTGTCTAGTACAAAGAAAATTCATTTCTCTGAGTTTGAGTCACAGACTATTGAAATGATTCGTTTCAGCGAGGTCTCAGTTATATCCTTTTTCAGGGAATAATCAATAAAACTTAATGGAAACATACTTAGCTATCCTTTTCCTATCTCAGCTAAGAAGATATTATGTGGAGTTACAAATTTAAAACAGTCTGAGTTTAAGTCACAGACTATTGAAATGATTTGTTTCAGTGAGGTCTCAGTAATATATTCTTTTTCAGGGAATAATCAATAAAACTTAATGGAAACATACTTAGCTATCCTTTTCCTATCTCAGCTAAGAAGATATTATGTGGAGTTACAAATTTAAAACAGAATGACAAAGAGAAGTTCAGATACTCAGATATAGTTTGCATTGAAAAATATGTCTTTGTTCTGAAAACAGTCCAAAATAAAGAAAATATGGAAAAGTTATTGAATTAGGTCATGGATATGAGGCACATAAAGTCAAAGATAGTTGTGAAGTCATTTGATGTCTCAGTTCTTTCTCTCACAGAACCAATTGTAATATTTTATCCTTCTTAGTATGCTCAGTAACTTCAAAAATGTGTACTCTATTCCTGTCTTGAAGGAAATAGCCAGGTCCTCCTGGTCACCAAGCTAACACCAAGCTGAACATGGCTGTGTGTCTCCACACTGCATCAGAAAGTGATGTGAGGAGAGTTAAATCATTCATATACTTCTTATTTCTGTCTTAATGAATAACATTTATTTCAGTGACATGGGGAATAAAATAATTTTTCTGGTTAAAAAGAGCTGCCATGAGCTTGTAGAATCAAAATCTAGACAAACCACAGGATAGACAGTGTAGCCATGAATGAGAATTCCCATCAAACTTGGTAGGGTGCAAAGGAAGTGCAATTTACAGAATAAGTCCTCTATGTTGATCATTGGTTGATTTTTCATGGTGATTAGCAGAAATATTGTTGAAGCAGGAGCATTATTCCTACCAGTTCAAGTACTGTCTAAAGGTGACTGTACCAATGCATGTGCAGTCTGTGGCAACTGAATTAAAATATTTAAGTCTCTTTCACTAAAGAAAACTAGTTATTTTCTTGAAACTGCTGACTTCTAGCAGTTGTCTGGGAAGTCCTAACAACATCTCTACATATTTAAAACAAATTTTTTAAAAATTACCTAAATAATAAGAAAGATAGCAAACTAAAATAAGTAGTTGTGTTCTTTTCTTCTTCCTGTATTTTGCTTATTCTTTTCTCTTTGTATCAAGACATTTAGTTATGTAGCTTATTTAAATATAGCTACACCTTGACTGAGCAGTGGGTGGTTGATGCAGTTGATGACAGTCTCTTGGGCTTTTGGTTGAGAGACGAGGGCCCTCTGAAACTTTCTCTGGGGTAGTTCAATGGTCTGCAAGAAAATCACCTCCTGGGGGACATATCTGAGATACATACCTCAATTAATGAACTTCAAATTAAGAAGCCTATTTAATACATCAGCTTACTTAAGATTTCACCTGTCTAGATATAAAGTAATGGTAATGATAACATCATGAGTTAATACTACCTACACAGGCTTGGAATGCCTAATATAGTATTAAAATGACAACATTTTATTATTTAAAATACCATCATTGGCTTTAAAGCTAATGCTACTTTAGTAGTAAAACCTTGATATTTTAAAGACATTGTTGCTTAGTACAGGAATCAGACTGTGGAGGCACAGAGTACCTGTGCCTTGTTATATAAAGAGCTGGCCCACAATGGGGTGCTAAAAATGTGTAACTCATGTCCTAAATGGTTTTGAAAATGAAACTATTACCTGTGAAATAGTTTGTGAAGGTGATTTTTACCTTCCATGCAACAAATTATTGATATAGGTTACTGCACCAATACACATTCCTGAATTTTTTATAAGGAATTCTGAGATGTATAATAATGAAACCTAGTTGTTTCCACCCAATGTTCCAACATTCTGTAGATTTGAAGCTAGATTTGTTCCTACCTTCTGTAGGTTCAATGCATTCCTTTTCTACGTGATTAAACTTATTTATATATCCATAAAATTATATTATTTGGTCCTTAAGTTACAGATAGTAACTTTCAGGAAGAACTTAATATAATTTTCATATTCTAAATTGTTCATCTATTTATATTGAAAATTATAATACTAATGTTATATAATATAGAATCATTAAGTATAAAACTAGAAGACTGGGAAAATGCAGTTAAGTAGTTCCAAAAAATATCATCCATGTTCTTACTTTCCATAATCTGATAATTTTTCTTTCATATTATTGTCAGCCTGCCATAATGTGAGACAATAAAGACTGAGTAGTTGAAGAAATTGTTGTTGAAAAAATTGCTATTGAAAATGAAACACATCTGGGAAGTCATGAGATGCTTAAGAACCATAGCATTAGTTTTAGCCAGCCCAAATTAAAAATTGAGCCCCCATTTATTTTCCAGTACATTTGACAGAATCCTTTCTATTTGGACGAGCTATTTTTTAAACCCTGTGTATTTTTGTTATCTATTCCAAAGCCTTAAAACCCTGAGGGACTGCTTGAAAAAATAGTATTCTCTTCTATTTGGATGAGCTATTTTTTAAACCATGGTCTGTGTATTTTTCTTATCTATTCCAAAGCCTTAAAACCCTGAGGGACTGCTTGAAAAAATAGTATTCTACTGATATCTGACTAAATAGATAAAGCTGAGTCTGCCACCCTCCTGTGTCTGGAAGCATGCTTTGTACTTCCATAACCTCATGAGTCCACAGTTCAATAAAACCTGGATATATGATACTGTGGTACACACATTAGTCAGGGCAGCCTGAGCAGCACAGAAACTGAGAAGGGTAAAGAAGCACATTCATAAGCAGGCAGTGTACAAGGGCAGAGCACATTCACAGACAACAGCTAGTACATTCATAAACACTGAAGTGCTATTTGACCCCTAAGAGTCCATTTAAGCAGCTTCATGGGGTTACATACTTACTACCTCTGAATGATTTCCAGATTTTTATGAATATGGTGTAGATGGTATATAAATTTAAGTCCTGCTACATTCAGTTTTGTTTTACCTTGGATGCTTCTAGAATAGCCACATAACAATATGATACACTCTTAAATTCTAGGTGGTAGATTGATAATCCATAAGAATTTGTGTTTACAAGTAGGAGATAGATGAATGCTAGGAATAATGGTCACAACTTTAGCAAGTAATGTTAAAAAATAGAAAAACACTGCTTCTTGCATTGAAATGTTGCCTTCAGAAAAAAGAAAATCTTTAAATAGAACAGCCAGTGCTGAAATTTTAATCGAATTAATTGCTGCAATATTTCACAGAAAACACCAACTACACTGAAAAATCAATTTTATTGTGCTTTCTTAAGTAACATATAGTGTTAAGAAGATTATCAATCTATTGTTAAACATCTTGTGAATATACTCTATGATTTTCAGGGGAAATCCCCCTCCCTCCCCCACAACATCTGGAATGAATAAAAATGTTTAAATATAACCTAGGCTGAAAACTGATTTATTGATCAAATTATGATAATTTGATAAATTCCACTCTTTTAATTATCATAGTGGACTGATATATGCCTTTCTCACTTTATTCTATATCAGGAAAAGGAGGTTTTTCCAGTGCAAGAGGTTTCAAATACTGAATCAGAATGAGGTAGATCAGAGCACAGTAACTATGCTTACAACATTCAGTCTACCCAAAGAATGCCCAATACAAGGATATCCAAATGCTCTAATACTTAGAGCCTATTGAAATCCACAAAAGACCACATCTTAAAAATATATCTACACATTTAAAGCAAAGAAAACTACTGGAAATCTCTAGACAGCAAACATTGGTCCCCCAGTACAATGACATTCCCAACAGACTTGAAATCCATTTCTACAAACAGGCTGGTAAGTGTTGGATTGTTATTTGCAAAAAAAGGAAAATGCAAAGTCCTGCACCTTGAGAGAAAAAACACCACATAGATTGAAAAGCAAGCTGACAGAAAAGGACTTGAGGCTCCTGGTAAACACTAAATTGAACATGAGCCAGAAATGTGCTCTTGTGGAAATAAAAAGGGCTAACCTGATCCCAAACTGCATTAGACAAAGCATGGCCAGCAGATCAAAGGTAGATGATTCCCCTCTCCTGAGCGCTGATGAGGCCACCACTGGAGCACTGTGCCCCAGTACAAGAGATACAGACATATGGGATGGGATCCAGTGAAAGGTCACAGAGATGGAGCATCTCTCCTATGAAGAAAGACTGAGACAGACAGAAAATTTTTTTTCATCTAGAGAAGGCTCAGAATGTATCTTATTAATGTGTACAAATACCAGTTGGAGGGCACAAAGAAGATGACATCATCTTTTTTTTTATTACATGTCCCAGCCTAGTGCAAAGACCTTCCCCAGATCTGGCTATAATTACTGCCAGTTGGCAAAAGAAAAGATTATACTTTTTTTTGTAGACACCTAGTTGCAACAAAGAAAAAAAAAATTAAAGAAAAAAATTATTTGCTTAAGTGAGATGTGAAAATAATGGCTTAATTATTTCCGGGTTTCCACATTTGGAAACCACAAAGGTAAAAACTCATTCTGTTTTAATATATAAAACCTAAATATTAAGCAGCAGAAGAAGTTCTTCCTACAATAAAATTTGCGTTATGTTCTGGCTTTTACAAAATTCCAGATATAAAGTATCTTTATTTTCTTATATTATTGTTCAAATGGATTTGAAGTTCCTTTTTATTCCTCCTCCCCTTATATTTTCCACTTTCAGTCTCTGAAATGTTTGTGTATTGTTAACAAGGCAGCAACAGCTCTTGGCATTAAGCCAGGATTTTTGATACCCAGAAAACAAAGAGTAGTTGGCAAAGAATTGCTCTTAAGACTAAATTGTTTGAGACAGTGCTGTTCAAACCTTTGCTGTGTATGACAGAAATCTGTCTTTTTAATTACACCTGTTTACTTTCAGGGTAGTTTTGCATGGTTTCTTATCATTAAGTCCTTCTGATCTCACACTTTATTTTATTTAGAAAGGAAGGTGAAATAACATAAAACCATGAAGTTCTAGGGATGATAACATTTAGCCATGGATCTTTTTGTCTTGGTTTTATTTTTCTGCTTCCCTCACCATTAATTTATTTATCCTTTAGCTGAATCCACTGACTGCCACCAGCTAATTAATATAACCATTCAATGAGTGTATTTCATTATTCCATATATGGAAAGGTACATTATACACTTTGCAAAGATTACAGCCACAGCTGCCCCATTTGATAAAAAACAAACTTCATCCTCTAAATGGACTGAACAATGTCTTTATTTCCATTATTATAAAGTTTCGCTGTTGTCAATAAAGTGTTAGTGTTAATTTCTAATTTCTTTATGACGTTGCCTATCTTTGCATTTCAGAATACCCATGGATCACTGGTATTTATTCCCAGAAAGAAAGACTCCTTTAAAATCAAGAGGAATAGTAACTCCATTTTTACTTTAAAGAGAAATTTAGATCCTGCTGAACACAAAGCAATTTCCTGATGTTATAATTCCACAGTTACTGAATGTGAAATGTCCTTGTAGTGGCTTTTGTGGGTATTTCTGGAGGATTTATCCAGCAATTAAATATGTGTGTGTGTTTCTCTTATCATGCAATACAGTTATTATCATACCCTTTTTTACATTTTGCTAATTGAATAATGTTCTGAAAGACTGAACTGTTTATACTGCATTGTTTATACAAAATGTGTTGCTGCTCTATTCTGTTATTCATAGGGCAGTTTCCCACATCTTAAAAATTTTTGCATATCTGACTAATGACAGACCAATGTTAGTCTAGACGAAGAGGAAGATGGGATGCTGACATATTGATCTGCATGAACAGATGTTTTGTCACATAAGAAGGAGAGGAATTTTTCTTTTAGACCTGACTCAAGTACTTAGAAAACAGAACTTGAACTTAGAATGTATTATATTATTTTCAGGTATTCCATTTTTCATGTGGTAGGTATGTAGATGGTCTTTGCCATCTCCATACCAAGTGCAGTAGCAAAGGGGAAGAGTCAACATTTCATGGGAATCTACTGGGACTCCTGAAAATATACTCTACTGGAATCTAAAGACCTAAGTGTTACACCCAGTAACACCACAGGTTAATTGAATAAGCAGAGGGACTCATATCATTGAAGGACATGACCAGTGCAATGAAATGTTTGCTTTTGGATTAGGACGTTTATTGAATTGCACAAGGACCACAAACCTGAAAAGACCCATGAAGACTGGCACATATGTTGGAGCAAACCATAAATATTATACTTGTACACGGAAATATCTTGCATATACATGTTCTTACAAGTGAACATAGTACCAGACCCAAAAATTAACAGGTTTGCAATCACATTTCTTCTCATATTTGTGCCTGAGGTATGAAGCATTATCCTGTTTTAGAAATTGAATTTCCTTCTTCCATAATTAGCTTTTTGTTTATTTCGTCTTCCCATGTATTGCATACCAGTTTTTTTTGTTTGTTATTTTTTTATTTTTTAACCATCCATACCTCTTTCATTCTTGAATTCTACATTAGATATTGCATTTGTCGTTCTCAACTTTACACCAAAATGTGTCTGAAGTTTTTATTGAATACCTCTCTTATAAATTCACTTGATCTATGATGTTAAGAGGTTAAAATTAATGGTGACATATTTTCCTTTGTTATAGAATGGCAATGCAATGCAGAGGAATGTATTTCTTGCTTTCTTAATTTTCTCCTGAATTTACTTAACGAGAGATTGAAATGGTCTGGTTTTTACTTTAAGCCATTTTATCTCATAATTGGAATAAGAAGTCTCTATTAAAAACATTATTTTCCCATCTAGATATACACTAGGATTAGATTTACTATTGCTACAGTAAACAAATTTACCTCCTTAAGTCTTTAAAAATAATGCACATTTTCTAGTCTTTTAACCAATCTCAGGCTTCTTCTTTGAACTCTCTCCAACTGATCAATATCTTTCAGGAAATCTAAAAGGGGGATAGAGATTTACAATTGCAGCTGTGTGATTGCCAGATTCAAAGCTAATGTATCCTTCCTAAATGATGGTCCTCTGTTTAAACTTCCAAGGTTTTCTTTAGACCTTTCAGCTAGAGATCTGTAGTGAGAGAGCTACCGATCTGTATCTTTGGCTTAGTATCTACCACGACCTTTCTAATCCCTGACACAACCCTTGCCTCCCTGGATAGATTTCTTGCTTCACAGCTCATCATATGAAGACAGAAGTTGTATATTTATGTCTACCTTATCAAGCTGTGTGGATTAGGGTTTTTTTTCCCCTCCTCTTTACTCACTTCTTCTGTCATCCATTTTTCATCTTTAGCAGCAAGAATAGATAAGATTTTCCTGATATAATTGAAAATAATTAACCAAAAGAGTATATAAATGGATCCAAGGAAGTTCACCTGTTTCAGGGTGATTCCTTATTAATAATTAATTTTGGAATATCAGCCAGTTTCATGATACTTTTAATGTACACCATGTTGGTTTTGTATCAAATGACATAGTTATGGGAAAGCACATGAGATGAATGTTATAGGATGGAGAATGAGGTGTTTTTTCTTTTTTCTTTTTTTTTTTTTTTGCCATACAGAGCATTTGTTACTCTTTTTCAATTAGTCAAAGGAGCACCTGGGAAAAATTACTGAAAGTCACACCATGTGTGGCAGACAGATTTCTGCTTCTAGATCATTTGTGGCTTAAAGATTTGTGATAGCAGTTTTACATGACCCAGGGTGAACCTCCATTAACTGATTTCCTGGAGGAGTAATTAAAAGGAAATGATTTGCTTTTCTGGTCTCTGCTTGGAGTTTACATTAAGTCTCAAAGGTGAAATGAATAAAAGTGGAGGAAAAATACACAAAGCTAAAAATAACACAGAATCACACATTTTCTTTAGTATTTGGTGTGTATGTAATTTTATGGGATGGAATTAGGCAGTACTATAATTAAACTCACTCAAACCCCATTGGAATATTTGGCAAAGAGAACAAAACAGTTTCCAAGCCTAGTATTTTTTTTTTTGCAATTTTGACCTTCCAACTTAACAAGAAGAGTGCCTTTGTTTCAAAGTAAAATACTACTATGACTTTAAAGTTTGCCTCTTTTTATAGCCACTTCACTTGAACAGAACTTATTCCAGTGTCCAGAAACAGTACAACTACATTTGTGCTCTGTGGACTTTTTACTAGATTCTGGAAATTTATTTTTTTTCCTTTAACCAGTGTACCTCGCTCTCTCCATCTGCACCTATGTGAGGAGAACTGCACTTTGTTTGGGTGTATGTATGTGGTGCAGGTATGTGTGTGTTTCCTTTCTCCTGTGTTCTGAGCTCTGACTGTGCTCTGTTAGCTGGAGGGAAACTTTAGAAGCTGTATCACAGTTCAGGAAGCAGGAACTGGCTTTTGATAAAAGGCTTCCTTTTTCTCCTCCACAATACATCTGGGGCCTTTCACAGTTGATTACTGGAATATCAGCTTAATGCAGCACTGACATACAGCTGAGAACTTTAACATTTTAACACTGGAAAGAAAAAATTGCTAACAGCAGAGATATTCATTAGAAAAAGGTTGCCTGCTTTGGTTGACCACTAGTCCAAAAGTTCCCTAAGCTTGTCACCCTTTTTCAACTTTTTTGGGAAGTTTGCTTAGAAAATGGTTTAAAAGTATATGAAACAGCTTGCCAGAAAGACATGCTGTTGCTGCTGCTGTGGCTGCTGTAGATGCTGCAGCTGCTGCAGATCAGTTTCTGCCTGAAACTCCAGATGGATCATATGGGCAGAAATTCCACTGGACTGAAGAGTTCTTTCATGCTTATTTTTCTGCACAAACATGAATATATTTACAAGTGAAGGTTCAAACTGCTGATTTTAATCACTTTATTTCAGCAAGAATATATTTCATTCACACAGATATATTTCCTTAATGTAAATTGAGACTGGGAAAGTATGATGTGTAGAAAAAAGGGAAATAAAAAAGAAAATGTAACTTTTCCTTAAAGTTATCAATAGTGTTTTTGCAGTTTCATATTGTGCTATAGAACTATAAGTATTTTTAAAATATAATATGCTAGAAGCTTTGATTTAATTTGCATCCTCATCTTTTTGGCAAAATCAAAGAATGTGCACCTATTACTATTAAAACAAAATTTATATTAAAAATATTATAAAATGGATATAATAGGAAATTCCTAAAAATAATTTGGGATCAAGTTAACAGCTTTCCTGTTGCTGCTTAAGTTCTGTCTAAAACAAGTGCAAATGTGTGGAGATTTCTGAGCCTCGTCAAGATTAAAAATTTTATTCTGAATCATATAATTCAGTTAGAAGTCCCTGCGATTAGGAACTAGTAGGTTTGATTTTTCCCTTAATTGTATATTTCAGCATAAATATGTTTTGGAACATGGGAAAGAGATTAAAAATTACTGAATGAATCACCAAACAAATACATCTATATAAGTTTTACTATATAATAAATAGTTAGTTAATGCTAGAATTAATTTGAATGATATTAAATCAAATGTTAGCAAAAGGAATAAATGTACAAAGTTAACAGCTTTCCTGTTGCTGCTTAAAACAAGTGCAAATGTGTGAGATTTCTGTGCCTCATCAAGATTAAAAATTTTATTCTGAATCATATAATTCAGTTAGAAGTCCCTGCGATTAGGCACTAGTATGTTTGATTTTTCCCTTAATTGTATATTTCAGCATAAATATGTTTTGGAACATGGGAAAGAGATTAAAAATTACTGAATGAATCACCAAACAAATACATCTATGTAAGTTTTACTATATAATAAATAGTTAGTTAATGCTAGAATTAATTTGAATGATATTAAATCAAATGTTAGCAAAAGGAATAAATGTTTTGCTCTAGGATGAAGTAAAACCAGGCATAGTACCAGAAATATTACTTAAAATGTAGAAATGGGCTGGAGAATCAGACATAGAAAATGCATGAAAATTCCTCTGTTAGAAAATATACATTGTAGAATACTGATTTGGCTGGAGATTGGAGAGTTAGATGTATGAAATTCAACTCCATGCCTACTTGTGTATTCAAGTGTGTATTCATGTGCTTTGTTGAATCAGGTCAGAGTGTTCAGTACATGCAGGCTTATGTCATGCCTCATTATAAAGGACATGACTCGTTAATTTGTAAAGGGCTACTGGATGTCGACAGGGGGAAATATAGTTCTGCCATGGTTGCACATCTAGTGTGGACAGGGAATAGAGAAAGAACTTTTAATTCCCTAGAATAGCCAGAGAGATTGATTAATAATGAAAAGTTTGCATCTTGCTGTTTAGGCAGTATTTTTGAACTGGTGAAGTTTGTTGGAAAATCAGACTTTCTGTTTTTAAAAAAAAATACATCGACTTCAAAATTTTACTATATTATAAATTAACCCAAATATATTGGAACTCCTTGTAAACTTGAATTTCTGTCTTGAAAACAAAAAGGACTTATAAAACTGCAATTACTTAATTGCAGCTTGAATCATGCATTCATGTTGATTTTACATTCTTTGTTGGCAGAGGAGTATCTGACAAGAGTCTGCATTGAATTGCTGCCAGAGTTCATATCGGCAGACCAAGGAAGGGCTTTAATGCAGTGTACTGCTTTCAGCTGGGGTAAGAGTCAATTTTTTTTATCAGTGACTGGCATGGGGCTGTGTTTTGGATTTGTGCTGAACACAACGTTGATAATATAGAGATGTTTTTGTTTTTACTGAGCAGTGCTTACACCGAGCCAAAGCCTTTTTTGCTTTTTATACTGCCACGTTGGCAAGAAAGTTTGGGGTGTAGGGAGCTTGGGAGGAGACACAGGTGATCCTAAATGACCAAAGAGATATTCCATACCCTATGACATCATGATCAGCATAGAAAGCTGGGAGGAAGAAGGAAGAAGAGGGGAGGTTCAGAGTGATGGCTTTTGTCCTGCCAAGTCACTGCTACTTGTCATGGGCCCAACCCTCCTGGAGATGGCTGCTCATGAACATCTGTCTGCTCATGGGAAATATTTACTGAATTCCTTGTTTAGCTTTGCTTGTGTGTGTGGTTATTGCTTTCCCTATGGAACTGTCTTTATCTCAGCCCTTGAGTTTTCCAGCTTTTACCCTTCCAAGGCTCTCCCCAGTGTGTCTGGTGGGAGAGTGAGCAGCTGTGTGCAGCTTGGCTGCTGGCAGGGGTTAAACCACAACACACAGATTTCCTCCATTTTTCTGAACCAGCTCTCTGTCTCATTGTACTCACAAACACATCAGAAAAGGGAAAATGTCACTATAACCTTCAAAGTCTTGTGTGTCGCCGTATAGTGCCAAGTTTCATTGCTAGGCAAAAAAATTGCATGATTGTACAGAAAATTGTTAGGAACTTTAAAAATAAACTGACATTCTCTGCATACTGTTGATATTTTTTTCAAAATTTTTAATTTGGATGCCTTATTTGAAAAGTTTAGGGCACAACTTTACAAATACCTGCATTTTATAATCTGTTTAATGATGAAAAATAGTCTTGATTAATATCAAGATGAAATATTAAAAGATCCATTAGACTTGTGAGCTGTGAATCACACATCTACTCTGCACTATATTTTTTGTTGTTTCAGGGTTGCTACTGGCTGACAAAAGCATATAAAAGAAGATTGGGTTTCTTTCTTATTTAAGATTATGAGTCAGGTCTTAGTGGATGCAGCATTCCTATTTCTTTAAGGTCTTTCTTCTAATCTGTTATAACGAGTTTGTACTGCTGAACATGAATATTTGATTTTCAGATATTTGGGAATATATGCAGTAACATGCTCCATTTACTTCAGCTTCTCTTCTCCCTTTGTAAAAAATCAATAGAGAATTATATCTGCTACAGAAGGAAAGGCTGGATGTGTTAAGGAAAGGGACAGTTAAGCTGTTCGTTGGAATTTTCTTTGTCTGTCTAAGCAAAATAAGTATATAAAACAATGGGAAAATCTTTAATACTATTAGGTTTTAAAATTCTGAGTCCTTTTTCCTGGCTTCTTTTACAGTACAATCTTCAAGGGAATAGTTTCTTTTGATTGTCATTGTTGTGTCTTATGCCAAAAAATGAATCACTCAAAAAAAATGACTTAGTAAACACAAAAAGAAATTTCACAAAAGTTACATGAACTTTATAAATGCAAGAAAAATTATATTTCTGCCTCCAAGTTTTGGTGCCTAAGTGTATAAAAATTAAAGACTTATCTCAGACTTTGGTTCATATCTCTGAGGCATAAGCTGTGGTTTGCAGTCATTCTCTATAAGATTTTATTTCACATCTGTGGTTGAGAAAAAACTCAGAATTTAGTAGAACTAGTAGTGATAGAGAAAGTGATCATGCTATATTAGGTCAAGATTGTCAGAGTATTCATTAAGGTTTCAGATGAGCAAAAATTTAAGCATATACATATGTGCATCACTATTCTTCAAAGCACTCACTGTGGCATTTAGACATGTGTCTAAAGTTGAAAAGCTTAAGCACTTTGTTGAATATGGGACACCTATTAAATTGATGGCTCTGTTGTCTGAAATGGTTTTCACCTCAAACATTCTAGTTTGTTATCCAACAGTTTTGTAGGCTGTGAAATTACTAAAGCAGTAATCCTCTATTCTCTAAAAAGAATTTTTAGAAGGAAGATTTCTTCCTTCAACAACTGCAAAATAAAAATACAGCCACACTTTAGAACATCTGACTTATTCTATTTTCCCTGGGTTGGAGTTTGTATTTTATTTCTGTGTATCTCTCAGAGTTCTTGAACTGATATGAAATACTGAAATGGAAGGAGATTATTAAATCCCTTCAGAATACAGGCTGCTTCTCCAATACATAAATAAATAAATATAGCTCTCCAATATGTTTCTGATCTTTCTGACAAAAAATAAATCCATCACTTAAAATGAATCACAAAGAGTCTTTGTGATAACTTTTTCCCATGTGTTTTTTAGAATTCTAGTTAAACAAACCGCCCAATTATTGTAAATTATTATAATTCCTGAAAGCAGCTTCATCAGGCCCCTTATATTTTTAAGTAATACGTTAACAAAGTCAACAGAATGTGAAACTCTTGAAATTTGAGGTCAATTATCTGTAAGGGTTTATGTGAGAAGAGATTTTCTTCAAGGGTTTTTATAATTTTCTTGAAGTAGCAGTCTTTAACCTTTATGTCCTTTCATGAATTGGTTTTGGTCATATTTTGAGGCTATTGGTCCAGAAAAAATTGGTATACCATGGTTCTGTGATATATCTCAGAAGTTTTTATGTAGAAGTCAAAGAACGTAGGAAGTTTAGTAACAAATTTAAGACTCAAGTACATCTGGTAGAAAGGTTATATGTCATCCATGTGTTTGCATATGAGATATATAAATGGATAAGGGGAACAGAAATTCAATATTAATGCAGGCTTTGCGTGTGATCGAGAAAAATCAATGAAGTGGCCCCTTTAAGCAGTCTAAAGTTGGCACAAGAATATTACCTTCAATAAGTCATATCTGAATAAAAGCCTTAGAGGAGAAGAATATCCCAAATCTGCTGCATGTATCTTCCTTTCCACCACATCCTCCTTTTCCCAATACGGCTAGATGACTACAACAACCATGTCCATGCACTGCCCTTCTTCACACTTACCAGTGAAAAGACTCATGTTTGGCATCAGGTTAAAAGTGATTGAGTTTCTTAGATCAAGGTATTTGTAGAACTGTAAAACATTGTACATGCATAATATCTGCCCCATCTGAAACTTTTTGAACCTATGCTAAATTCATGAAACTGGATGAATTTTACTTAAAATAAATGAAATTGTATTCTTGGGATATTTTCTAAGTTGCACATCTATATGTTAATTGTTTTGGAAACACACACTTCTGTTTTCACATATTCATATATCAGCATGATTATTCATTCTGAATTTCAAGAAGTGTTTCATTAGACTTGAAAAGTACATTAGGAAAGGAGCATGATTTTTCCTCTCTTGGAAGGAAGCAATCGCTCATGCTGAACATAAGGGCATAACAAAGCCCTACACAGTATATTCTGAAACACAACTGCTGTCTGGATGCTTCTCCTATCATTAATTTATTATTAACCATTACATTTCATGCTCTGATTACTCAAAATTAATATTAAATTCAGTGGAATATATTTATCCTTGCAATGGCTGTGTCTTGCTATCAGAAGGACAAAAATATGTTAAAGAAACCTACTCCATCTGAGGTACGGTTTTATAAGGTGTAATCATTCTTTAATTCAACCATCATAACCAATTAAGTTTATATTGAATCACACAATTAGAAATAAAGCACTAAGGTTTAAAGCACAGTATTTAAAATTGATGACAACTGTAATTGCTTAATAACTGCAAAGACCTAATTATGCTGACAAAACAATTACAATCAGGTACCAATCCTAACATCTGTACCAGATGCTCTTAAGTCTTGATTTTCCTTTGGGAATGAGGTTGAACTAGGTGAACACTTGAAAACCAAAGACTAATCTCTTCTGACGATAGAGTTTTCTAGACACAAAATTTCTTTTAAAGAATATTGTTGCTCAAAATATAATACATGTGAAAATTAATAATGAAAAGGTTACAACAAAACATAATCATGACAAATAAAATAAGTAGACAATGTGTAACATTAAGTTAAAACTAGATGTGATGGATGGCATCTTTTTGGATGGTATAATTTTCTCTTGTTTTCCCTAATTCCCTCCTTTAGCTATATTTTTTTTCTGTTAGAAGTCTGGGGATAGTAGACAGAAATGAGTTGCATAGAGACAGCCTGCATTTTTTATGCATTTCCCAATGTGGGATGAGTACTTGGGTCTTACCTACAAAGCTATCCAATAGAGTGTAGGCAAATTCTATAGAAATTTTAAATGTGTGACTTTTGGGTGTGTTCACAGTAAAGACTTTCTGAAATTTATCAGAGACCTTCAAATAGGACAAAAACCTCTGGAACTTCAGAGTTAGATCTGACTTTCTGTTCCTTCACATTGCATCAAGAAAATAACCTCAAGTAATCAACCTTATGCTGGAATATTGGATAATGATATTTCTTGCATTTTATGGAAGACGTTACAATTATTATTTCTTAATCACTGAGAAAAATAATATAATTCATGAACTTACTGGCTGATATTCTGTGGGTTTTTGGCTGGAAGCAAATAATAAAGGTGTTATTATGACAGAGAGCACTATCAAGTTTTATTTGTAAATCTACCTATCTTCTTGACGCTTATTGTGACTTCTTTTCTGACTTTTTCATTTGTCTTTATTCTCTTTATAAAAAAAAAATACCTATAATATGCTACAAAGTAATTTCCCAACAGATCACAGTGGAATTTAGCCATTAAACTACCTTCTTTTTCTATATATACTTCTTTTCACCTCCTCACTGACAGTCAAAAGCATTTGAAAACCTGTGTGAAATCCTGCAAAGAATCCAATTAATTTCTTAATTCAGGCTGCTGGCCAATATTGTCCTTGAGTTCAGCAAACAAAAACAAAAAAATGAAAGATTGTGCCATGAAATTTTATTTTCTTAGGTCACATGAACTAACACTCCTTAAATAGAAAGAATGCTTTTGTGATAAAGAAAATGAGGGGTCAGATTTTTTTTCTTGCTCTGCTAGTGGCTTCTCTTATGGCACCAGTTAAGTTCCTTAAGGTGTGATTCAAAAAAACACTTGACTCATAAAAAAGTGCTAGTTTAATTTCCTAGCAGAGAAACCCAGAAATTTGCTCTAGCCCTCTTAGACCCTTTAAGTACAGTAAGGACCTAGAATTAACTTAAGTGTC
Source organism: Passer montanus (assembly GCF_014805655.1). Taxonomy (NCBI): domain Eukaryota; kingdom Metazoa; phylum Chordata; class Aves; order Passeriformes; family Passeridae; genus Passer; species Passer montanus. Next base: position 7,780,953 of record NW_024364270.1, read on the forward strand.
AGAGGTTCAATGAATGAATGAGCATTCCAGAAGTATTGCCACTAGTCTTGTACCAGATGGCTGGGTAATGAGATAATATAGAGTCAAACTGGAATAAAAGCACTTACTTTTCCATTTTCTGCAAAATTAGACCACTGTTGGTATCACTGCATGATTGGTATCAGTGAAAAGCAAAAAAGATGCAGAAAAGGCGGGTGAAATGACTTGTCAAATGCGGAACCCCACATTGCACTGCTAGACAGCCATCACAGGGAATATGAAAGTTCTTTCTGCTTAAAATGTAGTGATTCTGAAATTATTTGTTCTTGTTTTGGTGGCCCAATAAAACACTATATTTCACTTTGTTAAGTATTAAGTACTTTGTTAGTTGTTGAGAGCTTTTGTAAGTAAATGAAAGACTCATATATCAGTTTTATACAACAAATTTGTCTATAGGGCTCTCTGCACTAAGCAAAAACCATTCCGGGTAGAAAGCACAAAGTAATATTCCAGTACAGACTCATTTGTTCAAATCAATTCAAATAATTTTATCAGTTAACTTTATATAACAAAGCTTTACTCTGGGTCAAATACTACTTGACCAGGCCACTCTATACAAGGTTATTTGTTGTCTGTTCACCCACAGACAGCAAAAACACCTGTGTAAGCTCTCTAGTGTGTACTCTGGCTAACAGCAGACTTGTCATCTTATCAGGTTGTCTGTATGTGGTTCCTATTATATTGAATGGTATAATGTGCGCTCATAAAATCTTCCAGTCTTGTTTCAGCCAAAAGAAATACAGTCTCTGCACTCCCAGATTTCTTTACAATGAGAACCCAGAATTCAGGGACCTGAAGACCTAAGAATCCTATCAGTTATCAGAATACTTCAGATGAAGAATGCTGCTTCTTTTTGTGCCAAACTGTTACACAGTATGAAGACTGTTATTTATTACTGTGACAAACTTACATGTACACATGCCTTCATACACCCTTCAAAGGCACAAGAACATATTCAAACCAGTTACACCTGTGAGCATCTGGAGAATTTGCAGAGCCTCAAAATTATTTTCAGACTTACATTGGCTTATTTAAGAAAACAGTTTTTGACTTTTATTCATTGCCTGAGGGAACCTGTAATCAAATTCACACAAATATAGTTGATGAGGCAAAGAAAGAATGAAAGACAGAAGAAGTGGAAACTTTCTCTAGCTGATCTTCATGAAAGTTCTATTTGTTTTGTATGGATTTGAAATGGGTATTTTACTAGACAAAGAAGTAGAAAACTGCTGCAAAAATATGTTGGTATGATCATGCATTCATAATCATATAACTACTTTTAATATATTGGACTCAGATGTTGGCTTCTTGGTTTTTTTTCATCCTTCTGGTGATGAAACAAAATGTAAGAGAAGCAAATTTTGAAGAAAGAAGCTTCTCTTGCTGATATCGCATGACAAACTAGTAGGTATGTTCATTGTGTGCCAAAGGTAATGTTAATATTGCAATACCTGTTTGGCTACTACCTTTGAATATGATCCCAAATGTTAGTATTTTGTCTACAGTAATACACAAACTGGCCATATTCCTTGCAGGACAAGTTGACTCTGACTCAAATCTCAAATAAACTAAAAGGAAAAATACATGTGACCAAGAGGACCAATATTCCCAAAGGTCTGTCCTTTTAAAAACAAATAAAAATTAATGTATCTAAATGAAGAAGTTACAGTTGCCTAAAAATTTCCTTTAAGTGAAATTACCTTCACTAGACAACTGCCACTAGGAAATGAAGATTGTTCCTTCCCAAATGTCCTGTTAATCTAAATACCTATTAGCTCAGTAGGGCAATTCTATAATCAAAATAGACAGTATTTCAGATTTGCCCATTTAATAAGGATCCACTCCTGAACTACTGTTCTTGATATCACTAATATACAACTGTGGAAAGAGGCATGTGAATGATACCATTTTTCCTACTGAAAGCGCATATCCAAATTTAATTTCTGACATTCCATGCTATAAAGAGCCCTCAATCAACTGCATTGTAACAATGCTATATATTTAAGTCAAAAGCATCTGCTGTAGTTTCAGGTGCAGATCATCTAGATCTATAATTCTCCTCTGGCAGCTGCTGCAACTGAATAAACACACTATTCTTGTACATATTAGACAACTAGAAGAGGCAAAAAAGAATGAAATTACCTCTGAGCTGAAGGAAGCTCCGTCAGAGCCACTGAATTTTGCCATTGATGATGACACAGTAAAATTAGAAGGATGAGTTTTCCATAATTATGAGGCAGCAAGTACATTGTGATACATGTCTTGTCAGTAGGCATAAGCAGCTGTTTGTGATATATATTGATCATGAGCACAAGAAGTTGCACTCTTCACAAAACATGGGGGAAATATTGTCTTTTTTTCTCTTTTATTAATGATCAGAAAAAAGAAAATACTTTTTGGCCTTCTGATACCTCCTGACCTTCCTAGAGACATAGGAAGAGCAAAGCAATATATCCCTATTAGTCTGCTCAGTGACTTGGGGAACCTTGTTCCATAAAAATCCTTTTACAGACAGACTCTCTCCCATGTCTGTGTTAGCTGAACTATGCTACATTCCATGTACTGGCATCCCAAATCTCTTCCAGTAATTCATCAGTTTTCCTTTGCATTCTGGACAAAAAGGAGCTTCTGTAAGCCTCTATTCTTTTGCATGCTTGCTCAGTCCATGCTGTGTGTGAGCTCAGGACACAGCTGAACCATTTCTTCCGGCATGCAGAGCAAGCAGTCTAAGTTCTGCACCTCCCAGCTTCTTTAAGTAGCAAGCATGGAGTTGTCTTTGTGAGCAAGAAGACAGGACTTCTCTCTTATTCTAGGTAATGGAAAAAACTGATAGAAGATAAAACTGCAATAAAAAGGTAGGGGGAAAAAAAAACCAAAGAAGAGAAGTTATAATAATATAGAACCTAAATTAACTATAAAAATTTTACAAGAGCAGCATCTGCCCCTCACCCCTTTAAGAATGGAAAGCATAGGATTTTCAGCATGAATTCTTTTCAAACTACAGTATGACCCAAATTTTATTTGCATAAAATATATGTTTATGTCTATGTTGGAATACTTCAGGTGAATAAGTTGTACGGGGAGAGATCATACAAGTGCTTAAACAGGGAACGTAGATCTTGTTCGGGTACTTTGAAGAGATAAATCATCACAATTATATACTTATATAAGCAGACAACAAATCTTAATTCTGAAACTAAATCAATAGGACATGAACACCTTTTATATTGAAATTTTAATACGGAATAGAAAGAAATAAATTATTTCCCATCCAACTTACATCAAAGATTATGTTATGGAAGCTCATTGTACTTGATTATAATTTTATTATATTGTCTGATAAAATTAGTACATAGTAGTATGCTCTTGATAAACCAGTAGCATTTTATTTTTACCAACACCATCAATGCAAATATCATCATGTTACAGAGGTTACATGTTTATGCCTGAATTTGGTATGTCACAGGTAGATTTGGCATCTGGATAATAATCTGTTGACTTTAAATTTCTGAGAACTATACTCAAAGTTGGCTCAGGAAAAACTTGCCTGTGTATCTAGGGGTATTTCTTGTGTTGCAAGTCCCGTGGCTACTACTGTGTACAATTGTTTCAGCCGTCCTTGCATGATAATATTCTATAGAAAAAAAAAAAAGGACCTTTCTAGATATTTCTGCTATAGCCTGCTGAAATCTTCTACCTAGTTTTAACATGACCTTGGTAAACACTTCTAAAAAGTCACTTACAGAATGCTTAATATTAGCATTGTTGTAACAAGTGTATAGTAGATACCTCTTTTGAGCTTTATTTTTGGTTCAGTCATGGACTTTTTGCATCAAGATGAGCAAGCTCTATATTCTCTACTTGAATAAGTAGGATGCAATATATATTACATCCTTTCTCTTTTAATTCCCATCTGTATCCTCTTTTATACTGATATCTACTGCATTTGAAGAGAAAATTATTGTGTTGTGGTTTGGCTCATGTTTTGTTTATTCTATTTTATTCTTTTCTGTGGTTTTGTTTCTTTCTCTTCTTTCTTCTTTAGAGTATATGGATCATTGCTGGGATAGAGTTATTTCTCTTCAAAGTACCTTTGCAGTGCTATGTTTCATGTTTGTGCTGAAAAGCTTTGATAGCACTGATGTTTTAGTTCCTGCTGAACAGTGCTGAAATGGTGATCTCCACTTTTCTGCTCCTCATTCACTGCCAGACAGGAGACTGGGGGACCACAAAAACTGGAAAGGGACACAGCCAGGGGAGGGGGGATGAGTGACTGTGTGGCTGTGTGGGGTTCAGCTGCTGAAATTAAACCACAACATCTAAGCATAAACTCAGGTGTTATTTATCTATTTCTATAACAAAGTTGTAAAAAATTTATAACTTGCTATCTTCCAGTTCTGTGTGACCAAGAGCAAAAAGATCAGGAAACATGATGACTTCACATGAATTCTAAAGCTACAGTAAAGAATATTCAGTTATTGTGGTGGTATCTTCCAGTTCTGTGTTCAGTTCAAGAGCAAAAAGATCAGGAAACATGATGCATTCACATGAATTCTAAAGCTACAGTAAAGAATATTCAGTTATTGTGGTGTCAGTATCACCAGACCTGTGAAACAATATAACATTTTCTATACATTGTAAATTAATAAAAATTATCATATTTTCTGAAATCCATAGTAATTTTAAAATACCACTGAATATTATGCAAATTATGAGATACAGTCTTAAAATTTCTTCTGCTCTGTGACCTCTGTGCTATGAGTTTTGTCTTTACAATTAAAACCATGACAAACTTTCTCACCAAATTTTCATTCTAGACACCAGATTAGCAGGCTACAAATTATTTCTCTGATTTTCAACTGATCTCCTAACCTACTAATTTCCTTAAAAATCTATTTAACAGTTTACTTCGAATTTTCAAAGCAAAAAAAGAAAAAGAGTTATAGGAAGCTGTCTGGATGCTTTCACTAGTTTATTTTCTCTTCCATAGGGAGAGAGAGAGATTGTCACTGAAGTTTCAGCCTCAGAGTTCGATTTTGCATGCTATTTTCACTTTTAAACATGCATGAATTATTTGTTTTTAAAGATCCCTATAGCTTAAGAGGCATTCATGCTGTTCCACGTAGATATGATGAGTTATGAATTGTTGAAGAAACTTGAAAGCTTAATCTACTTGCCCATTTATTTGTGATTCCTACTTTGGAGAGCTGCTGTAAATTCATAGGCTAAAAACCTAAAAGCACTCTGTATGCAGTACCTCAGCAGCTTCCCAGCTCCTTGAAGCTAAAGACAATTGGTGTCCCAAATGAGACAAAGAAGTGCTCCTGTCTGCTTTGTTACTGAGCACTTAACCTAAGGCTGAATGTTCAGGCTGAATTTCCTGTCAGGACCACAAGGGACATGATGAGAAGGTGGCTGCAGTGGAGAATGCAGTTTTTTGTTTTACAAGTAGTCCATTTAGTGACTGAATCAGGTAACACAGTTCCAACAGACAGCATTTCCTGAAACAGAAGGGAAATTGCAGTAGTGTTCATCAGGTTGCCCTCAAGAGTGGTGCTGCGGCATTTTGCAATAGAATGCCCTCATCACATGAACATTGCTAGACAACCTGTGCTGTGTCCTGACATAGTACCTGAAAGCCTTCAATATAAAATCTGCATGTTCCATTTCAACTTATTAATTTCTTACAATCTGTTTCTTTTAGACTCATTACTCTGGGTTTTGTTTAATTATGGAAATCCAAGAAGAGCTTTCTCAAAACACTGAGTGCTTTATTTGATTCCCAAATCCATTTAAAAGTGTATTAAAATATATGTTCTGAAGTTCGGAGATTAGGTGTTGTTCCTGCAAGATGGTGAAAAATATGTCTCTGGTTCACCAAAACACCTAAGCTTGACTAACATAGCACAACACAAAATATTAAGCATTAGTATCTACTTTGAATATCTAGATAAATTAGATATGTATTTAGGTGATTTATTGGGTCATGCAGAGCCAATCAGATCTTGTAGAATCAAGCTCTATACTACATATACATATATATACACACACATACATACATATACATATATATACATACATATATGCATATATACATATATACATATATTGTGCATTTAAAAAGTCAGTATTGTAATTTGATTTCAATTTACTGGTAAGACATCCTTGGTATAATTGCACTGAGTTCAAAAATTGCTGTTCTGCATACACTGGTGTAGGTGTACTCATAACAAAGTCCAGAAATGGTTGAAGGAGTCTGCCAGCAGTCATTCACTTTTCATGCAATAACTCCAGCTAAATCTAAACAAAATGAATACTATACTTGAGAGCCTGAATTCAATAAATTTTCCATTTCTGGGTATAGGAAATGAAGTGAAATGACGTTTCTATCAAATCAAGACAATGTGTTGTATAAAGCTATCCTGAGAAACAAGTGAAACCAACTGTAAGAGGATGTACATTATACTGGCATCATACCAGGCTGCAGTTTACATTTGGCAATGATGCACTGAGGTTTTGCAAGTATATCAAACAGTACATTGCAATATTTTTCTAAATCATTGTAGCTATGTATGTTTTTTACCTCCTGCAATCCCAGCTTCACAGACCAGATGCAATATTGTTCAGTTTTTATAACGTCCCTTATGCCCTTCATCATTGTATTTTGCTTACATGCTTTAATTGGCAAATGTGATGCATTTAAGAAAAAAAAAAAACAAGTGAAAGAAAGACATTCTCACATTCCAAGGAATTTGATATTTAATTTTATTCAACTAATTTTGTGTTTCCAAAAGTCTTCTCTTTAGCTTACAAAATCTTTCTGTTGATGATTTATCATAATTAATTAATTATCCATATTGAATTACATTTTTAGAAATCTACACAATCTTTTCCAATAAATATGAACCCATCTGACATTTGACAATGGTTTGATTTTTCTCACTGGGATATTCTTATATTAAACATTTCCAGAGACAGCAGATGGGGACTTTATATGAGATTTACATGATTTTCAGTTAACTGAATTATTTGTTGTCAAATTATCCAACAAATTTAATCTGCTTTCTTCTGAATTATTCATGACCCTGTCATAATTTCTGTAAACACTACATAATTTTTAGCAAATAATTTGCACAAATAAATATTAGCTTTCTTATTATTGAACTAATTTTCAAAACCTATTTTCATCTTAGTCAAATGTCTGTCTCTGGAAAACAGGGACAGAGATAGTCTCAGAGCACAGGATGCCCTGCTAGGTGTTTAAGCAGCAAAGAAGGCACCCAAACATGAATCCATTTCAACACAGCAAAGTTCACTGCTCATTGGCACTGCCCTCTTTTAGAAATGCCTTGCTTTTCCACAGGGTGTAAGTAGAGAAAGAGTTAGGCTAACACACATGTCTGAAAGCATGAACAAGAGTCATTTCACTCCCCACATAAAAGAAAATTGAGAAGGATAAATTTTTGCACTCCAAAAATGGGGTGAATATATATCCATTCAGTTGTCTAAAACTATGGTTTTAATGTTTCATTTTTAGAGAGCCCTGAAAGAAAAGATTATTTTTATTTTACTTAGTACCTAAAATGCAGTTAGAAATCAAATTGAATTTTTGTTAAAAATAAGAATTTAGGGAGATGGAATAATTAAATGAAATTATGCCAGGAACCTTTCTAACACAACACCATCCTTCTACATGAGATAGCCCCTTAGGACTTAGCTAACAATCTGGAGAAATTACTAACTTGGCAGATGTTTCAGTGTATCTAAAAATGGAATTGAACTTTTGCTTGAATACAAGGACTTCAGTGCTGATTCACATCTTCAGAAAAAGCAGTAAATCGAGTGCTTTTTGAAATTATTTTTAAATTTTATTTTTTATTTACTTTTAAGTGCCCTTTAAGAAGATGTTTGATTAGTTCTGTTTGTTTGTTTGTTGGGGGAGTGGGGCTTTCTTCCAAATATTACTTTAGAGAGTTTTCCACTATAAAAAACTTCACCGATGGCAGATAAAAAAGCTGATAACTTAGTTTAATACATGGTTCTGCTTCCATTTATCTTAGTGGAATTTTTTATGCAGCTCCAAAGTCCACAGTAACAAGACCTCAAATATTAGACAGGCTTCAGTTTTCAGCTGATTTCTGTGATATAATAAGATGTATCAGTACTGATCTTAATTATCTCAGAGTCTACAAATGTCTTTAATTTGATCCCTTACCATTGTACAGCAGACTCATTTAATAGGAGAGTATCTGAAATCCATGAAATGATCTGACCTAAATTTTGAAAAACTTGAGAATCAGAGTTAAAAGCAACAGTTTAACACAGTGTCTATTTTCACTATCCCTAAGGAGGAACTTTATGAAAATACCTGTCAGAATTTAGAGTTCCCGTTATCAATACTGCTTTAACAGTATACTTGGGTTTTTTGAGTGTGACTGTGAATAAGATTAATCCTTGTACTTCTAAGGAGCTATTATTTGTAAATAGTGTTTTCATCATGAAATATGAAAAGAAAGATAAAGAGTTTATTTTACAACTTTTCAGACTACAAAATTGTGGGAGAACTCTTGTGGGAAAGTTCGTTTTTGTTTACAATGTATTACATCCAGGCATAAGAACTAAGATGGCTCCAGTTATTTATTTTTCTTTTTCTCTTCTTTTTTCTTTCACCTAAATATATAACAAGAAAAAATATAAATAAATATCCATCTGAAACTGTTGCCTCAGAATTGAAAATCATCTGGAGAAAGTTATTTAGTTTCTTTGAAGTGGGGATATATTAGAGCACAATCATCCTATAAAATGCATACTGTGTGTGCTGATATGTGCCAATGAGATTAGCTAGTTTTGAGCTCAGTCACCTCTGATTTGGAAACATTTCCAGGGTTGAAGAAGACTTATAAACACTTTTCAAGCAAACAGGGAAGAACAAATATGTTTTGTTTGAGGTAAGGTGAAGGAGGTCATGGTACAGACAGACCGGCTGAAGAGTAGCGTGGGGAGTACTGGACTGCTTCTATTTTGACCCTACTCTGTCATGCAGTGTAACATTGACTTTCTCTTCTCTGGACCTGTTTTCTTTGAAGCCCTTTGCCTGCCTAGAGCTGGAAGAATGAAAATAGCCTAATTTAAAAATATAACATAGTCTACGTCATCTCCATCAGAAAAAGAGGTAATTTGACCTCTCTATCCATAAATTAAAAGGGGAACCAAACTTAACTTCATATATTACACGCTCAGTTTATGACCCCTCAGTATGATGAATTCTGCCCTAAAAGAGTGCTTTACTGAGGTCAGAGCTGTACACTTTGAAGACAGAATTTCCAAGTGGACAGGAGTTTTAGTTCCCAGAAAAACAAGGTTTTCTGGTAATGTTATAATCTAGATACACCTGGTTCAATTCTCCATGATCCAGCTTTGGGGCAGCCAAGATATACAGACTCTGCAATGAACATTCACATGCATTCCTGATATATGGGTCTCTGATCCTATCTGGTCTTTGGGATTCCATTGTGGCTATTAAACTACCTGTTTGTTTTTTTCCCTCATAAATGTGAGGAAGATAGGGACAATACTTGTATGGAGCAAAAGACTTTGGAAGACAGAATGAGAGGACAAAAGCTGCGCCAAGGGAAATATAGGTTGGGTATTAGAAAAAAGTTTTTAATGGAAAAAGTGATAAAGCACTGGAAAGGTTTGTGTGTGGTGGAGTCGCCATCCTTGGATGTGTATTAAAAAGAGTGGATGTGGCATTTGGTGCCATGGTTTAGTTGAGGTGTTAGGGCATGTGTGGGACTCAATGATTTTGAAGGCCTCTTCCAACCCAGTGATTCTGTGATTTTGTGATAACACAGTTAAAAGGAGAAGTCAGAAATGGTGAAAGTGAAATAGGGTCATACATGGAAGTGAAAAAAAATGCAGCAGAAACAAAGAGAAAGATTGCTCTGAAAAATCTGCTGAATAAATAAAAATGGTGATACAGAATACATGACTAACCTACAGAATTGAGAATAAACTATTCACGCAAATTAAAGCCCAGTATGATACAGATATTCACATTCCCCACTGGAGTTTTCAACACTCCTACCTAAGCCTGGAAAAAGAAATTCAGCTGAAATAATAATTATACAAAAGGTTTTGGAATAAATATATCCGATCATATTGAATGACCTCTTTTTCCCTGAGAAGGATCCCCTTGGGTAAGCATATAGTACTATAGCCTTGAAAATTCTTACTTCATCTTTTCATGATTTCACTGACTGTTCCAAAGTCATTGTGCAGTCCACTTGCACCTGCACAGCCCTGGGTGTGGCAAGGTGGACTGTCAGATCCCCTGTTCTGCACAGCTTCATAGAGAAAGGAAATAAGGTTTAACTTCCTCAATGTTGTGGTGATCCTTTCCATATTGACTGACCTTTGCCTCTTTTACCTTGCTGTTCCTAAGTATCCTACGCTCCTCAGGGATAGGTGATGCTGAGATGGTTCTTGTTAGCTGATTTCCCTGTCTCAAAACTTTCAAAGTTCTACCCTGGAAAAGTTTCACAAGCTGAGTTCATTGCCACGTACAAAGAATGACATATACTGGAAAGCAGTTTTAATTAAAATCTTTGTTCATGTTTCCATTTAATTTAAGCAGCAGCTGGCATTATTTTTTATATTTACAGTGTGGTGAGAGAAAGACGTCAGAAAAAAGAAAAATGGTTGCTATTCCTTCTTCTTAATTTGCCAATTGAACTATTGACAGTATAAACATTTTATCTTTCTCCAGCCTTTAAGAGAAAAGGTAAACAAGAAGTAAACTACATAGGATTGGTTTTCACTATTGACATGGTAATTACTGCTAATATCACAAGAAAAGATTCTAACTAAAATTCTCGTAACAAAAACATAGGTTCTCTGTGCTGACATGTATTTTTTTGGCAGATTTCATAGCATTCTTTATGGCTCCTGCTTGAGAGAAGTGACTGTAGTTTCTACTGGCATCTCTCAATTTCTACTTAACAAATAAAAAACCAGGAATATTGCTGAGCACAGCATGACTTCATCTAGTTACAATCCATGATCTGGTTGCCTTACTACAAGTTAAAAATAACCTTGGCATTCAGAAAAAAGAAAAAATTCAAGCTCTGTTTGAATTCCTCTTATATATGTATATGCCTGCTTCTATGATTGCTTCCACACCATCATCTTAAAAGGGCTAATCACTTCAGAAGTGGATTAATCTTATTTAGTTGAAAGCGTCTATATCATGGACAGCTGCACCTGGGATAAACCTCTCAGGTTCTCTCTGTAATTAGCCGAAAGTGAGAGATCCCCTTTGAATGCTTCTCATCTGCCCTGCTTTCACGCGAGCAATGGAGTGCCCGAGTACACTGTGCAGTGGCAGAGAGCACAATGCAAAAAGTGTCCTGGTCTTGGTATAGGTTATGGACTGACAAGTAACAGGAGGAAAATAGCTGAAACTGCTGAAAATCTGTGGCATGTTATCCTCACAGGGTGATTTCATTGGCAGCCATGCCTATACACCTCTCCCAGAATCTTCAGGGAGACTGGGCTGGAGCACAGTTATATGGATATCCTACATATATGTAGGATGTAGTTATATGGATATCCTTGCACCATCTGCAAACCCCCCCCCCCCAAGTTAATTTCAAAAACAAGAATTAGACATTTTGAAAGATATAGCATCTGAAAGAAGTCTTATTATGAAAATTCCTGAAATGGGTTCATGCATCAGAGTCAGACTCTCACGGCCACTCTCAGGGCTGTGTGCTTGTGAGATTCCTCAAGAACAGCAAGAATCCCCCTCAGGGAAAGAAGTGGTATCAGGAGCACCACAAAACACATGAAACATGATTGACTACTGGTTACATTGAGACTGTAAGGTAGGTAAGGATGCAGGTAAGAGGGGGAAAAGGAGTGGTACTGTATAGAGTACAGATTGGGTATTTCAATTTTACTGTACTTAGAAAAATGAAAAGAAGTCATTGAAGAAATTTAGTTTTAATTGGGATTTCTTTATATTTTGCAACATGAAAACAGTAATTTGGGATACTAAGATTAACTGAAATGCCTTTTTGTTGTATAACATGCATTTCAGTCGTTGTCTATCTAAATAAATATTTCAGGATTATACTGAATTCCCTTTTAGGAGAAGATCAGCTAAGCAGCCAAGCTGCTTCTTGAAGTTTAAATCCAAGCTCCATTTAGATCAGAGGATATAATTTGGTAACTTAACAGTTTTTACAGTAGCTGAAAAGATTGAAAAGAAATCATCAAAGCGGATGCTAATTGCAATAAAATTAAACGCCTGAATGGGTTAGAATTTGGTTGCAGAACTCTGGGAGAATATCTGCTCTGATACATCTTGCTGGGTAAATACTTTATTTCTGTGTATTAGACAAACATTTTTTTTGTATATTTTCGTTATGATTAATAGTGTGAAATACAAGGAAACCCAACCATGGACTAAGGGAGAAAAAAATTGGTTCTTTCCAGTTGTTAAGGGTGTAGTTCAACCTAAAAATAAATTATACAATAAGTTATGTAAAATCATGTGTATGAGGATTCTGGAATATATATATACATCAACCATTTTACCACTTCTGGAAAGAATGAAAAAAAATTTCTTTTTTTCTTGAATAGCTCTATGAAGCAGGAAAGAGTTTTAAGTACAGTCTTGGTACTGTCATGCAAATAAGCACTTCAAATAATTCCTCTAAATTTATATTGCAAGCCAGAACTGTGTAATTAATTAGTCTGTTCTTCATGGTAGATTTTTCTATAAAAATTTTCAATGTTCTTATAAGGAAGGTTTTACTTTCTTTAATTTAGTCTTTTATTACATTTTCGTAGACATCTAAGTGAACATTATGCTAAAATAAATGAATGAATGCAAAGGAAACTTAAACCAAAATAGAAAACTGTTTCTGGGCGGTTTTAGAGGAAAACAGATGTATATTGAACAAGATTTTAGTAAAGGTTAAAAACAAAAAAAGAATTCTTTTCAAGTGTGGACACCAAATAATCATCTTTATCCTTTTAGATTTTTCCAAAATTTGGGGAACACTTCATGTAACAAACTTAGATAACATTTAAATATATTTAGAATCCTAAGAGGATTAATAAATACACCATGTACATTATAGACCACATATAAAGTCTGTTAAAAATCTACAAACTCTGATGGCAACAGGTAACATTTTGACTGACAAGGTATTTATCTCTTTTTTTCAAACATAATTGAGAATTGAAGACATTCTCAGTACGTTGATACATCAGTCACAGGAGGTTCTTCTTTTCTCAGTCCAAGTCTACATTTGCAATAGGCAGATATTTGATTTTCTTATGACAATCTTATGAACTGAAATTCTTCTTCAGTACCTCTGATATTAATTTTACAATTTCACTGAACAGTGAGCACTATGTATTTTTCATAATTAAACCTCTTTAAAAATATTTACACAGAACTGTATTAGTTTACAGAGTTTCCATAAACTGTGTTCAAAACTGTTGCTTGGGGTAAGCATGAACTTTTAATATTGCCCATGATTCTATCTTACCTCTCATACGTTTCAGTGAGTTTTGCTCCATCTTTTTTGAAAATTGTTTTTAATATTACACAAGTCTGAAAATAAAGAAAATAAATTGAAAAAAGATAAATTTCTATTTGCAGAAAGAGGAACCAGACCGTATTCCTAGTAGCTCAAAAGTTACTTTTTGCTGTGCTCTGTAATCTCACATATTCACATAAACATTATGTTCTAATAGTGTTTTATTAAACTTTATGTATTAATTGCAAGTGTTGGCTGATTTATACTAATTTTTCTTTAAAAACATTGACTTCTCATTATTGGTCTTTAAAGAAATAGGAAAACAAGCATGCCTTTCAAAGGGAGAAAAAACCAAAAAAAAGTGTATTTAATAATTACATAAACTTTGTGGAAAGACGTGAGAAAAGATTGGGGAAACAGCTATTTGTTCTATCAACCCTGACATTTCTCCTTAGTTTTATGACTATCTCCTCTAAGTCTATTCTTCATGGAAATCTTATTTTTGTCATATATAGAGCTGAGGTAGGAAGAGAAATTATAAATAATCCTTTATAATTGAGAAATAAATTCCCAGATATAGCTCCTAAAGTCTTAATTTCTTGCATGTCTTCATAGCTGGGATGGGAGAAAACCTTTCCTTTATGTTTTTAGCTACCAAGACAAGAAGGTCAGAATCCAACCAGATACTAATACATCTCTCTATCTGTATATATTTATTTATCATCACTTTACAATGACACTACAAATAATTTGGAGACAGATAATAAATTTTCTTCTGTTTGCTTAATGATTATTTCAATAGCATTCTTGTCTCTAAGTTGGCATATTCTATTAAAAACCCTCAAAAATCAACAAATCAGAACAATAGAAAGGGATGATTATTAATGATCTTAAATATAAAAGGAATTTTGCAACAGTGCTGTTTTGCTAGATGACCATCACAGCTTCCAGCTCCTCTCTATTTCTGATTTTCATTCTCTGTGTGGTTGTATGGAGCACTGGAGACTCAGTTACAGTATAAAACAATCTGAAGTACTCTGCTTTTGATGGTTTAAAGAAGGAGGTTATGCTTTTGTGAGACCTCCGAAAAAGATATAATCGTTTTTCCATATATTTTCCAGGATACAGTAAGATGGGTGGCTGGTTTCACCTCCACCTCCTCAGAGCTCTGAGCTCTGCCTATGGTGATTTTTGTCCTGTTTGTTATTCCACACAGATTACCATTTAAGAACAGATCTGAATGAAAAAGGACTTCATATGCAGCTGTGATCAGTAAAAAAGATCTAGGCATTTCTTTCTTAACAAATGTGGAAGTGTCTACACTGAGAAAAGACCTAACTCTCATGCACTCTTCCTTCACACCCCAAAAGGCTTTCTGGATATTTTAGGGATAACAAGTCTCCACAAATTAGGGGAACAAGTCTCCACAAACCTGGGAAACAAGAGAATGGCAGTTTTGATTTAATCTTATGTGCTATACATTTTTATTGTGTTATTGTGCATTTATGTGTAAAGGTGAAGCATAGGACAGACAACTATTTTAAATACATTTCAGCAAATCAGTATGACACTAAATTTTTCTTTGCTTATCTTTTTTTTTTCTAAATCTCTTAGGAAGAATTGTTTTATCAGGAGACTAACCAAAGTAAAAGAAATTAAATACATTATTTCAAGAAAATTCGTTTAAGTTCTCATATATCCCTTTGGAGACAATTGAGCTGTAATGATTTATGAAAAACTCTGTCCATATATGTATGCCACACCCAAGATATGATGACATTGTTAAAAAATAATATGATATGCTTGATTGTAGAGGCTTGCCAGCTCTCTGTGTGTTACAATTATGGATCTGGTTTGACCATTACACAGCAAATACTAACATCTGGAAACTTGGAGTTCAAAGGTTATTTTTTCTCATAAAACTGAACCAGTATGATTCATAAAAACCTGGTGTTGACCTTCAATTTGCCATTATATCTAATGTTAATACTGTATTATAAAAGATGGGGTGTCCCTTTCTTTGACTTAGTTTCATTTTGATTTTACTGAACATTTTAATCAATTACCATAGAAAGAGGCATTTCAAAATAACCCATCCTTCAGGTTATGATGCAGAAACTTTAACAGATTTATTACTAACATAACTTGAACAGATAGCTTACTAATGTTTAACATATTTGCGTATGTTAACTTTTATCATAAAAAGTAAAATATTTTATGATTGTCAATGAAGCTCCTGACTTGTTAGATAATTCCTCCATATTTCTTTTTTCTCTTTGTTGTTGCTCTTGTTTTTCTCATTCTTCATTTTCTTCTTACCAGTATACTGCAGTTCCATTCCTCCTGGGTTTATAGTGCCTGAAGAATGACACTATAAAAAAGTACATTAACATGAATTAATTTTGTATTTTAGATCATGCCTTCAGGCTATGGGGATGTGCTGTAGATAAAATTATTTCCTTCACACTTCTGCACAGCTGTCCATTCTCTGGCTCTGGATTACGTCCGTGTGCTCACATTACCACTGCTCTGACAAGCAGATGTGGTGGGCATTGCACATGTACCTCTACTCAATTCTCCAGGCAGCCACTAAGTTCTGTACATTCCCCCTCTACATACATGTTATAGGAACTACATGCTCCCTGGTATGTGGTAAAGACTAGCTACTATTGCTGGCACTAAATACTCTGGCATGTAATCTGGGAATGCCTAGATTCAAATATTGCCTGATCATAATTTTCCTCCTTTTCCCATCCTTATTTTCAACAGTAAATACTTGCCTGAAGTCTGACTTCATTTGTATCGCTCCTCTCCTTTCTTTTTTTTGTGCCCTTCCTAAATGAGGAATCCGAGTAAGCAGACCTTCTCTTCTCACTATTTAACAATGGGAATATAAAATCAAGGAAGGTATCCATAACCACAGGACTAAGCTAGAAAACTATTCCTTACACAATGTCTGGTTTGAGAGGTAATAATGAGCTTTGGGATGATCAGCTGGGAATGACCAATAAGCTTGGTTTCTCATTTCTACATGCTCTCTTGTCTGTAGATTGTAAATAAGCATGAAATCATATATTCAAGTGGGAATTATGTGGAAATGAGAGCTATCATATACTCCATTTAATCCTCATTTTAATGAGGCATACATATAATTGCATTGACATTAGAACATTACGTTTGCTGCATGGAAAAATGATTGATCGCTAGGTCATGCTAAACTTACCTCCCTACCTAAAACAATTATAACAAAGGGAAATAAAAAGAGGAATTCACTAGTTAATATCTACCTTTATTTATTTTGAGCAGTAAAAGAGCTTCACATAAGTACTTTCAAAGAAAATATATTTTGGAATATCAAAGTGTTAAATATAAATCTACATGAGAAAACTTTTACATTTTTTAGGATGTGAACTTGAAATTCAATTAAATCCAAAAAGCTGAACAAATTTTTAAAAATCCCAGCACTAAAAAGTGCCTGTTGGATTGAGAGAATGATGTGCTTTAACCCAACTTTGACTCCTGCTTTACATTGTTGAATGGCAAATCCCTTGGAGAAAAGAGTTTAGAACTGAAGTGCTGACTTAAACTTCATTACATCTCTGCTATAACAGAAAGACAGTATCATTTAGTAAGTTTGACAGTATGATTTCACTGTTTTGAAACCTTTTTCTTTTGACATGTACTTTCCCTAGCTGAAAAGATGTGCTAAGACTAATGAACAGCTGTATATTTTCTTTTAAACACATACAAGGTGTCTGTTGCTTAACATTGTCAGTCTTCCATCATTATCTGTGAACAAATGTTCCCAATTAATTAGAGCAGGAGGTGCTGGGACAATACAAGCCTGAGCTGTATCTGGGGTGCTGTCAGCTTCATTTGTTACAAAGCCAAATATCTGATGTATTTAAGATGTGAAATTTTATATTCTCTCCTGCTGATGGTCATCCTTTATGGCCTGACCTCAGAGATTGTTGTAACTAAACGTACAGGAATACTGCAAGGGCTCCATAGACATGGTAATTGTCTGTGGTTTTTGTGTTGGAAATTCATTTGGTAATAAATAAACCTTTATCATGTACTGTGCTTTTTGTAAATTTATTCTTTTCCAGGTAAGCTGTAATTTGAATCATCACTAATTAGCTATTTGATTGGGGTTTTTTTTGAAAAAACTCATAATTCAGAGGTGTCCCGGTTCCAGCCAGGATGGGAGATGACCAGCACCTGGAGGATATTCTATAGTGCCTCATATGATTTTCCAGGGATAGGGGAAGGGCTCTCTCCCAGTCAGTGATCAAGGTGGAGGGAGCAGTCAGCAAACACCAGCTCCCTTTGCTACTGACATGGTTGCTGTTACTGTTGCTTTTCTTATTCGACTCCTTTTTCCAGTGAATAATTCTTCTCTCGGCTTGTGATATTTACCTTTTGTGCCTCCATTTCTCCTCTGCAGAGGGACAGGGAGGGGGAAGGGGGAATAAGAGACCAGTGCATGATTTGGAGTGCTTCAATGGGAACACTAAAATGGGGAATACCATTCCAAAACCATGACAAGCAGCTGTTAAGCACGGCAAAGTACTGCTTCCAAAAGGTACTGAAAAGGTCACTCAGAAAAACAAGCTCATTGTAGGCAGACTTTTGTTGGCAGCATTAGGGTCTGAAAGTGTGTGTGAAAATACTGTATAGGGGAGGAAATGAAATGAAAAAGACCAAAAAGAAATCCTGGGTTTTAACCTTACACTAAGGCAAGAAATACAGAAAGAGCTGTCCTTAAAAAAAAATAAATACAAAAAAAATTATGGCCAGAACTTTCTTGGTTTTTTTTAATGTAACCCCTTTTTACCTCAGTTTGCAACATGTTGATATTTAATTTTGTATAAAACTTGTGTAAGAGAATAATAGTAAAAAAAGCATATGCAATGCCGAAAGTATATTATATGAAAATAGTTTCCATTGTTAAGCAGACCTGTTTAGTCAGATTTGCACATATTACTACTTTAATGTAAACAAGTGTTAGTCACATGGAATGGATTTATTTTTGCATAATTTTGAAATATTCTTGTTATGAATAAAATAAAGCTCACTTTATTTGTTATACCTCTGCAATCAAGGCGCAGTCCATATTTTCCAAGCTTGAATGTTACAATTTTAAACAAATGACTACTTATTTACTGAATTTTCTTCAACTTTTCTACCTCTCATGCTCAATTTTACTTATGAATTGATAGTATTGTATAACTCTCAAATAAAATATTTTAATTTTCTTTCAATTTTGGGGGTTTTTACCTGTTTCCCAACTCTATATTTACTGATATAGAAAAGTGGGAAATTATGATCTCCAGAGGTCCCTTCCAACCACAATTATTCTCAGATTTTGTGATTTATTCTCTTGGATGTGATCTTAACACATTTGACTAATAATAGAATTTAATGTATTATTTTGACAGTAGCCCTTAAAAAAACCGAGTTAAATAGTCATCCTTTTCCTAAATGACATAATCTTAATGGCAGTAATTATATGTCTTGCATTTATATGCCACATTATTGAGGACTATATGAGAGAAAGAGTGGTAGAAGAAGACTTGAATAATCTTTGAACCTAGAGAAGGTATTTAAGAGTCACATTATTGAGGACTTCTACCACTCTTTCTCTCATTGAAAGAGAAAGAGTGGTAGAAGAAGACTTGAATAATCTTTGAACCTAGAGAAGGTATTTAAGAGCCAAATCAACCAGTATCCTCTATGGTAAAAATTTGAAGATGTCCTGATTTCAGCCAAAACTATTTTTATATTCACAATTTCTATCTTTAGCATATCTAATATTGGAATCCTGGTATCAGACAGGGATAACTTATGATAACTGTGTTGTAAACTACATCTGCTCCTTTTCATCATTGCCTCTGATGAGGCAAAGAAACCTATTTTTCTGAGAAATATTTTTATGTTGATTCCCACCCTTTACGAGAGCCTCACGCTACTCTGTAAAGTCAGTTAAATCTTGTCTTTTGAAACATTCTACAAAGTTAAACATTTATGTTCTACCCTGTGTTGCCTATGACCCCTGTTTTTATTGACAATCAAATACTGCCTATGTGACTACAGCATGAGTTTTAATATTATTCTGTTGCAGAGTTGTTAGTCTCTTTTCCTTGACCCAATCCATTAATCTACTTGGTTTCTAGAGTGTTTCTCAAACTGACCTTCTAAGCTATTTCAAGATCTTCAAAATACTTTGAGGATGCAAATGATAATGCTAATAAATAACTTCATTGTGAGCTATTGAGGCTGATATTTTCTTCAAATAAAAGCACTTATTGAAGTAAAAATGTAATTATTTCCATTCCCTAACTTAGATTAACTCAACAACTGTATTTTTTCTCAAGTAAAATTGTTTTAGGATTTCTGTCTTAAAAAAAAATTACTTTTCTATGGGACTTTAAAAAAAAAAGTATCAGAATATTTTCATTCTCTGTCATCAGATCTTTGATATTTACATTAACCTTTAGTTATAGAAATATCTTATATATATATTCATAAACATAATTTAGCTCTAATTTGCGGTGTTTTTTTCTTCCTCCTCCACCCTTTCAAAGGAAGGTAACTGTTAAGTAGTCCAAGTGCACATCTGCAACACCTATAAATCACTTGACAATTTCAAAGAAATTTGATGAAAAGATGGAAGTCTCAGAGATTATTTGGTCTTCACAACCTTTTGGAAAATAAGTACTGAGGAAAAGTAAATGAAAGGCTGAATTCAGTCTTTGGGAATTCTGCTTGGCAGTGTTTGGAGAGGCAATCAGCAACTGATTTTGGACAGTGCACACATAATTCCATATATCTGCAGCACACAATATTTGCTATCTGTAGTCAAGTCCTTGGGGGAATTGTAGCATTCACTGGGATTAGAGATTATATCTACTCTGACATGGAGGTTTTCAAAACAGTTTGAACGTTTTCAAGAAACCCTTTTCTTCCCCAAGCTTGCAACCTCACGCAAAATCCTAATGCTTCTCCATATATCTGCAGCACACAATGTTTGCTATCTGTAGTCAAGTCCTTGGAAACATTCAAAACAAAAACCAAAAAACAATTGTAGCATTCACTGGGATTAGAGATTATATCTACTCTGACATGGAGGTTTTCAAAACAGTTTGAACGTTTTCAAGAAACCCTTTTCTTCCCCAAGCTTGCAACCTCACGCAAAATCCTAATGCTTGCAATCAAAAATGAATGAAAAATTATTATAAAAAATGATTCCGCTAAGTCACCCAGCTGTCAATCTGTTGGTAAAATCTATGAGCTCCAAGCATGACAAAATATTAAGGCAAAGCTAAGAAGAAAAGCATTGCTTTATAGCATGTGGTGTAACAAAACTGAGGGAATGAGTAAGAAGACAAATGAGGAATACTATGTGTAAAAGAATATTATGATAAAATAGATTTTGTGTGTAGCTCAGAAAAGCTGTCTTGATGCTACACAGAGTGAAAATATTTGCTTAACACCACAGAAAATGGGAATATCAGAAACAAGAAGCTGATTTTTCAGGGTATGAAATTATTGTATAATATACTGCCATTCTAGATATAGTGATGGATTGATTAAATTTGTTGAACTAGAATTACATGAGTCATCACACACAATGCAAAATGTCTTTGAAAATCCCCTAGGAGTTTGTGAACTACTATGGACTGCACCTCAGGGAAATGACTGATGAATCTGTAAGTAAAAAATGAGTTATTGTTTTAGATCCCATGAGGAGATAATGCTAGGATTCCAAAAACCATATTTTCAAAGTTCAGATTCTGTATTTCTGTTCATTATTAGTTTAACGTGATAGAGGCAAAATGAAAAAAACACAGTGAAGTTGTCCAGCATTGTCCACTCATTTGTGTATGGTAGAATAAATATGTTTATTTGGTTTTTTCTTCTGCTTTCTTATTAAAGCAAAATATAAGCAAGACTCTTTGTTAGAAACAAATATTCCTAAAATTTAAAATGAAGTACAGCTTAAATTTGACAAAATCCTAGAATTCTAATGAAGCTGATGGAATTATACTGAGTTTGAATGAATGACCTGGGTGTTCTCTTCTTTTCTTATTCTAATATTATCTTGAAATAATTTTTTAACCAGTTCACATTTTGCCTACGTTAGAGTTGTACAGCTTTTTTCAGCTTCAGCTAAAGCTTCCCTGAAGTATTAAATCTTAAGTTTTCTTTTTAGATGAATATTTTAACAATACATTTTTTTCAATGCATTAGCTGGAAATCTAAGACACCATGTCATTAGTTTCAATTTACAAAAAACCCCAACCATTTTAGCAATTTCTTAGGTAATAACATAGCACAAACTTTTCATTATATACTTTGCAAAGTGCTTTTAAAATTTATCAGAAAAAATCTCCCTGAATAAAACACAAAGAAAATAACACATCAATAATAAAATAACAATGGATCCTGTCAGTTGGTTTTACATAAACAATGAACCTCAGAAGAGGAATATAATATTGTGGAGCACATACATTTTGCAGAAAGCACACACTGTGTGATATTACCTGACAGTGTAAAGAGATTTACAATGAAAAATATGACTAGAAATGTGTAAGCTAATCCACTGAGAGAATACTGAATGAAAAAAACTACATAAAAATGCTATTAAGATATAAAAGAAGTCTGCCACTCTGACTTTGTATGAGCTAGCTGGACCTAAATATTGCTTCTCTTTTTCAAATATGTTGCTCAATATCAGCTGTCTTTGGATTAAATTAAAAATTCTCATCCTGGGCTTGTCAATGGTTTCGTCATTTAGACTTGGACCATGTGTAAAAACATGTAAAGTTTAGGAAAAAATGGAACTTGATGTACATAGCCCATGATTTGGTCTTATTACAAGGCAGAAACCAAAATACTTCAGGATTTGCTGTACTGTGATAGAAGATAGAACACACCCACACTGCCTCTTAATTTCAATTATTCAGAACTGTAGAAGGTATAGAACTACACACGTTTGTACACAAATTTCTATAATGTCAATTATTCCTTCTATAAGCAATATTTTAATACTACCTAGTGTATGCGTCAATAATATTTGTTTCCCAACCACTGTTATCAACTAATACAAATATTTCTATCCAAACATTTGAATGTTATTCCTGTGGATTCATAGATTTTTGCTCTTTTGTAGTTTTTCACAGTCATTATTACAGGTTTCCATTAAAACAAATTATTTTAATGATTAGTATGATTTTAATTTCTAGCAGTATCTTTTAAAGTTATGTTGATTTTCCTGTGCAGTATTTTTCCTCAGATTTTTTATTCCCTGTTGAAATTTCTATAATATTATATAGATAGTAGAAATCACATCAGCAGAGAATCTGAATGTTCCAAGTCCTTTAATAATACAAGTGCTTCATTTTTCACCTTGTATGTGAATTAGAGATTCTTTCAGGACCTCTACAAAGAATCATTGCTCTAACAGTACTTGTCATGCATTGTGAATTTTATGAACATTCTAGAGTGGTTTTGGTGACTTTAAATGGTTTGTTTTGAATTACATCTAAGCTATTTTCATATTTTATAGAAGCTCTCAGACTGTCTCTGTAATATCCTGGAGATTTGTTATTCAGGTTTGTGTTACTTTGAATTGAATCTTTTGGTTTTAGCAATGAATTCTGTTTTCCAGATTAAAAAAATTAGACCTGATAAGTATGCACATACGTCTTAACTTCTTGGAAAACTTTATTACTTTATATTACTTAATAATTCTGTTGCATGTCCGGGAATCTGCAGAAAGAGCTAGAAATGCCCCAAATTAGTTCCAGTCCTTTTCCTTTCCTTTTCTGGATTAAATGAGTCAGCAAAACAACAGTTTTCAAAAGAATTGTTGGTTTACAGTTCAACAAAATCCATTTATACT
Source organism: Passer montanus (assembly GCF_014805655.1). NCBI lineage: Eukaryota > Metazoa > Chordata > Aves > Passeriformes > Passeridae > Passer > Passer montanus. Next base: position 7,804,452 of record NW_024364270.1, read on the forward strand.
TTTGACCATAATTCAACATAATTTCAGACACCCTGAAGAAAGAATGGAACAACATGGCATGAGCTATCCACATGACAGACCTCTTTTGAATGAGTCACAGAAACATCAGCTGTGATTGATTGTTGCTGGTCAATGCCCCAAGAGGGCCGGATCATAGCAACAATTAATAGAAATAAGATTTTGGTAAGAAGAAAAAAACATTTTACCTCACATTCATAGTTCTGATTGTTGAAAATGCATGCCACTGAATCTAAGCTGTACACTTTCCTAGATACTTTGCACTTTTTCATGGACCCAGCAACTCCCACAGAAGTGTGAAATTCCCTCACATTGTAGATGGAGGAGCCCAATAATGACTTGATTTTCTACATGTGCTTTTCAATTACTGTTTGTATACCTGTAACGTAGACAAGTCTCCAAATATAGATGATGGTCTATTTGGTGAGGCATTTCCATATATTGGTACTGATACTTTTATATATAAGTCTGTACCTTACTTTTGAAACAATACACACACAATCTTGGAGACATAATACAAAATGAATCCCGTTTCTAAAAGGTACCTCAAACACTGAAAGTAAAATCTTTTACAAAGAGCAGCTGAAAACGTATTTCATTTACCTCTAGAGTGAACTTTCATCATACATTATAAGCCAGCTGGCATTACACAGAAATTGTCTGACCAAAATGCTTTGACATTTTTTAATAATGTTATTGTGATGGCATGCCTTTGATCTACTGTATTCCAAATTTATCTAAAATTGTCTATAGAAGAGATTACTCTGCACACAACTATCACAATCTATACATAATCTAGCCTATTTTATACAGCTAATTGGCTGTATTATCATAACAAGAATAAATAATTTGAATTCATATTCTGCAGCATTTCCATTATAGAAATATTTTTATTTAACCCTCTAATAAAAATCACAAACCCAACATAACTGAAGTAAGGTAAAAAAGAACAAAAATATGGGATTTAAGTGAAACTTAGAGAAGAAAGAACTTTGCAGCTGTGATGAGGAAAAACAGATGATAAAGCCTGGTGGCAGCTGTGCACTTCAGATAATATACTACGGAGATGGATGAATTAGCTCAGAATCATCGGTCTAGAGAGAAAAATAAGTGCTCACCCTAGGGACATTTATGACATAAACTTTCATAAAACAGGAAGGAGTCTAGACAGGTAGTTATGTGAAAGGGTCTCCATTCAGAAAATTTACATGAAATTTATTATTAGAAAACAAAGGCATCTGATACTTTTCATGTAGATCTGGTTCATATCACATTATTAACAATAATAATGTTCTATATGTTGTCCATACAAAGTGTCATCCTTTTGCTATACATAGAATCTTGAGGCTGTTCCATAATCATCCAGGAAATTCACATCATCCGGTGCTGTATGAAATGCAAAACTCTACACAAGTAGCTAGTGTTTTTCTACACTTGCATTTTCAAAGCTATAGAGATGATAACACATAGTTTGAAGTTCTTAAAACTCTAGAAAAAAAGATACATTAAATCTCCCATGGGGTAAAACTAATCAAATAAAAGCAGAGAATACTGAGGCTGCCATCTTAATTTTCTGGAAAGATCCTACTTACAAAAGTTGCACCAGTTTTTTTCCTCAGGGGAAGTTCTTGAAATTGTTGTATATTTGATCTGTTGATTGGTCAGTCAAGAAATAAACACACCTCACAGGCAAATGAAGTTGATCTACTATAACATTTCTTCCAAGGGGATCTCAAAGCATGACTTCAGTGGATAAAACTGAAGGTAACCCGTCACGGATTGACTGCATGGATTAACTGCAGCTGCCATGGTTGAACTGCAGCTGGAGCTGGTGAGTATTTATTAGGATGTTTTAGCTGTTTTTTAAAATTGCTGACTCATGGAAGCATACCCTGTTATAAGGTTAGGTTGACAGTACTTCTTTCAGACTTAGGATGAAGTGTCCAATTTGATAGCGGACTGCAAGGAAGGGAGTAGACTATATTAATGGGCCTTGATTTTGGGTATCACTTTTAGTGCTAAGCTTGTGCTTTTCTTATTTCTGATTGGAGGTTTGGATTTGTTCCTACTTCTCAAGCTAGCTGAGGAAACTTGAGGTGTATCTTATTTTGGGGCAGGTTTCAAATCTCTTTTTTTGCTAAATGCATTTATTTTTGCATTAAAAAATGAAATAATTTATTGAGAATTGTGTCTCTATTATCTCTTGCTTAAGTCACTTTCATAAAGAAGTATTTGACTTCAGTTTTATTAGTCATACTCTTGTACCACCTTGCGCCTCCCACTGCCCCCTAAATACACTCTCCCCAACAGACCTTGACACAAAGGATTTTACAGATCAGCTAACTTAAATAGTGACTGGAATGTTTTCACATAATGAAAAAAGTATTTCAGAAAAAGGAGTTCCACCATTGACACCAGGGTTCAATGGAAAGAAAGGAAATCCAGAAAAACTTCCTCAGGAGATTTTTTTCTGTTCTCAGCTGAGCTATACCAAAGCTTTTGCAAGTTCACCTTGCATCAGAGCTTTTCAGGGCTTTTATTTGTTATTGTGGGTAACATTACCAAAATAAAATTGTTCTCCCAATGTGTAATAGAAATGCTTAATCCCAGATTCTTCTGTCTCATGGCTTGGTCAATTGATTTAATATTGTACATTTAACTTTTTATTCTATCCAGAATATATATAGTTTCATATGCTATTTAAAATTATAAAAATAAGTAGGTATTCTATTTTTGCAATAGAGTCAGAAAATAGATGTCAAAACCTCTGAGATTCTCAGTTGAGCACAGTTAAGTAACTAGACTAAGAAATAACTTCAATGTAACAGATCTGTTTGGAAACAATAAGACTGTAAACACCAAGTCAAACACTTCAAATTTGCCAGATCAAGGAAGACAGCCTCTGTTGGCTGTAAGGTAACAGCCTCTGTACCTGTAAGGTTTCAGCCTGTAAGGCTGACATTTTATTTCAAATATAAAAAATTTAAAATGTTAGAGCTAGAAAAACAGAAGAAAATTTTAGCACTTCTGTAAATAGGGGCACTTAGTTTGCCCATTGTTTTTATCAACATTGATGACAGCAATGAGACATAAATTTAATAATCTCCATTTAATATATCTTCCCACTAAAAATATAAATATATAAATTCTAGCTCAGCCATTAGGCAGTTGAGAACTGAAAGGTTAACGACAGCATGAGGTAATTTACGTGACCTAATCTGTATTACAGCTGTATCTGTTACTTTTTCCAGTCATCGATATCTGGTGGTTTGCATAACTGTCAAAAAGCCCCACAGTTCTAAACATTTTACAGACTTTACCAGAAATGTATGATTAAGGTTGTCAAGATAATTTGGAGTTAAATATGTGGAGTTTATTAAGAACAATTTCTTCCCCTACCGACTTAGCAAAATAAAAACAACACACTAATTATGTTTGAAATTTTACATTCAAATGATTGAATAAACCTACTGATAGGCCATAATCAAAAAATGCAGATTCAGTAGAATGTTTTCAGTAGCTTTGTTTGATAAAGTCTTAAGTTTAGCATCCTAATACTTCCACCAATTAACTTAGGTGATCAGTGTCTGGAGGTATTAGATCATTTTTGTGATGGTCTGTTGTGATTCATTGGTGTATGGATTTTTGTGAGTCAGTGCTGTTTGTCAAGTTTAGTTTAGCAGAAATAAAATGAAAGTTTAGATGACTTTGGGACCTCTGTCCTTGTTGAAAACCAACTACATTCTACTAGTCAATTATCTGAAAGTCTAGCAATGCAAATATTTTTCTGACATGCATCATAGTCTCATGGAAATTATATGTTCCTCAATTAGTAGTCCCTTTTTATCCATGGATGCAAGATGCTTGTGCTATTCTATGGAGGCAACTTGTAATTTAGTAGAGTAGGAATAGATTAATTTTGGAATTCCTCTAAATGAATACCCTAAATCCAGTTAGATAAAGCAATTTTTTTCAGGTATCTTTGTTTTTTGTTTACTTTTGTTTGTTTGTTTGCTGGGGTGGGGGGGGTTGGTGAGTTTTTTGTTTTAAATTTGTCTTTCTTTTTTCTCTAGAATCAACGTTTTCCTCAGAACTTGTTCATTTCAACTTTGTTGAAAAATTCTAAGTAATGTGATATTTACTTAGGATAAGGTATGCAAATGACTAGGTATTCATACATTTGGAAATACCAAAAATAACTTGTTAAACTGTAAGTTCATCTCGGCAGTTAGGGTATCTTTGTTGTGATAATATTTATAGTTCCTGACATAGTGAAGAAGGATGAAGGTAGGTAAAAATGCCACAGACCCTCCCCAGTAGAAGTTAACTAGATAATTTGCTATGACAAAAGCTACTGGTTCAGAGTGCTTTAGTTAAGTTCACTGATGAACATCTGGTGCTGATCTTGGCCTGAATGATGGAGGGAAAACAGACACAGCAGAGTAAAGACAGGACATTCTTGAGGACAAGGTGTTAGCAAAGAAAATGATTACAGAACAAAAGCTGGCTTAATTTATTACAACAAGATAAGACTTTAACAAAGACAGACAGTTAACTTTGCTTTAAAAGCACAGTAAATTACCGTGCTCTATCTTCAAAATAAATGGTACTTTGGTATTAAGCAGGGCTATTGATCACAGCCCGTGAGCATTCATATAAAGAAGCATGTATGTCCAGTCCTAATAAAGTCTGAAGTTAAATAAAATTCTGGCAGGCAGAATTTGGTAATGACAAACCTACTGAAAGCATGAGATGAACACGAAATCTTATTGCCAGAATGCCAAAGGGATAAGAAATGTTCTGAAAGAGTATCCATAAAGATAAAATAATTCTGAAGTATCTGCTAAGTGTATTGTACATACTTTTTTTTTTTTTTAATGCACTGGTTTTAAGTGTGTGACTGTATATACTTGTTAGATTTATTGGTTAAAATAGTATTATCTGGCAGGTTAAAAATAACTTTAATCCAAACTGCATTATCTGTCTCAGCTAACCTTGTATTTAACTCAAAGACTTGAAAATGCAAATTTGACAAATATTTAATTACATGAAATATATGAATAATGGGCATTGAAAGAACTGAGTGAGAATTAATTGAATATCTAATGAAAAAATAGGTTTGTTCCAATTTCTAGCAGTGCAACTTGCAGAGATCTTAATGAGTGTTTGTTAAGATAACAAAACATCTAGAATATGTGGCTTCCTAAGGGAAAAAAATACATTATCTATAAATTGTAGCTAGCAAAGGTTTTGTTGTTGGTTTGGGTTTGTATTCTGGGGTTTTTTTTGGGGGGGAGGTTGGGGTTATGGATGGTTCTGTTATTTCTTGCAGCTCTTGGAATCAGCCTTTTATTAAAGTTGGAATTAAGATGCACTATAGATTGAAATTTAATTCCACATCATGTAATTTTGATGTAAAAAAGGTTGATTGCTCAAATTGCTCAGTAAGCAGAGGGAAGAAAAACATCTGTTATTTATTTAAATTAATATGTATTTATCAGATAACACTGCCAGTATGTTTGGCACCATTCACTATACAACAGATCTGAGAGTCAGACTGGTGCAATGAAATTCAACAGGAAAAAATTTCAAACTGATTGCAAAAATGAATTTAAAGAATGATGCTTCAGCTGAGTGAAAAATTTACATGAAGAATGTTTAATTAGTATCTCTTTATTCATTCATTTTGAGAGTACTAGGATTTAGCTTAGAGAACATATGAAGAAAATTGAAGAACCTTCCTAAATAGGTTTGAATTTAAAAACCAAAACTCTACTGCAGTCAAATCCTACTTGATAATGGAGATGTACTTGTTTTCTGCCCACTTGTATTGGTTTTGAACTTAGTTACTTAATTTTAAGGGTATACTCAGTCTTATTTTTTCTTAAGTTGTTTTAAAAATAAAAGCTAATGAATGGGAACATGGAGTGTAATTGTTCTTCACTTGATCTGAGGGATTAAAAACATAGAGTATTCCTTTTCAGATTATACTCAAAATAAGGAAGTGTTGAAATTATCTTGGAATTGGTCTAGTTAAGCAAGTACGAAGAGAAGAAGATGAAAAACTGATTCCAGTTATACCTTCCAGCTATGCTTCCTTTCTGACTCACAATTAAAAGTAGTATATAACAACTCAGTCAAAACCTAATAAACCTAAAACCTTCCAGAGATTAAAGTATTAAAAAAGAGTAAATACAAACAGCTACCACAGCCCAGTCTGTCTTCATATACCTTATGATTTTACTGGAGTGTTTATAAACAGAATGTGACACCTACATCATATATGGCCATAAAAAATTTGTGCTTGGGTCAGCCACCATGTCTCCAGAAGAGTTCCCTCTCTATTAATATTAAAAGAAGAAGAGACAGCTGTGACTGTTCAGTCTGAACTGCCATGGAAAACTGAAACAGCACTATATAGAAAGAGACAGTTAAGTGAATAACTTGCTTTAAATTATGTATATGATTAAGTTAGTCCTTTATTCTCCCTGTGGCTTCTCTATAAATAGATTGTGATTTCCTCCCATTTATTTTTCATTATATTTCACTCTGTAAATATAATCAAAAAGTCTTATTTAATGTATTTACACAGATTATTGAAAATGCAATCAGTGTTGCCTCTATATTTTCCTCATGACTCCAGAGTATTTTATTCCTTTCATTCTTGCTGTCTTTATTTCAGGAATAACAACTGGTATATGATACAGCTCTCAATACAAGTCTCTCAATCTATGCTTCCCTAAAAGGAAAGTTGGATGGAAATACAAACTGTCTGTAGGTTTGTTTTTCTTAGTTAGATACATTTCCTTTTTAGTGAACTTAAGCTAACTGTCTGTAGGTTTGTTTTTCTTAGTTACTCAGGGAAGAAATCCACCAGTCATCCAGAGGCCCATATAAGAAACATAGAATGCAGGTTGCTGTTATTTTCCCTTTACTGTCTGTGTTTGGTGGTCCTGCATGGCTGGCCTTCATATTTATCCAGTTTCCCATTTTTTTCCCTAGAGAGAAGATAAATCAAATCAGAGGCCTTGGAACTCTTGGTTCCAAGTGTTTTTAGGAGCTGGCTAAGAATACATAAGGCACAGTGTTCTCATTTTTCTATAGTTCTGGGTGACTCCAAATCCTGCTGGACAAGCATTGTCCTGCTTGTTAAGAAACAGGAAGTCTTGAGCTGATAAAAATAAGTCCTGACCAATAAAAAAAAAAAAAGATGATAACATTTTCAGGTAAAAGAAAAGCCACAGTAGGGCACCATAAAGAAAAAAGTTTTGGCTTTGGGATTCCTTGTTGATGGTCTTGGGCACACTTGTTGATGAAGTGTTTTCATTTAACAGTACATCTTATAGCTGTCTGAGGAGTGTGAATATATGAGAGCTCTGCAGACACAAAGGCCAGTTTGTGGGAAGAAGAGGAGGGGCAGGCACTGATCTCTTCTGCGTGGTGATCAGTGACAGGACACGAGGGATTGGCCTGAAATTGTGTCAGGGGAGGTTCAGGTTGGGTATTAGGAAAGGGTTCGTCCCCAGGAGGTGAAGGGTACCCAGGGAAGTGGTCACAGCACCAAGCCTGCCAGAGTTCAAGGAAAATTTGAACAACACTCTCAGATCCATGATGGGATTCTTGGGGTTATCTTGTGCAGGGTCAGGAATTGGATCTTTGTGGGTACCTTCCAACTCAGGATAGTCAGATTCTAATTTATCCAAGTCTGTTCTGCCTGTGACACTATTAGGTGTGTCACCTTTCCTTCTCATTATCTCAGCTCATGAACTTTTCCTCATATTTTATCTCCCCTTCCTAGCTAGAGTTATAGAGCAGCATTGGTGGGTATCTGGCCTCAAAAAAAAAAAAAAAGGCAAACTTGCAAGTCAGGCCAGAAGACTGGAGAGACTGCAGACTAAAGCCTGGAAACTTAGGACTTGAAGGTTTTAAAGGATCAATTACTGATCTTGGTCTCCTAATGTAATGTTATGGGGAAAAAAAAAGGACATTGTGACAGTTATATAAACAGGAATATAGCTAATAAAGGGAAAAAGTGCAAGGAAATTAAGTTTAAAAAATGATTGATTTGAGGTCTCTTTGAAAAAGAAAGTTGGTATTTCTTAAGCAAGTTATTCTCTGGTCCTCAAATAACAGGTTCAACATAAAGGCTTGAACTCATACTGTTGTCTAAAGAGAGAACAAGATTTGACATTGTGAACCTTTCCAATTTTTGGAGAAAGATCAAATGTAAGAGGTAGAAAGAAAAGATAAGTGATAACAGTGCAAAAAAAAATCTTATCAGAAGAGATATCATGCAATGTTGCATGCAAAACAACAGGAATTGAGAGATTTCTCACCATTTCAATGGCTTCTGATACTTTCCCTTAGAGACATAAATGGATAACTATATATCTCTAGTATACCCAAGTTGTACGTTCGTTTATTTGAACCTGAATTGTTTGTGGATCAAATTGAAAAATTTTGTTCTGTATCAACAAGTACTTTGGTTTGCATTATTCAGAAAGCTGTAAGGGAAAAGCAGTGTTCACTGGGTAACAAGGATGACTATAATTAGATGCAATCATTACTCTGAAGCTTAATGACTCTTATAAAGTAATGAACAATGTCAACGTCATGTGCCGTGCTTTAAATAATTCATTGCTTAATAGCATTTTGATGGGAATGCAGTTCCCAAAGAGGATCCTTGATTGCATTTTAGTGTTGATAAGTAATAGTGAGGGACATATCTCCATAGACTTATGTCTTCATTTAAACTCAGATATGTATGAAATACATGGCTAAAGAAAAGTGAAAAAGATATTTTTTTAAATCCAGTTTTATATGGTATCTTATTGCATCATTTCTGCTTTCAAAAGTTATTGGTACATACTAAATGCAAGACTGGATAATTTTAATGAATACCTTTACTTCAGATGGTTAACTATACTTTCTGTTTTTCTCTTTCAGCATTTTGTTTTCAAGAAAATAATAGATTTAAAGATAAAACAAGAAGAACAAGAATAGGTTGTAAAATTTTTAGCTATAGTAGAGATACTTTTTTTTCTAATTTAAGTAGTACTGAGTTTTATTTGCTTGTTTAAAAACATGACACTCAGTTTAAGACACTTTCATGAGAAATGAATATTTCAGTCATTTGAACGTACTAAAGTCATCAGACTGTACAGAAAAGATTCATTTAACACCACTTTTTTTCTCTCATTTTTCTTCTTTTCACATGCCACCATTCATCTAATGTATTAGCTTTCTATATCAGCAAAACGCTCCTGAAAATTCTCTTCTTTACAGATCTTTCATACCCTCATAATTCAACGTTACTCTTCACAAAAGAGTGGGCGGTTATGAACCTGCATTTATTAAATTGTGTAACAGGCATCTGGAATATCATTCAAATGAAACTCTGTGGAAGGGGTCTATTTTCTGAAAGGATATAAAATTTTAAAATGTGGCACAAGTCAGTTAAAGGAAAAAGGAAACAAAAACAAGACTAAAAAGGCATATATTATCTGGGTTTTTTGCATCAAGTAACATCAATTAAACAAATTTGAAATTCAGTGATAAGGATACTTACCTGCTATTATTTTGTATACTTTTAGGCAATTACATCCTCTATGCTGTTTGTAAAATGTTTTCCTTGCATCAGTTGAGGCAAATCCTACATATACAAATGTAGAGGAAACATTCAGACAGAAATCTGGAAAATAAATGTTTGAGGCAAATCCTACATGTACAAATTCAGACAGAAATCTGGAAAATAAATGTTCACAGAAATATGCTCTGAATAATTTTGTATTTGAAATCAATCATAACTTTCAAAATACAGTACAAGCCAAATAGAACTTGAAAATTACCCTGGGGTACCTGTGGAAGCAGAGTGGAGGAGGAAAAATTTTAATGTGTCACCCCTTGTAATGGTCCTTGAGGAAACTGCCTCTTAAGTCTGCAGTGAGAGGAAATAGCCATTACCAACAGCACTGGATGTTTGGATAGGATGACTCTGGGGGAAATCTACAGGCCTTAAATAACCATAAAAGATTGCTGTTCGCATTAGAAATATATGTGAAAATACAGAAATGATTCATTGCTACCAGGATACCACAGGTAAGATTTGCCAGCAAAATTATTAGAAATAACAGAATCTTCTGCACAGATTCTGGACTCCAAACTGTAATAGAATTTTTCTGCATCCCACTTAAAATATTGAAGTTGTACTTGTTTATTTTTCTCCCTTCTTATGAATTTATTAAGAATTTTGGCATACAGTGAGAACTATTGTGAATTTAAAGATTCAGTGGGGCTTTTTTTTTTGTCAAGGGCTTTTCCTTGTCTTCCCAGAGCTGTAGTTTAAAAAGCAAAAATGGAAATAAATAGAAATAAAATGGAAACTACTTGAACTGAAAATTGTAGATATTGAAATAAATAGCTGTAAAGTCATTAAGCTCTATAGAAACCAAAACAGGAGCTAAGTTTCTTGTAATTAATTTTGAAAAATCATTATTTATCTAGAAAATAAATTATATATTCAGACAATCCTGGCAAGCCGTTCATGACAGGATGATGAGTTTTCCTCTACTTTTTTTTAAATGGAAAGTAAAATGCAATCTGTTTGAAGATGTAAGATCAAATCAAAATATGCCTGAGGGGAAAAGGTGCTATCTTTCCAGTGACCATTACTAAGGCTTGAGAATATCTTAATTCAAAACCATTTACAATACAACCAAGTGTCCATAAGAAATGATCACTCTTTTTCAAAGTGATTCATAAAACCATAACATGTATCAGTTTACATGTTTTATACATACCAAAAACCCAGCACACAACCAAACTGAATTGTAGTGCAAAACTTCATAATGGTATTTTCAGTACCCCTATTTCAATGAGCTGTTTCCAGGAAGAGAGAAAAAAAATGCATTTTTCTATGTTTTAGATGCCTGATGCGCTCCTGAACTATAAATTTGTATTCAGTTCTCAGTTAGCAATTATTTGATTATTCATTCCTTGCAATGAATAAAATCAAGACTATATCACCCCATGACGTATTCAGCTAGAGAATAAATTTTTCAAAAAAAAAAGTGTGAAACTAGGTTTCCAAATATTTTTTTAGACAGTGACATATGGGTTTTAATACTTACAAGTACCAAGAATTCAGCAACATCCTGCAAGAATTTATGGGAGCTGTTCAATGCTCAGTATTTTGGAGTCTGGCTTACAAATTGCATGTCTAAATTTAGTTCTGGAGCTTGTTTTAAGTCAGTGATTAAGAAAAAGATGACGACTGATATGTTGCATTGCATAGATATGTATTTCCTACCTAATTTCTCCAAATGAGTTTTTTCATATTTTTGATTCTCCTTTTTGATGCTGTTGTGAAGAGAAGGTTTACTGCTACCCTTAGAACTTGAAATATTTGAAAGAAAAGCAAAAAATAGGTTGAGGTTTCAAACTAGAGAATGTCCATTCATTTATGAAAGAATTTCAGATGCCACGTTTGCACTCATATTCCATTTTGCCTTTATACTGTATATCATTGGCTTAATCTTGTAAGAACTAACAACTTCCAGAATGTGTAAAGTACTAAAGTATTTTTTGCCCTTGTCATCTCAATAGAAGTTAACATAAATAAGATGTTTTTTCAAATATATCTTAAATGTCAAAGCTGTACCTAGATATTTCAACAGAAGTCTGGTGTTTTATTTCAAATTTTAAGATTTTGGCTGGATTGCTTTCCTGAAAAATCAAAGGTGTGCCTAAATCACATGCACAATTCATGCTGGAGTGCCTCTTAATATATACCAGGGCACTGGACCACCGCCCATGATGATTTATTAATTGTTATTCAATTTAATTTTGTGAAAACAAACTAACACCAGAGTGCTGTGTTCTAAAGAAAATATTGAGGGAAAATGGCAAGAAATTACACTGAGCAGTGCTCTGGGAAAGGAGGGAGAGGCAAGGAAAGAGCTTCATACACTGATCTTTGAGATGCAGAAGCCAGTAATGCATATTTCAAAGCTGCTAAAACTAAACTGGATGGAAAGTTTCATTCTCAGCAAGACATTGCCATCTACCTGTAGGATTGATAGCACTAGTACCTTAATACCACAATTAGTTTAAGAGTTAGCTTACTATTGAGTGGTAGGTAGCATGAAGCAGGAGTTCTAGAGAAATCTAATGCTGCCTGAACAGGCATCATGACCGGGTCTGCTAGGACGGACTCAGTGAGGAGTGGTTGCACTTTCTCCTTCAAATATCTTCAAACCCAAGATTTTTAACACAGTTATATTAGCCTTATATAATGGGAAAACGTTTTGGAACATTGGAGAGGAAGGAATATATCTTAAATAGAGTGGCAATTTGCTTTGCACCTATCACAGACTGAAACCTTTCTCATCGCTAGGCCATCTGTGTAGCCATGAAGGTGAAGAAGAAAGTTGTCATATATAAATTCAAATCTTCCTTATATCCCTTTGTATTCAGTTGAAAATTATAACTTTATGATTGGCAGTTCTTGTTAAATATGACAAACAACGAGTTTAAAAGGGGCCCCTATGCCAGGGCTGTTGTAGAAAAAGCACACTCAATAATGTGGACAAGCTGTCCATAGTAATCAAACAGAGACAGTTCTATGATGGTTTTTGCTTCTAAAAAGCCACTCATTATTTCCCTGTATAGACATGCTACAATTGACCTGTGGTAACTGCTGTTTGTCCACCTAAAAGCAACAGGGTGGGTAAGCCCTTTGAGGCTATTCTCACTGTGCCTTCTTTTTACACTGACAGGGACTGTTCTCATTTCCTTCACTTCCCTTTCCATTAGCTCTCTGCAATGTGTGTGTATGAGAGTGTTCTTTATTGCTTTCAACTATAAATTAAGAAAGACTGCTAACTTCATTTTAATAATGTATTGGATTTAAAGTTAATGGAAAAAAATAAGCAACCCAAAGTAAAACAATTAATCTATAACAAACGTGAACAATTTCAGTAGTGTTTTTATCTTCTCTGGACAGTTATAAGTGTCCATTTTTATCACTCATACCTTTTCCATTACCATAATTCAATGAGATATACTAAAAGGGGAAATGTTCATGCTCAAAATGGTCAAAGCCATAAACACGAAATAGACTGTGTGTGTCTGTGGTTTTGTGCTTACATATGTGGGTGGCTTATCTAGAATTGTAAAATCCCTGCTGTGAAAAATTGATCCCATGTAAGAATTGTAAGTTGTTGGAAACTATGACATTTAAGGAAATAATAAAGGTTGCAATTCAAATTTTCAATATCCATTATATATACATACTACAGCCACTTCAGCACAAAGTAGACATTTTCTGATTTTAAATAGGGGGTATAGAATCCTCAGAAGACTAGATAATAAATACAAAATGAAGAAAAAAAGTCCTCTTTATTTGTGTCAGTGCCTGTATTGATAAAGACTGTTAATTATTTTAGACAAAATCCTCAACATTTTTCTATATTATACAGCTCTCAACATGCTGTCAGCAAAAAACCCACACACAACTAAGCAAAAAACCTACACAAGAAAATAAAATATTTATGGATAACCAATCTGAAGAAAATTTCATAAACTTAATCAATGTATTCTCTGAGAAAAATAAATTACTATTACAGGAAAAATAATCAAAACACTTGAGAACATTACAAAAAGTCTGAAAATTGTTAAAGTTCAGGAGCTAGATGTGTCCAAGACTAGAATAAGAAGACCAAGGTACAGTATGTTGGTTTTTAATAAATGGGGTTGAAGGGCACTAAAGTAGGTAAAAAATTCATATGAATTCCTACTCATAATGGGACTGAGTCTATAGGGAATGTCTGTTTTTGTAGCCAAAATGCTTGCAATATTCCATGTTATATAGACTTTAATGTATTGCTAGTCTAAAAAAGCCATGAAGAAATACAAATCAGTGAGACTCCTTAGCAGTATAGTTTATCAAATTCTACATGGTGAGGGGACAAACAACAAAAAACAACTTTTGGTTTGCGTTATCTGGTGCCAATCAGTGCAACATGGGGAGAAAAAAAAGATCACCCAATCTTCAAAAACAATATGCCAATTAATTTGGTTGGTTGGTTGGTTGGGTTCTTATTGAGAAAACACTCTTCCTCATTTCTTTAATGCATCCAGCAGTGCCCTCATTATATTTTAACAAGAGGACAGTATGCTTCGATATGTATCCCTGGTACTTTAATAAATAACATTGATTGCCATAACACTTTTCACTGAATATTTGTGCCAAAGGCTGATTGGCATATGTGACTGAATTGCAGTAATTTGTTAATTTAAAAATCCAAATCTTCTTAGCTTTGCGATGGATTCTACCTATCTTGGAATCCAAATAAAAGTTAACCATTGTCATTTAACTTTGTAAATTAAGGAAGATGCAAATATGTGAAGTGTCTTGGAGCAAAATTCTAGTGAAACAAAGTACCATCTAGGTTTCTCAAGAGTTCAGCAAACCAAGTACTCCAAAATAGACAGAGAGACAAAGCAGGAGTCTTAACCCAGATATCCCCCACCTTCTCCTTAGTAGGACTAAAAAAAAAAAAAAAGCAGAAAGGGTGGTAACAAGGTAACAATAAAAATATTAGGTTGATGAGTTCTTAATTTCTTAAAAATAGCCTCTTTCAAAGATATCAGAATCTTCAATGGGAGGGTTCAAAATTTCCTAACACTTCTTAAAAAGACTGAGCCCAAAGTATAATTGGGAAGAATACTCTCAACTGTGCAATTCCAAGATGAAAGACATTTTCAAATCAATTATGGAAGAGTATCCGAAAAAATTCCCTCTTTTATTTTTTTATTTAATGAATAGACCTTTATATGTTGTTATATTCATAGTAATAGATTTACTGAATCAGGGAATGCTGCACTGCTAACATGATTTTTGAGTTCTTCACTTATTGGTAAGTCAAGGAAGTCACAAGGAGTTACAGCTGCTGTGAGGAAGAAAGAAGAAAAAAACCTTGGATAAGATGATTGAGCAGAGTAAGATCCAACTTTTCTTTTCCTCCTGATAGAACTGAAATGTGGCCTACATAGTTTTGTGAGGAAACATAGTACTGTGTCTCTCAATAGGGAGACATTAAATTCTCCAAGTATATTGGAGAATAGCCCTTTGGATTTTGAGGAAATTAATTGGACAAATTCCAAATGCTTTTTTATGTATTTAAAACTAGTAGCAATGGGCTGGCATAGATCATGAGCTCATTGATTCAGGAGCGGATGATATTGTTGATTTTGCTCCTTTCAGAGAATCACCTGTTTTGTAAATGTTTTAATAAGGTACAAGAGATATTTACTGACAACTGCACATTAATATTGCACGTTAAAGGAGGCTGCTAGTGACATAGCTACATTGTAAACCTGGAAACTAAATATAGGAAAATGTAGATCAATCATTGAAAAAAAAATTCCATCAGTGTAGCAGAGAGCATTTTTGATTCTTAACAGTTTATAGTACAAGTTTCAACAATGAGAGTCATGATTTGCTAAGTCTTCTTACAACAATGGAAGTTATTACCTTGAATATATTACTGTTTATGTTTCAATGTACAGATTTTTTTTTTCCAGAATAAAATACCTTGTGCAAAGGAACTGAGATAAATTTTCTCATAAAATGAATTCTTAGCATGCATATTTAACATTCTGCACTATATTTATCTGCTATACATTTGAAGTATTTTCATTGCTTTTATTTAATATTTACATATTATAAATTTCCATGTTTCTAACTTGAATTCTTCCTGTGAAAATCTTTATTTTTACCCTTTTATCTATCAAATTTTCTGAAAAATATGGGAACTCTGAAATTAGTTTTTTCATTCTTAGCAGATGATCCCCCATCCCTGGAAGCATTCAAAGTCAAACTGGATGTAGTGGATCAACCTGATCAAGTGAAAGACATTCCTGCTGACAAGCAGAAGAGTTAGAATCGATGATCTTTAGAGGTCCCTTCCAACGCAAGCCATTCTATGAGGCTGTCATTTTCCCCCCAATGGGTTTAGTACATATTACAAATATCTCATACATTGCACCCACAGACTGTCGAATACGAGCAATCCTGGCTTGCAGGTGAAGCTGCACTCCTCTGTTGCTCACACCGTGCAGATTCTCAGTTGTATGGCATGGCCTATTTCACAGCTGGTAGAAGTCAGCAAATTAGTCCATGTTGGATCAGAGTCTGGGTGATAAGCTCCCTTCCTGTTCATCTGACATTACCTCAATGAATTTCAGTAATCCTCTTTCCATTTTGTGTCCTAAAGAACAGAGTACAACAAGGAGCAGATGAGGGAATGCAATTTAACAGACAACTATAATATTGTTGCTTCACGGATAAAGTTGCAAAGCAGAGCCTGAACCACAGCTGCTTTATTAAGTCATTTCTGATTGCTACCACAGGAAGCCAAACAGCAAGCAATCACTCTGCCAGTCCTCAGTTTCAAATATTCTTTATTACTGCACTTAGAAATTTACATTAGCAGCCAAAATTTGCCAAAAGCTCTGGAAACATTTCGATTCAAGCTGCTTCTATGGGAAAGAAATTTCAGGCTTCAGACTAAACATCAGGGTTTGATTTTCTATTTGCATCATTTGTCATTTTGCCAGAAATATATAGTAGAAAGATATCCAAGGTAATACTTATTGAATGCTGTGTGTAAATTGAAAAGCAGGAAAACAGTTTATTTATTGCACCCTAGTTTTACACAATGCAAAGTCATATAAACCCTACTGTACATCTTATGGTGGGCAGCCTTCCAAAAAATGTGGATGTCAACTACAGTTGCTAAAGGGAGTTTTGGCAAACAGGAGTGCAGTGGATTTTCAGAATGCTCTTTTCTTAGCCTTTGCACAAAGCTGATGATGTCTGTTCCTGCGAGCACAGGAATCTGTGCTTGCTGGCTCCTGGAAACAAATCATCTGAAAAGGTGCAGGCAGAATCAAGAGCAATTCCATCTACTACCACTACACCTTTATTAAATGCATGCTGCATAGTTTTGGATAAACCTGATGTCTTCGGGCTTCAGAAAAAGATCAGATTACTGCTCCACATTTCTAATGACTTGGGGCAAAATCCAAGCTCCAGTGCAACAGGCTTGCCTGTGCAACTGCATACTACAACATGAAGAAACATGTTTATTCAATCATTTTCAATCTCAGAAAAAGTTTTAAAATAATAAGTTATGAGAATAATGTTGTCGGGTAATACAACCCCTGGTTTGTTTTTCAATTTCTTTTTCATAATACACTTGATGAGGTGGCAGATTTATGTTACCACACCTAATGCCTTATTCTTTCTTTTAATGTCTCTGATCATCACAGGATGCTGCTGCTTTTCTTGCAAACTCATATTATGTATGAATTTCATTGTATAGCCAACATGCAAAAAATAATTTGTCTATACATGAATAAAAATAAACAAACAAAATGTCTTTAAATAATTATCTTTTTCTTGTCTTTCTGAAGCATGACATTCACTTTTGTGCTGGAATATGATCTTGCATACTGCATTAGAATTGCATAAATTGGATTTTGGATTTCATAGAACATGGTAAAGCTCTTAAATACCAGGAGAATATCTGAAATATCAGAACACTTCTTAGGTGGGCTCCTTTATAAATGTTATCTGTGTTTTGGTTTCTTTTTTTGTTTGTTTTGCATGAAAGTTCTCCACAGGTATTTTTGGGGGTTTCTTTTTTTTTTTTTAATGAAAGCTGGATTTCTCTTGTGGTCAATATCTCTTGTGATCTTGATCTCAGTTCTTTGCTAACCTATAAAAATTGATAATATTTGTAACAAAAGAACAAGAATTAGCAACTCTGGAGGTCACCTAGAACAATGTTCTATTTGAAGTGGGACTGTTGCCAATATCATGCCAGATCAGCAATGACCATGTGCAGCAGAGCTTTGAAAATCTCCAATAACAGAAGTCCCTTGACCTCCTCAGGCAACAAGTTCCAATGCTGTATCATGCAGGCAATTTCACTGCCCTATTAATAATTTTTTTCCAGCCTAAAATGTCAAAGATGTAAATTATGGCAACTTTGTTTTCTTGTGTTGTTTCACAAGAGTATCATTCTGTTGTCTTTGCAGCTGCCAAATGGCAAATGGCTGTAGACATTTCCCAGATTTCCCCTCGCTCTTTTCTGTATTTAACAAAAATTTCCCCTCCTTCCTTCACAGCACATATGCTCTGGGTCCCTGCTCATCACGGAAGCCCTTTGCTGAACTTCTCTAGTTTCTCCACATTCTTCTTGAAGTGGATGGAAGGAAAAACTGTATGCCATACTCTGGGTATAGCTTCATCAATGCCAGATACAGCAGCAGCTTTCCTTAATCTTCCAGCCATACTGCGCTCAACACAGACCAATGCACGGTTTGTCTCCCATGCTATGACACTGTTCCCTCTGGGGTTCACTATGATCTTTAAAGACTGTGGTGGATAGACTGAGCCTGGATGTCAGGTACTCAACAAAGCCACTCTATCATCTGGACAGGGGACAGGAAATATAGCAAAAGGTTTCTGAGTTAAGGACTGGGAGAGCTCACACACCAAATATCATGGAAAAACAGACTGAACTTGAGGATATTAACAGAATTTATTACCAACAAAATCAGAGCAGGATGATGAGAAGTAAAATAAATCTTAAAAACACCTTCCGCCCCTGCCCCATGTTAGAAACTGGAGAAGATTGTTGGCTTAAAATATTTCAGGTGCATGTGTGGGGACAGGGGCAAGTCAAGTCTGGCCCGGCTGAGGTGATGCATTGCTCCATGCACCCCACTCCCAGGCACCGTGTATTCCAACCCTGCAATGCCTGCCAATCACTGGCACACCAGACATATGCTCCACGTCCCAACCCTGGACCCCCTATTCCAGCTCCTGAGTGGCCAAATGGCTGGAAGTCCCACCTGCGGGAAGGGCCCAGGAAAGCCAAATGGCAGTTAAACCAAAACACGAGGTGAGCACATCTTGACCCTATCTTCCCTTGAATTTTATATCAGCTGGAATAAATCTGGTCCCTGTCAGAAGCCTTCTCCAGCACAGGCTTCCCATGGGAGCACAGCCTCCTTTCAGGCATCCTTCGCTGTGGCAGGGGTCTCCTGCATGGAATGTGGTGGATCTCTGTGCTCCTGCTGACTTCCATGGACTGCAAGGGTGCAGCTGCTTTGCCATGGTCTTCACCATGCAGCAGAATCCCAGCTCTAGTGGTGGGAGCACCTGCTCTGCCTCTTTCTTCACTGACCTTGGTGTCTGTAGAGTTTTCCTTTCACATATTCTCTGTCCAAAACTACATCTGCACATTAACTTTTTTTTTCCCTTCTTACATATGTTATCACAGAGGTGTTACTATCATTCCTGATTAGCTTGGCCTTGGCCAGCAATGAACCCATTCTAGAGCCAGGTGACTCTGCCAGACATGGGGGGAAGCTCCTGACAGCTTCTCACAGAACTCACCCCTACATGCCCCTGTTACCAAAATCTGGCCATGGCAACACAATAAAAGCTCTTCCCAGAACTGAAATTATTTGGTGGTTAGCTCCTAGTCTGTAAAAATGTGTAGGATTTTCCATCATAGTTTCTGACTTTGAGCTTTGTCTTAACACAAAGCAGGAAGGGTTAGTTGGCCCCACTCCTCAATTTCTTTAAATTCCTTTTGGTCATTTATTCTCTGCCAACAACTCCCTTCATTTTATAGTCACCTACAAATTTCCATGTGGGCATGCTCTATGCCATTACCCAAGTGACTGATGAAGATGTTGGATACAAATGGGGCAAAAAATTGGCCTCTGGATGCCTCTGATGGCAGCAGGCCGTCAGCCAAAATTAAGCAAATAATCACTACTATTTGTGCCTGGCGCAACAGCCAATTTTCAATTAATCTAGTAGTTCATTTTTCCAAAGCCAGGTTTGTGTTTTCTCAATTTTCAAATGGAAATGCTGATAAAGCTTGACCAATAACAAGGTAAAACATGTCCATCAATGTCTCCTCATCAGCATAATATTTGTTTCATAGAAGAAAGCTTTTTGTCAAACTCTTTGTAAATCTGTGCCAACTACTCCAGAAATATATATCCTTCATATGCTTGGAATAGAATCTAAGAGTAAATGTTTTGTGACCTTTTTAGGGGCTGACATGATGTTGATTACCTGAACCCATTATGGGCTACTTTGCCTTTCCTAAAGGCAAAATTGTCATAACATTAGAGGGTTTTTTCCTAATTTTTACTAGTTAGGCACTTCCCCATCATCATCATAGTTCTTTGCAGATGACAGACAGTTGAATGGAAAAAACACAGTAGCCAGCTCTTTCAGCCTTTTTGTATGAAACCCATTTAGTTCCAGGGATTTGAGTGTATCTACTGTGCCTGAGTCTGTTGTGCCCCTGCTGTCTATTGTCCCATGCCTTCCCATCTTTCCCCAGCTCACTGCTCTGTAAAAAGGATTGCTAATAATCTCAGAATCTTGAATAGCTGCTATTTCAATACTTCCTTCTGTGAACCTCTCAGGGCTTTTGAGACTCTTGAATCAGAAAATGTCAGGTAAATGTCTCTAAAGAGAGTACTTAACTGGAACCAAGTGTATCAGACCTGCTACTACCTGCTACAGTCACATTTTCTGCTAGTCTCACTCAAAAAATGAAACAGCAGATCTCCAATGAGGTATAGGCAAGAAATGAAAGAATAGGAAGTTGCCAAAATACATTTTGTTAGGATAACAGCTGTTTTTCATCCAAGGAATTTGTTAGTGGTGCACAGGGGAATGGTATATCTGAATATACAACAAAAGTCAGTAGTTTTGATATGAAAATTCCTCTTATGTTCAGAAAGTATTTACAATTGGACTAATTTTGGTTTAAAATGAATGTATTTATTTCAAGCTTGGTATCAATGAAATTTAATGAGGGAAAAAAGCCAGAAAAGACCTTTGCAGGCTTTAATCTGTATCATTGATTAGAAAGACATGGGTAATAAAGAGAATTAGGAATGGTCTTTTTCAAAAATGAAACTGTTGTCTTTAGCAAAACTTCTAATAGGCATAACACACCAGATAATAGCTGTAAGAATATGGTAAGTGACTGTTCTGGTTCTCTACTGCAGATATGTACATTAACACATGAAAAAAACTTAAAGATGGATATATACTTGCTGATTAAATGCACTGAATTACATGGAATGTCATATAATATATAATCATTAGTGATTGCTTTGCATGAGTATTGAAAATCAGAGAATGACATTTCCATTTCTTGTCATACTTAAAATTGCCATTAGAGCTGTTCATTTTGATTCAGAAAAGTACATTACATACAGTTTCCAAGAAATAAAATGCTCATTACTAAGTTCTTATTGTTGTCTCAGATATCTTTCTGTCTTTGATAACTCAGCCTCATTGACTCACATGACAAAGAAGAAAATTATTGTAAAATGTGAATTCAGAATATAGGAAATAATGTGAGTGGAAATAGAAAGCGGTGCAATAACATTGTGGTGAATTAGAAGTTATTTCAGTATCTCTTCTCTGATCCTCCTATTAAAATTCATGGGGTTTACTAACAAATTGGATTACTCGCTACCCAAATCTCCTCCCTCTCCTTCCTACTCAATCCATGTACAGGAAACAGAATTTAATTTAATGCTGTTGTTAAGAGGTGAAAATCCTTTATAAAGTAAACTTGGTGGTAATCTCTAGGCTTCAGCCTAGAGGATGTGCATCAGAAAATTATATTTGCTGGATTTTGTTTTCTGTGACTGATCACAAATACTGAGCACTCATTTCAAACCCTGAAAATTGTCTAGAAATAAGCTGAAAGGCATATTAGAAGTCATAAATAAATAAAGGTAGCTGAGCAATTTACAAATCATTGTATCTACTTCTGAAGGAAGATGATTTCCCCCCACTTTGTGGAAGTTGATAAAAAAGAAATTTTTATTGTATTAGTTATTTAATTGTTAATTTTGAACATGATATTTAAAATACATTAATTCAGTTTTAGATCATTGTTAAAATGATTTTTAAGATCATTAAAGACATTATATATTCAAACTGTTCAAGTTTTGTGAAGAACAAAATCACTATATGTGACAAAATTTCCACTGTCTTCCATAGGGCCATGGCTTTGCGCTACATGGTGTAGTAGATACAATACTACAATACATGTAGATACAATAATGTGAAATGAAGACAGTTTCACATTTTGTTCTGTCATACTACTTGATAGTATTGCTAAGAGGAGATCTTACAGTAGTCATTTTAGTCCTAAATCTTGTACAGAGTGAAGTAATGGATGTACAGAGTGAAGAAATTTATGAGCAGTATCAGAAAAGAGCATCAGAAAATGTTATAAACTGCCATGGGTTTACCTTCTCAGGTGACAAAGGCCTTTCCAAAGGTAATATTGATGGAAAAAAATAGGTTTCTGCAGGATTTTTTGCTTAGTACAGAGTTTAAATGTAATATGTCAAGAAGTTGTGAATCATTTTGTGTGCATACCTGGGTATAGCTGTGAAGGATGAAGACTCTTGCCTGGCTTGCTTAATTGCCTCTGTGCCAAAAATTTGGGAGATTTGGGATTCTTACTATTCCATCTATTATGTCATTTCACATAAATTAGAATTTCTCTGGTGTGAGCCTTCAAGTGTGCAAGCTTAAAATTCACTTTCTAGGAATATCATTGCAACTTTTCATCTAGCCCTAGAAATTATTAAACTAATTTCGTAGTGGTAGGCATTTGGAGTGGACATAAAATACTTCTTGCTTTCTTGGGCAACAAATCTATTTCAGTTCAAGGATGAATGTTAATACAATAATTTCAATACTGTACTTCTTAGCTGAAATACTAATTTGTTAGAGGCTTAAAAAATATTTAGCATATTCTACGGAATGTATCTGTATAAATGGAATGCCAGGAATTGAATCATAGGATTGTGCAATGTGAACCTTGTGTGTTAGCAACGAAGTGAGATTAGTTTAAATATAATGATTCAAACTGAGGACATATCTATGTTATGTAACATTCATGTGCATTGTAAGCAGTAGTTCAGAGGCATATTTGTCACAAAGGTTCTTTGCTATTAGTCACCTAAGATGAGGTATACATGAAATCAGATTTGGATTAGTTCAAATCAGTGCTTTCAAAAGTGGTTTAAAAATGTCCCAGTCAGACCTCCTTTCTGTATTAGAAAAGTTATGCACTTTGGATTGGAGCAAAGGAATGTTGATGAAATGTTAAAAGCAAATGCAACTTTTCCGTCTGTATCGACCGAGAAGAATTTGTGTTGACACAAAACTTATAAGAACATGTCCATATTGGAACATGTCAAAAATTTACCTAGTCCAGGATTCAATATTAGGAAAAAACTGATAGTGAACACAGTCAGTATAATCCCCTAGCGATACTTCCCCAAATAACCCTTTCAAAAATCAGCAGTTAATCTGCTTTCTAAGACGAAGACTGCATATTTGTATTTTACTGCATTTGACAGAATTTTCTTCCATGAATATTCCTAATCCTTCCTAAATCTATGTTTTGGCATTTACAATATCCTATGAAAAGGACTTCCATAGTTTTATAATATCTTGCACTTCCTTTTGTTTATTTTAAAATTGCTATTTAATAATGCTCAGCCTAGCTTATATTTATAGAAGATTCTAATGAGTATCAAGTCATCTAATCCAAATTACTTCATAGTCAAGAACAATAAATAGCTCTTTCCTTAATTTTGTAGTAACAGATCTTATACAGTAAGTGCCAATTTCTGACAAGATAAAATTATGCTCTTTGTTGCTGAAAATTGTTATTCATATAGCTGCCATTTTAAAATATTTCACTGAAACTGCTAGAGAAGTTAGGGTGCGGGAACATCTGTCCTTTAAAATCTCAAAACAGGCTTGAATAATTAAATAAATGGGAACTAAGTTTTGTAGTCAAGATTTCCCAAGGAACAAATTCCAATATTTCACATTTGCTGATCTCTCTATTTATATATATTATCCAAAAAAAAAAGGGAACCCAAACAATTCTTTGAGGTGGGTGCAAAAAAATTTCTTTTAGAACTGTAG
Source organism: Passer montanus (assembly GCF_014805655.1). Taxonomy (NCBI): domain Eukaryota; kingdom Metazoa; phylum Chordata; class Aves; order Passeriformes; family Passeridae; genus Passer; species Passer montanus. The sequence continues at coordinate 7,828,546 of NW_024364270.1, forward strand.
GACCATTTGTCACTGTGTTGCAGGGAGGTCCTCCTTTCTTGCTGTTTCTCAGTTGCAAAACACTGGATTTGTACTTGTAAAAATTATACAGCTTAAGTTAATTACCAAAAATAATCTAAACCAGGTTTAAGAGTCACATGGGAAAGGTTGAAAGGGACCACAATGGGTCATATGGCCTGACCTCCCTTTCGAGCAGGGTCACCCTAGAGCACATGGCACACGATTGCATCCAGATGTTTCTTGAATATCTCCATTGAGGGAGGCTCAAACTCTCTGGGCAGTCCGTTCCAGTACTCACTCACCCATGCAGTAAAGAAATTCTTCCTCATTTCCAGGTGGAACTTCCTGTGCATCAGTTTCTGCCCATTGCCTCTTTCCTATTGCTTGGAACCACCAGGTAAAGCCTGACTCCATTCCTAGGACAGTCTAGGTCCAACAATTTGGTAGAAGATAAGCATATCAAGAGAAGATACTAATCAGCACTCAGCAGTGGGTGCTGACAGATTAGGACATGCAGGACATGCAGAGGTGTGTGAAAGTGACCGCATGGGACTAGTAGAGCTGGTCCTACAACAGCAAAGGTATATCAGAGATTGTAGTTTCCAACAGAATATGCACTGACAGCCCTTCCCCACTCCTCAACCCAGGATGGCCTGGCTTTGACCAAGACACAGCTCCTGAGGAAGGACAAGGTTGACCAAGTACCAGGATGACAGAGGTGTCTGTAATTTCTCTGCCTCAGGGCTGACAGCTGTGGGTTGTACACCCTAAGAGTCAACAAGGCTGACAAGTAAAAGAGATGTGGAAGATGTTGAGTGCATGGTGTAACATCAGGAAGGAGAAGGACACAGAAAGGATCTTTGAAGAGACCTTGCAGGAACAAAAAATATCCCAAATCTATATTGTATTTAAAGACAGATGGCTTGAGGTTATATTTAAATGACAGGACATAGATTCACCAGATGCTGAAAGCCTTAAATGGAGATTCAGAATGGAATAGTACATAAAATACATGAAAATATTAAAGAATGGTATGGAACATAGGAGGCTCTCAAGGACAGCATGATGTGGGAAGCTATTACACTTTCCCACACTTTCCTAAACATCTGTGTGCTTGTCCTAAGCACCTGTTCATGAGTGTGTGTTTCACTGGAGACAAAGAAGTAAAATTGGAAGTTCTTGTGCACTCAGAATAATCTTACTGAGTACATTGATAGACATGAGTTTTTTGGGAAAGGCAGGCCAGGAAGACAGGACAGAGATTTTCAAAAAGCACTTGACTGTGTAGAATTTTGGTCTGGGAGGAATAACAAAATAGCTGGAATCAGACAGGTTAAAAAATGGAAACAACAAGAGAGAAACACTTCCCTAGAACATTTCCCTATAACATTCCCTATGGAGGACCTGAACAAGAGTATGAGACACAAGAAGAGCTCTTTATAGATCTTAGAGGAAGAAGCATCATGGTTGAAGGCCATGTTACTCATGAGAAATTTTATCTTGCTATCTGATTGACATGCAGGGCACAAGCAAAGAGTTTGGCAAGCCAGCAAGGGTGCATGCTCTGCAGGACCTGCTGTTTGTAAATCAGGAAAAATTGTTAGGGTTTTGGAGACTAATGGAAGCTTCCCTTGTGTTTATGATGTTAAAGTTTAAAATACTAAGAGAAAGGGGTAAGGGCTGGACAGAGTCCTAGGCGACCTGCCCGTGCTGACTGTGCTTCAGCAGGAGAGGTTAGACTTGACAATGTAAAGATGTCACAGCAAGCCTCAAATTGTCTGTGATTCTGTGAAAATGAATAACAGCTCTCATTCTCAAGAGCTGACCTATGTTTTTTTTTGTGGAAATACTTGAAAACTCTCCTAGGAGGTTGCTCTGAAGAACAAAAGGGCTCAGCAGAGTTGGATGATCCTCAAGAATAATTTCTTCATGGCACAAGAATTTTCCACCCTTTTGTACAGGAAGGCAAACAAGTGTGGTAGAAGAGCAGCATGGATGAAGAGAGATCTCTGAACTGAAGCAATATAAAACTATTTTTAAATACAGAGTTAGTGAGACAGCTATAGGACAATAGGACCCCAAAGGGACACTAGAGCAAGCCAGGACTTCTGAAGAGTCTGCCTTGTATTACTAGAAGTGTTCTTCATGGGAAAATAGGTGATGCTATTTAATGTCTTTCACTAACAGGTAGAATGACTAGATGAAAAGTTCCTTCAGTAAGTTTATGGACACCAAATGGAGAGCAGTACTTGATGTGCTGGAGGAAAAAGTGACCATAGAAAGGTATTTCAATGTGCTGGGGAAAATGGACTAACAGAGACTTCATGAAATTTAACAATTTTTGGAGTAGAACAAGCCCTTGCTAAAAGTTCCTTCAGTAAGTTTATGGATGACACCAAATGGAGAGCAGTACTTGATGTGCTGGAGGAAAAAGTGACCATAGAAAGGTATTTCAATGTGCTGGGGAAAATGGACTAACAGAGACTTCATGAAATTTAACAATTTTTGGAGTAGAACAAGCCCTTGCAAGAGAAAGTGCCTTGAAAGCAGCTTTGAGGGAAAGGCTCTGGAAGTCCTGGAAGCCATGAGTTAATCCTGAGTCATCAGGGCATCCTCATGGCTGTGAAGGGTAACTGCTCACTGAGCAGCTTTAGTGAGAGTACAGACAGCAAAGTGAGAGAAGGGATTATCCCCAGAGTAATTATCCCAATCTACTTGGCATCTGAAACCAGATTTTGAGTGCTGCATTGAAATTTAGGCTCCCTAGTACAAGAAAGGCATTCACAAAATGGAGAACTATGAGTACAGCTACAAAGATAGCTGGAGAATGGAATAATAGAATTGTTTAGGTTGGAAAACATCTTTAAGATCATCAAGTTCAACTATTAACCCAGCACTAAATCCACCACAAAACCATGTCCCTCAGTGCTACATTCACACTTTTGTTAAATACCTCCAGGAAAGATAACATAACCACTTCCCTCAACAACCTGTTCCGGTGCCTGACAATCCTTCTGAGAAGAGTTTGAGAAAATAGGTGAATTTTTCTTTCTTCTTTTCAATCTGAGGAAGCAAGTTTAGTGCAGTCTTGCTGCTACATTCAACTACCTAGTAGATTGTGATAAAGAAGATGAAGACAGAACCCTCTCAGAAGTTGATCTCAGAAGTACAGAGAAAATAGAAGATCCAGAGCAATCTGATCAAATATTAAATTTAGCCATGATGTCAGCAGGGCCTTGGATCTGATGGGCTCCAGGGATACATTCAGATCTAATTTATTCAGTGATTTTAAATGATAGAAAACAATATCTATTGAACAGATCTTAAGTTTCAATGATTCCTGTTACAACAATAGGGGCAGAAAAATTAATGTTTAAAAACAAAAAGAATGTTAGCAATTTTTTCTTCCTTTATTCATGTTTTTGCTTCTAGACTTTTCCGGCTGTAATTTTATGTGCTTATCTAAAGGTTTCAGTTCTCTTAAACCATACTATGCATAAAATTCCAAGAGCTGAATTTCTTTTTCATAAAGGAAATGGTGTTCCTTGGAGGGTCAGTTCTACTGAGTAGCTCTAAACTCACATAAAATATATTTCTGCGAGATGGAACTTTTTAAAGCTTTATATCTGTATGCATTGTCTAGCTGAACTTGGAACAACTTACACCTCATAAAACCATAACAGTGTTATTTCATTTTTTCCTATGCACTATGTGTGAATGTGCTCTGTTTCTTGGTAAAATTCTGGTTTCCCATTCTGCTCTGTGGGACATGACTGTGGGACAAATATTAGTTTAATTCTACAATGTAAAGGAGAAAATGATAAAAACAGACCAGCAATAAGTTATAATAATCACTGTAATGTGTTTTATGCTTTCAAATTGCTTCTGGTTTATCAGCCAGTGAAGTTATAGATAGAATAACATCAGCTGGTTTCAGTATTGTACTCTATCTGCAGGTACTGCTCAGATGAAGAACATACACTGAAAAACAGACAGTTAATAGGATGAGAAGCTGCACATAAAAGTATCTCATAATACCGCTTGCCATTTAACCAAATAATTATTAATAATTAATCAATATTCAGAGTATTGGTTAAAATCAAGGTTAACCCGAACTCTTTTCTTTAGTGAACGTTGTAAGTGCATTAGCAATATAGAACTAAGAGAATTTATTAGATACTGTCTGTGATGACAACATATAAAATCATGCCAAATCATGACAATTCTCAGGCATGTGATTGCCTAAGCCCTACTTTTGTGCTATCTGACCTTGAGAAAGACAGTTATGGCAAGACAAAAATTTTCATGTCTCTCAGGTCTTGCAATTATTCTGAGTCCTTCTTCAACACATAGCCCTCTCAGCTAATAATTATTTTGCATGTTTGTCATGAAAGAAAAGATATTTGTCTGCTTTTTTAATTTTTTTTTTCTTTAATTTACTTTCTGCTTCTGCCCTTTATGTTTACTTCCTTCCCTGGTTTTTTCCTGGTATCATATTATCTAGCTCATGTTTGGTTTGTTTTTGTTTTTAAGAGGAAATCATACAATAAAACATGATTTAATTCTTTAATCTTTATTGGACTGAGAGAAAGGGAGGAGAAGGGGAAGTGGTTGATGTGTTAACATTCATTTAGTATCCAGGTCATTACTACTAAATGAGCTTTAAAAAGAAAAACCCCAACACTTTAAGCACTTACAAATTAAAATGAAGAAATTGGCATAATAACATATAGCACTGTCAGGTTAAAAAAAAATTAAACGGTTTCTATATTTTCATTAAAAAATGGAACCAGGATTTTACTCTATGCTTTTGCAAGACTAATAAATGCAAATGTTATTACATGTGGATCTTGCAAAAAGGTAATAGCTGTAATAATATAGTATAAATTTCACCTTCATTTAGACAACACTTCAATAAAATACATTTCACATGACACACAATGACCATATTCTAAATCTTAACAGCATCACTGGACAGAGAAAATTTGTTCGGTTCTTAGTAGATGGGAACAAATACTCATTAGGGATTCTGCCAGATATATGTGTGATCACTTCATTGTGCATTGTATGGAAAAGAAATCTTATAATTTATGAATTTATTGATACAGAAAAAAATTTTTAGAGCTATTGTCATGGCTGTTTTATTAATTGGAATTAACTCTATGCCAATGTTTTCACAGCCCGGATGTGATTGAATTTGCATTATAATAAATTTATAAGATTGCATTGACCAAATATGGATTTTGCATCCATACCTCCAGAATTAGTGAAAGTGCAGCCCTAGAGTCTTTTTTGATGTTGTAGCTTTCTATAGAGACAAAAACTAAGATGAAAACATGCTAGGAATAAGAAAAATGAAGTGAGAGAGATGTGATAGAGTACAAAACAGTGAAGGAGAGGAAAGCTTGTGGGGGTGGGGGAAAGCAGAATTCAGCTAAACAGAAAAGGGATATAATTTATAGTACATAATTAACCTCTGGAATTCCTCCCTTCAGGAGGAATGGCACAGCCTATTAAAGAGATTGAGACTGTAGCTGACTTTAAATGAATCAGACATTTACAAGAGCCATGGGACCATCCACAAAATTAACCATAGGATATGCTTTTCTTTGTATTATTATTCTGACAGAGATTCAGTGATTCTGAGCATAAGCAGTCATCCAAGAGTGAGAGTTAAAAAATGCATTTCTTCTGAGGAAAGGTTGTTCTTTTTCTCCATTTTTTCTTAGAGTTTCCCTTAAAGCATGTGGCCACTTGCAGAGAGGGGATATTGGAATTTTCAGACTCACTGAATGTCTCAGGTTTGATAGTTTTTCTTGTTATATGACATATTTTCCACAAACCACCCAAGAATGGTTTATATTTGGTGCTTTCACCATGCAAACCTCTGCCACCTCAGTCACTGCATTTGTAAAAACAGTCTGCATATCTAATAGCTAAAAAGAACTCTGCAGAGCTAATAGTTCACATACCAATACTCTGGGGATGTGCTTTGCTGTGAATAGTTCCTTTAGGTGAGAAGTCACATTGTCAGGGTGAAAGGGTCAGCTGGGTCAGGAAATAGCTGTGTGAATTACTTCATGAATAGTCTCCTGGCATGAGAAAATTAAAGACTCCAGGAGCTCTCTGTAACAGATAGGAAACCAATTTGAGTAAAAGCTGCAAGTGGAATTGAACTCTGACAGGTGCATGTTTTGTTACAGACTGCCTTCTGTAGTTGTTTTTGTACAGCATAGTAGCAGCAGGAAAAGGAGAGGAAAGGATAAAAAAGACTTTAAGTGATGCCATAGGAATTTTTAAATTATTGGCCTGGAAGTGAGTGAATAGAGTTGGAAGTGGAGTAAGACTTTGAAGTCTAAGAAGTGTGTTAGAACTTTGTTGTTAGGTCAAATCACATTTAGCAAACATTAAAATGATTTGGCCAACTCCTTATCCATCCTCCTTAGTGGTCAGAGGTGTCCTTAGAACACTTGCTGCAGTGTGTAGTGCCTTTCCACCCCACTGAACCACTGCGAGCAAAAGAGAAAGCAAAAATGCTGTGGTGTGGAGTGGTGAGGAGGTGCTGGTGTCAATGTGTTAGGGTACAAGCTCAAACAAGATTCCAGACTACACTCCACAACTTCTGTCCACTGTTTGACATTATGAGATGGTCCTTTCCTTGTGCCCAGTCTACCACCACTCACTCCAACATCCAATTCACTGAGGATGAGCATACTCGAGATATGCATATTTGCATAATTAGGTGCATTGAGTGACAATTTTAAAACTGAAGTTACTGTGCTGTAGAGTCAATGATGACCCTTAGCTCAGCTGGCACCTTAAGAGTGTAATAACTTTGGTTTTATTTCAGCAAATGAGTAATTTACTGACCACTTGCTCTGCCTTGGCAAATTATTCTTGACTGAGCTTTCAGATAGCAATATATAAAATTTCACCCATCTACATCACACGTTTTTGTCTGAGTAAGCCATTTGACTTCTGTTATTATCAGTGAAAGTAACTGTTAGAGTGATATCTATTTTTGTTAAAAACTATAAATCTAAAGCAAGTCAGGAGATTCACAATGCAGAAAAGCTTACTTTTCCTCCACTGACCATGAAAGTATTCTAGATAACTAATGCAGAGTCCCCTTAAGGTACTGGAAGGCCACAATTAGGTCTCCTCAAAGCCTTCACTTCTCCAGAATAGGAGACATGTAACAAATCAAACTAGACGAATGAGAGGGATAATGTTTTTTTTTCTGGCTCAGAATGTACTGTACAAGATGCTAGACTGGTTAGAGTCCAAGCATGTTCCTCCTTTTGAGAACTAGCCTTCCTTTGTGTAATGGACCTAGTTATTACAATTCTACTGATGAGTGGCCCAGTGAGAAAACTCCTCTTTCCATTTACATGGGGGAAGGTGTTTTTCTAAAATCTTTTGTCATAAGAACTGGTATATTTTCTGTCTTGCTGATCTATTTCAGAGGATTTCTTTACAAGTCCTGTGATAAAGCCTTGGTTTTATCATCAATAAGAGATAGCAATACTTTCTTTTGACTTAGTTACTGTGCTCATTATGCTATATTGAAATACTACACTACAGCATAATGTGGAGATAATAAACTTAAGGTTTAAAAGACTCATCAATATGATCTATCCATCTAATTCATGCTGGTGCCTCTCAAGATGAAATACTCTGTAGATGGAAAACAATTAGTACAGAACATCAAATCATTGCATCCACCTCTTGATAACATACTTGCTGTAAGGGCTTTAACAGAGCTAATTATGAACAGGAAAAATCTCTAAGAGAGCTTAAAGGTCTAGCTTGAAATAATGTACTAATCAGTGCAAGTTCGCTGGAAAACATATTAATCAAAGAGCTACTTTCCTTACCTTAAATTAGTTTATATGAAAATTAATTCAACAAATAAGAGTAAGAATAATGATAATGAAATCAGAAAGCTCTTTGCTATTGCAAATAATTTTGGAAATTTCAGCAAAGATTTTCAGTATTGACATCTTTTGTTAGTCTCTGAATGTCCTCATGACAACAGTCATGAGCTATGATCACAGTCACTTTGGAAGAATATAAGGGACTGACTCCATCACCAGCTCATTAGGAAATGACTGGCTTGGTCTGCCTTTCCTGCTGTCTCCTTGATGGATACTGACACATTGTTTTCTAGTCCACTGCAGAACAGAATGACCCAGTCCAATTTAGAACTCCTTATTCATCACATTTCTTAGAAGAAATGTGATAAAACTTCATAAACTCTCCAAAGAACTCATAAAATACAGCCTGATTCTTGTTGATAATCCTGTGACTGCTCTGCTGTAAGCTCACCTGTTTCAAATGTGAGAAAGTAAGACTAAATTTAACACTTTTCCCAAAAAGTGTTAATTAAACCACAGCTGTCTAACAACATGTTGCTAGTGGCTGCTTCTCTCATTCTAGCCCTGCAACATGAAATCCTGAATTTCCACATTGCAGTGATCTCAGTTTCATCTTGAACAACTGAAATGTGTTCACACTGGGGCTTCATAACTTCCAATACCAGCAAAAAGCCAAGAAGCAAACTGTTCCTCATGAGATAAAATTCCTATTTTTGTACTAAGGGAGGTCTTCAGAAATGTAAAAAAAAAAAAAATGTACTTGAATGATGCAGTTTCAAGCACTGGAAATCTTATAAGCAGGTTATAAAACTATCTGACAACCATAACATAGTTGAAATCAATTTTGACTTTGGAGAGATTTGAAAAATTCTCAGCCTCTTCCAACAACACTTTCTATCATTCTCTGATTAAAGAGTAGCCAGACGTTGATACTTAAGATTTCAGTCTGAAATATCTTAAATCATAAGATCCAAATACCTTACATTTTAAGATAATGTGTACACCAGTATTATTGCATGTAATCGTTTTAAGTGCAAGGAAAATAATCTCCAAAAATTAGTGAAATTAAATTTTTATTTTCTTATCACTGAAGAGACAGTATGAGTATTAATACTGGGATATGCAAGCAACATTTCTTAGATTTATGTGATTTTGAAAGAATTCATTAATGTTCATGGGCACTGTCTGATTTAAAACTCATCCAGACATAACATAACTTCTATGACATAATGTGACATATGACTGTAATAACAGCTGTGTGACACGAATCTGCCCATTATGTTGTTGCCTCATCAGCCTTTTCACAGAAAAAAGCTTCCACAGTGGTATTTGGCTGGGGTGCTAATATGAATTCATCCACTACTGTCATTGTTCTGCATTCTCACAGATTTGATATAATACTAATATAAAGTTCTTTTCTTCCTTTGCCTTTTCAAAACACTAAGACACAACCAGCATAACAAAAAAATAACTGAATCAACATTTTCTACATTTGGGACAAAGGAGACATTTGTGTGCACGTCAGGTAAATGTAATGACAAGATAACCCAGAAAATAATGGGAGGGAGAACAGAGAGATGAAAACCCATACAAATTAAAACAGGAAGAGGATAAATTAGAGTCTTTTACCTAAGAGGGCAAGAGTGACAGAGATCTTGCACTTCTACCATGTTGTTCATAATTTTGACTTTGTAGTTTAGCTGTTCTTCTATAATGAAATTTAATCTTACTGTACTTCAACTATTTTATAAGGAAGTGTTGAAATATATAGCCAGTGAATCAATATTCTCAATATTTTAATGTATGTTGAGATATGACAAGAAGGCCAATTCTCTAATTTCTTCTGCAGTTTGGAAAAGTACATTTATTCACGTGTAAGTGTCTTTCCAAGTGATAGAGCTGACTGTAATTTCAAGTTCTGCACATGCATCAGACATTGTAGATCAAGATAATATCCCATACTGTCTGTGATTATTGCCTTCATTTCCATCATCCATTTGAAGAATTTTAAGTGTTAGTGACAGTACTGGCAGAGAAATGGTTTCCCAAAGTTTTCATCATTGAAATTTTGATTGCAAAAAAATAGAAGGGCCAAATATCAACTGTCATACACTGAAATGTAATGGAAAACAAAACAGAGTGGCTTCTTTTTCCAATGTATATTTTTGACACTTAGTATTACTATTATTAGAATACTATCTAGGTATATTCAGTGATATATTCATTCAAGACGTAGTTGTTCAAGATTCTTAAGTCTTTGCTCTAGAGATCTTACTGTCTAAATGCTAGTATTTTCCTCCAATATTCTCTGGATATGCTCTGTCACGTGGCTCTAAAACTGAACTATCAGGGTTTAGCTGATGACTGAAAGTTTGTATTTAAAATTACATTGTTGTTATGTCATTATAACTCACTGTTAGAAAGGTTCCCAATAAGGTGAAGGGTGGTGGTGGAGGGGGGTGGGGAAGGAGGACCGTTAGGAAGGAGAGTTTGCCTGATTTGCCAGAGATCACTTATGTTATATTTAGTCTGAAAAGGAAGTGTATGTTGGGTGAAGCACGGCTGGCTGCTGCAAGGATGGTGTGCAGTGTCTGCTGGGACTCGTGACCTCACAGGTCCCTCTGGCATCAGCTGTAGTAAATCCAAGTCATGAAAGACTATGACATGAGGATTGTGGTTTCAGTCTGGATTCCTTGCTTCTGGCAGAGGGGCTACTTTTGTCTATCTACTACTTGTCTGCTCCTCCATCACTTTAGTATATTTGCCATCACTTCTAACTGTTTCCCAGTAATTAAGAGGTCAGCCTTGAAAGAGCCTTGAGTCTCTCCAGTGCCAAAAATTGTGTAAACAGTTTTAAAAATGTTTTCTTTTATGGTTTCTTTTGTCAATGTGTCTTCAAAGCCGCTGGTTAATTTTCTGTATTACCAGCCCTCATTTTATAGATAGATAGATAGAGAGATAACAGAAGTCTTATGATGTTTAGTCATTTCATAAAGTAGCACGAATTAAGAGATAACAGGCTTTGGCTGGGGTGGAGTTCATTTTTTTCTGGGTACCTGGTACAGTGCTCTGCCTTGGATTTAATATGGGCATAATGTTGATGCCACACTGATCAAAGGATTGTTTAGGTTGGAAAAGACCCTTAAGATTACCGAGTCCAACCACTGTTTTGTGTTGGAGTTGTTGTTCAGTAGTACTTACTCTTTTCAACTTCCATGCTCTGTCAATGAGAAGGTGCGCAATAAGCTGGGAGGGAGCATGGCCAGGAAAGATGACTCAAACCACAAAACTCCATGTTCAGTGCAGATATGGGAGGACTGATCCCTATTCAGGAGTGGACAGGGTCAGTGGGTGGTGAGTAGTTTTTTTGTGCTTCACTACTCCTGTCTCAGTTTCTTTTATCTCCCTTTACACCGTTATTATTGTCATTATCATTTTCTTCTTTCAGCCCATGGGTTTTACCTTTTTCAGATTCTTCTCCCCATACCGCCAGGGGCAGGGGATACTGAGTGATTTGTATAATCCCAGAAAGTAAAGGGTTAGCAAAAAGAAACACAGGCTATTTGTCTTTGTGTTTCCATTTTAAACCTGATCCTATGATTATCTGAGGTTTGACTCATAATTTTGAATGGGTGAAATTGGCAGTGATATCAATATATATAAATCTTTACAATTTCAAAAGTAATATTCTGGTTTCCAAAGTGTTTTTCCAGATAGCCTGTTTTGATCTTTAGTCAAAAAGTTTATTCACTCATCTACTTCACTGTCATGTATAATCAATAGTAAAATATGTCACAAATGTTTTCTCATTCCTTTATTCTTGTGTATGATCAGATTATTAGATTTTTATAAAGAGTAACTTTACCTGTGTTCATTTTCTTAATAGATTATCATTACTGTTACGTGAGATTGGGAGAATTTCAAGAGATTTAGATGTTCTGTTGATGTGAACTCATTATAAATCTGCACTTTTGGTTGTTTAAAAGATGTTGATGCTTTTCATATGAACCCTTTACCAACTGAATTTTTTTTTTCTTTGAAAAAAAATTAGCCAGCCAATAAACCTTGCCTTGTTCCTGACACTCCCTAATTTCCTCACTTTTGTGGAAGGATGTCCTAGTTTAATGGAAACCATCACATCACAATGATGCATTTATATATACATGGCATCTGAATGTGTGAAAGTGATGGGAGACAAGACACCTTTTTCTTCTCTTTCCCTGCCTGTATCCAAGATGCTAAAAGAATCAAGCAAGAGGTAGGTGCACCCTGTCAAGTGTGGCCTTTTTATGTTCAAATAATAGCTATGATGGTGAAGATACTAGAACAGTCTCAAGAAACTAGACATTTTACAGCAAAATAAAACATACATTTAAATCACTTTCAGGAATGGTCTAGACATCAAGATATTCAGAGCGTGTATGGAATTAGTTGCTTAGACAGAGCTTGATCATAGCTGCGTGCAAAATGTCATATTTTAAGGCAGTCTGAGACAGTTAATAGTGAACCAAAGCACAGGATTTTTGCCTTATTTTCTCTTGTAATACTTCCTTTTCTTTCAGCTTATCCTATTCCTTAACTACAGCAACAGACTCTCTATTGACCTGCACACTATAGTTATACCATATTATGACAGGGAACAAAATATTATTTCTAAATACCTATGAAGTGTTTACAGTGATAATTAGAGTCAACTGACAGTAATATTCTTCTTTTTATGAAATCAGATGTGACTGTTCTGTGCAGGAATCTTCAGGAAGATATATCTATCCTTTATGATTTGCAATACTTCATAGGATTTAACTAATACAAATCTTATTTTGTTCAACAAAAACAGTGAAAAATACTCTAAAAACCCCAAACTTGAAAGAATGTATTCTTGAGAAAATAACAAATGGTTCAGCTCATTAACTGACTTCTCATGCATTTTTCCATCATAAATCATTGTCAGATTTTTTTCCTTTTGCCAACAAATAGGTTGAAGTCAGAAAGGACACTTTACCTTTAAGCAGAACTCTATTAGCAGCTACATTTAGCTTGTTACAAAAACGGGAATGGGAATGTAGAAATAGAGGATATGAAAACACTGAACTGTTTCATCTCTCTTGGCTTTCTTCAGCAAGGGTCTGCATAAATTGAAAAGAACATCTCTGTTTATACTTAATTTTACTGGACTGTATGCGACATTAAGTGGTTAGCACTATACGAAACCTTGTGTTCAATTATGTCATTTTCAAAAAAGAAATTTTATTTTTTTACAAGAAATAACTATGAAATATTTACTCTGAAATGGGGTTATTAAGTCATAGTATTTTAGTTTGGGAGTGTGTAATTATCAGTAAAAGGTACTGTTAAAAATTAGATTCGATAAACTATGAAGTCAGCAATGTAATGTCAAGTCTTGTCCTAATGAACATTTAGTTTAAAGTGATAATATATGAATAGGGCATTTTGTATCATCAGTGACATTTATAATTTAACAATCTAATGGCACCTTGCAGATATAGTCATAAATGGCAAACTATTCTCTTGTCTAGATTTTTCTACTGTATTTTAACATAAAACAAAACTGCTTTAAAAGACATGGTAAAAGCATCTTTTGCTGGTGCTAGGCTAAAAGGCTAAGACATAGAACAGTAATATGCATAGTATAAATTAAAAACTGTTCCAAGATTTGGAATTTTTACATTGCATTATGTAATAAGGGAAAGTTACTGAGCAGTATAGTTTGCCAGAACTATACAGCAAGCAGAAAAAAACTGTCCTCATTGATATAAGCGTTTGGGTTTCTATTTTTTTATGATATTTGTAATAAACTGGATCTAAATTTTTTTTTTCTTTGTGTGTCTGTGTGTCTGTGAGACATAGTCTTTTGAGACCCAGTCTCAAGGGAAGAACACATGGCAGCATGTGAATAGTTTTTCTCTTAAACTAACACATTGGTGGTTATCTTTGCACTGGGTTTTCCTGTTGTAAACACACTGAATTAGATCCTTATGTTCTGTGGGCAGACAGTTTTCTGAGGTATCGTCAGCAGTTTCAGTAATCAAAAGCTGATGGTCCAAGGCACTGGGTATATATGTACTTTTATGTGTGTATACACACACACATTTATATATGTATGCATGTATGATGCCTTTGAGCTGAGGGGCTGCAGGGCATTGTAAGGACAAACCAGGGCTGGTCTGGGTCCAAAGCCAGTTCCAGACAGTCCCAATGCACCCACCATAGCTCAGCCTCATGTAGAAAAATGTCTTGAAGAAAGGTGGTAAACACTGGGGGAAAAGAACAGCAAGGAAGTGAAGGAGGTGCTCCATAACAGGGCAGGGCACACCTCAGTGGAACTGCTGACCATGGAGAACATTGGTGTGAGGACATGTAACAGTGGCCTGACAGGAAAGAGAGAATTACTAACAGAATGAAGAAGAAAATGTCTGCTGAAAGTACTGACAGAAACACTGGGAACTGTGAACCTGACAACCAGGCCTTGGAGCCAGAAACAGCCTTGAAAATTTCAGCTGCCCTCTTCAAAATGCACCCAGGGTACCCAGAAAGCTGTGATATCCTGAGATACCACTGAGAAGGGAAAACATGTCTGTAATGGCAACTTATTGCCTGAGAATATGGAAAACAGTTTGGGGAAACAAAATGGGACAGAACGTACAGGAAATAGCATTATTAACTGTTACAGGTGAAAAATAGGAATTGACAGCATCGAAGTATGCTGTTTAAAGTAGGATGTCCTACATCCATGTATGACTCCATGTTATAACAGGGATTTTTTTCACCCCCCCTGAAATGGAGCCTTTTTCACTGTCTCTCATCCTTTTCCTTTCCCATGCAGGCTGAGTCCTACAAAACCACTGTATGAGACCTTGGACTTCCATGGGGGTCACCTGGCTAACTTGTCTTTTACAGGTATCACATGTGAAGGGAGAGTCTGCCCATTACCTTATTGGTTCTTTTTTGGGCCCACTATTGAATCACTTTGTCCTTCCACTTCTGGGATGGGTGGATTGCCATTTGAGATCTGTTTGTCCCCTTTAGTATGGTTTGGTCCCTTCTGAAATCTGTATAAACAAACCCTAAACCCTCAAATTCAGAACTGAAAACTAAAACTGTGTTATCCAAGTTTGATCACTCAGGAATAGCTTTACACTTGAAAGTTTTAAGCAAGTAAAGCAGCTTCTGTAAAAATGATTTAATAAATGTTATCTTAACCTACAATATTGCCTAGATTGTTAAATGCATGCCAGAGAAAGGAAATTAAGGCAAAACATAGGCTGGGATCTTTATATATATTTTTTTGGTCAAGAAACTTACTTTCCATTCAATTGAATAAAGCAAAAATGGAAAAAAAAGTCATTACAGTACCTTGCTCTGTGTGAAAGTTAAAATGCCAGCATTTTTGGAGACAGGGATGTAAGAAACAGTAAAAAAATATGCTTTCATCTGCATATCAGTATGTAAGTAAAAGCTTAGAAATTTTAATGGCCTGTATTCAGTGAAACTTCCCTGACTTAGTATGAAAGGTATCAAAGCACAATTGAGACCTTCTGTTGAAGTAAAAGAAATGTTAAAACCTAGTACTGCAGTTAAAAGCCTGTAATAGGTTCCCAAGCATATCTGAGAAACTTCAGACTTGCACTCATTTATTTGAGATGAGAATCTGAGACCCTTAACTGATTGCAGAAGCAAATTTTAGACCTATTAGGTCAAAAGCTAAATGTCTTGAATGTTAAATTTCTTCTTAGATCTTTGGTAATGTTACAAAATATTAGGATTCTTTGTAGAATCGTGAAACTTATCCTAGGTGTTAGGTTTTGCTTGAACCTAATTTAAATTCTTCTACATCTGAACATAAACTGGGAAAGCCATCTAATAGAAAAAATATGTCGGGTTTTTTTGGGGTTTTTTTGGCAAGAATGTCACTCCTTTTTGTATTGACCCCATTCAAAACCAAAAAATGTCAGTGAACAAGCTGGTTAGACCACAACAGTAAAATTTCTTTTTAATTAAGAAAATAAATGCCAAGATGGGAATACCGAAAAAAAGTATGAAAGGATGAAAAGTTGTGCAACAGTAATTATTGAGACATCCTTACTCAAAAGTGAAAAGATTTATGCAAAGAAGGATGCTTACTTTGTGTGTAAGTAGTTTTAAATACATTTCCTATATGCTGTCTTCAAAAATGCCTGGGAAAATTGTGATTTAGTTGGAGGAGAGCTGAGATAGAGATG
The DNA here is from genome assembly GCF_014805655.1 of Passer montanus. Classification (NCBI taxonomy): domain Eukaryota; kingdom Metazoa; phylum Chordata; class Aves; order Passeriformes; family Passeridae; genus Passer; species Passer montanus. Next base: position 7,844,663 of record NW_024364270.1, read on the forward strand.
AGCAAGTAAATGAGCCAACTTCAATTTCAGTTTAGGTGGAACTTAATGCTTTCACTAGAATACTGTTCTGTGCAGAATTTTTTTTAAAAACTTGAAAAACACATCCATATCATTACTGTGCCTATTATCTTCTTTCCAGCTCCCAATAATGTTTTCCCTAGCTTTTTATCTGTCATTCCTCCTTTAATCTCATTCTTTCCCTAGAAAAGCCAAAGCCCAATCACTCAAGCCTGAACTGACATTTCAAGCCCAGAATTTTCAAGTGGGTTAAAAATTTTAAATTATTTTGCCTATCTTTATCTAGCAGAAGTATTTTTCAGTATTCCATTCATTATTTCTATTCACTCCCAAATTTATTCTATTTTCAATACTGTAGTAATTCCTGACAGCAGTTGGAATCTTACTAATACTCACTGGGTTTTTGAATATATCAACAACAAGCCTTGTCTTTAGTCTAAAAGTCTTTAATAAAAAATTGGCCAAATTTCCATTTGGATGAAAAGATTTAATATGATAATAAAAGATTACAGTGTTGGCTGAAATAAACCTTGCAATTTCCAAAATTTTTGCTTTGTCACGGAATTTTTTCTTTTAGGATCTTTTCAGTCTGCACTACTGTCTTTGATTTAAATAAGACAATGAATTATGTTGACTGAACGAAATACTTCAGTATTTTGGGTCTTCTTTGCATCCTGACAGTAATTGGTTGATGTTTTTCTGCCTGAAGCTGAAATGTTATGTAACTGAGCTGGTAGAAGAACCTAAGGGAAATGACTCAGCCACAAAAATGGAAGGTAATAATAGACTTAGTTTATGTCAGTTTACATCCAAAATGTATCTAATAAGTACAGCACAGAACATAACATTTTGCAACAACCAAATAATATATTCTTGTTTCTAAACTCAATGATTAATTTCTCTCTATCAATGTTTCTGATCATATACATAGAGAATTTTTTATATACAGAAATGTATAATAGCCACAAAATTATTTAAACCATTATAAACTGGAGATATAGGAGTGTTTTGAGATACATCTGTTAAGTAGCAGCAGTTTATCTGAGCTGCCAACTGTCAAATTTCTGGAAAAGAGTAACAGATCTATGAAGATGTGGCTCTAAAAAAGAATCCAAACCACTGCTATTTTGATGGTAATAGTTAAATGAACATTCTAGGTATTGTTACCAGATTATTTTACCTGTTTTTCTATGAAAACAGTACTTGTGCACTCAGTTGTTCCTAAATCGTGTATTCAGTAACACGTGAAGCCTTATGCCACTTTCACTTCCCATGTAGGTGAGAAATGGGAAATTCAAACATAAAAAAATCCTGAAACTTTTGGGCAACTAGAAACTAAATAAATGAAAAAAACCTTATTAAGGCTCCCACACTGGGGAAAAACTGTAGCATGAGCTGACACTTGGGAGTTCAGATACATTGCAACTGGAGACCTATGTGGGAAAATTTAAACTGAAATTCATACTGTAGTAAAATCTCAACAAATAAATTCATCCTAAGATAATTTATTCAAGGAAATATTTCTTAATTCATTGATAGAATGATATTAAAGCCAAGCTTTGGACTCAGATACCATTACTTTGATTTGTACTTATGCCTTGTATTAGTTTATTATGTAAAAATATTTAATTTTCAGCATTTGATTTTTTTCCTTTCATTTTTCTTAATTTCTATCCCATGCTTTTTCTTCTTTCCTCTGAATATGCCTGAGACAGCTTTATCTGCTCTAGGTGGGAAAATGCCCTCCCAACCTATGTGAGAAGGAGATGTTTTGAGGTTCAGTCATTCTATCACTGTGTTGAAACTTCCATGACCTATTCAGTGACTATAGAATCAAATAAATTGAGAGACATCAGGAGTAAGCTCATCAAGTTTTTGTTAGCGAGGATTGGACAGTGTCACTTAGCTTCCCTTTCTTCCTAGTATTGTACGCCACATATTTCCCCTTCTCCAACCTTGAAAAATAACACCATTGAGATACATTTCACAAGGGTCCAAGGATATGGGACCTGCTTCTTCTTTCAGCGCATTGTAATGAAACTGCGAGGTCTCAGAGGGCACCAAAATGCTGTATGTGCACTGACCCTTACTTGGGTTTGTGGGCTGAATTTAAGCTATGGTATTGACACCCTTATCTTCCCAAGTGATGCTGTAAGTACACATGCTCTGCTACCTACAGTTCTGCTCTCCTGGCTGCACTTGTAGGATGGAGCTTGGACTCAATTTACAAATAATCTTATCTCTATTCCTGCCTCCAGCCCAGTCTCCTGCCATTTTTGACTGGTCTTCCTGGATGTGCTGACTCGTTGCCTTGTCTTATCTGGGTTTGTCACTTGGATCTGTTGATACCACCACTCCTGACCAGAATCATTGGATGGCTGCCTGTGGAAGCATCACTGCCCAACCTGAAATGTTGAGGTAATCATGGTTCCTGGCTCATCTCTGTCTGAGAGCAGCCCCACTCCTGCTGCTCTCTGACAGCTGGAATACTTTTGCTGAAAAAAATATTTTTAAAGTAAACATATATAAATTAATTACCCGAGCATCCTTTTTTTTTGTAATCTGTTAATGCTAGTAGCAGTTTCACTAAAATATTTAGTAAAAGAGCTTAGGTATTAAAATAAATAATTAGTGGGTATGTATTCTGGGATTTTAGATTTTTATGTTATTGAAATACTCTAATTGATGGCAATGGAGCAGAAAGACCAGCTGTTCTAATGATGAACTTTTCCTATATCTGTAATGAAGCTTCAAAGCAGCCAGCCAGATAGCTTGTGTAAGTATTTTGAATAAAGTCATCAGTATCTGCTAGGATAAGCCTATCCTAACATCTGTCTAAGAAACAGTACAATATCATTTAGAAATAGAGTGCTAATCTAGTGCAATATTTACTTTCACATGGCATCTGATGCATAGTTCTGTCATGAAGAAAAGTCAGTATTAAAATATCAATTCAGATATGACTTAGTTTGGCTTATTTAAACTTCAGGTTGATTAATATGTGAATGTGAAAATAAGAGGTTCAAAGTCATTGATACAGTGGGTTCCATGAAAAATTCAACAAAGCTTCCTCCAGGAGCCATATTATTTTCCAGTATCTAGAAGAATACTATCCTTAATAAGAAAGGTGAATAAAGTTTCCACTTTCTTCTGTTTTACTTTCAGGGGAACTAAGATGAAATTGAGACTGGGTCTCATTTCTGCCATGATTACAGCATCATTAAGAGTCTGTTAGTTATGGGTTCACTGACTCTGACATCCTGCTGTCACTATCAGACCAAATTGTTTGGGATCTAAATCCAAAACCTAGGGTATAAATGAATATTCTACAGGTTATGTAAGTGAGAAAACAAAGTGTCACATGATCTGGGGCCAGAGTCACTGGGATACCCACATTAAGTGCATGCAAATACTTGAAAATCAATTTCATATATACTGCTTGCCATGGTCTTGTTCTCAACTCTCCCTCTTCCCCACGTCCTTCTTTTCAAATTTAAACTGTCTTCACTTGGCTAGGATGGGAAGCAGAAGTGCTGAAATATCTAATCTTGTAAATCTTCCAGCCCAGCTGTGGAGAATCAAGTGGCTTTAGACAGTTGGAATACAGTTCAAAAGAGCATCCACAGTTTTTGGTCTTTTTCCAAGTGTTGTGAAACTTTCTGGTTTACCCATCACTCCTTGTAATGTATTAAAAAGTAAACACACTCTGTCAATGCATAAAAATTTTATGCAAGTAAATATGCTTCTGACTTGCTGTCCACTTGCAGGCATGACTCTCACTAGCTTCAACGGGAGTTGCACACAGGGAATGACTTTGTGATCAGACATCTGTACTGCAAATGAGATAATAAGTATTAATGTGTGTGTTTTCTCTCTGGAATCAATTACAAGTGAGAAAAGAAAACTGTGAATTTAATAACTTTCCCATGGACAGAAACTGTACGACTACTTCATCCATATATGCAATGCAATTCTAGAAGTAAGCATGTTAGAAGAAATGCAAAATTAAAAGGTTTGGTCAAATGAAGCATGCCTTATGTCATGATACTTTAAACCAGAGGAAGGGGAAAAGGGTACAAAATGCTGCTGCATCCTTCTTTACAGAACCTGGTAGAGGATCTGAGGACAATACTCTTAAGCTGTCCTAGAAACAAGGATTAAGAATGGCTACCAGGTTTGTGTGTCTGGTGCAGTGGGAGAACAATTACTTCTTTCATCCTGATGTTATGCATATGTTGAAAACACCAAGAAAGGTGATTGTTATGCATGCTATGACTCTATGATGCTGTGCAAAAGGGAGTTACTGTCTTGCATATGTTTCCTCCAATTTAATTAATGATGTCTTATCTTAATCATACCATTTAGCCTTAGGCTAGTAGTCTGAAAGAAGAGGGAACTTGAGCCCCTTTGTGTTCCATGATTTGCCTGCACATGGAAATTTAAGAAGGAATTACAAGTAGATTGTAGTGATTCAGAGTTTCTGTTCTTAAGTGTTTCTGTTCAAAGCTAACTCCAAGTTTCATCACCAAATCCTACTAAACATGAAAGTTTGACAAGTCATACCACTGACATTTTGAACAACATAATAGGTTTTAATATCAAATGTAATTAAACAGGAGAGTTTAAAATAGCTTAATCTGCTCAATAAGGTACAGGATGATTCACATATGGAAACATTTTTTTTCCACTTAAGCATAAAATAGAATCCTAGAAATAGTATTTTATTACTATTAAATTTACTTCTATTTCTTTTCAAAACATCTTCTTATTAGATAAATTTCTTATCTATGAGGTGATTGAAGGAAAGTTTTCCTTTTCTAGACCTAAAATTTTCTGGAGGTCTGAATTTAAATTTAGATGACCCTTTGCAAGAGTTTATATTGAAACTAAACTACACTGCAGTAACAAAGAGCACTTCTTAAAACTGAAATCATATTTGCACTCTAGATAGCTGATACTTGGATCAAAGGGTGCAAAAATATTTAGTCCTGTTCACAAATTTACAAAGTGCAAAGTTAGATGTTATTTCAATTTTTTTATCCTCAGATCTTTATACTACAGCTTATTGCTAAAGATAGGTCAGCAAGTATAAAGTAATATAAAATATGTTTTACAAAGATGCTTGGATTGCCAGCCTTTCATAGTGTATTACTATGTAATTGAAATAAATCATTAAATGGATCAGGAGTTAAGCCTGTGGGAAGGGAGAGATGGTGACACAGATTGTTACTTTAATTAAATTCAATTCTATTAAAGTATTTTATAGAACGTGCAAATTCTAATTTATAATCAATGACAAACTTACAGGCTTAGAGCCTTATTTTTGATTGTATTGATTAACTTTCAGTAGAGTCTATATGAAGTATTTACGGCTTGGACATGATCTGTTAACCTGGAATATTGGTTAAAATGATGAGACATTTCAAACTGACTTATTTCCACAGCTGATAGATTTATAGAATATCATGACATAAAGATGACTTGACTGGTCTGTTGGTAATGCTCTGATGTAGTTAAAGAACTGTAGGGGACAATATTGTTCAGTGATGACACTCCTTTTGGCTGTTAGGAGTCAATTTTATTGTTGCTGTTGCACCCTTCATCCAGATCAGCTTGACAGTTCTGTCTTGCATAACCCAAAACACATTTAAATCTGAAAGTGTATCTTGTTTTCATCTTGCACTCTCATTTTTAACTCCTCCTATGTATTCCCAGAAAAATAAGATTGTAAACTGAGATTTTTTTCTCTTCTCTGCTCCCTGTGTGTATGCGTGCCCATGTGACTACTTATCTTAGATTTACTGAAGAAGCAGCATTCAGAATTCGGAACTTCATCTATGGTTTTGTAATTCTTTATCAGTGATACTACAGTATTTTTTTTAAAAAAGGAAAACAGAGAACGTAATGTAATTGAGTTGCATACTGTTCATTTTTTAAACTCTCTTGTCTAAATTAATATAATTTCATATTTGATATTAATGTCATGTTTCATCATATATATGAATATATAAGATGTATATTTTCAAATTAATTTAGAAAGACATTTAGAATGCAGAGGCATATCTTGAAATTCCATTGTGCTATTTTACAGAAGTTTTTCAGGTTTGAATTGAGACTAAATGTATTTATGAAAAACAAAATTACATAGATTAATGCTTATTGAAGAAGCAATGCTAATATTCTAATAAAAAGTGAAAACATGCCTATTTTTAAAGTAATCAGTTATGAAACATATTTTGTTGATTTTGGTGAATAAAAAAAATTATTTAAAAAGAAAAATTTTGTTGATTTTGGTGTTGTTTGCAATGAACAGCAACAAATAGCTAGGGAAGGCAGTCTATGAACTTGTCATAACTCTAGTGTCTAATGTCCCCAATTTTTATTTCATAATAGCCTGTGAAATAGACCAATATTCTTTTTCTGTAGGACAAGATTATAGTACATAGATTAGGATCTGGCAAAATTATCTAAATGAAGCAAGACAGAATCTTCCGCCATTTAGAATCAAAACAAAACCAACTGTCTTTCCAGTTGCCCAAGGAAAATAACTGTTTGTACAGTTTTTCAGAGCACACCTTATGAATTTGAAATTTAATGGATCGAGGCACATAAATATTACTAGTCATATATTTTTCAAGAACCAGTTGAAACTACAGAATAATAGAAATATCAGTGGAGGTGAATAACTTACAGGTCACTTCCCAAAGAAATAAATTCTGAAAGTTGTTACTCTTCAGTGAAAATTATTAGCTCTTTTTCACTTAAAAGAGCTAAATTCTGATTTGGGGGAGGCACCACAGCACAGTCATTAACTGACTTCCCAGGGTACTGTCTGGAGATATGCAGAGAAATAGGACCTGCTTGTCTGGCCCTTTGTATGCTCCTGCGGCTTCTACATTTTCCACTGGCTGTTGGGATTCTAGGATGAACTTTTAGGAATGCCTCCTGTTGAAGCACTTTTTTTGACATAAGAAATTAAATGTTCAGTGATTTTGATTGACTTTGGGTTGGGGTAAAGAGTTTTCTGTTATAATAATTCTAAACAGTATGCAAAAAAAAAAAAAAAAAAACCAAACCAAAAAAACAAAACACCAAAAAAAAAGGCTTAGGAATATTGTGCCTGATAAGAAAATTATTTCCCATATCTATTCAGAATTAGAGTAATTTGAAATGATAAATAATTTCTTAAAGTTTCTGTGTGTACTTATGTACTTAAGAACAGATAAGATAGAAATATTTCTAATTAAAAGGAAATGCTGCTTAACCTGCCATATCTTAACAAAATACCTATTTTTTTTTACCTCCTGACCTTTTCCTCACCTCTGGATTTTTCTGCACTCTTTTCTCATTTCCACTTGAGTAAACCTTGAACTTTTTCTGCCTTTAAAGCATTCTTCTCAAACTTGCAAAGCAGGCGGTTAATCTCAGAGTGAGATGTGTTTTCAGCTTCTTTACACAAAGTAAGATTCAGTTCTTTTTAGTAGTCTTACAGGATTAAAAGCTCACAGCTTTGGAAACTGCTCCAAAAGTGAGCTAAATGAGAAAACAGCACAAGGTAACTCAGTGGACTTATCTAAACAGCTTTCCCATTTGAAAGGATTTAATTTTACTTCAAGAATAAATGAGAAGTGTTTGAAACATCCAAGGTAGCAGGGGAGCAGAAAAACTAAATACTAAAACTAATATATCTTTTGATACTGTTGGCAGTGTCTGCAAGAACAATGCCAGGAATGATTGTGTTTGGAGACTGAATCAAACTTTCCTCACGAGAAAGGCTTGCAGTTTATTGGTATTATACTTCTAGGGAATCCCAGCTAAAAACTAAAACATCATGTTGTAATTAGCCAAGGAATCAAAAAAAGATTATCAGTCTATCTTGTTTCACATGTTTAAATATCATTCACTAAATTTTAATTAATACATTAAGTAATGGTCTGCTACAATACTTAATTGTTTTCATTTCAAAGCAGGACAGGTATACACTACCTTAGTTTTAAAAATAAGAACCATGTATACTTAAAAGTAAGAACCGTAATAGACTGCTTTTGGTGTCTTTTATAAGTAGGTTAGTAGGCTTCTGCTGCATTCACTTCCCAGCAGACAAGAATTTTTTGCTTTTGGACTATAATTTTCTTGTAGTCACAAATTTAAGAAAGGTCTCTAACAGAGGAAGCATCTGAAAGCATTCATTTATCTTGGTCTGAATTCTGTCACAGAGATTAAATATGTCTTAAGAAGGCCAGGCTCAAGAAGATAATAGTATGTTTCTGTAGCTAAGGCTTTTGACACAGTGTTGACAGTATGCAGAGTAAGCTGTCCCCAGGAATCGACTTTTCAATAGGAATTGCAGCGAACTCCAATGTGGCGATAAGACAGAGAAGTGTTCATGCTTTCTAATTTGAAATAATTTCTCTTTGGAAGCCTGTGAAAGGAGAGGCATAGTTTTGTCTTTTGTTACAGTCAGAATCTTCCAACAACCAGTTTGAACATTTCAGTGGTGTCTTTCATTTTACTTAATGCAGTAGAATGAGCATCTCACAGATGCTCACAGATCTTTCCTCCCCACAAACAAAATGTTATTTATAATGCATTTTAGCAGCTCTACTTCTTTTTCCTCACTGCCCCTGAAATTGTATTTATACAATTATAATTTTAGAAAAGTTAGAAATAAAAAAGAGAAGAAAAATAGGCAATGTTACAGATTCTGACAGGGAAATTTGATTATTTATGACAAATGTCTATGGCCATAAAATAGTATCTGACTTTTCAGAAACATTTTGCCCAATTTCAAATGCAGATAAATATCCAAATGATTTAGAAAGTTTATTCCTAGATTATTTTGCTAGTAGTGGCATCAATGAAATCAAGACTAAGAGCCAAAGCACAAGAGTGTAATTTCATTTTTGTGAAGACAGAATATATATATGTGTTTGACAAAATAATTGAAAATTATTAAGCTGAGTAGCCAAAGAATGAGGCTAATTTAAGACTTACTAATTCAAGCAAGTAGGACTTGGAGCTTTTGCCTTTAAAAGGCTAGCCCTCTAGAAAATAAAGGAAATTTTTTACTAACTCAACTGAATCAATTGATTTGAGATTAGAGAATTAAACTAAGATAGGAATTTATTTAAAACATTAATGGTAAAAGAATAGTTAGAATTGGTATCTCAGACAAAGGTGACATACTGTAGAACAGGACTTCAGAAAGGGTATTACAAACCAGCAAAGAAGTGTCTGTCTTCAGGGTCAGAGATCAAGTTTAGAGGAGTCAGACCCTGCAGAAAAACTTAAAAGCAAAACCTCCTTAGCTTCAGAAATTGATTAAAAAGAAAATCCACAGTGAAACAGCAGTGCATTACAGGAAAAGATTTATCATTAAAATGATAATTTCTTAGTGCTCCTACAAATAGATGAACACTTTGCAAGAGATGTATAGGGAAATGCTCATCATTACCAGTCAAAAGTGAAGAACTGAAAGCTACATATAACAGTGGAGACTCAAAGGAAATAGTGTGCTTGTGCTATTAAAGTCAAGTAATCTACATCACAAAATTCCCAAGAACTGTGAGAAAAAGTTGCAAATATGGAATATCTGGAAAATTTATTCAGTCCAGGTCTCAAATAAGAGTCATGCTCTCTGACTATAAAAGGGAAATGATGGGTGAAAAAATACCAGATTTGCCTGATCTCAATATGATATAATATTCCGTAATAGTAGGGGGGAAAAAGTAAGTAAATTGAGATAAAAATGCAAGTTTAATTTACAAAAACAAATTAAGCCACAGAAAACATTTTTCATTGAAGCAAAAGGGTACACTAGAAGAATTTATAAGAAAATATTTTTCCAAATCAGCTTCCTATTGTAGAATCTGGTTCTTTTAGCAAAGTAACAAAAACAGGTGCCCAATTTACATCACCAAAATCTTATCAGCAACTTTTACAAAACAAGTGGAAGATTACATAAGGATGGGAAACACCCAACACTTTTAAAATAATGCATATTTATTGCTAGCTGAGGATGTCTATGTTAGTACTCTTAATCAAAAACAGAAGAATGGTGTGGATATTCAGACTGGATATAATAGTTTGAGTTGCACTGATAATTCAACTTTGAGAAATGTAATAATGGAAGTAGAATTTATTCTTTTCCTTGTGTGATAAACTGAATTCATCTATCTAAAGAACTTTTAGCTTAGGAAAGCACAGCTAAATTGTCTTCTATATCAACACAACGAAACCTTACTTGTGACTAAGGCTCTGTACAGTACAAGCAATAATTCATACTATAGGCAGTTCTGGTAGATTGGATATTCTCTTCTCATGCCTATACTTCAATTTCAGCCAGAAAACGTCAGATCCGAGACAGCAAATCTCATAGAAACATTCTTAGGTCAGCTTCTTTGTTTCAGTTTCCATTCTGGTTTCAGTTTTGGTTTTGGTTTTGGTAGGTTGTTGTTGTTGCTGTTGTTGTTGTTGCGGTTGTTGTTTTTCCTGGAAATGCCTCAAAGCTATGATGAATTTATTTTACTTTATTGTGTTCCTTAAGTGAGTAAGACATCAACAGGTAAGTTTTTAGGTCCCTTGTGTAGAAGGCCAGTATTTTAAATTTCTCTTTCTCCTGATTTGAACTTGATTTCTTTCATTTGCCCCTCTAAGTGGAAACAGAATGAAGTAATGGAATTCACAGAATTATAAGGTTCAACCATGAGGCTGCTGACTGTTGAAGCTAATTATACAGCTTACTTTATGTACAGAGATTGGAATTGGACTAAAAAGGCAAGCAAACAAAATATAGAAAATGTTTATGTTGCCTCTAAATAGAAGAGGAAAAAAATGTTTAGGCTGGATTATTGGTCACATCTTAGTACAATCTTTTCTGTCATTTGCTGTTGTTAAAGACTATAGTATGACTCATTTTCTACATTCCTCTTTGTGTATAAGCTCACGTCCTTCCTAAAGGATAGAATATGATGATTAGGTTTTTTAGTCATACAGCATATTTTGAGCAGTTTGTCTAATAAAGACATATCTTCTCCTGGTCATCTGGTCTGTTTAGATAGTGGCAGTTCATTAAATTGATGCTAGGAAAACCTGTGCCATTGAGACCCTTTTCTACTCCTGGGCAGGGATTTAGTGCCTGCTCACAATTTTTCTGTTAATTAAGATCCATATCTAAGCCCAAATGAATTGTTAATAGAGAACTGCTTGCTCAGTATAAGGTGGGAAAACAGAAAGAAAATAAAGAAAAGAAACACTCTTGTACCAAAGCAAACTGTAAATATAAGAAAAGGATTTAAAGAGTTTTGCCATTGGATGTCTTTACCTTGATTAGAACTGCAGTTTTGGTTAAATTATAAAAAGAAAAAATAAGAAAATCATCTTGTATTAAGGATGCTCTGACAGAAATATTTGCCTTTCAGAACCCAGATATGTAAATCTGAATGCTTACAAGCTGATCTTTTTTCTCACATCTAGTAGAACCTTCATGCATTTGGATTAAAAAAAATAAAATACAACTATATATTAACACTCTAGGGGATGATATGAAATTCACCTATCTGGACCTTTTGTTCATTTCATTGTTAAAATTCTGTTAATATCTAATTTTAAATATTTTTGTCATTAATTTCTATGTGGAGAAGTTTGAAACAGTATAATTGAGCTTTAAGATAGGATTTCAGAAAATACTGAAACTTTCATCTACTGTGGGAGCTCTGATTTGATGAAAGAATTTCTGTCTAATGGCTTCTAGAGATAGATGTTACCACAAGGGGAAGAATAACAAGACTAATTTAACAAAAATTGTTCATTACATCTATACTCTGGTGCAGCTGCCTTCAGGTCTTGGATCAAGACTTCTCTGTTCTTCAGCATCTGTGCTCAAGTGCTCAGCTTGAGCACAGAGCTTATTTCTCGCCCTGTTCTCAGGTGCTCAGCTTCAAGATCAAGATGGATCCTCTTGCACACCAGAGGCAGAGCATGATGGAACATGGAAAGAGGGAGTTCAAGAGCAGGCTTGAACCTCCCAGTCCAGCAGTGCAGAGTTCTGCACTGCACCCAGGGGCCAGACACTGAAATCGATGCTCAGTAGTGTTTCTGAAGTAGTTCCAATCTGTCAGGTGATGTCTCTTGAAAGAGGTCAGAAACAAAAAGGGAGGGGGAGCTGCCTTCAGGTCTTGGATCAAGACTTCTCTGTTCTTCAGCATCTGTGCTCAAGTGCTCAGCTTGAGCACAGAGCTTATTTCTCGCCCTGTTCTCAGGTACTCAGCTTCAAGATCAAGATGGATCCTCTTGCACACCAGAGGCAGAGCATGATGGAACATGGAAAGAGGGAGTTTATGTTCAAGAGCAGGCTTGAACCTCCCAGTTCAGCAGTGCAGAGTTCTGCACTGCACCCAGGGGCCAGACACTGACATCGATGCTCAGTAGTGTTTCTGAAGTAGTTCCAATCTGTCAGGTGATGTCTCTTGAAAGAGGTCAGAAACAAAAAGGGAGGGGGAAAAAAAAAATAAAAAGCAACCTGCGCCAGTAACCATCTAGAAAAGAGGAAATGTCTTAGAAGAAAAGTCTTGAAGAGAAGGACAAATGTCTCAAAAGTGCAAATATTTTTAATAGTTCTCAAGAAAATGCAAGAAAAATTATTTTTCTTTTCTTGTTCATTCTTCCACAGTGACCATTTTCTCTTGCAGAAAAGTTCTACTGATATTATTTAGAGATTTTTACTCTTCATATTTTCATCCTTTAATGATCTTGCAGTATTCTTTTAGGATCTCATTACCATGAATATCACTTTTTTTTTCTCTAGTTCCTGTTCTGATTATTATTGTCTGAATATTCCCCCATGTATGACATTCTCAGGTTACCTCAATTCTATACATTGCAATTTTTAAATTAGCTGATGGAAGGATTTCACTGACTGCACATGAACTGTTCAGGACTGGATATGATTTTTTTTTAGCGCAACCTCATGCAGGACATTCAGCAAATATATTTTCTCATCTGGAATGAAGCTAATGTGATTACTAACATCTGTACTGGCTCAGGTGAGTGCCATAATTTATTTAATTTTTTTTATGAAGATGGAACTTTTTTCTAAGTATCACATTAGCCCAAGTCATGTCTTTGTGATCTTTTAAGCAGCTGTTAAGGTAATGAAAACCTGCTTTCTATGCTGCCAGCTCTGCACAGATGCTGTGGACAACTACTTTGGGAGTAGAAAAAAAGTCCTTCAAATTGCTGAAAAATCATATGTATAGTCCAGTGAGGAGTTGAAACTTCACAGTATAACTGCTGAAATAGCATGTGTAAGAGATTCAGGAAACACAGACAGGGAGACTATTTATATTTATTATTATTTTCTTCTATTGACTTCTAAAACTGTTTCTTCTGATCCCTTTTCTGTGAAGTATCTCACTGATTAACAAATGAATGAGGTATTTTAGTAGGCAGCAAACTAAATTCCAAGTTGGAAACTCTATATGTTTTTGTTTATTTTTTTCCTCCCAGGTCCATGACCTATTTTATCAAAGAGCTGTGAATTTGTATTCTTTGATATTTATAGCTGTTTCCCACAAAACTTCATTCCAGGCAGATCATTGCTTCTTGAACAAGGACATTCCACTTCAGCAGCTCGAGCAGACTTGCACTCTCTGCAATCAAAGATAACTGACTACAGTACCACACTCAAGTATTTCATATTTGACAAGAGCAAAGAAGCATGAACCATACATTTGGTGTATGTGATTGGTGTCCCACAAAATTTCTGAATGCAATACAAAATTATTTTGTTATAGCATCCCAAAGAGACAGTCCTTTTAACTTTTGTGGACTGGTATAGTCTTAATAGCAAACAAAAGAATCTTTGTAGGCATAAAGATTACTTACTGTATGAAATTGATCAAAAATTCTAAAAAAATTATGAAGCAGTGCAAAGTACTAAGCAGATCTAAAATCTTTCACTCAAAAAAGCCATTTTTTACAGAAATAGTTTACTTTGACTATAAATGTGTAATAATCACAAAAGAATTTTTCTGTGCATCCCTGGTAGTGATATATTGTGCCTTTCATAAATGAGAATGTTACACATTGGCTAATAAGGTCCAAGGTAAGAAGAATTTCTATAGAAAACACAGATGTTTTGCATCAAGAGAAGGAAAAGCAAAAAAGCAAAAAAGAAAAGAAAGGAGGACAGTTCAACTTTCTAAGAATACATATGGAATTCTATAAATATTTCAAAATTATTTTTAGGGAACAAAATGGATGAAAAGACAGTCAACACACAAAACAGTCCTTAGGAAAAGATGTTATCTTCCTTAAATTCTTTACAAAGGCCATATTGGCTTTACATATTAGCATCATCTGTCAAAAATTCAGTTTTAAACATTATCCTGCCTGCTGTTCAGTGACAAATACCATGTTCTGAATCAGTTAGAAATTGGTAACACACAAACTTTTGACCTTAATTCACAAGTAAGCCACTGAGCCACAGCCTAATCAGTTGCAAGTTTCATGGCGCTTTTGTCTCATATTAAATGCAACTTGCCATGAGGAAGAGGCAGAAAATGGGAGGTACTTTGGGTATAATTTTTTTAAATGTCTGTGATGACTGTGATAATACAAGTTATTTTTTCAGGTAACTGTTCAAAGAGATTAAATTTAGGTAGATGGAACATCCTTATCCCACTGCAGAGTACTTTAGTACATTTCTGTCAGAACATAGTGACGGATAGGCTCATTGCTGAACACAATCAGCTTTAAAATCTTTTTACATTGAAAAAAGATTCAGAAGTTTCAGCTGCTGGCCTAATTTCCTGTGAGGAGAAAATGTTAGCACCTTCTGTCACCTCCTGTATAACTTTAAGCACAGGAACTTGGTATAAGCATTTCCATGACTGACAGCTTCTTTTGGATTCAAGGTTCTATATCCAAATCCAGACAGGATATAGCCTCTATAATGATACCCAATTAGTGCTTGCAGTTCTTCCATGTGTTGGATCTGATGCAGGCTTGTCTGCACTGTCCTGGAATGGTGTGTATTTCAAGTATGTACTGTGCTGGAACAGTTTTCTGCTTTTGGCTGTGGAGATTCTGCACTTGTTAGAACGGGAGATATACTGTAATTAGGGGTACTCCCTTTTACCGAGTAGAAAAAAATGTGTACATTAACATTCTAACCAAGAGACATTCTTGCTTTTACTCCAAATCTAGAGCAGATGCATGTGAAGCATGACA
This sequence comes from Passer montanus, assembly GCF_014805655.1. NCBI lineage: Eukaryota > Metazoa > Chordata > Aves > Passeriformes > Passeridae > Passer > Passer montanus. The sequence goes on from NW_024364270.1 coordinate 7,859,912, forward strand.
TTCCCTGCTCAGAATAATTCTCTTGAAACCTCATCAGGAATAATGTATGGTACTTGAATATATTATACTTGGAGCTCCATCATCCTAAGATTATAGTAAAGAGCATGTAATACATGTCTAGATAGCCACTGGAGATAATCTATTCCACATTTGAGAGTTTTGTTTTGTTTATAAAGGCAAAGATTTCAGGTCAAGACTGAGAAAGAAAAATGCTAGGAATTTTTGCCCAGCTTGAAACAATTTAATGGCCCTGATTTTTAAAAGATGCCAACTTGAAAGGTCTCTCAGTATATATCCCATAAAAATGAGCACCTAAAGCCATTTGAAAAAAAACTTGACATTGGTCCCTAAAGTGAAAAATTTTGTTTAACTCAGATGGTAAACTGAAAAAAGCCAAAAAAAGCACTCAGGCTATAATGACTGTCTTAAGAAATATTTACTTGTTCAGATATTCCACAACCATGTGTGTGTAGCCATGATATTTTAGTGAAAAATCCTCTGCTAGGATTTTTCCTGTCCTGAGGAGCTGAGAGCCTCAGGAAAGAAATGTAAACAATAACTATCTGCTGCTGTGGAATGCAACAGGTGCATCTTTCATTGGTCCATGTGGATTGTTTTCAATTGTGACCAATCACAGCCACTTGTGCCAAGGCTGTGAGCAGTCACAGGATTTTGTTATTGTTTTCTATTCTATTCTTGTTTTGGTAGCTTTCTGATCTTCCTCTCTCTGTTCTTTTAGTATAGTTTTAATGTAGTATTTTCGTATATTATATAACATAATAAATCAGCCTTCTGATGAAAACGGAGTCAAGCCTCGTGTCCTCACACAAGGGGTTGCTTAAACAAGATGTGTGCGTATTGATGCTTCTGTTTTGTAAAATACCTTGGACAGTGTTGTAAAAATACAGCAACATTATGATCAACTTTGATATGCATAAGTGATATTCTAATATTAGTATTTTAATTTAGCTCCTTATTTTCTCACAAAATTTGCTTTTATGCAGATTTTTTGCCTCACTTTCATGGACTTTTGTTAATTTTCAAACACCAAAGAGTTGGAAAAGAGAAAAATTCTTAAGGGAAAAAAAATGTTGATAGGCAAACCCATTCCTGAAATATTAAGAATTATTAAAGACATTCTGTAGGGACCTGGAAGAAAAGCCTTGAGTCCCAATTAAATAATTACACCATTGAAATGGTCCTTCTTATTTAAAATAAAATAATATTTAATATTTAATGTAATTTAATGTCTTGTACTCAAATCTATCCTGCTAATCGTGAAGATCTCAGCCATAAGTAGATGCCTCTCTATGGCTCCTATTGCAAATAAAATTTATGAAATTAAGTACTAATATATACTTGTAGATCCTCATTAGAAGTGAAATAAGTTAAAATCCTTTTAAGTAACTTTAAAACTGAACAAGAATATGATGTAAATAGTTAATTGACTTAACTTAGCCACTCTGAAACTCATTAATTTTTGTGACTAATTCTGTTAAAACAATTGTCGTGAAAAGTGTCAGGATGCAACTAACACTGCTATTGTCTCTGAATGTTTGTGATTTCAGTTATTACATGGAGAAAAATAAAAATCCTTGTCAGTACAAAGCTGTGTAGTGGATTGCTCTGCAGTCATAAAATGTATGGTACATACTGGAAAGTGGATAAAAGTGTATTTTGACTTTGAAGAATGTAATATAATCTTGATAATGTCATAATATTTGATAGATATATTATTTGAAGAGCATTAAATATTGTATTCTGGTAATGGAATACATGCATATGGACACGGTGATTTTTTTTCAGAGAACTGAGGTTGACATCAGTGGTGACAATATGATGATTCCCTAGGAATGTGATTTATGAGCCTGTGGTACATGAATTCTAAGGGCAGTTCATTCAGCTGTTGTCGGAGAAGATTTACTCCCACAGAAGGACAGGTGGCCTCTGAACTCCCATCCTTTAACAGCTTGTGCTTGAAAAGGATATTTTTCAAGTGCACCTGCACATAAGCCTTAATTCAAAAGACATGCTGAGCTGCTGCATTACTTGATAGGTGCTGTTCCTGTTTCCTCCTTTGTTCCTTTTGATTTAACAAGGGTTTGGTGCTGCAGGTATTTGCAGATACATTTTGCTGATTACTTTATTCCTTCAAGAGAGAGTGTCTTTCTACAATGACCAGACACAGAGCATATAATCTTCACAGCAGCTCAACCTATACTAAAACAACAGGTAACATAACCAACCACAGAAGGAATTGAGTTTTTTTTTCCAAAACTGTGGGAAAAGAGCACTTCCAACACTAAACCTTATAAAGGCGAACAGCATTACTCCAACCAGTTTCAAAACCAGGGGAGGGCAGTGGAGGAGGGGGAAGCACTTCTCCCAACCCCAGAGATGATTTCCCTTGGAGAATTCTGTAATGCATGTGGGGTTGGGCTGCAAGTGATATCCCTGGGCTATGCTTCTCTGTGACCAATTTAGTTCAGAGCTACAGGTAGAATTCATCTGTATCTGTGTGAGAGAGATGTTAAAATGACAGCAAAATATGATGCAAGCTCTTTTTCTAGTTGGAAAACATACTGAGCATAACTATATTGCTAAAGAAGAAAACAAGGGAAAAGCAAAATAGTAGAGACAGAATATGTAAAGCAAGAACTTCTAATTTATGCTCCCTTTAAGGAATTCCTTCATTTACAGAGCAGATGAGATTTCTGGTCAATGAACTAAATATGAAATGTCTAATGTTATATATGCAGATTTTCTATCTGATTTCTTGCCTATCAAGCACAAAAAGGTCACAACAAACTTATATCTTTTTAAAACATTATATAATAATTCAAATAGTATTATAGGGGATGGGACAGAAAGAGTGCATTAATGTCACTTTCTTTTTCAAAACCAACACAAAAAATCCATAAATCATTACCCTTTTTAAGCAGAGTGGATCTTCCTTTTTGACTTCTAAAGTCTGTAAAGAGAAACAAATAGGCAGCTTTGCCTAAAATCTTTAGCTCATTTTCAGAAGAAAACATAATTGCATAATAAGAATGTGTATTGAGTCCTGTAAACCTGTGATAAACCGTATAGAGAGTAGAACCAAGCTCCTGTCTAGATTTCCAGATATATAGATAGTTTCTGTGATTTTTCTTCTGTTACTTTATAGCTTTAACAAATAGTTATTATAATCTTTTAAAGTAGATGCTGTGTACATAAGTGAAAAAAACCCCAATTATTCCAAACAGAGAGAAGGTTTTACCAGAATTAATATGTTTAAGAACATGAGACTCTGTGAAAACAACTCATTGTGTAGTGTTCAAAAGCAAAATCCTTCTGTTTGCCCTAATGTATTGCACATAACAAACCAATTGTAGTTATTTACCAGATGAAGACATATTGTGCACTACTAAGGATTGACAAAAGGATCAGAAAGGATTTCATCTTGGACAATGAGTTCATGGCCACAAGAGCAGGCAGCAGGTGTGCCCAGGAGTGCCCACTGGTTCTCAGGCCAGCTGGCTGTGAGTAGCCCATCGTGGCACTAATAAACTCCCCTGGCCCTTACAGCAAGGGGAGTTCAAGCTGCCTGCTGAGAATGACCTTTGCAATGCAGCCCTATTTGGCAGCTGCTGGGAGAATGGTGCCTGACTTGGGCCAGAAGTCTGCTAAGGACCATGCTATTAATTTAAAACTACAGATGGTCATAATCCGGTCCTTGATGACATTTCTAGTCTCTATTTAATTTATTAGTACAAATGCAGCCTCTAGGTCTTTATCCATAATCCACAACTCAATATCAAAATTCTCCATAAGAGAATTCAGCTATACAGAAGTGATGCTGGGTTCCTAAAGCTATTTCAATAAATCATTATATTTGTCTTGGAAAAGTAAAAGAACATGCAGATGTCATTCACTCAGAATTTAATTTTCAGTAAGGAATATATATGGATACTCCACTGTATCTGCAAAGATTCTTATATTTTTGTTTTCCCTGTGAATGTTTATTTTCTAAAAAAAATCAAAATATTTTTTTCCCAAATATCCATTCTGCCCCTAAAAAGTAAATATCTTTGTAAAACTTATGTATGTGAAATATTGAATGCAGACACATACATACACTGCAGCCCATACACACACTTACATGTATAAGTATTTTCTCTATATGAAAAGTAATTTTTACTACTGACACTAACGGTGAGAGTTTTTGCATTTCTGTGTCGGGTTCATTTTTTGTTTCTTTGTTTGTTTTTTTAATGGGAATGGTCAAATAGCCAAAATATTAGTCCTTCAGTTCCTTTCTACACTGTACACCCATGTCACCACAATCTCAGAAGTTTACCGCACATTTTCTGGGTTTTTATTTAACATTTTTTAATTTTATCATGCAGGGTAATCACTTAAAATATACTGCTCCTTAAGGCATTTATTCTATTTACTTAGTGGCAAATTTCAAAAGGGTAAAAAAACCCTACTTCTGTTTTAGATCCAATAACCATAATGGCGAAATATTTAAATTTTAAAATATTTTAAAGAAGCCTATAAAATTATAGAAATTATAATTTTTAATAGTCTTCTTATGAAATTATATTTTTTTAATTACTGAAATATTTTCTTTCTTCACTCCTAAAAGTGGTTAGATTCTTAATTTCTATCACAAGTGCTGTTAACATCTTCAACCTCTGAATTTTTATGATGTTATTCTAGTTCATGTGAATAGTAATGCTTGTGTTTCTGCTTGTGTCATGGATTTAAGGACAACAAAATTAATCAAGTTCCAACTACACAAAATTACAATGCTGTAGATTTTAGTTGTGTATTTCAGTAGGCGAGAACAAGATAATTTGGATAATTAACACACCTTTCTGCTTTTTTACCTACATAAATAATGTAAACCAGTGCTTGAGGTACATTATTATTTGGAATGCTTTCTCATCTATAAAATCTATCAGGTAATTCTGACTCTGTGATATGTATTGCATTGGCTAATCAAATTAATTAATAATTCAATAAACACTTTACAGAGTTTTCAACTGTTTTAAATTGTCTTGTGTGAGAAAAACAATTATTTTTCAAATTTTAACATATTTTTTTTCAAAATATCTAAACATTCAAGCTGAAATGTGAATGTATCATCCATATAAATTATATAGTGTTATGTACTAATACTAAGGAATGAATTGTACATTTTTCTGGGTGTGTTAAAAGTAACACTTTGTGGTTCTGATACAGACCTACATGAAGGCAGTGAATAATTGTGATGTGGCATTTCTAAATACTAATTTTTTGTGCTTTCTTTAACCTACATTTAATTAAATTCAAGAAGTAGTTTACTTCTTATTCTTCAAAGAGCTAAAATACTTTAAAACAAAAAACCCCAACATAACTGGTTTAGTCATTATTTACTGTTTTACTCTGGTTATCATTATAGTTCAAGTGTTAGAATTTTACACAATGGAAATACGTCAGAGTAAAACAACAGAGAGAGAACCAAAGCACAATGTAAAATAGGCAAGCTCCAAGTTAAACATCTCTTGATAGTTAGCATAGAAGTTCTTAACATTTGGAGTGTGAAATTATGACAGTCAACATTTTGGGGGGGCTTCTTAATATATGTTTGGCAACAGAATGGCCTATTTTCATAGCATCCCTAGTGCAAAATATATGCCTGTGGTGTTTTTGGTCAAAATCCAGACTTCAGATTTCATGATTCAATTTTCAACACCTCTCAATGTAATAAATCATAATAGGCAGTGAGGAATTTACTTATAATGCACAAAACCAAGCCCTAACCTATGGAGACACCACAGAAATCTGAAGTTTCCACATCTGAGGAGCAAAACAAATATTTTTTAGATTGCAAATTCATGTTAGCAAATGGTGTGTTAGCAACACTAAAACGAGAAAGCCATTTTTTACAATGAAGTCCATTAAGCCATTTTCACCATAGCTAAATTTGGCAGGTTAATATGAAACAGTGAAGATTCAATGTAAAGCAGTCTAGAATTACTCAAAATCTCAAAATTGCTACAATTGTGCACCACAGAACTGTTTTGGGAAACTAACAAAAACTTTTAAAAATTACACTTTCTGAAGGCATAATGTGAAAAAAAAATTAAAATGAAAGCCCTTTTGACATCAAAAGTAAAGTGAGTTTTTTCTCTCAAAAATATTGGTTCAAGGAGGGGGAAAATTAAGTAAGAAAACAGATTTTTTGTTGCAGAAGATGAGACTCCATACAAAAGATGCAATGTGTAGTGTCTTCCTGTCCTAGTTCAGTGCATGAAGTGCTGGAAGCTACTGTTGCAAAAGTAACTTTTACATTATTTTGACTGCACAAATAATTTGGGAAATTGTCGGGGACAAGCTGTCTTGAAAATCGTTGTCCTTTTTCAGCTCTTAAGACTGAGTGATCAGAGGACATTTTCAATAGCAGTAAAGTAAGGAAAGTGGTATGTACAGGTCTCAGGAGAAGAGATGCTAGGTGGGGACTCATGATTCAGATGCAAACTGTTAAATATTTTAGTTAGAAGGTCTTTTTGGAGTGATGTCTGAAAGATAGAGAAGAACCATGAAGCTGTAACTTAGCATTTAATATTTAGAGATAAACTTCTTTTAGGCCATAAAGAGGTAGTTTACTGGTACTAATGTGAATCTAAACAGATTGAGTATAAATTATAAACAATTTTAATTTTATGGCTTTCTGACTAAACGATACTTAGTTGTAATAAGCAAAAAGATGTGAAAACAATTATTTAAAGGAG